>NC_091992.1:117075375-117739802 GCF_044704955.1 Pristiophorus japonicus
CGGGAGGGCGCTGAGCACCTTGAGTCTCGACGCCGAGAGCGTGCAGAAATCGAGCGGAGGCAGCGGAAAGAGCGTGCGGCAAACCAGGCCCACCCCCTCCCCCCCCCCCTTGCCCTCAACGACTTTCTGTCCCACCTGTGACAGAGTCTGTGGCTCTCGTATTGGGCTGTTCAACCACCAAAGAACTCACTTCATGAGTGGAAGCAAGTCTTCCTCGATTCTGAGGGACTGCCTATGATGATATTTTTTAAAAACTGTGAAGAAATGACACTCTGGCTTTGTTTTCAAATGACTGTGTCACAGATTCTCGAGACTTTTAAAACTAAAGTCCAGGGTGGTTAATATTTAGTACAGCAGTATAGGGGAGATGGGGCTTGCTTTTTTTCTTCACCCTAGACCTTGAATCAGCTTTTCCTTCCTGGTAAATACCCATCTTTGGATAAGTATTCAGAGTGCATCTCGAAGGCTCTCTGAAGCAATTTTAGCTGACATGCCATTGTATCAATCAGATGCAAGCATGATAATGAAAAGTGATCAGAAAGTAACCACAATACAATGCTGTGCCCCTTGACCTCGGGCCTCAAACATGGTCAGAGCACTAGTGTGCACTCTACTTATAAATGCAATGGGAAGAATTGTCTCTTGAACTCGTAGTGCTTTATATTGCTCACATCAAGAATGAGAGGTGATCTCATTGAAACATAAACTATTCTTACAGGGATTGACAGGGAGGATGTTTCCCCTGGCTGGGGAGTCTAGAACCAGGGGTCACAATCTCAGAATAAGGGGTTGGCCATTTAGGACTGAGATGAGGAGAAATTTCTTCACTCAGAAGGTGGTGAATCTTTGGAATTCTCTACCCCAGAGGGCTGTGGATGCTCAATCATTGAGTATATTCAAGATTCAGATCAATAGATTTTTGGATATTGAGGGAATCAAGGGATATGGAGATAGTGTGGGAAGGTGGAGTTGAGATAGAAGATCAGCCATGATCTTATTGAATGGTGAAGCAGATGCGAGGGGCCGAATGGCCTACTCCTATTTTTTTTACGTTCTTGTGTTCACCTTTGGACTATTCAATAGATCTGCTTCACAGGATCTTAATATTTATATTGTTACATGAAGCTGATATCGAACAGATCAAAAATATACAGCAAAATGCTCTTAAGTCGCAAGTGTTTTCTTCTTCCTGGGGAGAGAGTTGCTTTAGTTGCTAAACATAATATCATAAACGTATCTTTACAATGTCAGTACTTGCATGATCAGTGCAATAACCACTCTTTAATAAGGGACTGTGCACATGCCACATGGAGTATGTCGACAGCGTTGAATTTAATTTCAGGAGGAGAGAATTTGAACAAATTAGGTTACTCCTATGGTAATTTTGAGTTTCAGTATTTGATGAATAATAGTGCTGCGTGCTGAACACTGTTTAGATTAAGGTTTTTGTTTGAAGGTATGTACTGACTGTTCCCATGTGTACAAAAGCAAAGCCAGTGATTAGTTTAAAAGGCATTGTTGTTTTATTAAGAGAGGTGGTTACCAAGTTGTTAACCATTAATGATTGTTGATCAAGTTGGTCTGTGCTGTTTGTAGCTGTTCAATAACATAATACAAAATGGTAATGCAAAACACTGCGGATGCTGGAAATCTGCAATAGAAACAGAAAATGCCGGAAATACTCAGCAGGTCGGGCGGCAACGATGGAGAGGGAAACTGAGTTAACGTTTCAGGTCGATGACCGTTCGTCTGACAAATTGTCGTCGGCCTGAAATGTTAACTCTGTATTTCCAGCATTTTCTGGTTTTATATATGGTGTCCACTTTGGAAACACTATTGCAAAGTTCAACTTGGCACCACAGGGCACTGCCATCTTAAATAGTACCAAGCAGTTACCATGGGTATTTTGGGACTGTATGGCCTTCCCCCCCCCCCCCACCACAAGCTTTGTAATTGTTCAGTGATTTTATTAAGCATTGATTGGTGTAAATTAGATTTTTAACTTAATTTAAAACAGGCTTGGTGAGTCTGACAGAAAAGCAGCTCCTTATGTTCCTGGTAAACCTGGAGCTGGCTTTGAAAAGTGTGAGAGTGAGGCAGGCAGTGAATGTCAAGTAATTTGCAAGCAAATAAGGTGCATTTCTCAAGACATGCTTCAGGATTTTACAACTGCCACACAACGTTTAAAAGTGAATTGTCTTTGGCTGTGAACCTGACATGACCGAATGTCTCCTTATTTTTATCTGTTCCTCATTGTACTGCTTCAGATACTATTGAAAATCAAAACCATATTGTTCTGATGGCAGGGCATTAATTGGCACTGGCATGTACCGTATTTTAGAATCAAGGAGGCTTTGAGCGTGTCCTTGAAACGTTTCCTCTGCCCACCTGGGGCTCGCTTGCCGTGTAGGAGTTCCGAATAGAGCGCTTGCTTAGGGGGGGGGGTCTCGTGTCGGGCATGCAGACGATGTGGCCCGCCCAACGGAGCTGGTCGAGCGTAGTCAGTGCAACATCCCCACTGGCACCTGGGAATCCCGAGCTCAAAATAGAGGAAGAGCATCCGGGAGGGCGCTGAGCACCTCGAGTCTCGTCGCCGGGACCATGCAGAAATCAAACGCGGAAGGAGCATGTGGCAAAGCAGGCTCCCCACCCACCCTTTTCTTAAACCGCTGTCTGCCCCACCTGTGACAGAGACTGTAATTGCCGTCGTGGACGGTACAGCCAACTGAGAACTCATTTTTAGCGTGGAAGCAAGTCTTCCTCGATTCTGAGGGACTGCCTATGATGATGATGATTGATTATTTTCAGAATAACTTTAATCCTCAATGCAACGTCCCCTGTAGAGTAGTAAAATTGATGTCTCGACTTCTACGAACGTACCAATATTCTTTTAAATAATAGCTGCTTCCCAGAAAGTACCCACACCTGGAGTGTACGTGAGCCATAGTAACCTTTCAACACTTGTGATAAGATTGGGTCCTCGGTATCATCAATGCGGTCACAACACAATAAATACTCGCCTTGTACTTTTTAAAATTTTATTGTCTATAATATACTTACATTTTTATTACATTATTCTTGGCAAGTATAATAATAATGCTCTGATGATGGCCTCTGCCTGCGTCATGAAGGACAGACCGAGAAAGACCTGGAGAAAATGTGAAAACTGCAACGATCATTGCGTACTCACTTCTGTAAAAATTGTCTGATATTTGTTTCACCCTCCTGAGATTCCCACCGTCTTGAGTATTTCAAAGATGAAAAGAGCAACATATATCATATTTTTACGTGAACTTCACGTGTTGAACATGCGCAATCTACATTTCCGTTTCAAACCCAAGACATTTATAATCACATTCTAAAACTGTGCCTCAACGGTTCGTGTCATGTATCTCTCATTACTGTATATAACTGTATCTCACCATGCTATACATGACTGTAACTGGATATGACCTGTAACAATAAGCATACCTTACCACCAGGGGTGCACTTGCAGGAGACACTCCATACCTGTCCCACTGAGGTATATAAAGGGAGGTCTCAGGCAAGTGCAGCACTGCAGAGCTGGAATTAAAGGTGCAGGTCCTGAGTGACCTTGACTTCAGCATGTGTCTCGTGTAAGTCAGTACATTAGAGTCAGGACTTAACAGTTCGGGTTGTGCTCACGGAGGCCTAATTTATGTGTGGCTGCCTCGAATAAGATGTGCGACTTCAGACTGTTGCTCCTAAATCCTCCCCATAATCTAGTGCAGGAAAATGCAATACCTTGTTGACAATTAATGAGGCACAGGAAACCATTTACTTGCGGATGAAGGGTATGCAGGTGCTGACATGATTGTGCAAGCCCAGCAGATGTGCTTTAAGTTGTGGAGCAGCTGTTTCATAAATTCACTGATTCATATCTACCAGGATGATGCACTGAACTGCAAGACATCCACACCTCTTGGAAGCAGCTCAAAACTCTTGACAGGCACCCAGTCGGATATTGTGATGGATACACTCTGTGTTAACCCATCCAGAGTCTAGCACTATAAAGGGGCAGTGGGAACAGAGGCTCTGTTTATCGAATCATAGAAATTTACAGCCTGGAAGGAGGCCATTTTGGCCCATCGTGTCCGCGCCGGCCGACAAAGAGCTATCCAGTCTAATCCCACTCTTGGTCCGTAGCCCTGTAGGTTATGGCACTTCAAGTGCACATCCAAGTATTTTTAAAATGTGGTGAGGGTTTCTGCCTCTACCACCCTTTCAGGCAGTGAGTTACAAACCCCTACCATCCACTGGGTGAAGAAAATTCCCTTCAAATCCCCTCTTAAACCTCCTCCCAATTACTTTAAATCTATGCCTCCTGGTTGTTGACCCCTCTGCTCAGGGAAATTGGTCCTTCCTATCCACTCTATCTCGGCCCATCATAATTTTATACACCTCAATAAGGTTTCCCCTCGGCCTCCTCTGTTCTGAAGGAAAAACAATCACAGCCTGTCCAATCTTTCCTCAGCTAAAATTCTCCAGTCCTGGCAATATCCTCATAAATCTCCTCTGTACCCTCACTAGTGCAATCACATCTTTCCTGAAATGTGGTGACCAGAACTGCACGCAGTAAGTTAAGGGTGGGCGACTGCTGTTGTGGCAATTGACTGAAATTAAACAGGACAAATTAAGCCTTTGAGGATATCAAGACAACTTCTGAAAAGCCTCCAAAAATAATACAAGATTAAGATGCTTCCTTTTTTTTGCTTCCAAGCTGCGCTGCAAATGGATTTTTAACATGTTCTATACTTTATGGTTGTGTTGTCCAACAAAAGTCCAGTCCAAGACTGTAATGCATATAACATTGCCTGCCTCAGCCCATCTGTGCTGACGTTCTCATCCTTGCGTTTGTCGCCTCCAGACTCTGCTGGCTGGCCTCCCATCTTTCATGCTCAGTAAACTTCGGCTCATCCGAAACTCTGCTGCCCCCTATCCTATTCTGCACCAAGTCCCACTCTCTCCTCCCTCTCTCTATAACCTCCTCCAGTAAAACAACCTCCCCTGCCCACCCCCCCCTGACCTCTCTGTTCCTCTGACCTCTTGTGCATCCCTCCCTCCCTCTCTTTGTCCCTTCACTGACAGCCATGCCTTCGGCCATCTCAACCCACACTCATGAAGGCACTCGCATTCTCACTCTGTCACACACACAAAAAGTCACAAAGATTTCTGTTGGGAAATGTCCTGTTTGCCACCACCATAGAAACATAGAAAATAGGCGCAGGAGAAGGCCATTCGGCCCTTCGAGTCTACACCACCATTCAATATGGTCATGGCTGATCATGCAACTTCAGCACCCCATTCCTGCTTGCTCTCCATACCCCCTGATCCCTTAAGCCGTAAGGGCCACATCTAATTCCCTTTTGAATATATCTAACGAACTGGCCTCAACTTTCTGTGGTAGAGAATTCCACAGGTTCACAACTCTGAAGAATTTTCTCCTCATCTCGGTCCTAAATGGCTTATCCCTTATCCTTAGACTGTGACCCCTGGTTCTGGACTTCCCCCAACATCGGGAACATACTTCCTCATCTAACCATTCGACTAATCCTGTCAGAATTTTATGTTTCTATGAGATCCCCTCTCATTCTTCTAAATTCCAGTGAATATAAGCCTAGTCGATCCAGTCTTTCTTCATATGTCAGTCCTGCCGTCCTGGGAATCAGTCTGGTGAACCTTTGCTGCACTCCCTCAATAGCAAGAATGTCCTTCCTCAGATTAGGAGACCAGAACTGTACACAATATTCAAGGTATGACCTCACCAAGGCCCTGTACAACTGCAGTAAGACCTCCGTGCTCCTATACTCAAATCCTCTCGCTATGAAGGCCAACATGCCATTTGCTTCCTTCACCGCCTGCTGTACCTGCATGCCAACTTTCAATGACTGATGTACCATGACACCCAGGTCTCGTTGCACCTCCCCGTTTCCTAATCTCTCACCATTCAGATAATATTCTGCCTTCCTGTTTTTGCCATCGAAGTGGATAACCTCACATTTATGCATCTGCCATGCATTTATCCACTCACCTAACCTGTCCAAGTCACCCTGCAACCTCTTAGCATCCTCCTCACAACTCACACTGCCACCCAGCTTAGTGTCATCTGCAAACTTGGAGATATTGCATTCAATTCCTTCGTCTAAATCATTAATGTATATTGTAAATAGCTGGGGTCACAGCACTGAACCTTGCGGTACCCCATTAGTCACTGCCTGCCACTCTGAAAAGGACCTGTTTATTCCTACACTTTGTTTCCTGTCTGCCAACCAGTTCTCTATCCACGTCAATACATTACCCCCAATACCATGTGCTTTAATTTTGCACACTAATCTCTTGTGTGGGACCTTGCCAAAAGCTTTTTGAAAGTCCAAATACACCACATCCACTGGTTCTCCCTTGTCCACTCTACTAGTTACATCCTCAAAAAATTCCAGAAGATTTGTCGAGCATGATTTTCCTTTCATAAATCCATGCTGACTTGGACCAATACTGTCACTGCTTTCCAAATGCGCTGCTATTACATCTTTAATAATTGATTCCAACATTTTCTCCACTACTGATGTCAGGCTAACTGGTCTATAATTACCCGCTTTCTCTCTTCCTCCCTTTTTAAAAAAGTGGTGTTACATTACCTACCCTTCAATCCATAGGAACTGATCCAGAGTCTATATAGAATGTTGGAAAATGTCCATCAATGCATCCACTATTTCGAGGGCCAACTCCTTAAATACTCTGGGATGCAGACTATCAGGCCCTGGGGATTTATCGGCCTTCAATCCCATCAATTTCTCCAACACAATTTCCTGATTAATAAGAATTTCCTTCAGTTCCTCATTCTCACTCGACCTCGCTCTCTTAGTATTTCCGGAAGCTTATTTGTGTCTTCCTTAGTGAAGACAGAACCAAAGTATTTGTTCAGTTGGTCCGCCATTTCTTTGTTCCCCATTCTAAAGTCACCTGATTCTGACTGCAAGGGTCCTACTTTTGTCTTCACCACTAAACTTTTTCTCTGCAAAAGCTTCTATAGATATGTGAAGTCAGTTTTTATGTTCCCTGCAAGCTTACTCTTGTACTCTATTTTTCCCCCTCCTAATTAAACCCTTTGTCCTCTTCTGCTGAATTCTAAATTTCTCCCAGTCCTTGGGTTTGCTGCTTTTTCTGGCCAATTTATATGCTTCTTCCTTGGACTTAACACTATCCCTAATTTCCCTTGTTAGCCACGGTTGAGCCACCTTTCCTGTTTTATTTTTACGCCAGACAGGGATGTACAATTGTTGAAATTCATCCATGTGACCTTTAAATGTCTGCCATTGCCTATCCACCGTCAATCCTTTAAGTATCATTCGCCAGTCTATCCTAGCCAATTACACATGGATATATTCACTTGCAGCAATGGGAGAAGAGACAGTAGGCATGTCTTTGTTTTTCAACAGCCTAGTCGAATAATGAAAGAATATAAATGTATTTTTTCCCTCAGAAATCGATGAACAAAAACTCGGTGGGAGCTGTGGGTAGGAGGTGGGATGGGGGGGGTGGCGGCGGGATGGGGGGGGGTGGTGGGGGGGGGGGGGCTGTGGGTGGGGTGGTGTTTAAAAGTGAAAAGAAGACTTTGGGATACTGGGGAGGAATGAATAATCATCACAACCACTTCGAACAGCCCAATCTGTTGCTGTAGCAACCATGGCAGTTTATGATAACAAAGATGGTTCTTGACTTGCTTGTCTGCTTTGATGTGCATTAAAAATATTGTATCTATATAATATAATTTAGTATTCTTAAACTTTCGCAGTGTAAATCTGAATGCATTTGCCTTATTCCCCGTCCCCATCACGACCACCATCTTTGGTCATGCTAACTGCCTGCTCTATTTGCAAATGGAATTCTAGGCATGTAAGTTTAAAATGTCTTGGGCATCTATGTATTGTGTGCAAATGTAAAGTATACTGAAATTTTACCCCAGAATGTTGCCAAAATAAATTCCGATAAAGCTCACTGCAAACACTTGAATTAATGCCTGTTGGTGACCCATAATGAATTGCAAACCCTTCCCTTATGCAAAATGCAGAATTGATTTGCTAAAATGAATAGTTTGCAGAAATAACAGATCAAAGCGAGCCAATGATGGTGAAATCTTTGGCTGGTCTTTCTGTCCCAACAACATTCAGGAGCATAAGAACATAAGAGCATAAGAAATAGGAGTAGGAGTCGGCCATTGGCTCCTCGAGCCTTCTCCGCCATTCAATAAGATCATGGCTGATCTGATCATAGACTCAGCTCCACTTCCCTGCCCGCTCCCCATAACCCTTCACTCCCTTATCGTTCAAAAATCTTTCTATCTCCACCTTAAATATATTCAATGACCCAGCCTCCACAGCTCTCTGGGGTAAAGAATTCCACAGATTTTTGAGAGAAGAAATTCCTCCTCATCTCAGTTCTTAAACTATGCCCCCTAGTTCTAGATTCCACGATGAGTGGAAACATCCTCTCTGCATCTATCTTGTTAAGCCCCCTCAGTATCTTACTTAGAAACATAGAAAATAGGTGCAGGATTAGGCCATTCGGCCCTTCGAGAGTGCGCCACCATTCAATAAGATCATGGCTGATCGTTCCCTCAGTACCCCTTTCCTGCTTTCTCTCCATACCACTTGATCCCTTTAGCCGTAAGAGCCATATCTAACTCCCTCTTGAATATATCCAATGAACTGACATCAACAACTCTCTGCGGCAGGGAATTCCACAGGTTAACAACTCTGAGTGAAGAAGTTTCTCCTCATCTCCGTCCTAAATGGCCTACCCCTTATCCTAAGACTGTGTCCCCTGGTTCTGGACTGCCCCAACATCGGAAACATTTTTCCCACATCTAACCTGTCCAGTCCCGTCAGAATTTTATACATTTCTATGAGATCCCCTCCCATCCTTCGAAACTCCAGTGTATAAAGGCCCAGTTGATCCAGTCTCTCTTCATATGTCAGTCCTGCCATCCCTGGAATCAGTCTGGTGAACCTTCGCTGCACTCCCTCAAAAGCAAGAACGTTCTTCCTCCGATTAGGAGACTAAAACTGAACACAATATTCCAGGTGGAGCCTAACCAAGACCCTGTACAACTGCAGTAAGACTTCCCTGCTCCTATACTCAAATCCCCTAGCTATGAAGGCCAACATACCATTTGCTTTCTTCACTGCCTGCTGTTCCTGCATGCCAACTTTCAAGGACTGATGAACCATGACACCCAGGTCCCGCTGCACCTCCGCTTTTCCTTATCTGCCACCATTCAGATAATATTCTGCCTTCGTGTTTTTGCTCCCAAAGTGGATAACCTCACATTTATCCACATTATACTGCATCTGCCATGTATTTGCGTATTTACCCATTCGCCTAACCTGTCCAAGTCACCCTGCAGCCTCTTAGCGTCCTCCTCACAGCTTACACTGCCATCCAGTTTAGTGTCTTCTGCAAACTTAGAGATATTACACTCAATTCCATCATCTAAATCATTAATATATATTGTAAAGAGCTAGTCACTGCCTGCCATTCTGAAAAGGACCCGTTTATCCTGACTCTCTGCTTCCTGTCTGCCAGCCAGTTCTCTATCCACGTTAGTATATTACCCCCATTACCATGTGCTTTGATTTTGCACAACAATCTCTTGTGTGGGACTTTGTCAAAAGCCTTTTTCAATAAGATCATCTCTCATTTTTCTAAACTCCAATGAGTATAGGCCCAACCTGCTCAAACTTTCTTCATAGGTCAACCTCTTCATCTCAGGAATCAACCTAGTGAACCTCTGAACTGCCTCCAATGCAAGCATATTCTTCCTTAAATAAGGAGACCAAAACTGTATGCAGTTGGTGTGGAGTGTGCTGGAAGCATGCTCTGCCAGGATAGTGTCCGAAATTGGTCTCGAGCCTAGTTAAAATAAAAGAAGCACCAGTTGGGCACATGAGGGCAACAATGTGGGTTGCAACTGTGAAGGCAGGAGGACGCCAGGGCATTTGTCGCCTTTAATGGTGCAAACACTATTAAAGGGACATGCACATTTGAAGCCCCAAGAGAAAGCCAGAAGGATTTCATTCTTTGGTTGATAACTAGGTGGGATCTTTTTGCTTGCAACTTTCTGATGAAGAATGGGGAGGTAACTTTATGTACGTGATGCTTGTAAATTGCATATCAGTGGTCACCTGTGAAATAGGTTTGGGCAGCTGTACCGTGGCTGGGATTGTGGTAGGGTGGGAAGAGATAAGTACAGTGGAAGGGCTTGTGTAGAGTATAAACGTTGGCATAGACCAGTTGTGCGAAATTTCCTGTTTCCGTGCTGCAGATTCAATGTTGGACATTGATGTCGAGTGCTATTCAGAAGCAGAATCAGAACACTGAATTAGCAACCATTTTCCTCTGCATTGCACTCATTTTTTGGGTATCATTTGGAAAATTAGCCTTTTTTTTTAATATACACTTCTTACGATCTTTTCCTTTTGACCCAGTGGTCACTCCATAATACTTGACAAAATAAGGAGTACTCTTGAGAGCTACTTTGCCAGTCTTTGAGTTTGTCCCAGTGACGTTTGGGTTGTTTTGAACTGATGATCCTACTTTTCTGTAAATGCTGTTAAAATAGTCATTGGATCAATGCTGACTTTCAGGTGCCCCCATCAGCTAGAAGTTGGGAAATATTTGCATCTAATGAACCAAACCAAGTTCAATTCCATTTTGAGTTGCTATTATTTTGTACTTGTACACGAATGACTGCAATTACTGTGGAGCATTACTGTGTAAGTGTATATATGTTATGTGTGGAGTGGGAGAACAGAGATAAATGATTACAGAGGAGGTTCTGGTAAGATGGCCTGCTTGAAGTAGAGTATTTGGCAGTCCCTCGTATCAAGGATGACTTGCTCCCACACCAAAAAGGGATGAGTTCACAGGTGTTTCAATGAGGGACCTGACATTCTAGGTCTCAAACTACAGATTGAAGGGTGGAAGATTCCTGTGCGTGAATTCTTTTAATGTGGGGTGGCTGTTGCACACCAGCCACCACACAGGCTTGACAGAGCAAAGTCTTGATCCAGTCGCAAGGGTTCATCAAGATGACCGGAGACCAAGCTCTGCTTGAAGTGGCAGCCCACTCTTAACCTTTTGGGCTGTCAGTGGAAAGTAGTCCGCCAATGGTAATCAAATTGGAAATCCATTTCACAACATCTGTTGAAGGAGTACCTCCCCCCACGCTCCCCCCACCCCCAACCCTCCACCCCACAAGAATATATTTGGCAAATCTTTTTTCTGCACTGCAATCTACTGACACACAGCGCATTAAACACCATATCATTAGCTTGCATGTTGTCATCATTCTGAAAATGCTGGTGTTCTTGCCAGCTGCAACTTTTGTACGGTGTGAAGTCCATGACGCCTGAACGTTTCTGGAGGAAGAACACTTACTTATCTGTGCAAGTGTGCAACTGTAAATAATTGATATTGACTCTCTGTATCTGTGACAATTGTTGGAATTCCCTGCCTCTTAATCCTCGGGTTCTTAAATAGTTGGTGGGTATGATGACTTTTATAATATTTTTATTCTCCTTGGTAAAGATTAACATCAAATATATACAGAAAGAAACATTTTGTTTGTCCAAAGGAAACACAAGTATATTTTTAAAAGGTCTGGCACTACTCAAGAGTTAACTGTAAAAATGTGCTTGATTCTTGGTTTTTGTCTTGTTTTTGGCTAAATGAAAGAACTTTGTGCCACTTTCCTATCCACAACTGGCTTTTCCTCCACTTTTCTATCCATAAATGGCCTTTCCTCCTGCCCCCTCTGATTACTCAGTGGAAGGGATGGCAGTCTGGGAACCAGAGCCTTCTGTTTATTTGACCTCGTTTGAGGAGAATGCACAACAGCCCGTCCTCCGCAAGGTGGGGTTGGATCAGCGAAAAGGAAATCCTTATAACAAGAGTCGTCTTTTCCCTGCCCCCTTCCCCATAAAAGGACTCCCAAGTCCTTTTTTGAGGATTAATTTTCAATACTTTAGGAGCTTTGACCACTTTTGAGAATTCAAGTTGTTCTAACCAAAGTTTTTTTTAAAAAAACGAATGTTTTTGGAAAATTTTCCAATCTCAGCAAGGGACTGTGCTACCTTCAGGCAATGGCAGCTCGAATGTTTCGATTTTATTACATTCTGGCTACAAGACAATGGCTGGTATGGGGACATGCTCGGTCCTGACACACTTTAATGGATTAAAATTGGATGCAGGTGTTTTTTACCCAACCATCACCTGTACGTTGCCATGGAGATAATCCACACTGAAACAAAAATAAAGAGCAAACCGGTTTGACAGAAAATGAAGCTGGTTTGGAGGGAGAGGGGTGAGGAGAGGCGGAGGGGTAAAATAGAAGTACATAAGTAGCCAGATAATGAAAAGAATTCTGCAGCTATTGATTTTAAAAGAGCCCAGAGAGTTTGTCTGCATATAAAAGTATTCTTTGCATTAGTATCGTCATAAGACATAAAGATAACCACACCCACAAAGGCATTCCTGTGGCCGCTGATGGGCTTTGAATCCTATACATTGACTGACCGATTTACAGTTGTGTCCAGAGATAGATTCCCATGGTAGGCGGTCCTGTTTTGGGGTCTGGAGAATTGTTACATTAATCTCATTGAAGCATACAGAATTCCTCCAGGGCTTGACAGGGTAGATGCAGAGAGGATGTTTCCCCTGGCTGGGGAGTCTAGAACCAGGGGTCACAGTCTCAGAATAAGGGGTCGACCATTCAGGACTGAGATGAGGAGAAATTTCTTCACTCGGAGGGTGGTGAATCTTTGGAATTCTCTACCCCAGAGGGCTGTGGATGCTCAGTCATTGAGTGCATTCATGACACAGATCGATAGATTTTTGGATATTGAGGGAATCAAGGGATTTGAGGATAGTGTGGGAAGGTGGAGTTGAGGTAGAAGATCAACCATGATATTGAATGGTGGAACAGGCTCGGGGGGCCAAAAGGCCTACGCTTGCTCCTAATTCTTATGTTCTTAGGTTACCAAAGTCTGAACAGTGGCCTTCGGCAAAATTGTCACTGGTTATCAAACCCCAGTAAGTGCACACTTTCCTGTATCAAGGGTGTCATTTTAGATCCTTCCTCATTTGTTCAACCTTTTTAGTTCCCATCAGGCTCGCCTGCTCGTGTATTTCCCTCCTTCATTTTTTACATAGGACATACGGCACAGAAACAGACCATTTGACTCAAACAGTTCATGCTTGCTTTTATGTGGGAACTGAAGCTGCAGACCTCTCAGGTAGTCCTTCATGCTACCTTGTAATCAGCAAGTGGGTGATGTGCGACGATGAGATGAGGCTGGCTGTCGCAAAGCTTTTTGTTCTCCATTTCATCCCAAGATGATCAAGCCTTTGCTCAATGTACTCAATCTAGGGGAGTGATCCTGGAGCTGAGAGGGTTAAATTATGAGGACAGTTTGCATAATCTTGGCTTGTTTTGTCTTGTAGTGTAGAAGTTTAAGGGATGATCTAATCCATGCGTTTTAAATGATGAAGGGGTTCCCTCGGGTAGATGCAGAGCAACTATATCCTGTGGTAGGGGAATCCAGAACAAGAGAGCATAATCTTAAAATTAGAGTGTTGCCATTTAGGAGTGCGATCAGGAAGCACTTTTTCCCCACACGAGTGTAGTGGAAATCTGGAACTCGCTTCCCAAAAGGCTTTGGATGCTGGGGGTCAATTGAAATTTTCAAGACTCAGAAACTTATATTTTTGTTGGGTGAGGGTATCGCAAAATGGAACAAAGGCAGTTTAATGGAGTTGAGCTACAGGTCAGCCATGATCTAATTCAATGGCAGAACAGGCTTGAGGGGCTGAATGGCCTACTCCTGTTATGTTCTCTTTTCCCAATGATCTCATCCTTTTTCTGAAGACATTGGTTCAAGGTAAGTTATGGCTTCACCAGCCTTCCAAGACCTTGCCTAAGTGGCTATTCATGCATATTGGCTTGGGTAGTGAGTATTACAAGTTATTTACTGACCTGGGGAACCTCAACCTATGTCAACATCCATGTGCCATTCAGTTGTGGCCAATGTATAGCGATCAGGAGCCCTGGCTTGCTTGTTTTTCTACACTGTCCCTTTCCACCCCATGAGACAGAGATCAATTGTACTTCCCCATTACTGTTCCAGCGAACAACAAACTCTGCAGAGACCAGGAATATGGTCCATATGGCTCAATATCTCTCCCCTTGATGATCTGTCAACTGAGACATTGAAGAAATCCTTGTGGGTTAAAAGGCTGATTGCTGTGTATTCAAATATTTTTTTGTGTATGTTACGTTTTTTGTGTGCGTGAGTACTCTCTCTAAATGTGTACTGTACATGGGGTTTAGACATAGAAACATAGAAAATAGGTGCAGGAATAGGCCATTCAGTCCTTCGAGTCTGCACCGCCATTCAATGAGTTCGTGGCTGAACATGCAACTTCAGTACCCTATTCCTGCTTTCTCGCCATACCCCTTGATCCCCATAGTAGTAAGGACTACATCCAACTCCTTTTTGAATATATTTAATGAATTGGCCTCAACAACTTCCTGTGGTAGAGAATTCCACAGGTTCACCACTCTCTGGGTGAAAAAGTTTCTCCTCATCTCGGTCCTAAATGGCTTACCCCTTATCCTTAGACTGTGACCCCTGGTTCTGGACTTCCCCAACATTGGGAACATTCTTCCTGCATCTAATCTGTCTAAACCTGTCAGAATTTTAAACGTTTCTATGAGATCCCCTCTCATTCTTCTGAACTCCAGTGAATACAAGCCCATTTGATCCAGTCTTTCTTGATAGGTCAGTCCTGCCATCCCGGGAATCAGTCTGGTGAACCTTCGCTGCACTCAATCAATAGCAAGAATGTCCTTCCTCAGGTTAGGAGACCAAAACTGTACACAATACTCCAGGTGTGGCCTCACCAAGGCCCTGTACAACTGTAGTAACACCTCCCTGCCCCTGTACTCAAATCCCCTCGCTATGAAGGCCAACATGCCATTTGCTTTCTTAACCGCCTGCTGTACCTGCATGCCAACCTTCAATGACTGATGTACCATGACACCCAGGTCTCGTTGCACCTCCCCTTTTCCTAATCTGTCACCATTCAGATAATAGTCTGTCTCTCTGTCTATGAAGGAAAAGTCTCGCGAGTCTAGATTCCAACAACAACAACAACCACTTGTATTTGTATAGCGCCTTTACCATAGTAAAATATCCCAAGCTGCTTCACAGGAGTGATTAGCAAACAAAATTTGACACTGGGCCACTTCAGGGGATATTAGGACTGGATCCAACAGTTTGGTCAAAGAGGTAGGTTTTCAGAAGCATCGTAAAGGGGAAGAGGTAAGTAGAGCAGTTTAGGGAGGGAATTCCAGAGATTAGGATCTAGGCAGCAGAAGGCACGGCCACTAATGATGAAGTGAAGAACATCGGGAATGGACAAGAGGCCAGAATTGGAAGAACGCAGAGATCTCGGAGTAGGTCTGGAGGAGGTTCCAGAGATGGGGAGGGGTGAGACAGTGGAAGGATTTGAAAGCAAGGATGAGAATTTTAATATCGAGGCATTGCCAGACCGGAAACCAGTGTAGGCCAGCGAACACTGGGATGATGGATGAATAGGACCTGGTACGAGTTAGGATACGGGCAGCAGAGTTTTTGATGAGCTCAAGTTTATCGAGGGTGCAAGGTGGGAGGCCGGCTCGGAGTATGAAGCTGCTGCTCAATAATTTCAGTGTGACATTTGTGTTGATTTATAAATACAAATTTAGAAAGCCTAAGGGAATTACCTGCAAATTTAGAATTATCAGTGTGAATAGAAGTTCCTGCTTGTGTGTAGTTTATTGCAGGCTGCAAATTATCGACCATTTTGATCAGTACTGCACCTAAAAGTTTGAACTAATGGTTTTAAAATGATTCTGTACTTTCTTGCTGCTTGTCATCATCATAGGCAGTCCCTCAAAATCGAGGAAGACTTGCTTCCATTTCAAAAGCGAGTTCTCAGGTGACTGAACTGTCCAATACGGAAATTACAGTCTCTGTCACAGGTGGGACAGACAGACAGGCAGGGTAACTTACAACCATCATCTTTTGGCTGTGAACATGGCTTGATCGCCAGCTATTTGTCAAATACATTCTTGTTTCCTAAAGTCTTTATTTGTTGGCTCCAAATGCTCTTCGGCAAAATTTTGTCAAAATGTTAGCTAAACTAGAAATATTTGGACATTATATATAAACATGTTTTTTTAATTAAAAATTGTGCTGCTATTTTTGTTTGCGTAGTACAAAGCTCAAAATACCACTGCAAAAACATTATCGTTGGCCAGCAAGAATGTAGTTTGGCTCCAATGGTTGACCATCTCGAATATGGCCAAGCCATTGAAAGTACAATGTGGTGTCCAGGACATTTTGTCTGGGAGAGGTTGTCTCTGTACCTGATACAGTTGTAGGAGTTGGCTGGTGTCTCGCTGGCTCACAGACAAACTGGGAGTCCAGCTCCGGCCCAGTAACTATTTTAGTTCATCCAAACATTGCAGTGGGTAATGCGGGAAGCCACGTTGACATCCCAGCCATGGAGGAAACGACAGTCATACATCTCTGCACTCCCAGTGGGAGGCTGAGAGTGCTACAAGCGAGAGGTAAGCGGACAGAATCCAAAAAGGAGAAAAAGTATAAATTTTAAAAAGATAGGTTGACAAAAAGTCTAAATTCATCTATCACAGGAAATTGCTGTATATGTTAAATATCCACTGAACATCCCTCCTAGATTTTGAATGAACAACCTTTTTGCTCAGTGCCACCTTTAAGAATTTTGTACTTGTTTCAAGCTTTAAAAAAAAATACAGATCTAGCATATGTTTATCGAAAAACATTTGTGTGATCAAAATCTGAAATGATTCACTCCTCACCAGGTGACTGAACAGCATTGTGCTTTGATTAGAAAAAGGGTTTTGTAATATTACCTCATCTCTTGGAAATGGAAATGAGAAAACGAGATTGTGAGCACAACATCGAGCTTTAGGAAGGGATTAGCTGGAGGGACAGTTTGGAGATGCGTTGTCCACGTGCTTTTTCTTCTCTTTCTCGCTTTCCAAAGTGGAAGTAACCAAATAACAGTACAGCTCGAGATAATAAAACAAAGTCTTGCATTTATATAGCGCCTTTAATGGCATCAGGATATCCCAAAGTGCTTTACAACCAATGAAGTACTTTTACAGTGAGGTCACTGTTGTAATGTAATGTAATGTAATGTAGGAAACATGACAGCCAATTTGTGACCGGCAAAGTCCCGCAGACAGCAATGTGATATGATCAGATAATCTGTTATGTTAGTTGAGGGATAAATGTTGGCCAGGATGTGTTATTATTAGGGACGAACTATTTGTACTGCACTCTTTTTGACAGACGGGTGTCTCCAACTCACCGAACACCCACCTCACCCCCCCGCCCCACACCTGTACTGCACTTTTTTGACCGACAGACGTCAAGCCGCTGCCCCCCAGCCCCCGGCCGAATTATTCCATGCGCGTGGTGCCAAGAAGCAGGACCTGAGGCTCCGACTTTCTTTCTCTCCACCCCCTGCCCCCCTTTCCCGGGCCGACCGGCCTAGGCCCAATAGTGGTGGGAGCGGGCCGATGGTGGGTCCGGGCCCGATAACAGTGGGAGGGGGCTGATGGTGGTGGGCCTGGGCCCGATGATGGCGGGCTCGTATTACATAATAAACATTACTCGCGAGTGACTATTTTCTATTTAGTTTGTAATGAGGTGGAGGATGGTGTGGTTCAGTGCATGATGGGTCTCGCATCTCTTCTCTCCTTGGCTGCGAGTTGAAAGTTCCCAGAAACACTACTGTTTCAGTTCATTCATGGTGCTAGATATCATGGGCAAGACTTTCCATTATTATCGCTGGGCGATATTTCCGATGTTAGTGGTTGTTTTATTTCAGGATCGCAATAATATTGGCCATTTTAATTTGGGCGATAGCCTTAGTGATGTGAAATGGACGATAGCGATGTGAAATGGACGATAGCGATGTATTCAGTCGTGCAAGGCCGGCGTCCATAGCAACAGCCGTTCTGCTTGCGTGTTTTTTTTTCAGGCAAATAACTTTTCCCGCGATTCGGGAGGTCAGGGGTCATCAGGGACGGAGAGAGAGAAGGAAGGTTGTGTCGCGGCAATGGAGATGGAACATGAGTCGAGAGAGTGTGTTGCGGAGGTTGCAGGGAGAAGGAGGGCGAATGCCTTTTCTGATGAAGCCAATGAAGCTCTGGTCCACGAGGTGGAGACTCGGTGGGGCCAATTAACCCGGGACGGGTGTGGGAAACCTCCCCCCCCCCCCCCCCCCAGGATACCGGATACCAGTGAATATGGGCAGACATTGCCAAAGTGGTAGCTTTGGCAGCCCACGAAGTGAGAGGCAAACCAGTGCCGCAAGCGCTGGAACAGTCTGGTGGCATCTGCAAGCGTAAGTATTAAATTATTACATTTATAATTGTAATGATGCACTGACTCATTAATTAGAATGTAAATCTGCCGGATTGTAATTAAGCTGGATAATCTTTGGTAGCATCCCTGTTAAGATTTGGATTGGAGTCAGAACCTGCGCCCCCAGTGTTATATATGAAAGGGCTCATCCACTGGAGTCCCAAGGGATCCCATAATCCCTTGGGAGCACAGGTATTTAAGGAGGCCTCACAGATTGGAGAGGCACTCTGGAGACCTGCAATAAAAGACTGTCACTTTACTTTGAGCTCAGTGTTCAGTCTGACTCTTTCTCCATACATAACACCCAGGACTCTAACCCTGGGAGGGCAGGTGAACCAGGAACCATTCCGTGCAATTGTGCATTCATAATCTGGCAGAGATGCCTTAAACTGAATCGACAGTATTAATTATTATTTAAATTCTTTGATCGAAAATTGGGGCCAAAGGAATGACTGGAAACAGACAGACCGCAAACATTCAGCATTTCTACCACTTTAGTTTAGAAGGAGAATTATTAACTTATCGCTGCTTGTGTGCTGTGAGCAACTCTCTAACTTGGGCACCGTCTCCTTTTTGCTGAGGTTGGTGGATGGGGACATGACTGAGCGCTGAGGGGGCCGCTCAGCTTTGCCCAGACTGTGAGTCTCTCCTGCTGCTGCCAGTCACACAATGACCCAGCCTGGACTGGGAGAGAGCTGCCCTGACTTACTGTCTGCCCTGGGACACTCGGGACATTAGCTCTGGCCACACGGTTCTCCAAGCACAGCCCAGGGACACGGTGCCCCCTCCCCTCATGGTCCTGTCATTGTCGAGCTCAACAGCGGTCCTGATTCCCGGCTCCCTCCCTTCAGGCAGCGAATGGCACGGCCCGTGAATGGGGCCTTTCCTGGGGATTGTACACGACTGGGTTGGTGTCACGCATTAGTTCCAAATCACGATCTTATTAAATTTCTTCTCTGAACGTAGATGTTAGAACCATGCATCAATTGCATACAAACCGTATTCGCATATAACATTAACGATGAATAGCATGTGCAATGACTAATTGTGGATACCAATATCTAAGTTTCCCGAATAGTACCTAGGTAATTAGCTTAGGCCATGCTCGTCACATTTGCTGAAGAAGGTATCTAAGAATCGGGCGGACTGGAGGAGGGCCTGCAGATCTTTTTCAGATAACCAACCTGGAGGAGCGTGTCTCAGCCCTTGTAGGGGCGTAAAATCGTTCTGCCACCCGTGGTGGTGCAGATCCCGTTGTTGGGCCATGTGCATAATGTGTAAACCAATGGTTATTTAATGCCTTTTGATTATAATGTGAATGATGTAATGTTATGCATGCAGCTTCTGTACTCTCATGTTAATTGTATGTAACGTGTCTCGTTCACATTTCTTGCAGTAGCTTTCCAGCTGCCCAGGCGCAGTGGGAGGTCCCTGGGGCATCACTCCAATTGCTGCAGGTCGTGCTGACCACGGGGGAAGCAGATACAACCGAGGAGGATGATGGGCCAGTTGAGGAATCTGCAGTACCTGCGGCCACGTCGTCCTCAACGGATGAAGCAGCGGGGCAAAATGTCTTGCAGCAGGGGACTCCGAGTGGTCCAGTGCCTACGCCGACCCCGCTGAGGTTGGGCCGGCGAGGTAGGCACGAGCAGCAACAGGTAGATGTGAACCAGGACATGGTGTCTCTGTCGAGGGCGAACATCGACATTGGTCGAGAGCTGCTCCAAGCGCTTGGTGGGTTGACCAGCAACATTGCCACACTATCTGCGCGACTCTCGGAGGACATGGGGCAGGTGGTTGCAGCAATGCGGTGAACGGCCGACTCCGTCAATGCCATGCGGCAGGCGATGGTTTCGGGGTACAGCGCTGCACCCCAAGGTGCCGTACCGACAACGTCAACAGATGCGAGTCAGGAGGAAGCAGTTGCTTCTGACTCGGAAGACGATTCGTCGGAAATGTCTTCTCCTCGGCCCCCTGAATTGAATCTGCCAACGTTGCCTGCCCCCCCCCCCCCCCTCACCCCCCCCCCCCCCAAACCACCGCTGCAGCCCTCGAGGTCTTTCTACTGCAAGACGACTTGGCCCCATTACTAGGGGCGTAAGAGAGGCGGGGGCTGGGGTTATGATGAGGGGGGTTAAAGATAGAGGAGGGAAGCGAGGCCACAGGTAGGAAGGGGGGGAGGTGTCTAATCTATTTTAATTAAAATTGCTGCTGTTTTTGTTGTTAAAAATTTGTTGCATGTTGGGGGTGGTGGGAGGGTGTTTTTGTAGTATCGTTATTTAAAATTTGTTGGTGGGTGAAAATTTTTGTTAACTGTTGGGGTGGGGGGGGCGGTGGTGGGGTGGATGGAGATGGGTGTTATCGTTTGTTTTTAATTTTATTTACATCAATTGTTAAATTATTAAAATTTTTTATTGAACTTTAGAATTGTTGTGCAGTGTCTTCTAATAACGTAAGGTTAAACATTAATACAAGGGTTCCAAACAATGGCCAGACCAGGCAAGGATGAAACGTAACTCGACTGTAACTGTCACCAACGTAACTTCACGCAAAGCGTTCATTTATGAGCTGCTAATGCAACAGTCTTGCAGCTGCGTAACTAAGGGCTTTTCCAGTGGTGGGGGCATGGGTTCATCGCCAGGCTGATTTTCCTCCCTGAGGTCCCCGTCCTCCTTCCGCCTCCCCCCTCTCCTGAGGTGGACCTGCAGTTCCATCTGGCAATATCCCCTCCTGATAGCTAGGTTATGCAACATGCAACACACCACAATGAACTCAGCGACCTGCTCGGGGCGTTGCTTCAGAACTCTAATTGTCTTTTCGACGATATTGCGTGTGGCTATATGACTTTTGTTGTTGCGCTTCTTGGCTTCTGCCTGGGGCTTGGAGGTCATGAGCCAGCTGACAAAGCCATATCCTTTATTCCCCAGCATCAAACCATAACCTTGTGGCTGATGAACAAGTAAGAGACAGTGCTCTCACGCAAGATGTGCACATCATGGGTGCTCCCTGGAAAATTTGCATTTACTGCCATGATTATTTGCTTGTGGTCCACAACGAGCTGCACATTCAGGGAGTGGAATCCCTTTCGGTTCGAAAACACCTCTGCATCCTGAAAAGGTGCTCATCGGGCAATGTGCATACAGTCTATTGCTTCCTGCACCTTGGAAGTTTGCTATTCTCGAGAGCCACAAAGGCCCCTCACTCTGTGCCTCCCTGGTCATAGGGAAGTTTATACAGTCCATCCTGCGTGTGTAAAGGGCTTCAGTCACCTGTCGAATGCGGCTATGTATGGGGTGCTGAGAGATGCAGCAAATGTCGCCAGCTGAAGCCTGAAAGGAGCCCGATGCATAGAAGGAAAGTGCGGGAGTAACCTTAACCTCAACGGGCAGTACTGTCCTGATGGTGCTGGTAGGCTGCAGGTCTCCCTTAATTAGTTGGCATATCTCAGCGATGACCTCCTTTCGGAAGCGCAGCCTTCTAACGCACGTTCTATCGGATAGGTTCAGGTATGATCGCTTATCCCTGGAAATGTGTTGGGTGTAAGGTCTCCTCCTCCTCAGCAATCTGCCGCCTCTTTGATTGGGAATGCTCTTCAATGAACCTTCTCCCATCTCTATTCTGCAGCATGTGAGTAGTCATCAATACTGGTTGAAAAATGACAGGTCCCATCATTATAAATGCTCTAATCTGTCTTCAAATATTCTTAAATTGTCCTCAACAAATACAATAAAAACTCAAAATTGACCGCAATGTGATTAGATGATTGTCAAGATTCTAAAATGCTCTTAAAATCACTCAAGAATTACTTCAATGCTCCCAACAACTTTAAACAGCCTTTTATTAAACTTCCTGCGATTTACAAAATGCCGTCCATACTGCTGGGTTAAGGTCAGGTGAATGCAGCTTTTCTTGAGCGTCTTTTTGTGCAAGCGATCATTTGGGCGCAATATAGGCGAAAAGCCAAAAGTAGCACTCGTCAATAATCTGGGCGATATTTGGGTGCTAGTTTCCATTATAAACAGTATTCTGGACCTTGCACGAGTGATGACGTCAGATTTTATTTATAAAAAAAAAAAAATAGGCCGGGCGATTCAGCTCACTCCTGTATGCCGAAAGTTCTGCCGGCGATAATTGGGCGCTATTTTCCATTTATTATCAAATATGGACGATAAACAGCATCTCAGCGCTAAATGGACGAATATGTGCCGAAAATCTAGCCCTAGATCTTTTGTGTTACTTGGAACTGGCTGTTGGGAGAAGAAAATAGACAATGTTATGACTAACAAGCTGTGTGTTTTAGCAATATTCAACCAATCTTGACATTCTGAATGTAAATCTCATATTATACCCCCGCCCCGATTTGTACAAGCAAGGAAAATGTGAACCTTCTCATGGGAAGATATCTCCCATGGACAGTTCAGTAGGATGGAATCGAACCTGGTCTTGTGCTGAGCCGTTGAGGAGCCGAGTTTTAGATGGAAGTATTAGTTTACTTGCAGTAGCCAGGAATCCCTGAAATGGAAAGGTTGGCAATGAAGGACAATTTAGTGATGAAAAGGGGTAGCAAAATGGCTGAGTTCAAAGTGAGCTCTCGAGTCAAAAATAAGCATTGAAAGATGTTGTAATTGGGTCCAGTTGGGACCCACTACTTTCTCTGTTTTGTATTATTTTAGTGGTTTAAGTTTGGTTCAGATACAGGTCCCAGTATGGCATTTGTGTGCTTAAATAGTGCAGAGGGAGATGATGCACAAATATTTTGCACATGTTCCATCATGTTTTCTGCTGTTTGTTTGCTGTACAGAAAAATTTGGTGCTTTCTTTTCCTGGACGCGCAGTGCTTGTTTTTGTAACTATTGGATCCAGATGTTGGGAGTGAATTTCCATGGGGTTCTCCCTCCCTCTCTGTAAAGAGCCATGGGGGAGATCCTGGAAAAGTGGCATAAACGTGAATATCACAAAAACAGATTATTTGGTCATTTATCTCATTGCTATTTTGTGGGGTCTTTCTGTGCACACATTTGTTGCCCTATATTACAACCATGAATACA
The DNA here is from genome assembly GCF_044704955.1 of Pristiophorus japonicus. NCBI lineage: Eukaryota > Metazoa > Chordata > Chondrichthyes > Pristiophoridae > Pristiophorus > Pristiophorus japonicus. The sequence continues at coordinate 117,098,963 of NC_091992.1, forward strand.
CTTCAAAAACGCAAGTACTCCATCGACAGTGAAGCACTTTGGAATGTCCTGAGATTGTGAAGGTGCTATAAAAATGAAAATTCTTTCTTTCTGTGGCTCTTTGGCTGAAGTCATGACAGAGAGGCAGGAGAACTGGCACATAAATTCCCCGCCTCTCCCCAGGTTTCTTCTTTGTAGCAATTTATTCAATACTTTTGTGATTTCAACATCTCTGGTGTAAATTCATTGATATCTGACTGGTACTGTTGGCATCTTGAAGCCTTGGGTAGTATTTGCATTTGGTCCATGGACATGCTGTCAGGCTGATAGTCCTTGGTATTCTCGATGGGCCCATTTGGCCAGCTGTTTGATCCCTTCAAGTTGTTACTCGGGGCGATGTACTGCAGAATAAATGACTGATTATCAAAATTGTGGCCGAGCGTTTGTGTTGGCAGATATTTGTTTTGCTTTTGTATTTTGATTTATTTTTATTTTTTGAGGTCTTTTGCAAATATTAACCGCTGCTGAGGGCGGACATGCCGTACATTACTAAGAGACTACTAGAGGGAAAGAAAACAAGGTCCAAGGGTCACCTGAGTAACCCGAGGGAAGATCTGTTAATACTGGATTATTACCAGAAAATTAACAGTTGCGTTTTGTTTTATGAAAGCCTTAGGCTGGGCGTCTCATACCTTTTCATTGATTGATCTAATGCTAACAGACAGGCAGCACTTGAAGTACAATCGAACCTTGTTAAGATCATCTCTGATTTTTAAAAAAAAATCCTTTTCCTCTTCAAATAATATTTTCAGGACTGTTTGAGTGAAATCTATCTGTGCAGCCACCATTTTGTACAGACTAAGGGTGCGAAATTCAGTATAGCCCAGTTTGAGGCAGTGACACCGCCTGGTCGCTAACTTCAGTACTGGTCGATGTTTACCGCCCCCAACTGGCAGGGGTGCTGAAAGTCCCGGCCCCAGAAGGTTATTGCCCCCAATCTGGGTGCAGGGCACAATTTCTCCCCCTGAGTTTCTTTCAGATGAATATTTTGAATGCTGGAAGTTAGTTAACACAGTGAGCACAGCAGAGCAATAAATTAACAACTCTGCTATATTGTGCATTTTAAGGTAGCAAAATTAAGTGCTTTGGAGATTATGACCCTCCTTTGACAGGGATTTGTGATGCAACAGGTACTCTCATTGTAGAAGTTTTAAATGAAGGTTTGAGAGACTTTCTTTTGGCATTATTTCATTGCTCAGAATTGATGTCATCACATCTGGGACCCAAAGCTTTCCAGCAGCTGTTGTGCAGTGCTGAGCAAAACAAATTATTATTTAAATTCACCCCATTTTTTAAAAATGTTTTTGTCTGACACCTACAAATACGTAGAATTAAACTGTTCCGAAGGTACTCCACAAGAAAGATCAAATTATCCGACACTTGCAAACGGATCAACTTGGATTGCCCCTATTTCTAGAAAGCATTTGACCAGAGTTTTCCTCCTGCGTCCCCCCCTTACCTGAGGCTTTTTCTCCAGGCCTCCATCAGTTGGGACCATGATAAGGTCAAAAGGCTAAGGCACTGCAACTCACTCAGTGACCATCTGGTGCTGCCAATGAGGTGAAGTGTCTTAAAATATTGCTCTATATGGATTTGCATCTTTACTTTTTCTTACCTGTTATTGATATACAATTAGTGGCAGATGGGCCTTATTGCTGCTCTTTCACTGCTTCCTGCTGAGTGCCACATACAGAATGTAGCCCCATTTACACAACGGAGTGACTGCTGAAGCGTTCTGCGCAATAATCTGGAAGCTGATATCGATGATTCTGCTTTTTTTTCTGGTCACTGCCTTTACACAAATAGTGTCGCTTGAACACTTTTAATAAAGAAAGTATATTCCTATATCACCTTATTGCATCTACAGGACACCCCAAAACACTTTATTTTAAAAGTGTTGCTGTTCAGTAGATAAACTCCACAACCAATTTGGACTCGGCAAAGGAATGAACAAACAGATAAACTTGTTTTGGTGATTAAGGGAGAAATATTGCCCAGGATATTGGGAGAGCTCCCTGCGTTTCTTTGAATAGTGCTGTGGGATTTTTTTACATCCACCTGAACGGGCAATGTGGTTAATGTTTAACATCTCATTCAAAAGCTGGCTCTTCTGACAAGGTACTGCTCTCTCACTACTGTTCTGAAGTGTCAGCTCAGATTATAGGCTCAGGTCTGAGCCAAGTTAACTCTTTTAATACAGTTTTATTTTTCACCTGAGGGCAACACACTTACCACAATTGGTCAAAATAAAGAGGACTTGCAAAAGAAGTTCTGCTTCTCACTTGATTCCACTCTTGCCTATCTGAATGTAGCCAGAGTATCTCCAGTAATGGCTTCTCTTCCTGCCTTGAGACCATTACCTGGAATCCCCCAAACATCTGTCCTTGGCTTTTTCCTTCCTCTTCTACATGCTGCCTCTTGGCGACATCGTCTGCAGACATAAGAACATAAGAACTAAGAACAGGAGTAGACTATTCGGCCCCTCGAGCCTGCTCCACCATTCAATAAGATCATGGCTGATCTTCTACCTCAACTCCACCTTCCTGCACAGTGCTCATATCTCTTGATTCCCTTAATATCCAAAAATCTATTGATCTTTCTTTGAATATACAGGTGCAGCACTCAGAATCCAGGACCCTCTGAACCGAGGCCGTTCTGGATTCAGCGTTTTTCCGGACTTTGGATCATCTTTCTATGTCACGAATCCGGAAACACCCAAGCCCAAGTTTGGGTATTTCTGGATTTTGAAATGTTAGAAAGGGAGGATCCCCACCGAGGAGCTGTTCGGGCCGCCGGCCCCGTCGATGAGGTGTGCGGGCGGGCCCCGCTGTGGTGGAGCCAATCGGGCGGGCCCCGCTGTGGTGGAGCCAATCGGGCGGGCCCCGCTGTGGTGGAGCCAATCGGGCGGGCCCCGCTGTGGTGGAGCCAATCGGGCGGGCCCCGCTGTGGTGGAGCCAATTGGGCGGGCCCCGCTGTGGTGGAGCCAATTGGGCGGGCCCCGCTGTGGTGGAGCTATTCGGGCGGGCCCTGCCGAGCAGGTGGTTTTTGGGCGGGCCCCACCGAGAAGGAGCTGTTCGGGCGGGCCGGCGAGGAGGGCCCGAGGTAAGGGCAGCGGCGGGACCCCGAGGTCGGCAGGATCGGCGGGTCCGGACTTCGGAACATTTTACGGATTCCGGATGGCCCTGCCACCGATCAGTCAGGAGTCCGGATTTCGGGACATTCTGGATTCCGGAACTGTGGATTTTGGGTGCGGCAACTGTACTCAAAAGACTGAGCCTCTACAACCCTCTGTGGCAGATAATTCCAAAGGTTCACCACCCTCTGAGTGAAGAAATTTCTCCTCATCTCAGTCTTAAATGACCGACTCATTATTCTGAGATTACATGGTTTCAACTTCCACAGGTACACTGACGCCCAGCTCTGCCTCTCCTATTTGGCTAACATTCTTTATACCATGGACTGTATCACTGTCAGTGATTGATGCAATGCTTTTCACAACACAAGGGCCCAGGAATGAAATGTTGCATATATTACAACAACAGATCAGTTAAAGACTTTTTTAGATACAATAAGAGTCTATTTCTCAGTATTGTAGTACATGCTGTTGGAGCACATTTCTCTGTCTGATTGTTTGCAGAATTTTTGCTGAAAAACCCAATCCTTTCCAGACAAATCTAAACTATACTTTTATCAGTTATGCAAAAGCTTTGTTAATTGGGACTGATGCGTGTATATCTGATTTAAGTTTTACCTGGTAATCACTGCTCTGAAAGGTTTTGTTGTATTTCTGGAATGTAACTCTCTTCTACCTGTCCATTATTGTGTCTGTAAATCATTGCATTGTGTTTCATTGTCAACCGAACCTACCAAATGTTCAGTACTTGTACATGCTGCAGTTAGAGGCCTGGTTTTTCTACCTGTCTAATCAACAGGATAGAGCCAATATTTTGGAAACCCAGGACCAAAGTAAGTGGAGAAAGATTGGGCCCAAGTTTCCACACGCGTCTAGAACGGCGCAGTCCCGAATTGGGCGCCCGTTTTTCGCGCCACAAAGTGCGCCTAAAAAACACCTCCGTATTCTCCACCTCCCTGCAGGTCCTCTGGCCCTCGGCGCAGCACAGCAGGAGCTGTAGGGGGGCGGAGCCAGGTCCCTGCGCTGAAAACAGTGCCGAGACCTCTGCACATGCGCGCTGCAGTGGGTGTGCAAGTGCAGTAGCTCCAGGCACCCGAAACTGTGTGGGAGGGGCCCGAAGCACGCAGCCCCTAGTCCTGGCCGAATGGCCTCACTGCGTCTGCGTGAATAAGGCTCCTCCCACGCCCAGCTCCTGTGTCCTCCCGACCCGACTCGACTCCCGCTTCCCACCCTCCCCGGACCCGACTCCCGCTCCCACTTCCCCCCCGACTGCCGCTCCCCGCTTCCACCCGACCCGACTGCCGCTGCCGCTCCCGCTCCCGCTTCCCCCCCCGACCCGACCCGACTGCCGCTCCCGCTCCCGCTTCCCCCCGACTGGACCCGACCCGACTGCCGCTCCCGGACTGGATCCGACCTGACCTCCCTTCCCCTCCCCGACCTGACCTCCCTCCCCCTCCCCGACCTGACCTCCCTCCCCTCCCCCTCCCCGACCTGACCTCCCTCCCCTCCCCCTCCCTGACCTCCCTCCCTCCCCCTCCCTGACCTCCCTCCCTCCCCCTCCCCGACCTGACCTCCCTCTCCCTCCCCCTCCCCGACCTGACCTCCCTCTCCCTCCCCGACCTGACCTCCCTCTCCCTCCCCGACCTCCCTCTCCCTCCCCCTCCCCGATCTGACCTCCCTCTCCCTCCCCCTCCCCGACCTGACCTCCCTCCCCCTCCCCCTCCCCGACCTGACCTCCCTCCCCCTCCCCCTCCCCGACCTGACCTCCCTCCCCCTCCCCGACCTGACCTCCCTCTCCCTCCCCCTCCCCGACCTGACCTCCCTCTCCCTTCCCCTCCCCGACCTGATCTCCCTCTCCCTCCCCCTCCCCGACCTGATCTCCCTCTCCCTCCCCCTCCCCGACCTGACCTCCCTCTCCCTCCCCCTCCCCGACCTGACCTCCCTCTCCCTCCCCGACCTGACCTCCCTCCCTCCTCCCCCCCGCCCCACCCCAGCCGACCCGAACCGACGCCACCTACCTGTAAATCTGGTGCTAGGGACGGGCCTTGCCCGAAGTCTCGGGCCCGGCCCGTTCAGCCTTTGGTCCCGACGGCAAACCGCTGCCTTTCACACAGGTAGGAACATAGTTTATTTAATCTTTTCTTTGCTTATAAATGTTTATTCAGATTGGATTTATTTGTATAATATTTGTAGAAGTATAAATAAGGATTTATTATAGAATTTAATGACTTCCCTTTTTCCCCCCCACCTCGTTCTGGACGCCTAATTTGTAACCTGCGCCTGATTTTTTTAATGTGTAGAACAGGTTTTTTCAGTTCTACAAAAATCTTCACTTGCTCCATTCTAAGTTAGTTTGGAGTACGTTTTCACTGTGGAAACTTTGAAATCAGACGTCAGTGGCCGGACACGCCCCCTTTTGAAGAAAAAATTCTGTTCCAAAGTGGAACTGTTCTACCTGCCTAGAACTGCAGAAAAGAAAATGTGGAGAATTGCGATTTCTAAGATAGTCCGTTCTCCACCAGTTGCTCCTAAAAAATCAGGCGCAAATCGTGTGGAAACTTGGGCCCATTGTCTCCAGAGGGGATTTATTCTGATGGACAGAATCGTTGAAAGATGAGGGAGAGGAGGGAAATACAGGTTTTTTCATGCTTGTTAAGGCTATAAATTTATTATTCACTACCAAGTGTTGCGCTACCTAAATAATGATCTCCCCCCCCCCTCCAATTTTCTTTTAATATCTTTACGTAATTCCTTTTTGGAAGAATAAACCATTTTGGGCACTGAGGTGACTGTTGATGCACATTTTTTTGGATGAATTGTTAAAAGGATCCATCCCTCCTCTATCGGCTGGACATAAAAGATCCCTCGGCACCTGGAAGAAGAGCAGAGAGTTATCCTGGTGTCTTGGCCAACACATTGCTCAACCAACACAACTAAAACAAATTAGGTGGTCACTAATCTCATTTGCTGTGTGTGAGAACTTGCTGGGTACAAATTGGTTGTCATGTTTACCTACATAACAACAGTTACTGTTCTTCAAACTTAATTGGTTGGCTGAGAAGCACTTTGGGATGTCCTGAGCACAAAAATAAATGCCAAGTTCTTTTCATTACATCATCTGTAGTCCTGCACTGAGGCAGTATTTATATTGGGAAGGTGTTGCAACTTGTTTGTGAAGCTGGCTGGCTTTAATTTTCAGATTCTTTCTACGATAGCGATCAGATAAAAATAATTGTATGTTTGAGACAGGAAGTTATGCTGGAAAGAAAGATTGGATCAATTGGGCTTGTATTCACTGGAGTTCAGAAGAATGAGAGGGGACCTCATAGAAACGTTTAAAATTCTGACGGGTTTAGACAGGTTAGATGCAGGAAGAATGTTCCCAATGTTGGGGAAGTCCAGAACCAGGGGTCACAGTCTGAGGATAAGGGGTAAGCCATTTAGGACCGAGATGAGGAGAAACTTCTTCACCCAGAGAGTGGTGAACCTGTGGAATTCTCTACCACAGAAAGTAGTTGAGGCCAATTCACTAAATATATTCAAAAGGGAGTTAGATGAAGTCCTTACTACTCGGGGGATCAAGGGTTATGGCGAGAAAGCAGGAAGGGGGTACTGAAGTTTCATGTTCAGCCATGAACTCATTGAATGGCGGTGCAGGCTAGAAGGGCTGAATGGCCTGCTCCTGCACCTATTTTCTATGTTTCTATGGTGATTCACTGTTGCACTGGGTGGGGAGAGGTAAGTTATGGGGAGACATGAATGACTCAGAGCAGTCGATTTTTATCTCCCTTAACCCTGTTAAGGAGGGCAGCTCAGACGGAGGGGGTGGGGGAACTAACCCACTCCATTCCCAGCCCGATTAAATTGCAGGTGGCAACGATATCCGCTGGAAGCTGGCGCTGTCCTTATTTTGAATCTGCAGATCGGCTCCGAAGATGTAATTGAAGTAATTCTATTACTTTAGTCCGAGGCCTGAGCAAGAGGGAGCAGTGGTGGCTTCCCAGCCAGGCTTCATCTGCATTGAGGACCAAAAGAAGTCAGTTGAGGTCTGCTGTTTTTTTGTAAATGTATTGAAATTTGCAATGCTCCTCTGGGTCCCACAAGGAAACCTTGGGCCTGCCGCACCCTTCCGATCCACTTGTCTTATGCCGGGGACCATTCATGCAGCTTCCGAGCCGCCCAATTTTAATAGCCTGGCAAGCCGCCTCCTACCGATTCCCCGGCCGTTGTGGCAAGCGGCCTGCTAATGAGGCCCACCGTTAAAATCGGCAAAGGCTCCCTGCTATCGCTCCCGGGTGAGTTGACTGCTCATAGGTCACACTCCTGCCCAGTGGTAAAATTCGACCCCATGACCTAAGCACAAAGGTCCAAACCAATTCCGAGATTGCATTTCTGCAGAGAGAGAGGGAATATATGTGCATCTCTTGGGCAAGGTGTGGAAGAATGCATATTTCCAGTGGAAACATTTGGAAAGAAGTGCTTTTTGATTTGGCACCTGCAAAATAAATAACTCGTGTTTCTCTTACCCATTGCAGTAATATAAATAAATCTTTATGTAACACGATTTTCAAATTTTCTGTATAAACAAAATGCAACACAGGTACTCTGTTCAACCCCCTCCGTGTCTCTCTGAGATAGTGTGTGTGTTTCAATTGAAAGAAAACTTGCTAATCGTTCTCCCTTGACACTTTAACTCAAAGAAAATTCTAAAATTCATTTTCCAGCTGAATTTCAAATCATGCTTGAAGTGGCGAAAAATTAAATAAACCTCTATGTAAACAATGATTATTTGCAAAGCAAAAAAGAAAGCACAGATTAATCGTGTGTGTGTGTGTGTGTGTGTGTGCACGCATGGTGTAGGTGTCTCTGTCTCCCAGCCACTTTGTCTTGAGTTTAAAAAAAACAGCGCTTGAAAATTGTTACTTTAAATAAACTCAAATTCATGATTTTTAAGCTTGCTCAAGTGCTAGTACACGCCTCTCTTTCTCTCCATTTGTCATTTGGATGAGCAGGTACTGCTCAGGGAGCTGCGGGCTGGCAGATGATGTATTCTCTTTGAATCGGAGGATGAGGGAGGTTTCATTGTGGTTTTGAGTGGCCGGTGTGGGGGATCAATGCTATGCCAGGGCCGGATTACCGGTGTGTTGATGACTGGAGGATTGAGCTTTTCTGACGGCTAGCGCAGGGTGCCAATCAGAAGGGGTGCAGTGAGGATGGAATGTGATGTCGCCAGGGGAAGATAGCCAATGGCAAGGGGCTGGAGCTATAGCGCAGCGCCACCTATGTCAGAAACTGGGAGAACTGACGGGTAAGTAAAATGCAAGTATTGGGGGGAACTTAAATCTCACCATCTTAAACATCATAGCTAGGAGTGATGGGAATAGCATGACATTTCCTGTGTGTGCTCTGTTTGACTTTTAATAATGATTATGCATATAAAATACAACTAGATACGTTTTGCTGAAATGGGCAGAGGTGGCATCTGTAATGTATTTGATTCATGGGTTCATTGCTTAAGAATTCCTAGCTACACATTACTATTAAGAACTAGTTGGTTTATTAACAGAGGTTTAACAATCACACTGCACATTACCAGTTCATCCACTCGGCTCACAACTGTATACCTCATCATGCATGGGGTTTTATTGAGCTTGTGAACACCACGTGACTGGCTAAGCCACTCGCAATGCAACAGCTGTACAAATCTGTGAGCATACTCACAGGTGCATACATTACAGCATACAAAGTCCAAATTAAGATGAACTGAGAAAATCTGCAAATATCCAAAAGGAGCCAAATTGGCTCCATTTCGATCTAGTTGAAATCGGAATACACTTTGAAGCTCACACCTAGCGACTATAGATTGCAGTCTATAAACCAAATAGCAAACATGAGTAACCAATAAATGCGTGAGGCTATCCAAAGTTACTCTGTCAACATAATTACCCATTACCTGAAGATTAATGCACTCTTCCTGACCAAGTTACTTTCTTCCCTTCTTTCTGGTGCAGAAATGGAGCTGTTTCTAAAACCACGAGTGGGCTTTAAGTGCATGCATCTGTCTAGGTGTATCATGGAAAAATCAGAGTCCTGTCACTGTAAACTTTAAATTGACATGCAATTGTGTATAGTGTTTCACCTCTCACTTAATTGAGAATTTCAACGTGGTTATAACAACCATTTTCCAAGGGCTTGCTGTAGCCCTCAGCACTTTGATGAATTGTCACTGGGTGCAATAAGCCAGAAGTAATTAATTTCACATTTGCTTGTTCTGCTCGGAACATAATGAGGACTTTGGGAATGGGAGGGTGAGAAGCAAAGCAATCTTTCAGACATACTAAAACAATTCAGAAGAATATTGCCTCATCTTGAGGTGTAACACTGTACAAAGGTTCAACACATAACAACAACTTGCCTTGACAGTCAGTGGCATTACCATGCCCTGAACCCCCACCGTCAATGTTCTGGGGGTGGGGGTTACCATTGACCGGTACCTCAACTGGAATGGCCACATAAATGCCATATCTACTGGAGCAGGTCACTGTGTACTATCTGCAGGATGCACTGCAGCAATTCACCAAGGCTTCTTCGGCAGAACCTCCCAAACCCACAACCTCCAACACCTAGGGGATGGTAGGTGCACGGGAACACTACCTCCAGGTTCCTCTAAGTTGCACACTATCCTGACTGAACATATATTGTTGTCCCTTCTTCGTCGCTGAGTCAAAGTCTTGGAACATCCTACCCAAGATCCTTGTGGGAGCATCTTCACCGGACAACCTGCCATGGTTTAATAAGAAGGCCTACCATCACCACCTCCAGTGTAACTAGGGATGAATATTAGGTGGGTCTTGTCAGCAACACCCACATCGAGAATGAATATAGCATCTTTTCATTCTCGACGTCACAAAAACCCCTCTCGGGTAATGAAGTACTTTTGAAGTGTAGTAACTATTGTAATGTAGGGAAATGGGGCAGTTAATTTGCACCAAGCAAGATTCTACAAACAGCAATGAGGTAAATGATAGGTAATGTTTTTTTTGGTGGTTTAAAGGATAAATGTTGACCAGGACACGGAGAACTACTCTGCTATTCTTTAACTATAGTCATGGGATCTTTTACATCTACCTGAACAACCAGGTGGGACCTCTGTTTAACATTTCATCTGACAGTGCAACACTCCCTCAGCGCTGCACTTCCTACGTTCCAACCGGACACACTTCAAACGTACATCATTGGCTGTAAAGCACTTTGAGATGTTCTGAGGTTGTGAAACGCACTTTATAAATGCAAGTCTTTTTTTTTAGAATGATTAGGGATTTTTACGAATGCAGAAAGCTTGTGGACTACATTGTCACAACATGACTAAACAAAATATATATTTTGAATTTTTTTTGGGGTGGAGGCATTGGGTAGTCTTTTTTAAACATATCGGGGGTTTCCAAGTTCAGCTTCAGAACCTGTAGAAACCCTGAATCTCCTGTTGCTACCTTGAATGTTACCAGAGTTTGAAGGAGGTCACAGATTGCCCTTCCCTCTAGTCTGGTCTTGTCTCAATAGAATATCCAGTTCAACAGCAACGTCCCAACCAATCCACTCTGTTTCTGACAGTCATGGTTAGCTTATAGCCGCATTGCCTGCAGCACAAAAGCATTATTAAACACGTTTAAAAACTAGAATGGTGGTTGTATTACATCACCTCAGACTGGTGTTAAAGATGAAAATTCTACATCAGAAAATCCAATTTAATTAAAAAAAACAAGTTGGAAGAGCAGTTTTGTTAAGGCAGCGTTTGCTTCTACCAAACAGCCAGAGCTGCAACATATCGTGGAATTTACTGATTTGAGGGATTAAAAAGTCGATGATATAAGGCATTTTACTGGTCTCCATCTGTCATCCATCAGCTGACTGAATGGACAAGTATCTCCACGACAGAGGACAATGCTGCAAATATTGGAGGCTTGCTCTAGGTCCTGCAAGCCATGTTCTCCATGCCCAACTCCCTCACATGGCTCAGTTTCCAACTGACCAGACTCGTTGCACAAGGCTGATGGACTTGTGGTGTGACAGATCTGGGATTTGACCCCCATCCAGCCATCAGAAAAAAACATTTTAACTCTTGAAATCCCTCGCAGCTATTTCAAGGTGAGCAATTAGCACACGTTAGTATTTGATCAGCAGACAGCTCTACGAGAGAGGAAAGAAATGACCCATGTGTCGGAATGTTTCCAGTATTTGTCCTTCAGTTCACGGCAACCCAGTTCCAGCTGTGAATGTGTGCGGATCTCCTGCAGTTTAAGGGGCTTAGACCAGTTTTAAATTAAACTTCATAATTTGAGTGGCTTTTCACAGAGGAAAAAAAATGAATTGAATGCAGCGGCGATTGTGCGCCAGTTAAATAGGGTCTGCTTAACTCTTTCAGTCACGCTTCTCCTCCTCAAGTAACCAAGGAGTTGGTTCCCAGGAGGGCGCATCAAGTACAACTGGAGTTTGCGCTTCTTTCAGTTCGTTGATCACGGTGCAGGGGCAGCGCGCCGTGCCACTGCTGATTGTGAATTCAAACTGTGTCGGGGTTTTTGTGCTGGCGTTTCCAGCCAATGCAACCTTCCAGTTGATCTTCCAGTTGACCTCCGAGCACACAGCGAGGACTTCCCCCGTGTGAGCAGGTATGCAAATGTCCTGCTTAATTGGTACGCTGGACAATGCACTTTAAGGACATGTCAAATTCAATTTTGGGGACGCTGTGAAAGATTTACATCTAATTCATAATGCATTTATGATGATTAAAATCTGCACTCTTCATGTGTCAGCACTTGTTAGTCTCCATGTAACCTCATGAGAGAGAACATAAAGAATGCTTCCACCGCTGAAGTCATAACCCATGATTTAATGCTCCACTTGGAAACTTGGCATTTTTTCCAAAGGGAAGTTTATCTTCATCTCCGTGTGTTGAATCCTTATTAATCAGATTTGCAGGTGAAATAGTTAAACGTTGAAGGTAATCTTCAGCGCTGGCGACCCTCTTGCATTTGAGAGTTTGTGCAGGCACAGTATGTTCATCAGTTAGACATTGAACGTTGCGTCAATGGCTGATCGATCCTTCTCTGGCCTCCGTTCTCGCCCCATGTCCCACTTATTGGCTTGTTGCTTAAATCTGGGGATCGGGGGATTTCAAGTAGAAGGTTATGAAAACCCTAAAATGTCCAGGTAATGAGTATTTATCTTTTTCAAATGTTAACTTTCATAAATTGAACGCTGACAAAAATAAATTGAATTAGTATTACGCTTTCTCATGTGAAGCAAGCTGAGCATTTAAACGCTGGGTACTCTGCAGGTAGAACAGGACATTTGAAACACAACCATTAAATGCAGGTCAGTTAGCGCCTGTAGAGGGAACGTGTAAGTTAACATTTTGGGTGCTTGTTGGGAGTGCAAGAGAGACGAGTAGCAGTGAAAAATAAGGCACTGACATTACAGAATAATGTCAGGTCGCAAATCCAACAATTCTCGAACAAGCAAATATTTGGTGATACTTGGTTACACTTCACCGGTCAATAGGAGCCTTCTTGCACCAGCCGAAAAAGATTACTTTTGTTGAGATTTTTTTTTCTCACTAACCTTGCCAAGAAGAATCCAATTCCTCTTCAATACCTCCTCACAAAACGAACTTGTATTTATATAGCATTTTTCACAGCCGATAAATTACTTGTGAAGTATAATCACTGTTTTTGGGCAAATGTGGCAGCTAATTTGTGCACAGCACGGTTCCTCAAACAGTAGTAAGATAACGGAGCAGTTAATCTGTTTCTGATATTGCTTGAGGCATAAATACACAGGCATCTTCCACCCTTCAACATGTAGCTCGGGATCTGGAATATTAGGTCCTTCATTGAAATACCTGTAAACTCCTCCCTTTTTGGCGTGGAAGCAAGTCATCCTCGCTTCGCGGGACTGCCTATGATGATGATGATGATGAAAAACTGGAGCTCCAACAATGCAGAGTATTGTCAGCAGAGATGCTGCACTCAGGGTTGAATCCATGACCCTCTGACTTAGCAATGAGAGCGTTACCACTATGTCAAGCTGACAATGATCTAACTAAGATTAGGAGCTGCATGATCTCGGAGCCAGTTGGTCCAAATTATAGCCCAGCAAAATCAAAACACTGCTGATGCTGGAATTCTGAAAGATAAACACAAGATTCTGGAAATTCTCGGCAGGTCAGGCAGCATCTGTGGAGAGAGAAACCGAGTTAATGTTTCAAGTCGGTGACCTGCTGAGTATTTCCAGCATTTCTGTTTTTATTTCATAGCCCAGCGCTCTGACGCTGGTACACCTTTACATGGCAGCTGAAATACCCTCACCCTGTCCAGACGCTAACTGACCTGCTGTGTGTTTACCAGCATTTTCTGGTTTTCTTTCAGATATCTCATAGAATTTGCCAAGTATAGTTTCTCTCGACGCCACACACTGAGAGGATGAGCAGATTGAACTCGTGCTGCTCTGAGGCAGTTACTGGGAGGTGAACAGCCTGCTCAAACTCGCCTGAGATTTTGTATCTTTTTTATTTTGTTCTTTTTTCCGATCATCTGTTTGGTCGTCGTCTTCCCAGGCAGTCCCTCAGAGTCGGGGATGACTTGCTTCCACTCTAACCTGAGTTCTCAGGTGACTGAGAAGTCCAATGCGGGACCGACCGACTCTGTCACACGTGGGGCAGATGGTGGTTGGAGGGATGGGCGGGTGGGGTGCTTGAGTTTCCGTGTGCTCCTTCCGCTGTTTGCACTTGGCTTCCGTGTGCTCCCCGGCGAAGAGACTCTGTGTCCGACGCCTTCCCGGATGCTTCTCCTCCACTTTGAGCGGTCTTGGGCCAGGGGTTCCCAGGTGTCAGTGGGGATGTTGCACTTTTTCAAGGAGGCTTTGAGGGTGTCCTTGAAGCATTTCCTGTGCCCACCTGGGGCTCGCTTGCCGTGTCGGAGCCCTGAGTAGAGCGCTTGCTTTGGGAGTCGAGTATCAGGCACGTGGACGATGTGGCCCGTCCACCGGAGCTGATCGAACGTGGTCAGTGCTTCGAAGCTGGGGAGGTTGGCCTGAGCGAGAACACTGACGTTGGTGTGCCTATCCTGGCAATAGATTTGCAGGATCTTGCGGAGGCAGCATGGTGGTGGTACTTTACTGCTTTGAGGTGCCTGCTGTACATAGTCCATGTCTCTGAAGCAAAAGGAGGGCGGGTATCACTACAGCTTGTACCTGTGTGTAGAATGATGGGAAAAGAGCTTCTCTCAGTCAGTGGCACAGTGGGTCAGGCATTGCACTGTTTCACCTTCAATCCACCTGTTTTTAATCTAAATTCCTGTTGTGACTGTTGCTAGTAAATCTTGCGGGAAATAGATTGCTCATCGAACAAAAATTGACTGATATAGTGCATCAATTAGGGTTCATGACTTGAGTCACATTTTCTTTTAATGAAATTGTTCAAGCCAGGAACTACTGCCGGTGGGAAGTGCTAAGATGTTAAAGTTACTTCACCAGCTGCTTTTTAAAAAAATAAGTGATGAAATGTGACAAATTGTTACACCCAGGAATGAGGCAACTAGCGGCCAGTAATTTGTGTATTATACAGAGCCTTCCAAAACTGTGATGGGGAATTGGACTTCATTAGTGCTTTAGAGGATACCTGTGTTTTGGCAAGAAAATCATTAAGTCTGCAAATACCAAGACGTGACAAAACGCTTGTTGAAAAGTCATTTCCTACAAACTTCACATTTTCTTTCGGAAATGGTACATCCGAGTGTTGGTTGAGAAAATCAGCCCCTTGTAACCATTCACCCACCAATGAGATCCTTTCCCACAACACTTAAACATCATGGGCAGTTGTACTATGAGGAAAGAACTCAGCACTTCTGTACCATGAGATTGACCATGTCATGCTTGCTCGGTGGTGTGATAGAAACATAGAAAATAGGTGCAGGAGTAGACCATTTGGCCCTTCGAGCCTGCACCGTCATTCAATAAGGTCATGGCTAATCATTCCCTCATTACCCCATTCCTGCTTTTTTCTCCATACCCCTTGATCCCCTGAGCTGTAAGGGCCATATCTAACTCCCTCTTGAATATATCCAATGAACTGGCATCAACAACTCTCTGCGGCAGGGAATTCCACAGGTCAACAAATCTGAGTGAAGAAGTTTCTCCTCATCTAAATGGCCTACCTCTTGTCCTAAGACTATGTTCCCTGGCTCTGGACTTCCCCAACATCGAGAACATTCTTCCCGCATCTAACCTGTCCAGTCTCGTCAGAATCTTAGACGTTTCTGAGATCCCCTCTCATTTTTCTAAACTCCAGTGAATAAAGGCCCAGTTGATCCAGTCTCCTCTCATATGACAGTCCAGCCATCCCTGGAATCAGTCTGGTGAACCTTCGCTGCACTCCCTCAATAGCAAGAACGTCCTTCCTCAGATTAGGAGACCAAAACTGAACACAATATTCAAGGTGAGGCCTCACTAAGGCCCTGTACAACTGCAGTAAGACCTCCCTGCTCCGATATTCAAATCCCCTAGCTATGAAGGCCAACATACCATTTGCCGCCTTCACCGCCTGCTGCACCTGCATGCCAACTTTCAATGACTGATGAACCATGACACCCAGGTCTCGTTGCACCTCCCCTTTTCCTAATCTGCCGCCATTCAGATAATATTCTGCCTTCGTGTTTTTGCCCCCAAAATGGATAACCCTGCCATGCATTTGCCCACTCACCTAACCTGTCCAAGTCACCCTGCAACCTCTTCGCGTCCTTCTCACAGCTCACACTGCCACCTAGTTTAGTGTCATCTGCATACTTGGAGATATTACACTCAATTCCTTCATCCAAATCGTTAATGTATATTGTAAAGAGCTGGGGTCCCAGCACTGAGCCCTGCGGCACTCTAGTCACTGCCTGCCATTCTGAAAAGGACCCGTTTATCCCGACTCTATGCTTCCTGTCTGCCAACCAGTTCTCTATCCACATCAGTACATTACCCCCAATACCATGTGCTTTGATTTTGCACACCAATCTCTTGTGTGGGACCTTGTCAAAAAGCCTTTTGAAAGTCCAAATACACCACATTCACTGGTTCTCCCTTGTCCACTCTGCTAGTTACATCCTCAAAAAATTCCAAAAGATTCGTCAAGCATTATTTCCCTTTCATAAATCCATGCTGACTTGGACCGATCCTGTCACTGATTTCCAAATGTGCTGCTATTTCATCCTTAATGATGGACTTTTAAGGAGCTCTTTCATAGTGCGTAACAAAAATATATTCCAGTGAAAAAGAAGGGCGGTAAGAGAAGGGATAACCAGCCGTGGATAACCAAGGAAATAAAGGAGAGTATCAAATCAAAGACCAATGCGTATAAGGTGGCCAAGATTAGTGGGAAACTAGAGGATTGGGAAAATTTTAAACAACAGCAAAGAATGACTAAAAAAGCAATAAAGAAAGGAAAGATAGATTATGAAGGTAAACTTGCGC
Organism: Pristiophorus japonicus; assembly: GCF_044704955.1. Taxonomy (NCBI): domain Eukaryota; kingdom Metazoa; phylum Chordata; class Chondrichthyes; family Pristiophoridae; genus Pristiophorus; species Pristiophorus japonicus. The sequence goes on from NC_091992.1 coordinate 117,115,644, forward strand.
AAAAGATAAAAACAGATAGTAAAAGCTTTTACAGATATATAAAACGGAAAAGAGTGACTAAAGTAAATGTTGGTCCCTTAGAAGATGAGAAGGGGGATTTAATAATGGGAAATGTGGAAATGGCTGAGACCTTAAACAATTATTTTGCTTCGGTCTTCACAGTGGAAGACACAAAAACCATGCCAAAAATTGCTGGTCACAGGAATGTGGGAAGGGAGGACCTTGAGACAATCACTATCACTAGTGGGGTAGTGCTGGACAGGCTAATGGGACTCAAGGTAGACAAGTCCCCTGGTCCTGATGAAATGCATCCCAGGGTATTAAAAGAGATGGCGGAAGTTATAGCAGATGCATTCGTTATAATCTACCAAAATTCTCTGGACTCTGGGGAGGTACCAGCGGATTGGAAAGCAGCTAATGTAACTCCTCTGTTTTTTAAAAAAAAAGGGGGCAGACAAAAGGCAGGTAATTATAGGCCAGTTAGTTTAACATTTGTAGTGGGGAAAATGCTTGAAACTATCATTAAGGAAGAAATAGCGGGACATCTAGATAGGAATAGTGCAATCAAGCAGATGCAGCATAGATTCATGAAGGGGAAATCATGTTTAACTAATTTACTGGAATTCTTTGAGGATATAACGAGCATGGTGGATAGAGGTGCACCGATGGATGTGGTGTATTTAGATTTCCAAAAGGCATTCGATAAGGTGCCACACAAAAGGTTACTGCAGAAGAGAGAGATACGCGGAGTTAGAGGAAATGTATTAGCATGGATGAAGAATTGGCTGGCTAACAGAAAGCAGAGAGTCGGGATAAATGGGTCCTTTTCGGGTTGGAAACCAGTGGTTAGTGGTGTGCCACAGGGATCGGTGCTGGGACCACAACTGTTTACAATATACATAGATGACCTGGAAGAGGGGACAGAGTGTAGTGCAACAAAATTTGCAGATGATACTAAGATTAGTGTGAAAATGGGTTGTGTAGAGGACACAGAGGCTGCAAAGAGATTTGGATAGGTTAAGCGAATGGGCTAAGGTTTGGCAGATGGAATACAATGTCGGAAAGTGTGAGGTCATCCACCTTGGGGGGGAAAAAAAACAGTAAAAGGGATTATTTGAATGGGGAGAAATTACAACATGCTGCGGTGCAGAGGGACCTGGGGGTCCTTGTGCATGAATCCCAAAAAGTTAGTTTGCAGGTGCAGCAGGTAATCAGGAAGGCAAATGGAATGTTGGCCTTCATTGCGAGAGGGATGGAGTACAAAAGCAGGGAGGTCCTGCTGCAACTGTATAGGGTATTGGTAAGGCCGCACCTGGAGTACTGCGTGCAGTTTTGGTCACCTTACTTAAGGAAGGATATACTGGCTTTGGAGGGGGTACAGAGACTATTCATTTGGCTGATTCCAGAGATGAGGGGGTTACCTTATGATGGTAGATTGAGGGTCTTTGCTCGTTGGAGTTCAGAAGGATGAGGGGTGATCTTATCGAAACATTTAAAATAATGAAAGGGATAGACAAGATAGAGGCAGAGAGGTTGTTTCCACTGGTCGGGGAGACTAGAACTAGGGGGAACAGCCTCAAAATACGGGGGAGCCAATTTAAAATCGAGTTGAGAAGGAATTTCTTCTCCCAGAGGGTTGTGAATCTGTGGCATTCTCTGCCTAAGGAAGCAGTTGAGGCAAGCTCATTGAATGTATTCAAGTCACAGATGGATAGATTTTTAACCAATAAGGGAATTAAGGGTTACAGGGAGAGGGCGGGTAAGTGGAGCTGAGTCCACGGTCAGATCAGTCATGATCTTATTGAATGGCGGAGCAGGCTCGAGGGGCTAGATGGCCTATTCCTGTTCCTAATTCTTATGTTCTTATGTTCCAACATTTTCCCCACTACTGATGTCAGGCTAACCGGTCTATAATTACCTGTTTTCTCTCTCCCTCCCTTATTCAAAAGTGGTGTTACATTAGCTAACCTCCAGTCCATAGGAACTGATTCATAGTCGATAGACTGTTGGAAAATGATCACCAATGCATCCACTATTTCTAGGGCCACTTCCTTAAGCACTCTGGGATGTAGACTATCAGGCCCTGGGGATTTATCGGCCTTCAATCCCATCAATTTCCCTAACACAATTTCCCGCCTAATAAGGATATCCTTCAGTTCCTCCTTCTGACTCGACCCACTGCCCCCTAGTACATTCGGAAGGTTATCTCTGTCTTCCTTGGTGAAGACAGAACTGAAGTATTTGTTCAATTTGTCTGCCATTTCTTTGTACCCCATTATAAATTCACCGGAATCCGACTGCAAGGGACCTACATTTGTCTTCACTAATCTTTTTCTCTTCACATATCTATAGAAGCTTTTGCAGTCAGTTTTTAATGTTCCCTGCAAGCTTCCTCTCGTACTCTCTTTTCCCCTCTTAATTAAACCCTTAGTCCTCCTCTGTTGAATTCTAAATTTCTCCCAGTCCTCAGGTTTGTTGCTTTTTCTAGCCATTTATATGCCTCTTCCTTGGTTTTAACACTATCCTTAATTTCCCTTATTAGCCACGGTTGAGCCACCTTCCCCGTTTTATTTTTACTCCAGACAGGGATGTACAATTGCTGAAGTTCATCCATGTGATCTTTAAATGTTTTCTATTGCTTATCCACCGTCAACCCTTTAAGTATCCTTTGCGAGTCTATTCTAGCCAATTCACGCCTCATACCATCGAGGTTACCTTTCCTTAAGTTCAGGACCCTAGTTTCCGAATTAACTGTGTCACTCTCCATCCTAATAAAGAATTCTACCATATTATGGTCACTCTTCCCCAAGGGGCCTCACATAACAAGATTACTAATTAGTCCTTTCTCATTTCACATCACCCAGACTAGGATGGCCAGCTCTCTAGTTGGTTCCTTGACACATTGGTCTAGAAAACCATCCCTAATACAGTCCAGGAAATCCTCCTCCACCGCATTGCTACCAGTTTGGTTAGCCCAATCAATATATAGATTAAAGTCGCCCATGATAACTGCTGTACCATTATTGCACACATCCCTTATTTCTTGTTTGATACTGTCCCGAACCTCACTACTACTGTTTGGTGGTCTGTACACAACTCCCATTGGCATTTTCTGCCCTTTGGTATTCCGCAGCTCCACCCATACTGATTCTACATCGTCCAGGCTAATGCCCCTCCTTACTATTGCATTAATTTTCTCTAACCACCAATGCCACCCTGCCTCCTTTTCCTCTCTGCCTATCCTTCCTAAAAACATCCTCCCCTGGATGTTGAGTTCCCAGCCTTGGTCACCCTGGAGCCATGTCTCCGTGATGCCAATTACATCATACCCATTAACTGCTGCCTGTGCAGTTAATTCGTCCACCTTATTCCAAATACTCCTCGCATTGAGGCACAGAGCCTTCAGGCTTGTCTTTTTAGAATTTTGCTGTAATGTAGCCCTTTTTGTTTTTTGCCTTGGGTTTCTCTGCCCTCCACTTTTACTATTCTCCTTTCTATCTTTTGCTTCTGCCTCCATTTTATTTCCCTCTGTTTTGCTGCATTGGTTCCCATCCCCCTGCCATGTTAGTTTAACTCCTCCCCAACAGCACAAGCAAAAACTCCCCCTCGGACATTGGTTCCAGTCCTGTCCAGGTGCAGACTGTCCAGTTTGTACTGGTCCCACCTCCCCCAGAACCGGTTCCAATGTCCCAGGAATTTGAATCCCTCCCTTCTGCACTACTGTTCAAGCCACGTATTCATCTGAGCTATCCTGTGATTCCTACTCTGACTAGCACATGGCACTGGTAGCAATCCTGAGATTACTACTTTTGAGGTCCTACTTTTTAATTTAGCTCCTAGCTCCTTAAATTCGTTTCGTAGGACCTCATCCCGTTTTTTTACCTATGTCGTTGGTACCAATGTGCACCACGACAACTGGCTGTTCACCCTCCCTTTTCAGAATGTCCTGCACCCGCTCCGAAACATCTTTGACCCTTGCACCAGGGAGGCAACATACCATCCTGGAGTCTCAGTTGCGGCTGCAGAAACGCCTATCTATTCCCCTTGCAATCGAATCCCCTATCACTATAGCTCTCCCATTCTTTTTCCTGCCCTCCTGTGCAGCAGGGCCACCCATGGTGCCATGAACCTGGCTGCTGCTGCTCCCCCCCTCAACAGTACCCAAAGCCATGTATCTGTTTTGCAGGGGGATGGCCGCAGGGGACCCCTGCACTACCTTCCTTGCACTGCTCTTCCTGTTGCAGGGGAAAGTACGACATGTCCCAAAGTAGATCAGTTGTTAAGGTATTACTTGATGAAGCCAAATAATTGTAATCAAGTAACTTCAGATAATGAAGGTCCTATTGGTTCTTTTGCTGTGTATCTTAAACCATTCTTGGACATTAAGGCTGGGGTTTTCTGCATCTGCACTTGCTCATTAATGTGAATGGTCAACACATTGTGGGCTGGAGATAAGATTTTTTGCTTCAATATTGGCACTAGAACGATTGATGTAGACTGATAACTTGTTGAAAGTAGGTTTAATACATGAAGTATGGAACATCATGAGACCATTCAGCCCTTTACGCCTTTTGCTTGCGTAACCATGTGCAAATCAACTCTGTCACTGATTCTGCCGTAGACTTTATCCTGCCTATTTAATTTTCTGAGGAAAAGACCTGCAAATTTTAGCTCTGCATTTCCAAAGCTAAACCAAGCGAAACTTTTGGAGATTTCATTCTGTGACTTGGGTTACTCAGCCGCGTGTCTTTAAACCAACCCTGTTATTAAAAACAGCAACATACCAATACAGAAGCAGGTGAAGAAAATTATTTTTCAATGGGCACAGCAAACCAGTCAACGTGCTGATAACCTTCAGTCATCTTGCTAACCAGACACTTGTTCAGCTCTGCCATCTCATCCTTGTGACAATTACACAATGGAACCAGAAGGGGCAGTATGAAGCATATCATCTTGGCTGACACTCCAGTGCAGTATTAAGGGAGTGCTGTACTGTTGAAGGTGTTGTCTTTCAGATGAAACATGAAATCAAGGTCCAGTCCGCTCCATCAAGGGGACGTAAAAGATCCCATGGCACTACTTGAAGAGCAGGGGAGTTCTCCCAGTGTCTCGGCCACCATTTTTCCTTGAACCAACATCAATAAAACTTCAATCGGTCATTTATCTCCCTGATGTTTGTGGCATTCTGCTATGCACACATTGGCTGCTGTATTTTCCTACAGTACAATGGTGACTAAACTTCAACGGTATTTAGTTGACAATGATGCACTTTGGAACATTCTGCAATCATGAAACATAATAACATCAATGCAAGTTCCTTCTTATTGCCTGTTAATTTGTTGTCCTAACTTGTTTGATTGGACCCTAACTAGTGTTACTCGTTGTTGTATGACTAATTTTGAAATATTCGAAAGGTTCATTTTGAAGGAATGATTCTGTTCTATTCTGACATTCACACAGATGGATGAAAAAGGACCTCTCTGTAGGACAATAGAAACTTTTGACTCTAATCTGAACATTTCATTTGAAGCGTATACATAGTTGTACTGTGAATCAATAAGCAGAACCAATGATCTACCTTCCATTCTAACCGAACCAAATTCAAGATTAGAGGATCGATGTCATTCTGCAAAACGCCCATGACCTTTTATCGACTTGCTAAGTCAGAAATTATAATTGCTTCATTGACTATATATTTATATAAAACTCCATTATTGTTGTTGAACTATTATTCTTCACAGTTCAAAAGAGTTGCACTTTTTGAATTGTATCTGTTTCATATGTTCCCCATTTTGCAAAGCCGAACAGAAAGATTTTTTATTGATTTTATGCAAGAAGCCGAGCTGAGCGAAGTTTACTGCAAGAGCATGCCATTCTGAGGCATGCTGTTCACCTCTCCATTTTGGTTGTTGCTGCTGAAAGGATTGAGCCTGGAGAAGCCACACAGATAGCTTGAAAGTGATACCTTTTGTGAGATTGATGTCTTTTGTAGTTCACATGAATGCTTAAAACCCCAGAGACCTCTTTGTCAGGCTGCAATATGCTTATTGCCATTCACATACACTATATCACTTGAGAGGAGATCGCTGAATTCTTTGAAAACTATTTTCCAAGTATAGATGCATTTATAAAGCTACCTGTTAACAACACTTTTTGAAAATAATTAAGGAATCTCTTTTTCCCCTCAAGACTAGAAATGTCATCAAATTGTAACCAAGCCTCGCAATTTTGAGGCTAAGTAATGTTTTGGGTAAGAGCAAAGAGTTAAATTAAATAGCAGCCTTGCATCTTCCACACGTGGATTTATTCAAAAGTGTCATAAGAACATAAGAACATAAGAATTAGGAACAGGAGTAGGCCATCTAGCCTCTCGAGCCTGCTACGCCATTCAACAAAATCATGGCTGATCTGGCCGTGGACTCAGCTCCACTTACCCGCCCACTCCCCATAACCCTTAATTCCCTTATTGGTTAAAAATCTATCTATCTGTGACTTGAATACATTCAATGAGCTAGCCTCAACTGCTTCCTTGGGCAGAGAATTCCACAGATTCACAACCCTCTGGGAGAAGAAATTCTTTCTCAACTCGATTTTAAATTGGCTCCCCCGTATTTTGAGGCTGTGCCCCCTAGTTCTAGTCTCCCCTACCAGTGGAAACAACCTCTCTGCCTCTATCTTGTCTATCCCTTTCATTATTTTAAATGTTTCGATAAGATCACACCTCATCCTTCTGAACTCCAACGAGTAAAGACCCAGTCTACTCAATCTATCATCATAAGGTAACTCCCTCATCTCCGGAATCAGCCTAGTGAATCGTCTCTGTTTCCCCCTCCAAAGCTACTATATCCTTCAGTAAGGTGACCAAAACTGCATGCAGTACTCCAGGTGCGTCCTCACCAATACCCTACACAGTTGCAGAAGTACCTCCCTGCTTTTGTACTCCATCCCTCGCAATGAAGGCCAACATTCCCTTTGCCTTCCTGATTACCTGCTGCACCTGCAAACTAACTTTTTGGGATTCATGCACAAGGACCCCCAGGTCCCTCTGCACCGCAGCATGTTGTAATTTCTCCCCGTTCAAATAATATTCCCTTTTACTGTTTTTTTTTTTTCCCAAGGTGGATGACCTCACACTTTCCGACATTGTATTCCATCTGCCAAATCTTAGCCCATTCGCTTCACCTATCTAAATCTCTTTGCAGCCTCTCTGTGTCCTCCACACAACCCGTTTTCCCACTAATCTTTGTGTCATCTGCAAATTTTGTTACACTACACTCTGTCCCCTCTTCCAGGTCACCTATGTATATTGTAAACAGTTGTGGTCCCAGCACCGACCCCTGTGGCACACCACTAACCACCGATTTCCAACCCGAAAAGGACCCATTTATCCCGACTCTCTGCTTTCTGTTGGCCAGCCAATTCTCTATCCATGCTAATACATTTCCTCTGACTCCGCGTACCTTTATCTTCTGCAGCAACCTTTTGTGTGGCATCTTATCGAATGCCTTTTGAAAATCTAAATACACCACATCCATCGGTACACCTCTATCCACCATGCTCGTTATATCCTCAAAGAATTCCAGTAAATTAGTTAAACATGATTTCCCCTTCATGAATCTATGCTGCATCTGCTTGATTGCACTCTTCCTATCTAGATGTCCCGCTATTTCTTCCTTAATAGTTTCAAGCATTTTCCCCACTACAGATGTTAAACTAACCGACTTATAGTTACCTGCCTTTTGTCTGCCCCTTTTTTAAACAGAGGCGTTACATTAGCTGCTTTCCAATCCGCTGGTACCTCCCCAGAGTTCAGAGAATTTTGGTAGATTAGAACGAATGCATCTGCTATAACTTCCGCCATCTCTTAATACCCTGGGATGCATTTCATCAGGACCAGGGGACTTGAGTCCCATTAGCCTGTCCAGCACTACCCCGCCTTGTGATAGTTATTCTCTCCAGGTCCTCCCTTCCCACATTCCTGTGACCAGCAATTTCTGGCATGGTTTTTGTGTCTTCCACTGTGAAGACCGATGCAAAATAATTGTTTAAGGTCTCAGCCATTTCCACATTTCCCATTATTAAATCCCCCTTCTCATCTTCTAAAGGAGCAACATTTACTTTAGTCACTCTTTTCCGTTTTATATATCTGTAAAAGCTTTTACTATCTGTTTTTATGTTTTGCGCAAGTTTACCTTCGTAAACTATCTTTTTCCTTTCTTTATTGCTTTCTTTGTCATTCTTTGCTGTCATTTAAAATTTTCCCAATCTTCTATTTTCCCACTAACCTTGGCCACCTTATACGCATTGGTTTTTAATTTGGTACTCTCCTTTATTTCCTTGGTTATCCACGGCTGGTTATCCCTTTTCTTACCGCCCTTCTTTTTCACTGGAATATATTTTTGTTGCGCACTATGAAAGAGCTCCTTAAAAGTCCTCCACTGTTCCTCAATTGTGTTCCCAGTCTACTTTAGCAACTCTGCCCTCATCCCACTGTCGTCCCCTTTGTTTAAGCATAGTACGCTCGTTTGAGACACTACTTCCTTACCCTCAATCTGTATTACAAATTCAACCATACTGTGATCACTCATTTCGAGAGGATCTCTTACTAGGAGATCGTTTATTTTTCCTGTCTCATTACACAGGACCAGATCTAAGATAGCTTGCTCCCTTGTAGGTTCGGTAACATACTGTTCTAAGAAACAATCCCGTATGCATTCTATGAATTGCTCCTCAAGGCTACCCCGTGCGATCTGATTTGACCAATCGATATGTAGGTTAAAATCCCCCATGATTACTGCCGTTCCTTTTTCACATGCCTCCATTATTCCCTTGATAATTGCCCGCCCCACCGTGAAGTTGTTATTTGGGGGCCTATAAACTACGCCCACCAGTGACTTTTTCCCCTTACTATCTCTCATCTCCACCCACAATGCTTCAACATTTTGTTCATTAGAACCAATATCGTCTCTCACAACTGCCTTGATATCATCCTTTATGAACAGAGCTACCCCCACCTCCTTTCCCTTCTTGCCTATCTTTCCGAATTGTCAGATACCCCTGTATGTTTAATTCCCAGTCTTGGCCACCCTGCAACCATGTTTCTGTAATGGCCATCAAATCATACCCATTTGTAATGATTTGTGCCGTCAACTCATTTACTTTATTTCGAATCCAGCACTGTTCAAAACATAAAGAATTAAATACAGCTGCTTGACGACATGATTTTTAATGTTTTTAGGTGTAATCCTTAAACTAAGTTTCAGAAAAAATATCTTGTAGTTTTCGTAAAACAAAAAAATATTTTTGCGGGTGTATATCAGTTCATCGATTGATTGTGTCTGTGTCTGTATCGACCAAACACAAACATTATTTTACATTGGGTCTCTTGTTGAGGAGCTGTTGGAAGAAAGGGTTTGTGTTTTCGAGGTGACCTTTCCATGTGCAAAGCACTTGCAATGGGAGGATAGACACGATGGGGTAGTTGGATTTCCAAGTACCTTCCCATTTCATAAAGAAAATATATATTGGCAACGGGAGGATTTTGATTGTATTTTTAAATCCATTCAATTAGGCTTAGGCCTAGCCCCCTGCCCAGCTGCTCCAATGAAGTCACTGGCTTTTGGAGCATCTGAGAATGGGTCTAACCTCAAACCAGTCTACACGCTTCCCTGTGGAGTACCTGATCCTGAAAGGCCATGATGCCAGCTACAAAGTCTGCAAGTTCTGCATGTAACCTGGCTTCCTGTGGCTTTAGTTCTTGGTGTCTCCAAGGCCAGTTTGTCTTTGTGGCCCTCACTATTGCTTTTATGTAGGCACACTGGGACTTTCCACAGATGTAACTGAAGGCGCTCAGTCAGGAGTCGATGCCAACCAGTGACTCTAGGCTGATTAAGGAAACCAGTCAAATAAAATTCTTCTCAGGCTAATATTTCCTTCTGTAATATGGGAGACTACTTTGCAAGAAAAAAAGAAAGCTTGCATTTCTACAGTGCCTTTCATGACCTCAGGATGTCTCAAAGTGCTTCACAGCCAATGAAGTACTTTTAAAGTGTAGTCACTGATATAAGGTAGGAAACGTGGCAGCCAATTTGCACAGAAAAATACTCCATCTTACTTTAAATGGGGGTGATTTTCTTTTAACATTTCAATAAGTTCCTATGTCACAAATCAATCTTGGTGCTCTTTCTATTTGAAATTTAAGGGTGCAAAAATTTGCATTTGGTAATGTATTTTCATCAAATTTCCCACTGCTGTCCAATTTGTTCGTAATCTATTGGCAAGTTCCTGATCTCAGCTGTGCCACGACAAAGGCAGCGATCATTGAGAAGGCACTTCTCTCGCAGGCTGGGAGGGAAGCAGGGAAATTGGTGGCTGAGTCACCCTGGCCAGCTTTCTGCTCTTGCAAGCAGCCAGCTCAAGGATAGCATTGTCAGAATACTTGAAGCAGGCCTTCTGCCTTCCTTTCTGGCTCGAAACTGGTGTGGTACATTATAACCTGAAGAAAGGAAAAAACAAAGTTACTGATATTCCAACAATATTAGCAGTGCCTTCAATAATTATTGGGCACTAATTGGTATTAAATATATCCGGTGTTAACCTGTCTATAATGTATTTAAAAAAAATCTATGATGAACACTTCCTGTCGACAGCAACTTTTTTCTATTACATTTTTATCAACATTTCTGTCAACTTTAAGTTCCCATTTTCTGTCAAATTTAAGTTTCCGGGTCCACATTTATAATGGGATGTGCTTATGTAAACTTGTCACACTGTAATTGCAGCTTCCTGCCACTGGTGGCACCACAGTGCCTCAGTATTGCATCTACCAGCATGTGCTGCAGAAAATTGCTGATCACCTTTTTTCCCTCTCTGCTTCCAATATTGCTGCATATTTTTGCTATTTAACTATTTAAAAAAAAATGAAATCAGGATGGAATGTATGTTTAAACTGAGACTGAATGAGTCTGTAACCACCCCCCACCCCCACCCCACCCTAGTCCAAATATGCCCTGCCTTCACTTTAATCTGAATCGTAAACTTGCTATTGAGTCTGTGTGTAAAATCATGGCAGATTGAGTAGTCATACATTTAAAACTGAAATGAGGAGGAATTTCTATTCTGAGGCTTGTAAATCTGTGGAATTCTCTGCCCCAGAGAGTTGTGAAAGCTGGGACATTAAATAAATTTAAGGCAGAGATAGACAGTTTCTTAAACGATAAGGGGTTATGGGGAGCGGACAAGGAAGTGGAGCTGAGTCCTTGATCAGATCAGCCATGATCTTATTAAATGGCGGAGCAGGCTCGAGGGGCCAAATGGCCTACTCCTGCTCTTATTTCTTATGTTCTTATGTACAATAGCAATACTGACTGAGGCCTACTTTTTTTATTTGGTAAGGCAATGTTGGAGATCAGGTGCCACCAGTCTACTGTGCAATAATACTTTTGAAGTAAATGCATTGGTCCATGTATGTTATTGTAAAGAGTAACCTACTGGTTGGTTGGCGACTGAAATTTATATACTGAGCATCTTCTCAAACTAGCCTGTCAACATTGCAGACAGATTGACTTGAATGTTTATGCTCTGATTCTTCAGCTCCTCAAAAAGCCTATTATGCAAGCAAATAACTGAACTGGAATTTTGTCTCGCTGGTCCCGTCGAAAGTAACCTGAAGGAACTCTGGTTCATTCACTGACACCAGCGAGTCATGGCGCACACATAACAAATGCAGACTTTTACTCAATCATTTCAGGAACTGGAGCTGTTGTCCTGATAGTGGAATCCATTGATGTAGTCTGGCTAATAACCCCAGTCTGTCGGATAATGCAAGAGCCGGATTTATCTCGATGGAAGTGTTTTAAAGCCATATCCATGATTAATTTTTAAACTACCAACTTCAAAAAAAGGTCTGATAATGGCACAGCAATAAAGCCATTGGATTTTCATTTATTGACCGGATAATGGCAGCACCTTTTGATGTAATTGTAAATATTGCTGAGTCACTAGAACACTGCAAATACGAAATGGGTTTTGCGGCAGCCCAGTATCAGAGTTTCACATTGAACAATCACTTCAATCTTGTTGCCTTGTTTTTATTGCAGTTATTTCTATCACATCATTCAATATGTGGAAGTCAAAGAATAGAAGAATAAAAAAAGAAATAAAATAAATATTTAAATCTCAGTCTAGTTTTTCAGACCGCAACAAAAGAAAGACTTACATTTATATGGCATCTCTCTCAACCACCGGACCATACAAAGCGCTTTACAGTGAATGAAGTCCTTTTTGGATGTAGTCACTGTTGTAATATAACAAATACCTTGCTACTTTACTGATTACTGTACTACACAGAGTGGTGGGGGAGAATGGCAATGAGCTGCAACTAGGTATCAAACACCATTGCAGTGTGGTAACTATAGGGTTAACGAGGACTGTATTTTCCCACACTTGGAGACATGACTCCCAAGTAATGCTCCCTGCTGATGTTCATGCCATTGTTAACCGTATTATTTGGGGTTAATGGCAATCTTGCTGCTTGTTCATCCTCCTAACCAGCTGATTAAGCAACAGTGTCAAGGTCTCTGTGGAGCTTTCTATGGCCTGGACTGTCCCACCATTGCAAATGAGGAGTATAGCATAGGGGAAGAGAAACCAAAGCAGTTATGTGCTCAGCAAGTCAGGCAGCATCTGTGGGGGGGAAAACAGGCGAGATGTTTTGGGTATGGACCCTTCCTCAAAACTCATTCTCTTCGCTCCACAGTTGCGGCCTGACCTGGTGAGTGTTTGCAGCATTTTCTGTTTCTAGTTCAGATTTCCAGCATTGGCAGTATTTTGCTTTTTGTTGATATTGGGGGCTGGGTGGGGTATAAAAGAGAGATGGAAGGAGCAGGCTGGGTTTGAAAAGCATAAGGAAAAATATATTAATGTTCCTGCTTTTTCACAAAAATTGAAGATAAAATGGAATACAAAGTGAAATATAATGATCTGAGATATGTAAATGGTAATGAGATATATGCAAATCTTGTTTCGTAAAACTCAATTGAGTGACCGATTGGCAATAAAAAAAGGCTATCAATGGACTGCATCCAACTACTGTTTTAAAAAGGCTTTGAAAACCATTCTTTATACTGACCTCATTTGAATCACACCATGGCTAGTTTAAGCCTTGCAGCGTGAGGTGCATGTTTTTTTTTGCTATACAGTAAGAATAGAGTAAACAAATTTGCACCATTTATGTGAAAGCACATTTTAATGTCTAACAGCTGCAAATTCTGCAAATTAGCAGCTGCTTTGAAAATGGGTCCAAGAAATTGCCATAAACTAACTCTTATTATCTAAGATTGTTATTATCTAAGGTTTTTAGTATAATCCATTAGGATACATGGGAACTGGCAAACAGAGTTGTTCTCTGGCTATTATATAGGGCTATGCCAATTCTGTGCTGCAATGGGGGAGGAGCGCTGTTATAAACTCTGAGGCAACACCATGATAATTTTAATTGTCCCCTATTTCAACATAGAGCTGGCAAGCTCTGGGACTAAAGCTGCAAGAGGTAGGTCTTAATGTGCATGGTATCGCTATGAAATTTAAATTGCACTTGAAGATTAGAAGGTTTGGGATTAGTGCTTACTTGCTGCTAACCAATCAGATGACAACGTTTTCATGAACTATCACCTAATTAGCATTGTGTATGCATTATCAGACGTCTTATTCACAAGGCTTGAATTTATAGTCTCCTCTTCTTTGTGGCCTTTCTGAGAACAGAGAAATATAAACCATAGTGGCAAGCGGGCTTTTAAAGGGACCTGTCCTCCCACTGGTAGTTGGGTCATTAGCTTGATGTGTGGCCAAAACTGTATATCTTGGCATTTTTATGCCACCATTCAAAGCAGAGGTGGCCATTGGTCAGCTTTACACATGCATCTGAGATCCTAATGACTAAGTATTAAAGGACGTTCTGACGGGATGTTTGCAAACATTAACCCCACCCCCCCCTAGGAATTTGGGATTGTACTTGCCCTTTAAGACCCACTTAAAAGATTGCGGCGAAACCGCTCTGTTTTGCCACTTAATTTCATTGTCCTGTTTGCGTTTTCAACCGTGCCCATTTGAAGGACTGCGGCAGACATGGGTGAGCAACAAGAATGTCGGAGTGAGATAAAGTGTCAGCGGACTGCAGCTTCCTACTGCTTGAGGTATTAACCGTTTCCTTCCCAGTATAAATCCCACCCCCGTCGCCATGGTTTTCAAGAAATGCAGCCAGAATCCCATGTAAAGCTGGTTAGATAATAAATACAAAACCAGACGGAATGGATAACTAAGATTCTCTTTTGCTTCAAAGGTAAAGCCACCACCTTTGAGCCATCCAGACCAGGACGATTCAATGGTCTGTGCTGAGTTTGCTGATGTACAGGGGATGCTACTATTGGGTGCAGTGCTCCTGGCTTAGCGAAAGCAAATATCAGCCGGGTTTCCCCACTACTGATTGCCATACAGCACCCCCTGCTGGGGTGTGCATGAGTGACACTGGTCAAGGATAGGAATGTGGGTTCAGGTTCATGTGAGATTGTTCAGTTAAATAGCCTGCTGACATTTACTGTTGAGGCCAGAGGGAGAGGTGTCCAAATGTACCGGTGATCCTAATATAGAAAAGAAAGACTTGGATTTATATAGTGCCTTTCATGACCACCGGATGTCTCAAAGTGCTTTTGGAGCGTAGTCACTGTTGTAATGTGGGCAATGCAGCAGCCAATTTGCGCACAAGCAAGCTGCCACGAACAGCAATGTGATAATGACCAGATGATCTGCTTTTGTTATGTTGATTGAGGGATCACTATTGGCCAGGACACCAGGGATAACTCCCCTGCTCTTCTTCGAAATAATGCCATGGGATCTTTTACGTCCACCTGAGAGAGCAGAAGGGGTCTCCGTTTAACATCTCATCTGAAAGACAGCACCTCCGACACTGCAGCACTGGAGTGTCTGCCTAGATTTTCTGTGCTCAAGTGTCTCGAGTAGGACTTGAACCCACAACCTTCTGACTTTGAGGCAAGGGTGCTACCCACTGAGCCACAGCTGTCACTAAATAATAAGGAAGTATTGTAACGAATTCTGAAGATCAAGTGAAAACTGCAAGTGGTATGATGGTGGAATGGCCGACAGATTTCAATATTGCAGTATAATTGGTATATTTAGATTAAAAAAAAATGAAAGTATTATTTATACTTTTTTAAGTAGGGAATTGCTGGATGAAGTGGAAGAGCAGAGGGATTTGGGGGTTCGGGCTCAAGACATTAAAAGCAGCACATTAAGTGCATCAGACCAATAAAAAAAAATGTAATATTCGGTTTTATAACAAGATATAGAATATAAAGATCAAGATGTAATTGAGTCTATATAAATCCACAGTTCGAATATTGTATGAAGATTTGGGCACCACACGATATAAGATGGATGTTGAGGCTATAGAGGAGGTTCATCGCAGACTCACTTAGATTAATTTTGTTTTGATGCTCCTGTGATGTGCGTTAAAGGCACTATAAAAAGTTGTTGCTTGGTATTGATAAATATAAACATGAAGAAAGACTTGAAATTCTTGGCTATTTTCGTTAGAACAGTAGAATATGGGTGATTTTATAGAGGTATTTAAAATTATGAAGGGATGGGCCAGCGTAGGTAGAAATTGATTTCAATGAAGAAGAAAATTGGGTATTTTCTATAACTGCCGGCCAATCTGCAACACAGGTTTTACACCCAGTTGGCAAGTTTAAAAAAAAATCTCTCCCAGTTTCCATTGGTTGAGGGGGTCTGGAACATAGATATAAGATTTAGGACCAAGATCAGGAGAGCTTCTTTTATACAGAGGGTTGTGAGTCTGTAAAATGGACTACCAGAATTAGCGATTTGAAGTAGCGACCATGTCAACATTTTACGAATAGCTTCGATCGGTGGTTGAAGGGATATGGGCACAGAACGGGTTCACGGCATTAGGACTACTGCTGGTGGAGATTGGTTGGGCTGAACAGCCTGTTTCTGTGTTGTAATTTCAGTGTAATTCCATATAATTCATGCATGAAAATAACCCACTTGGGCAAGTTACCAGAGGACGAATGGTGCCCAAGGGATCAGGAGTCAATACTTCAGAGAGGAAGGAAAAGGGACAAAGATTAGGGTAAAAAAGCTATTTTTCAAGTAATTGGAAACTATTTATTGATATTCATAGATGGCTGTCTGAAGGGAGAAAGGGTTAAAGCCAGATTCCAATCTGCAGTGCTGCGCTTTTTGAATGTTGACTACTCCCTGTGGTGCCCAATCTCTTCTGGCATAGTTAGTGCAATGGAAGGGTCCTAAGTAGTTAATTGATGGTCTTGCTCTAGAAACTTTCTTATCTAATTGCTCCAATAATGTGTTGTCAGCAACTGCACTGTATCACTTTAGGCAACATAAGAGTGTAACATGTCAAAACCTTATTAATAATTTGTGTGCAAACCCATTTAATTCATGCAGTACTGCAACAATGGGGAAAAGATTAGATAAGAATATAGTGCCAAATCTTGTTACATGTAATAGATCGGGTTGGGTCGAAAAGTTATAGTTAATCACAATTGTATGTTGTAGGGCTGGCTTTGCCAAGACTGAATAAGCACTCCAGCACTGCTCTGTACTCCAGTCTCTTGTATACTGCATCTAAATCAACACATTAATTGCATGTCAACCCTATGTAGTAAGTAAAGTTGTTGGGTTGAGTGTGCTGGTCTGCCTCTGCAGTTGAAAGAATAAAATAGAATTCACAAAAATTCACTCCTAAAGTTTGGGTGCAGGGAGGTGGAACCACAATGCTCACGAGGCACGAATCCCAGGTGCAACTTGGCAAAGGATTGTCTCACATCTCTGAAGCTATTGTGAAACTCTCTTCGACTGGTTTCGATTTTTTTTTATATTAAAAAGATTGGTTTTCAAAAAGATGAAAGGAATTACATAAGAACATAAGACATCGGAGCAGGAGTAGGCCACCTGGCTCTTTGAGCCTGCACCGCCATTTAATAAGATCATGGACTCAGCTCCACTCCCCTGCCCGCTCTCCATAACCCTTTATTCCCTTATCGCTCAAAAATCTGTCTATCTCCGCCTTAAATATATTCAATGACCCAGCCTCCACAGCTCTCTGGGACTGAGAATTCCACAGATTTACCCCTCAGAGATAAAATTCCTCATCATCTCAGTTTTAAATGGGCGGCCCCTTATTCTGAGACCATGTCCCCTAGTTTTAGTTTTCCCTTTGAGTGGAAATATCCTCTCTGCATCTACCTTGTCGAGCCCCCTCATTATCTTGTATGTTTCAATAAGATCGCCTCTCATTCTTCTGAACTCCAATGTGCATTGCCCATCCTACTCAACCTATCTTTATAAGTCAACCTCCTCATCTCCGGAATCAACCTAATGAGCCTTCTCATCCACTGGTTCCCCCTTATCCACTCTGCTCGTTACATCCTCAAAGAACTTCAGCAAATTTGTCAAACATGATAAAACCATGCTGGCTCTGCTTGATTGAATTATGCTTTTCCAAATGTTCCGCTACTGCTTCCTTAATAATGGACTCCAGCATTTTCCCAACAACAGATGTTCGACTAACTGGTCTATAGTTTCCTGCTTTTTGTCGGCCTCCTTTTTTAAATAGGGGCGTTATATTTGTGGTTTTCCAATCCACTGGGGCCTCTCCAGAATCCAGGGAATTTTGGTAGATTGCAACCAATGCATCCACTATCTCTCAGCCATTTCTTTTCAGACCCTAGGATGTAAGCCATCAGGTCCAGGGGACTTGTCCGCCTTTCGTCCCATTATTTTACCAAGTACTACTTCATTCGTGATAGTGATTGTATTAAGTTCCTCCCTCCCTATAGCCCCTTGATTATCCATTATTGGGATGGTTTTTTTTTTTGCAAGTTTCGAATTTTATTTGACAACACTCCTGTGAAGCACCTTGTGACATTTTACTCCATTAAAGGTGCTCTATAAATTCATGTTGTTATGTCGGGACAGAGTGAACTTGCTGTGTTGTATTTGGATATATCCGAACGTCTCTCCAGAACTCTTTGTGATGAATCAAAAAAACTGTGTTTTGCAGGAAGATATTCCAGAGAGGGTGGTGTTTATTAGGAGCTGGTTCAAATAATGCAGGTCATGCTGAAAATGCTCGCTGATACCTTGGGTTAGACTTTCCTATGAGCCCCTCAACGCCCGATTGCCCGCTCAGAAAAACTGCTAACGTTTGCTGAGTAGCGCTGGCGAGAATTTCCACTTTTATGTTAAAAGTAATTAAAACTAATCGCTCGGTGAGAAAGTAGGCATTGCACTTTTATTGTCGGCCGTTTTCTCAGCGGTTAAGAGGAAACTAAGTAAAACGGGCGGTTCTTTTGAGGCCAAACTTACGCCCTGGCGATTTTTCTTGGCATTGCACGTGGGCGGTTTGGTCCCGGCGGGTGTGCTCAGATGTGGGCGATACAATTTAAAAAAAAAAACGAAGGGGGAAACTTTCGCCGGGTGGAAAAACAGCTGTACCGCCGAGAATGATAGGAAAATCTAGCCCCTTGTCACTTGCCCCCTTAAATGTAATATATTATTGTAGACTGTTAGAAATGTTATATCCCCATAATAACAGGTTTCATTGCCAGATAAAATTGTTGGCAGGTTTCAGCGCTCAAGTTAGAATTGCAGAAAATATAATAACCAATTTTGGGGGAAAAGTGGCTTTAAATTGCTTGTGCTCTTAATTGGTAATGTTCGCTGCTATGTTCTCCAAAGTAACACGATCACTACATTACGTTTTCCACTGTAACTGGCTGTACATTTCAGCACCATGTCAAATTGGCATGAAGTCCTGTTGAATTGTCTAGGTTGTCTCCCAATCTGTTTCCCCCTCTTGTTTTGCAACATCCCGTGGCTATTGAATGTTGCAGTTTAACTTCGTTTCAGCCTCTCCCTGGTTGAGCCTGCAGGTGCTGTCTGCACAGCTGCATAATGTAGGCTACGCAAGATCTCCAGACATTACCTAGCCACTTCGAGTCCTGATATGCTTGCAACAATTTAATTGCAGTTTATTATTCGCTGCTTGACTGCAAGGCACCGCATACTTCTTTACTTGTGTTCAGGGCATTGGCTTCCAGCACTGTTTGTTCATAGATTTGAGATTCTAGAAAAATATAATTTGTAGAAACTGTATGGCTTTTAACGCATGGAAACCACAATGTTAGATCCTCGTAAACGCCATAGCACATAGATTCCGATTTATCAGGAATGTCGCAACCACACATTTTAGAAGTAGGTTCAACACGAAGAATATTTAAAAATCAAACTGTTTTAATTGAGCTTGGAAGGGTATTTGTGCAAGCTATTGAAACCTTTTTGAAGTCTAGATTTGAGGAAATGTGCAACTCTGTTGTATCTTATTCAACATAGCATTAATTTGAAGACCCTAATCTCCCAATTTATATAGAGTTGTGTGGATTTCTCACTTGAGTTGCTTGTCTGCTTACAAATGACTTATTTGACTTTTGGGGGTGATGAAACCATGTAACATTGCCTGTTTTCACACATGCACATCACGAGTGAGAATCTGTGGTCTTAAAGAATGAAAAATTTAATGATGCCAACCATATATTTCAGCTGAGTGAGTGTCTTCAATTCTTGGGCCAGCAATTAGAATGAGTATGGCATGGGAAGAGGGATTCTGTCTTTGAGGGAGTTGTGTGCCTAATTGACATTAACTTGGACAATTGCAGAGCAGCAATTCTTTGACTTGAGCACACACATTAATTAGGCTGATGCTCTGGTATCCTTCTGAGAGAGTGCTGCTGTAATGTATGCACCTGTGACTATGCTCACAGGTTTGTAGAGCTGTTGACCCAGTAGTCGTGCCTGGGTGGTTAAGGCGATAGATTAAGAAACCCATTGGGGTTTCCCCGCACAGGTTCGATCCTGCCGACTACCGATTTCAGCATTTTACCCCTGGCAACCAAATTTTAATTTGATTTTACGTGTTTTAAAGTTTAATTTGTTTTAATTGCCGGGTTTTAGTGTCCCCCTCCTCTTTTATCGGGGGCACTTGTAAATTCTATGATTTTAATGCCCCAAAAAAATCACAAAAGGAAAAAAATACACAAAAAAAACAACAACAAAAAGAGGGTAGTTATAAGTGTCTGGAGTGTCTCCCAGATCGGGGAGCACTCGATCTAATGTTTATTTTGTACCCCCCCAAAAGAGTTGTAGAGCTGTTGAAGGGGGTCGTTCAGCCCGACTGCCTGCCTCTCTTCCGCGCTTACATCCGAGCCAGGGTGTCCCTGGAGATGAAGCACGCGGTGTCCACTGGTACGCTCGCGGCCTTCCACGAGAGGTGGGTGCCGGAGGGACTGGAGTGCATCATCACCCTTGGCAACCAAATTTTAATTTGAACCATTTTTGTAAAAAAGTACATTTGTTTAACTTGTTGGTTTTAGTGCCCCTTTAATAAGGGGGCATTTGATCTTTTGTTTTACAAAAATAGTTGTAGAGCTGTTGAGTTGTGAGTGGCTTAGCCAATCACATGATGTCCACAAGACTCAATAAAACCCCAGTCAGCTGGGTTCAGGTGATGCACGATGAAGCAGGTGGTTGTGAGTGAGCCTGATGGATGAATTGGTAATGTGCAGTGTGATTGTTAAACCTTTGCTAATAAACCAATTTGTTCTTAATAGCAATGTGTTGCTATGAATTCTTAAGCAAAGAACCCACAAAACAAATATATTTCATGCTGCATTATCAGATGTGCTGCCTTTTGTTTAAGATGCTGAAGTGAAGTCCAATCTATTCTTGTGCTTAAAGATTCTCTGAAAGAGAAGAAAGTTCTCCTGGAATCCTGACAAATGTTTCTTTCTCCACCAAGAAAGGAGCAGTAGGTCAATACGTGCACCTAAACAAATCTTAATTAGGGCCCCTTCAATTTTAGACTTGGACCAATTCGATTCAGCAACCTTAAAAAGTAGCTGTGCACATGTGTGGACTGGGAAATTTGCTAGTTTTGGCCCTTTCCATATGTACCCTGAGTGGTCTGTGAACTTGGCCACCCTGTGTTGCTAGTTGGTATCATCATAGGCAGTCCCTCGAAATGAGGATGACTTGCTTCTACGCTAAAAAAGGATGAGTTCACAGGTGTTTCGAATGAAGGACCCAAACTACATCCTCAAGGGTGGAAGATGCCTGTGCATGGATTTTTTTTAACATGTGGTGGCCGTTGCACACCAGCCACTTCACCGGCTTGACAGAGCTAGGTCTTGGTCCAGTGGCAAGGGTTAACCAGGATGATTGGAGACTTGCTCTGCTGCACGGACCTAGTGCAGCCACATATCGCAGTGTGGGCTGGCCCGTGCTGCCCCTGGCCCTGAACTCACGCCTCCCCTGGGCCCCGATCACATTCCTCCACAGTCTCTCATCATTCCTTTGCCCTGACCTCGCCGCTCCTGCTGTATCTGCCCACGTTCCAATCACCCTGATCTGTAACATCCAGTTGAACATGCATATAGCCTATTGAACACAACAGCAATCTATTAGTATCCTATGGACTCAACTTAATTACAACAGATAAGGTAATGAGTTACAGATTCACATAGACATATGGCCAGGAGTTGATATAAGCGAACAGCAGCTGTAAGGAGGTGCCTTACACGGCAATGTAGCGTAGTTGTAAATACATTTCATTTTGCACCGACACTAAAGTTGTGTCGTAAATCCAGGCTCTGGTGCAACCTGACTTGTGAGTGAAGAAGAGTGAGACACCGTTTGGACTTGGGGGCAAATGCTTTGTTGTTTAAGATTTTGAGTGCATCGGTCCTCTGATCTCATGATGGGAAAAAGAGCAACAGAAGTCATGGATTGAAATTGCCGTTGGACTGGAAGGGGCAAAGTTAGCGAGGTTATATTTTGCAGTGTGTTACCGTGTAGTTTATTACCATTAACAAAAACGAGACCAGATCTTTTATTATCTAGTACAGTTGTACTTTTGGATAGAATGGTAAAGGATTATGAATTCGGGGTTGAGTGCAAATGTATGATCATGTGGTACAAAAATTGAGCTGTGCTTTTGAGTCTGGAACATGCATGTCTACTTATCATAGTGCTCTCACCGGTTAGACAAATAAATCACAAGGAGGAAGTGTTGCTCAGAAAACATTCTTTCAACCTGAACTAATCTCCCCAACCTGTTGCTGTTTTTGTATAATTTGTTGCTTTTCTTGTTCAACTGTTCTATTTTTAACCTCAGACTGTACGTCAGTAAATTAGTGACAGTGGGGTGCTGCAGGGCCACTGAGAATGACATAAAATAATGGCTTGACTCTTAATTGCCAGTAAAAGTGGTAAGCCGATACTGTTGGTATTGATTTATGGGATGCAGTTTAACATCAGACCAAATTTGGCACAGTCCTGCATGATGTCATGAAAAGTCCCTTTGTGGATGGTCAGTGATCACCACATCCTGTTCACCTGGGGGAATTTTCCTTCCCTGGGGAATTTTCCTCTAGTAATGCTTCAGCTGCGAGCTGTGGAGCTCCACCATCACCAAGTGATATATTTTTCTTTTCTTTTAATATTCTGTACTAGTTTTCATGCCTCTCCTTGGGAAGATCATCATCATAGGCAGTCCCTCAGAATCGAGGAAGATTTGCTTCCACTCTTAAAATGAGTCCTTAGGTGGCTGAACAATCCAATACGAGAGCCACAGTCCCTGTCACAGGTGGGACAGATGGTCGTTGAGGGCAAGGGGTGGGTAGGACAGGTTTGCCGCAGGCTCCTTCCGCTGCCTGCGCTTGATTTCTGCATGCTCTCTCAGCGATGAGACTCGAGGTGCTCAGCGCCCTCCTGGATGCACTTCCTCCACTTACGGCGGTCTTTGGCCAGAGACTCCCAGGTGTCAGTGGGGATGTTGCACTTTATCAGGGAGGCTTTCAGGGTATCCTTGCAACGATTCCTCACTTCTGTGCAAAACCATTTTAAGCACCTGCAAATCCAGATGCATGCATTTCATATATTCTGATCTATTTGTTTCTCACTGCATGACATGTGTAGATTTCTTCTTTGGAAGAGCTATCCAATTAGTCCCACTCCCCTGCTGCTCATATCTTCATGCACAGCAATTGGTTAATGTTAAAATGCAGGACC
The DNA here is from genome assembly GCF_044704955.1 of Pristiophorus japonicus. Taxonomy (NCBI): domain Eukaryota; kingdom Metazoa; phylum Chordata; class Chondrichthyes; family Pristiophoridae; genus Pristiophorus; species Pristiophorus japonicus. Next base: position 117,138,828 of record NC_091992.1, read on the forward strand.
TTATATGAAGCAATGCTGTGTGGCGTTAGCCTTAAAAGTGAATCATTGAGGGTGATCTGTTCGAATGTGGTTAAGTTTCTGAGTCGCTGTTCATCATCAAGTGAGGTTTGATCATTCTGTGGGAATGGGACCATTTTGCAACTTGACAGCAACAAGTAGGTCATATGTTTTGTGCAATCAAGCTCAGTGAGCCCTGACATTACCTTCTAAATATGCTCGTTTTTCAAGCTTATTATGGAGGCCTTGCCATTTCACTGTCTTTCCTTCTACTCTCTTCAGGAAAGCTCGTCAAATTAACAGATTAACAAATTCCAACGCTACATATATTTCCCAGTTCGAAGTGTGCAGGGATGGTTGTGGACTGCAAATCTGTTGTATTCTTTTTAGCAGTACTCTTAAAATTCCTTTTGCGAATTGTTGTAAAAGGTTTGGCAGACATGGGGTTGTTGCCAACTGGGATACTGAGAAACAGGTGTGCCGCCCTTAGTGTATACTTAGATCTGTCAATGCTATTGCCACAGTTGTTTGCTTTCTTGTCCTCTGCAAGCAAGACAACATAGCTCCTTTAATCCAGTGCTTGGGTGATAATGTGCTGCAAATGTCTGTCTAACTATCTATCTAATTGTAGCCAGAGAATCGCCTGCAATGGCGTCTCTTCACGCTCCAGCATCGTTGCATCTGGTGTCCCCCAAGATCTCCCATCGGCCCCCTCCTATTTCTCATCTACATGTTGCCTCGTGGCGACATCATCCGAAAACACAGTGTCCGTTTCCACATGTACGCTGATGACACCCAGCTCTGCCTCACTACCACTTTTCTCGACCCCTTCACGGTCTCTAAATTGTCAGACTGCTTGACTGACATCTAGTACTGAATGAGCAGAAATTTTCTCCAGTTGAATATTGGGAAGACCGAAGCCATTGTTTTATGTCCCCACCACAAACTCTGTTCCCTAGCCACTGACTCCATCCCTCTACCTAACCTGCGTCTGAACCACACTGTTCGCAACTTGGTGTCATATTTGACCCTGAACTGAGCTTCCGACCACATATCCACAACATAAATAAGACCGCCCATTTCCACCTCTGTAACATCGCCCGTGTCTGCCCTTGTCGCAGCTTATTCACTGCTGAAACCCTCATCCATGTCTTTGTAACCTCTAGACTTGACCATTAGAAAGCGCTCCTGGCTGGCCTCCCACATTTTACCCTATGTATACTTGAGGCCATCCAAAACTCGGGCAGTCCATGTCCTAACTCGCACGAAGTCCCGCTCACCCATCGCCCCTGTGCTCGCTGATCTACGTTGGTTCCCGGTTAAGTAAACCCTTGATTTCAAAATTCTCATCCTTGTTTTCAAATCCCTGCATGACCTCGCCCCTCCCTATCTCTGTAATCTCCTCCAGCCCCACAACCCCCCCCCCCCCCCCCCAGCCTCCAGAGATAGCTGCGCTCCACTAATTCTACCCTATTAAGTATCTCTGATTATAATCGCTCAACCATTGGTGGCCATACCTTCCGTTGCCTAGGCCCTAAGCTCTGGAATTCCCTCCCTAAACCTCTGCCTCTCCACCTCTTTCATCCTTTAAGACGCTCCTTAAAACCTACCTCTTTGACCAAGCTTTTGGTCATCTGTCCTAATTCCTCCTTATGTGGCTCGGTGTCAAATTTTTTGTCTTGTAATAATCCTGTGAAGCACCTTGGAACGTTTTACTATGTCAAAGGCGCTATATAAATACAAGTTGTTGTCTACTTGAAACTGCCAGTCTTTTGCATTCTGTATTTTTGTGTTCGTTGAGTTACTCTCATGCTATTTCTATTGTTGGATACTAAAACAAAAATATTTCCTGTAGTGATGCTACTCCTTCTGATTGAGATATTAAGTTAAGATTGGGGGTTCCTCGAAGTGTTGTCAATATTTCCCGGAGGTCCTCCATGCAGAAAATTTTGAAAAACACTTCCCAGAACCATATTAATTGGTAACTTCGAGTGCTGCCAGTGTGGAAAAGAGAAGAAAGCACATTTAATCCAGCAGCAAAGTGTAGACTGAGGAAAAATGAATTGTTTTTAAAAACTCTGAGCAATGCATAAGCATATCTGACAGGATAATTTGGAGCAGGCTTCTAATCTTCACTCGAGGTGACATTGGTAGCATGTGTTTTTGTTCCCCCTGGCAGATGCCATTGACATCAAAAATGTTCAGAAGCTCTCTGGAATTAATGCAGAAGATGATGCCCCTTTCATCACTGCAGCCTAGATTTTATTTTTGAAGAAGTACGTTTAGTATTGTTTTTGTTTTTTCAGGAGAAAGTTGGCATTACTGTTGATAACTCATTTTAACTATGGGCAAGAGGGTATTGGAAGATGTCGGTTTTTGAATACTGTTTACTAAACCTTGTGCAATTCCATCAGTTTTATGCAACTGTGTGTTGCTGAGGTAACATTCTGAAATGTTCCGTTGATCACTGGGATGATGAAGCGCATCTTGACGTGTGAGAAATGATAGCATCTTTGGAATGTACCAGGCTTATTTTTGCAGGACTGGCAGTACTTTTTCACTGCTGGACCACCCCACCCCTGGCCTGCCTGTGGTGTACTGGTGATGTCAACAGTAAGAATGGGCAAACTCCTAAGACTTGATTTACAGTCTTGGAATAATATTTTTCCTTCCTCATCAGCAATTTATTTCAAACATTTTCATCATACAGAATAAGCCAGAGATTGAAAAGCCAGCAATCATTCAAAGGTACATCAACGTCTTGATGAGCAACCAGCTGAAATCAGAAATGAACCGATTTCAGGCAAAAGCAGATCCTTGAAATTTACTTCCAAGAGAGGAGATGCTCGCACTCCCACGAGGGTGGACAAGAATACAGAATCTCAGGACTGAGGTGAGAGTACAGCCTCTCCTAATCAAGACTCTGTGTGACAAATCCATTAAAATGTAAAAACCTGTTCGAAGAGCCAACATTGGGCAATGCAGACTGTTGCAATCTGAATAATCCACTTGTACTAGCTGAAGAACTGCGACAAGATCCAGGTAACAAAAGATTTAATCAACGGGCTGATCGAATCTATCACGGGACCGGTACTAAACAACACACACGTCAAACCTCGACACCAATAGGAAACATAAAGGGAACACAACTAAAAGGAAAGAAGCAATCGAATATAACTCTGGCGCCAAAAAGAGATTTGCATGCAAGAAGGCCACTTAGAAAAGACTGCAGTTTCTATATCACAAAGATGGTTAAAGGCTTGTGTGTCAAATCATGGGTGCTCCATTGAAATGAAGTGACTACTTTCAAAAGAGGAGCTGGAAAATAGTTTCCAAGCTAAATTATTCATACACAATAATAAATTGACAAACAATTTGCCGGCTATAACGGTCACTTAAACCGTAGAAGTGTGATGACAGCAATAGGTGAGAAGGAAGTAGGTTTGGCACTTGACTGAATGAAGGGAGAGAATGTAACGGCTCTAGATGGCATGTGCTGAAGGACTGTTGAAGAACTGGCAGAGAGCGGTCTGAGTATAATCCTAAGGCTCCTCTTGTTGGGGCTACAAATGGCTTCCATTCCAGGTATCTTGAAGGAAAGCCCCAACAGGCTCCATTACTTAGAAACCTAGAAAACCAGCGACATCATCCCTAAGTTGCTTTGCCTTTTTACCTAAATGGCAGTGAAGAGAATAATAACCAAGGTCAACCTCAGATAGAAGGGTTTCATCTTGGCACAACCAGCTGCAATGAGAACGTAGACCTGCTTCAAAATATGCACGCAACACGGCCACTTAGAAAAGACTCCAGTTTCTGTATCGCAAAGATAGATAAAAGCTTGAGTGTCAAATCATGGGTACTCCATCAGAGTGAAATGACAACTTACAAAAGAAGAACTGGAGGGTAGTTTCCAAGCTAAATTACTCACACCGGGTTTCATCTCTGCCACACTCGGCTGCAGTCAGAGCATCAACATCCTGCAAATATGAAAAATAATCTGTTGCAAAGAGCAACAACTTACTGGATGGATTGATAAACTGAAAGATTAGGTCATACATATTTCAGATAAGTCTTCGATTCGCTGGGTATCTCGATGAACGAATTGGACAGAATAATCAGGAAGTTGGTCAAAGACATACTGCCTCCACCAAATGAAATATCAGCCAGCCTGCTTTACTCCAAACACAGGCCTCGGACTTCCTAAATTGGAGCTTCAGATCCCATCAGCGATCACTGGAAGGCCCATTGCATCCTTCCTATATAGTTGTCACAACAGCAGGGCAAATATAGAGAGGCTAAAAACTTAAAATGTTCAAATAAGTTGAGGAACATCTTGATTCAATCAAGCCCACAAAAAACAATTGCCAAGACAACTTGGTTATTAATCCAGTATTGATGAGTAACTGCAGAAATCAGCAGACAAACCGATCAGCAGAGCTGCTGAAGAGAGAGAAGTGGAATTCCACAAGTGGCTATACAGGTTGAACCTCCCTTATCCAGAACTCCCTTATCCGGAATCACCCGTCGTCCAGAACCATTCCCGGCCACCGAATAGCGCATACGCAGAACTCCAACATGAACAAATTGAAGTCCTTCCTCGCTGCCCACTCCTGTAATCGCTGGCCTGATCCTGCAATCCACCGCCCCCCCTCCCCACCATGATCTCTCTGCCACACTGCCAGCCCGCTATCTCCTTACTCAGTACCTGTACCATCCAATTTAACGTGACCACCCCTTGTCCGGAAAAATCCCTTATCCAGAACAGGCCAGTCCCGAGGGTTCCGGATAAGGGAGGTTCAATCTGTATTTTCAATGTCCAGGCTTGGGTCATGCCTACTATCAAAACAATAAAACAACTGGCTGAATAATGGCTTCTTCAATGCCTTAACTATTGAGATGTAACCTGTACCCAGCCAGATGCACTTTCCCACAGACGGCCAAAGGCAAATGAGTTATACAGGAGATGTAACCAGGCAAATGAAGCCATCTTGTGCATATCCAAAAACTGTAACTTGATCAAGCATTCAAGGTTTAAAAGGCACAATGATATCCTAGAAAAGCTGAACCAGTGTGGATGGACATCATGTTTTGTGCCAAGCCAAATGGCTCTCTGGAAACACAACATCATAGTCCAAAAAAGTAGAAAAGGTGGCATTTGTCGATGTGATGGTTCAATATGAAGACAGCAATCAGATCTTGGAGAGAACTTGGAATGAGAAACCGGAGAAATACAGACACCTGCAATCAGAAATTAATAAGTTGATTCGAGGCCAAAGCATCAAATTCTTACTCAGTCATCGGCACCAGGGTTAAATAGCTAGAGAGGAGAAACAGGTTACTGTTGTTCTTAAAGATTGATGGTTAGTGTTTTTGCTAGCCAAAATTCTAGACTGACCAGTTAACCTTGGAGATCTTACAATATCTTTGAGGACAATTGAACATATTCATAATTTTTACTTGTTAGTACTATTATACTCTATATAATTACTATTGTACTCTAATATGTAAGTACTATTATAGTCGATTATACAAATACTATTGCTAACATTGTTGTTTATTTCTAGGTTTTTGCTGTACGACCTCGAATAAAGCGACAAAAGACATCAGATGATATGGGTAAGACAGCTAATAAATGCCATATAATCACTTGACATCTGGCTCAACTCCAGCTCTATTCTGCGGGTGAACTCTAACTCTTGATACTTTGGGGCCCTTTCCATTTCCCCCCTGATATGAGGGCTTTCCCATGCCTCCTTCCCACATCCCCAAGTTTCCCCCCCACCCCCTCACTTCACTGGGAGGGTGAAGCTTATTGGGGACCAAAAGGGAGATCTTCTTGTGGAGGCAGGTACTAAATAAGTTCTTTGCATCTCAAGATGAGGCTGCTGCCAATATCACAGTAAAGGAGGAGGTAGTCAACAAATTGGATAGGATAAAAATAGATAAAGAGCAAAATTGAAGACCATAGGATTAAAAGGTCAGTGGCAGGATGGTTACAAAATTGGCATAAGAGACAGAAAGCAGAGAGTAGTGGTGAACAGTTGTTTTTCAGACAGGAGGGCAGTGTACCCCAGGGGATGGTATTAGCACCACTGCTCTTTTTGATGCATAATTATTGACCTGGACTTGGGCACACAGGGCATAATTTCAAAGTTCGCAGATGACACAAAAGTTGGAAATGTAGCAAACCGTGAGGGTAATAGTAACAGATTCAGGGGGACATAGAATGGGCAGACACATGGCAGGTGAAATTTAACACCGAGAAGTGTGAAGTGATGCATTTTGGTAGGAAGAATGAAGAAAAGCAATTTAAACTAAATGATACAATTTTCAAGGGGGTGCAGGAACAGGAAGAGCTGGGGGTGTAGGTACACAAATCTTTGACGGTGGCAGAACAAGTTGAGAAGGCTGTTTTTTTTTTAAAAAAAAAGCATACGGGATCCTTGGCTTTATAAAAGGAGGCATAAAGTACAAAGGCAAGGAAGTTATGCTGAACTTTTAGAAATCACTGGTTCGGTCCCAGATGGAGTCCTGCGTCCAATTCTGGAAGGAAGGAAGATGAGGTCTTGGAGAGGGTGTAGAGGAGGTTTAGTAGAATGGTCCCAGAGACGCAAGACTTCAGTTACGTGGATGGACAAGAGACACCGTTCTTCCTGGAGCAGAGAAGGTTAACGGGAGACTTAATAGAGGTGTTCAAAATCATGAATGATTTTGGGAATGGAGGGTGGAGACAATTACAATATGCTGTTCCAATTTTTTTATGGAGTTGTGAATTCTCTGTTTTAACATTGTTCAGAAGTGTTTGATATTCTTGTGATGTGATGTCAATGAATGTGTTTTGAAAGCATTTATCAGACCGGAAGACCGCTGTTGACGAGTTGGATTTTGTTGGGTTGGGGTGCCCACGTGTTACCTACAGTCACAGTATCGCCATGTAACCTACTTCAATTGGAAGAGCGAGATAATGAATCTTTCACACCGATACAATCTTGACGACAGCCAATGCCAGTACTGAATGCATGACGTATCACTGCATTTTATAAAAGTCTCAAGTTACGAATGTTGTAGGTGCACATGTATATAAATGCTTTGTTCAGGGAAAGCCACTCCATCCAGCCCCCTTTGCAATGCCTGTACTCTTGCCATGGTAAGCTGTGGCTCAAGTTTTCATTTTTCAGATTGTTTTGCAACAATTTCTGTATCAAATATTGCCAATTCCACAGAAAATTAACTATCTTCCTGTTAACACACCTCTAGCTTCTTATTAAGTGTAGATATGTTGACTCATTTCCATCACGCTGAACTCAACCACGCACGTATAGACTCCTTTAGAGACCACCATAAAATTCAGAATCACCCACACACGTGTGCTTTTCAACAAGTCATGTGTTTAGCTGAAGAGAAGGTGGAAGCTGAACAGATTCTGTGCCATTGTGGCATACATTATGCTCCATTTCCATATATAGCTCTAATATGTTAATCAGTGTGTAATGGTAGGTCCGTACCAACAGCCATCATCATATCCAAACTAAAACATTTAAAAAAATTGGTTACTGATAGCTAGGGTTCACATTTGGATCTTGTCCCCTCCCTCTTGCTCTCTCCCAGTTTCCACCCTCAGATAGAAGCCATCTGGTGTCAATTTCCCTCCAAAGGAATTCCAAATCCCTTGGGAATAAATGAACAGTTGTTGTTTCATCTGAAATAAATTTTCTCTCAACATTCAAAGAATCGATAACCAATATGAAGCCGGTCACTGCAGCTGTAGGGGGTGCTCCAGGCTCATTAATACAGCTTTTCATGGTATTTTGCTGAAGCTTCAGGTTATCTGTGGGTTAGAGAGAAAGCGAGAATCTCCCATTCTAAAAGCAGTGGTGCTGAGGAAATTGCACGCAATGCATTTAACATCAAGTCCATTTGATTCCATCTTAGGTACAAAATGAATATTGATCCAGGCAGAGAATTCCAAAGTACCTTCCTGAACAAAGCAAAGAAGTTCAAAATACTATTCTTACTGGTTGTCACTGCAGACCAATCCAACTCCTAAGATTAGATTTTGTGTGACAGCAGTTGTTAATCAAGCATCCACTATACTGACCTCTTGGTGTCGACTAGTATGCATAGTGAGCGAGATTTAACTTTTATCTACTGAAACAAATGTTAAAATATTGTCAATGTGACCAACAACCGGGAAGTTACTGTGATTGTGATTTTAATTCAGGAAGAAATTGGCACTCTGCATAATATGGCTCAGCTGGACTCCCATCATAAGAAAATAATTGTTTTGGAAATACCTGTACAGTAATACCTCCACACTATTGTACAGCTACAACATGCCATGACCTGTAGTTAGTTCAATCTGTGTAATGCTGCTTAACTTTCTTTGGCTGTGTCTGTGTGTGTGTCCCTCTCTCTCATATACACACCAACACTCTCGCTCTCCAATTAGTCTTCATTATCCTTCCATTTGCAAATTGTAGGATTCCATTTGGAGTTTACTTTTAAATTGAGCCTTTTATATTTTTGCCAAACTGACTTCATAATCCAGGTGACACATCATACTCTTGTCGAAACCCAACCACAATAGTAATTGAATGGTAATACCAATTGCATTTCAGTTGTTGCACATCCAGGTGCAGCTTCCAATTACTTCTTTTGGGAATGTGTCATTTCTCTTGGTTCTGGCCAGTTTGGTAGGTGTTTGAATTGCTTGGGTACAGGCTCTACTTCATTTAGGAACTTCTTGGTTCTGGGGGTAAGGGAACAAGAGATGAATTGCTTAATCCCTTTGACTGCATTTGGTACCTAATACTTGTACACTGTAAATCAGTGTAGAACAGGATGGCTTTGGCCTTCAAGTGGTTAACCAGAGATGACGAGAAACCCTGATCTCTTGGTGTGTTTCTAGTTTGTATTCTGGTCTGTCCTGGGGACTTCTTGTTTTAATCCCTTTTGATTGTGGTGGTTGAAAAGCACAGGCACTTCTTTTGTGCCAGCTCTAACCTTGTTGCTCCTTGCAGTGAAGTAGTTTGTAGTCGGGCTTCACACACTGTTGAAGACCGGCTTGAAAAGTGAAATTAACTCTCAGATCTGAAGAAGTTTGATTATAGTGCAGATTTTCTGCCCCATAATATCAGCAAAAGAAAACAAGTCTGTAAATGTACAATGCTGATTTATCTTGGGTAGAAAATATATGAAACATTACATTTAATATTAGAGAGTGTAGTGAATTAAACAGAGAAACTAAGTTTTGGGTCTTTTAATGCAAGGAGCTCCTAGAGTTATCAAAGGATTATCCTCGACACAACTCGGGGGAATTATTTGTTTCACAATGTTCATTTCAAAATAGCTTGCAAACAGGAAGACATTTTTAAATAATTGTAATGAATACTAGCAGTGCAACAAAATACAGCATAGTTTTATTAATGCCAAGTTTATTAGTCAGCAGTAGTTAAAGGTTTCAGTTTATAAGCGGAGAAAGCAGCAGGACATGTTGATCTGTGTTGCCGATTGCCCTATCGTGTCTGCCAGATTTAATCCCTTAGCGGCTACCTTACATTTATCAGAAATCTTTTATTACGCCACTAAGCTCTTGTTTCTCTGAAGTTTTGCTTTAACTTTTTTTTCTGTTGAGCTGTAACTGAGTTATTAAAGTTGATATCACTCTTCCTTGACCTCATGTTCTTTATCAGCAGAGGACCGCAGCAATGGGAAGTTTCAATCACGGTTATAAAACCTATTGTAAAATCGGATGATATAAGGATGTACCTTTTGTACAAGCACAGTACTGTTAGCCTGACAGCAACACACTGAGGCACAGATAATAAGATGAAGACCGAAGAAGTGAATGAAGGAGGAGAGCGACTTGGGGTTTGCATCTGTGATTCTTCATGTGGTTTCTTGCTGATCACAGCTTTGCTATGTAGACATCGAGGGAAAATTACCCAGGCCATTCTCGTGCTGCTGATGGCCATTTAACAGTGGCATTGGTGGAGGTCTGAGAAAACCATTATTTGCCACCCTTTTGGGTCATGGAAGGTACAGGGCAGGAAAGAGTGCTAGAGGGTAAAGGAAAAGAATAATAAATTAAACATGCAATAAGCCTGCCTCCTATTAGGTGGTGAGGTCCTGCTTTTGAGTGCTCCTGTCATCCTCGTTGCAAACAAACACCAACATTCACTTGCTCATGTGTGCCATCTGATTCCTGTACCCTGTATCGTCATCCCTTGCTTAGAAACTAAAATCAATTGGCAAAAGGATTGAGGACTGTTGAGGATATCTTTGCTCTCTCTCGCGCTCTCATGTCTGGCTGCTGAAAAAGATGTGGGCGGGGACCCAGAGTCACACGGTGCACTGTGCCTGTTGACTTCTCTCTGGAGGGCGAATGGTTCACATTGTAAGTACCACTGGGCTATGGGCTCCAAAAAGGGACAGTGAGGGAAAGCCACTATGCACAATACATTTGATTAAATACAAAGTTGAATAAGTAAAAAAAAAAACTGCATAGAAGCAGTATGTAGCAGAGTTGTTGATGCCAGTTCATTGGATATATTCAAGAGGGAATTAGATATGGCCCTTACGGCTAAAGGGATCAAGGGGTATGGAGAGAAAGCAGGAAAGGGGTACTGAGGGAATGATCAGCCATGATCTTATTGAATGGTGGTGCAGGCTCGAAGGGCCGAATGGCCTACTCTTGCACCTATTTTCTATGTTTCTATGTAACTGGAAACTTCAATTTATTTAAGAAAAGAGCAAATGAATAGGTACCAAGTTGAATCTCAATTCTTTCATTTTTATTCACTTTTCAAACTTTATTTCATCTCTGTGAGAAATTGCCCAGCTTCCACATGGCATCTCTTAGAAGAGGTTCTTGTTGTGTGGACAACTGTGGCTATGGAGCCACATTCTACCATTTTGAACCAATGCACAGTACCATCAACACACCAAAGTATCCTGTTCAATAAGCTCCTGCCAAATTATTTGCAATGTCGGTGGACTAAACCTTCAGGGGACGAAATTCGGTATGCCGGGGGCGGTAACTGCGGTGAGGCAGAACTTCCTGCGCCAATCGCAGAAGTCCCACCCCGGCAGCAAAATTGGGGTTACCATCCCCGAGGGGAGGTGGAGCGCAATGTCGCTAACCGCGGGAATTTTCCACCGCTATGCGGAGACACGCATAGCCCTCGCGGGACCACCGGGTCATCCACCTCCGTTAAAGGAGAGGGCATGCATTGGGGAGAAGGGGCCACCACAATACCACCGGGATCCCGTGGGAGCAGCCCGGCACAGAAGCAGAGTGCTAGACTGCAACATCGCGGCATGGATCCATGCGATTTCAAGAGTGTCATGTATTCAACTGTCATTGTAATCCATGTATAATCTGACCTAAGTTGTACACCGTGAGAACACTGACCACTAGATGGTGAACTTGTGGGAGACACTCCTAACCTGGACCTTCAAATATAAAAGGGGAAGCTCTACCCACTTCCATCACTTGAGTGCTAAGGAATAAAGGACAGGTCACAGACTGACTTTCTCTCAAGCATGGGCCTCGTGTGCATTTATACTGTATAGTAAGGATGTATCAATGGCGATGAGAAACTGGGATTTAAACCACGTGAGCATGGCCACTAGCAGAGCAGACGAGAGGTACTGTGTTAAGGAATGGTTGAGACAGAGATTCAATATTGTTAAAGCAGCACACAGTTCTCCAGGCAGACAAGGGCAGTCGGGCATGCCCCAACATGTAGTCGAAACCAGAGGGGGAGTCCGACAGAGACAATGGCAAGCTGAACGGTGATTCATGCCATTGTAAGGGACAATGCGGCCAGTAATGGGGCCATCAACACCTGTTAATGGCGCACTCAAAGACAATAACGGGCAGTCAGGGACGATCGACTGGCAAGGGACCTTTTTGTTTCAAACAGCAGCTCATGTTGGAGGCGTGGAGGCACACACTCAGTTTGCAGAGATGAGCAGAATACCTGCAGAAATTGCAGAAATGAACGCTGGGGGAAATCGCTGGAAGCTGAAGTTCAGCGAGTTCATGTGGAGCACGTATACAGTTCATACGCCAGGATGCCACCGATAATGATGAAAGTGCTCCTCAATGGCATCCCAGTATCAATGGAGTTAGACACGGGGGCCAGCCAGTCCCTGATGGGTATCAAACAGTTCGAAAAGTTGTGGGCGCCCAAGGCCAGGAGGCCAAAATTATCGCCGATTGACGCACAGCTACGGACATACACAAAGGAGATCATTCCGGTGCTAGGCAGCGCCACGGTAGTCGTGACCCACAAAGATTCGGAGAACAGGTTGCCACTCTGGGTTGTCCCGGGGGACGGTCCCGCACTACTGGGGAGGAGTTGGCTTGCTGTCATGAACTGGAAATGATGCGATGTCAATGCAATTTCCTCTGTGGAGCGAGTATCATGCTCACAGATCCTGGAAAAATTTGATTCATTATTTCAACCCGGCATTGGCACTTTCATGGGGGCCAAGGTAGTGATTCACATAAACCCGGACACCAGGCCAGTACACCACAAGGCCAGAGCGGTGCCGTACGTGATGCGGGAAAAGATAGAAGGCGAATTGGACCGCCTGCTGAGGGAAGGCATCATCTCGCCAGTCGAATTCAGTGACTGGGCGAGCCCGATTGTGCCGGTACTCAAGGTGGATGGGTCGGTCAGGATATGTGGCGATTACAAGGCAACCATCAATCGGGTGTCACTCCAAGACCAGTACCCGCTACCGAGAGTGGAGGACCTCTTTGCGACGCTATCCGGTGGCAAACTTTTTTCAAAATTGGACCTGACCTCAGCTTACATGACCCAGGAGCTGGCGAGTGAGTCGAAGAAGCTGACCACCATCACGGCACACAAGGGGTTGTTTGAGTACAACAGATGTCCATTTGGGATTCGCTCGGCCGCCGCGATCTTCCAATGAAATATGGAAAGCCTCAAGTCGATTCCAGGGACAGTGGTTTTTCAGGACGACATCCTCATCATGGATTACGATACTGAAGAACACCTCCACAACCTGGAGGAGGTGCTTCGCAGACTGGACCGGGTAGGGCTGCGACTGAAAAAGGCGAAGTGCGTCTTCCTAGCTCCAGAGGTAGAATTCCTGGGAATGAGGGTAGCAGCAGACGGGATCAGCCCGATTGCGTCCAAGACTGGAGCGATCCAGAGAGCACCCAGACCCCGTAACACGATGGAGCTGCGTTCATTCCTGGGGCTCCTGAACTATTTTGGTAACTTTCTTCCCAAATTGAACACGCTGCTAGAGCCGCTATACAGGCTCCTACGCAAAGGTCACGAATGGGTCTGGGGGGCCAGCCAGGAAAGGGCTTTTAATAGAGTACGCAATTTGTTATGTTCCAACAATCTGGTAACGCGATATGACCCATGTAAGAAACTTGTTTTAACGTGCGATGCGTTGTCCTATGGTGTCGGGTGTGTGTTGCAGTTTGTCAATGCCAAGGGTCAGTTACAGCCGGTAGCTTATGCCCCCAGGCAGAAAGGGGCTACGGGATGGTAGAAAAGGAGGCGCTCGCATGTGTATATGCGGTAAAGAAAATGCACCAGTACCTGTTTGGCAGGAAATTTGAGCTGGAGACAGGTCACAAACCCCTGACGTCCCTTTTGGCCGACAACGAGGCCATAAATGCAAACGTATCGGCCCGCATACAGAGGTGGGCACTCATGTTAGCCGCCTATGACTACACTATTCGGCACAGACCGGGCACCGAAAACTGCGCCGATGCACTCAGCAGGCTCCCACTAGCCACCATTGAGGGGGCGACTGAGCATGCTGCTGAGATGGTCATGGCTGTTGAAGCTTTCGGAAACGAAGGCTCACCCGAGAGATTAAAGTCTGGACAAATAGAGACCCGCTATTGTCTCTAGTCAAGAAATGTGTCCTGAATGGGGACTGGGCAGCCACGTACAGGGCATGCCCTGAGGAATTTAAACCATTTCACAGGCGCAGGGATGAACTCTTGATTCAGGCTGATTGCCTACAGTGGGGAAACCGCGTAGTCATGCCCCAGATGGGCAGAGAGGTGTTCATCAGAAAACTCCACAAGGCACAGCCGGGCATTGTCACGATGAAGGCAATTGCCAGGACACACATTTGATGGCCAGGGATAGACGCAGATCTGGAACTTTGTGTTCGCAGATGCAACACGTGTGCCCAACTGGGCAATGCGCCCAGGGAAGCCCCCCTTAGCCCCTGGCCATGGCCCGCTAAGCCTTGGTCACGCATCCATGTGGACTATGCAGGTCCTTTCATGGGAAAAATGTTTTTGGTTGTAGTAGACGCCTACTCCAAATGGATCGAGTGTGACATTTTAAATTCAAGCACGTCCTCCGCCACGGTAGGAAGTCTACGGACAATGTTCGCTGCCCACGGTCTACCGGACATCTTGGTCAGCGACAATGGCCCGTGCTTCACAAGCACTGAATTCCAGGACTTCATGGCAGGCAATGGAATTAACCATGTCAGAACAGCACCATTCAAGCCGGCCTCAAACAGCCAGGCAGAATGAGCAGTGCAGATAATCAAACAGGGGATGCTCCGAATCCAAGGGGGTTCCCTACAATGCCGCTTATCACGCCCCCTGTTGGCCTACAGATCCCGACCACAGTCGCTCACAGGGGTTCCACCCGCAGAGCTGCTAATGAAAAGGATGCTCAAAACCCGGTTATCCCTTATACACCCCACCATGAAAGAAATTGTCGAGAGCAGGCGCCAGTCACAATATGACTACCATGACAGGAATGCGAGGGCGCGATGTATTGATGTAAATGACCTTGTTTTTGTCCTCAACTACGCTGCAGGGCCCAAATGGCTCTCAGGCACTGTGATTGCCAAAGAGGGAAATAGGATTCTGGTAGTTAAACTTACCAATGGACAAATCTGCCGCAAACATGTGGATTAAACAAAAAGGAGATTCAGCAACCCCATAGAAGAAGCAGAGGAAGAACACGATATAGAGTTCATTCCTCCACAGGTGACCGAACACAGGAACCAAAGGGAGGAGAGCCGAGTCACTGGGCAGTCCGGACAGGCCTGAGGCACCGCAAACAGCAGACACTCAGGCCAGCGCCCAACAACTGGAGCCCCAACTCGGGCGCTCTACAAGGGAGCGTAAACCAACAGAGACTCAACCTGTGATCCCAATAAGACTTTGTGGGGGAGGTGATGTCATGTGTTCAACTGTCATTGTAATCCATGTATAATCTGACCTAAGTTGTACACCGTGAGAACACTGACCACTAGATGGTGAACTTGTGGGAGACACTCCTAACCTGGACCTTCAGATATAAAAGGGGAAGCTCCACCCACTTCCATCACTTTGAGTGCGATGGAATAAAGGATAGGTCACAGACTGACCTCTCAAGCATGGGCCTCGTGTGCATTTATACTGTATAGTAAGGACATATCAAAGAGGACAAGGCCGGTAAGTTGGCCATTTAAAAAAAAAAAATAAATGTCGGCGCCGAACTTTCCCTTTAATTGTCGCCCCATGAATGGATTGAAGCCCGGTTCGCGACCGGCAAGGCTAGTGCAGCCACCGCCCGTGGCAGCCTCACTGGGTGCGACCGAATCTTCGCTCCGGGGTGAAAATGGGTCGCTGCGCACGGTGCACAACCGGCGGGAGCGGGTCGCTAACGGCCTCAGAATTTTGCGGGAGTCGGTAGCGGCTCCATGGCCCCGGCGAGGAGCCGTTTGTAGCCTGCGCTAACTGGAGGCGCAAACTACGCAAATTTCTCCCCCCTCGACGACTCTGCTTCAATCGCACAGCCATGTCTCGATTCTGCAAGACCAACAGAAACTACTGGAAGCACTCAGCAGGTCAGTCAGCATTTGTGGAATGAACGGACAAGCTAACGCTTCAGATGTAGACACTCCATCCGACGTTGATTAGATTCTGCTCGATAAACGCCCTGTTACGGACACATGCAAACCTGCGTAACTCTAGGGTACGTCACTGCAAGGTAGACTGTGCAAGGTATGGTGTCGTTAGTTTTTTTTTCCCCCCCAGTTTAAATGAATTAGTCATTGAAAGTCTCCAGTCACGTTGAGCACATTTAATTAGTTTGGAATTTGAATTAACTTTGCCTGGGTGCTTTCATCTAATTTTGCTAAACATTACCTTTCCTGGTTAACAGAAGTGATCTAACTGGCAAACAATTTGAAAACACTTGGTTCAAACTATATCAATTGCCATTGTCATGATTTAGTTATTGCATTCTATAAATCATTTAAAAGCCATTTTTAAAATGGGCTGGAATGGGAGAGACTGACGGTCCGCTGCAATTCGATGGCAATTAATTAAAATCTGAATGACTTTTTTTTTTAAACACAACCAGTTGGGATGGCTCTCGTCCAATTCCCAGCCGGATTGTGTAATGAAAGATCCCACCTGAAGGGGAAGAACGGCTGAAGCTTGGATTACTCATGCTCACCTATTTGGGTGGATACCAACCATCCGGTTACACAATTATTCATCCACTCTATTGCAAAACAGAATAGATTGGATCAGACAGGTTGCTGTCTGACTGTTGGCTTGAGTTTAGCTTAACCCTTTGCGGAGTCCAGTGGCAATGGTGAGCATAAATGTAACGAGGACATCCTCTCCCTTTTCGTTCACCTTTGTGCACCATGACGACTCCAAGCTCACTGCACAACCTTCCCAAACTCAATAGTTTCTCCAGTATCTCCATGGCAGACCTCACCAGACTGGTCTCTTCAATGACACCCACCCGACTCAACTGCTGACCACTGAATTTCCCCTCGGCTCAATGTCTCCTGACAACTGCTCCCTTTTCTGGTGCATTGGTTTTGTCCCCCTCTTATTTTCAGAACAGTCGTAATGTCTATGCTCCTTAAAAGGCCTATTTTAACCCCTTCTGTCCCCTCCAATGACTGCCCCAAGTAGATGGAAAAGTTGAGTCCAGAGTTGACAAATACAGTGGCATTCCGGCTGAGGTAAGGGCAGAGTCAAGCCATGTTTCCAAGGTGGCAGGAGGCAGGCTTGAGGAGAAATTCACGTGGAATTTGAAGCTCACCTCAGCATTGAGCAGTAAACTGAGTTTTCTCTCCATTCGGTCGAGCTTGAGCTGGCATTGGTTGGAGGATAGGATTGGAAGGCGATCGGCATAACCGGTTTGGTCTTGCCAATATTGAGTTACAAATAATTCTGACTCATCCACAATCTCTCGAGCCCGATCCTTTATAAACTCCAAGCCATCCGCAACTCCGGTGCCTGCATCTGCCACCACAATCCTTGCCCTCTGCTTTACCAGCTATGGGGCTGCTGTGCACTCCTCTTTCTTCTCTCTTTCCCCCCCCCCCCCCCCCACCCAACCCTTGCCATCCGATTTGCCATCTTTGGTGGAGCATTCACCCAGCTTGTCCCCACATTATGGAATTTTCTCCCTGTACCCCATATCTCTCAGCATTGAGCAGTAAACGGAGTTTCTGCTCCATTGGGTTGAGCTGGGCTTGGTTGGAGGATTACAGCAACGGTTTTGAACCTTCAAACTGTTCCTTAAAACCCACCTCTTCGACAGTTCCCTCAGTCTAGCCTGTGGTCCTTGGTAGAATGTTGCATCAGTGACAAACCTGGTCGATGCTGTACAATGTCGGTCCTGGTACCCGACCTTGCCTGTTGCTGAAGCCTGCAATTTCTAAAACTTATTTGTGGAACCTGAGGGAACTTACTCGGCTTTTAAATTTTTTTTAAATCTTGTATTTCGTCTATAACTAAGCTAGACTCTGCTTTTGTTTGAGACATTTACTTTCGAAAAATTGTTTGAAGTGTCTAAGAATGAGAATGGAGCTGATGATCTGTCTGTATTCGCTATGTGTTTCACTGGAAAGGTGTAGATGGGTGAAAGCAACAAGCTATTCTCCAACTAAAGCAGGTTTAAGACCTTGGGGGTGCCCTTTTCTATTTTAATTAAAAATTTAAAACCAGATACATAATTGAAGCAACCTGCTGTGTTGCGACAGACACGAATCAATTGCTTTTTCAATTGAAAGGTTAGACATTTAAAATCTATTCTTTGATCTCACCATTACACTGGGTCTTATCTTGCGCCTAGAGTAAATCTCTGTGAAGCAGCCAAGGTTTGGAGCTGAGCAGAGCGGCAATGAAACCTGTGTCATGCTGCTGTATGCTGCAGCAAATCGACACTCTATGGACTGCGCTGTCCAGCCATTTAAAATCCATGCATCAGCAGGAGGATATCGGCAATCTCTCTCTCTATTCTCCATGTCTCTCACCGTTCTGAGATTGGCAGAACTAGCACAAAGTTGATGTACTCCAGGGCAACTGTTGCATAATAGCATGATGTCGTGGTGTTGGGTGGTGTCACGGAAAAAAAAAAAAGTCGCCTTTCCAGACACCTCCTGTCAACAGGGGTGACCTCAGCTGTGTTTACATTTGTTGTAGATACCAGTTATTGGGACGTGCTCTGGTAGTGGCTGCTTCTTGTGTGCAATTTGTGGGCAGGAAATGGTTTGTTATGTGCATTACAAGTTGCTTAAAACTATTTTTGGAGGATTACATTGAGATTACAGCCCAGAAACAGGCCATTTGGCCCCACTGGTTTAAGCTAGGGTTCATGCTCCACATGAGTCTTCTCCCACCCGACTTCATTTAACCCTAGCTGCCAGCATCCAATATCCATCCAAAAGAATTAAATCAAATTGCATAAAAGTTGTTAGTTTTGGGTTTTTTATGCGAGAGGGCTGATGCAACTTTCAGCGACGGCAGAAATCAGGGGTGCGGGGTGGGGTGGGGAGGTGCAGGAGTAGTGGATTGGCCCTATGTCATATACCTTACCAATTTTTCTTCCCAAATTGGGCAAGGTATCTAACTGGGTCGATCCGCTACTGCTAAGTTAAAATCAGCCCTTTGATATTTTACTCCAGTTTAGCATCACTGATGACGCATCTCCCCAATGAGCCAGAATGTACCTTTACTTGCCCAATATCTCGGTAAATGGCAAAAGCCCAGGGGTTGAACCAAGAATCCTTATTGCGTGCCACCATGTGATCTACTTGACTTCAGAAGGTGAAAGGATGGATGCTCCATCAGACTGTGGCGTAAGCTATTAACTAATAGAAAGACTTGTATTTATATTGCGTCTTTCACGTCCACTGGACGTCTCAACGCGCTTTACAGCCAATGAAATACTTTTGGAGTCTAGCCACTGTTGCAATGTGGGAAACGCAGCAGCCAATCTGCGCACAACAAACTCACAAACAGCAATGTGATAATGACTCGGTAACTGTTTTTGTTATGTTGAATGAGTGATAAATATTGGCCAAGACAATTTTTGTCAGGACTAATAAAGAAATTAATTGAACATTAAACTAGTAAATTCATAGAATTCAGTACAAATGGTATATTACAGTAATCACAATCTTTAATATTCATCTTGAAATGTCAAAAGCAACGAAAGTGCATCTCCTGTACCAACCCTCAATATTAAACTAATCCTTGAACCATGGTTACTGCTTCTAGAGTGCCTCTGATCAACCTGGTACCCCTAATGTCCTAAGGGCAGAGAAATCCAAGGCAAAAAACACAAAGGGCCATTTTAGCAGAATTCTCAAGGGTCAAAGTGTGTTAAAAAGACAAGCCTGAAGGCTCTGTGCCTCAATGCGAGGAGTATTTGGAATAAGGTGGACGAATTAACTGCGCAGATAGTTGTGATTGTCATCACGGAGACATGGCTCCAGGGTGACCAAGACTGGGAACTCAACATCCAAGGGTATTCAGCATTTAGGAAGGATAGACAGAGGAAAAGGAGGCGGGATGGAGTTGCTGGTGAAAGAGGAAATTAATGCAATTGTAAGGAAGGACATTAGCCTGGATGATGTGGAATTGGGTATGGGTGGAGCTACGGAATACCAAGGGGCAGAAAACGCTAGTGGGAGTTGTGTGTAGGCCACCAAGTAGTAGTAGTGAGGTTGGGGACAGCATCAAACAAGAAATAAGGGATGTGTGCAATAAAGGTACAGCAGTAATCATGGGCGACTTTAATCTACATATTGATTGGGCTAACCTAACTGGTAGCAATGCGGTGGAGGAGGATTTCCTGGAGTGTATTAGGGATGGTTTTCAAGACCAATATGTCAAGGAACCAACCAGAGAGCTGGCCATCCGAGACTGGGTGATGTGTAATGAGAAGGGACTAATTAGCAATCTTGTTGTGCGAGGCCTCTTGGGGGAGAGTGACCATAATATGGTAGAATTCTTTATTAAGATAGAGAGTGACAAAGTTAATTCAGAAACTGGGGTCCTGAACTTAAGGAAAGGTAACTTTGATGGTATGAGGCGCAAATTGGCTAGATTAGACTGGCAAATGATATTTAAAGCGTTGACGGTGGATAGGCAATGGCAAACCTTTAAAGATCACATGGACGAACTTCAACAATTGTACATCCCTGTCTGGAGTAAAAATAAAACGGGGAAGGTGGCTCAACCGTGGCTAATAAGGGAAATTAAGGATAGTGCTAAATCCAAGGAAGAGGCATACAAATTAGCCAGAAAAAGTAGCAAGCCGGAGGACTTGGAGAAATTTAGAATACAGCAGAAGAGGACAAAGGGTTTAATTAAGAGGGGGAAATGGAGGAAGCTTGCCGGAAACACAAAAAATGACTGCAAAAGCTTCTATAGATATGTGAAGAGAAAACGATTAGTGAAGACAAACGTAGGTACCTTGCAGTCGGATTCGGGTGAATTTATAATGGGGAACAAAGAAATGGCAGACCAATTGAACAAGTACTTTGGTTCTGTCTTCACAAAGGAAGACACAAATAACCTTCCGGATGTACTAGGGGACCGAAGGTCTAGTGAGAAGGAGGAACTGAAGGATATCCTTATTCGGCGGGAAATTCTGTTGGGGATATTGACGGGATTGAAGGCTGATAAATCCCCAGGGTCTGA
The DNA here is from genome assembly GCF_044704955.1 of Pristiophorus japonicus. Lineage (NCBI taxonomy): Eukaryota > Metazoa > Chordata > Chondrichthyes > Pristiophoridae > Pristiophorus > Pristiophorus japonicus. Next base: position 117,159,793 of record NC_091992.1, read on the forward strand.
TAGTCTGCATCCCAGAGTACTTAAGGAAGTGGCCTTAGAAATAGTGGATGCATTGGTAATTTTCCAACAGTCTATTGACTCTGGATCAGTTCCGATGGACTGGAGGGTTGCTAATGTAAGGAGGGAGAGAGAAAAAGGGTAATTATAGACCGGTTAGCCTGACATCAGTAGTGGGGAAAATGTTGGAATCAATCATTAAGGATGAAATAGCAGCGCATTTGGAAAGCAGTAATAGGATTGGTCCAAGTCAGCATGGATTTATGAAGGGGAAATCATGCTTGACAAATCTTCTGGAATTTTTTGAGTATGTAACTCGTAGAGTGGACAGGGGAGAACCAGTGGATGTGGTGTATTTGGACTTTCAAAAGGCTTTTGAAAAGGTCCCACACAAGAGATTGTTGTGCAAAATCAAAGCACATGGTATTGTGGGTAATGTACTGACATGGATAGAGAACTGGTTGGCAGACAGGAAGCAGAGAGTCGGGATAAACGGGTCCTTTTCAGAATGGCAGGCAGTGACTAGTGGCTCAGTGCTGGGACCCCAGCTCTTTACAATATATATTAATGATTTAGATGATTGAATTGAGTGTAATATTTCCAAGTTTGCAGATGACACTAAACTGGGTGGCGGTGTGAGCTGTGAGGAGGACGCTAAGAGGCTGCAGGGTGATTTGGACAGGTTAGGTGAGTGGGCAAATACATGGCAGATGCAGTATAATGTGGATAACTGAGGTTGTCCACTTTGGGGGCAAAAACACAAAGGCAGAATATTATCTGAATGGCGGCAGATTAGGAAAAGGGGAGGTGCAGCGAGACCTGGGTGTCATGGTTCATCAGTCATTAAAGGTTGGCATGCAGGTACAGCAGGCAGTGAAGAAGGCAAATGATATGTTGGCCTTCATAACAAGGGGATTTGAATATAGGAGCAGGGAAGTCTTATTGCAGTTGTATAGGGCCTTGGTGAGGCCTCACCTGGAATATTGTGTTCAGTTTTGGTCTCCTAATCTGAGGAAGGACGTTCTTGCTATTGAGGGAGTGCAGCGAAGGTTCACCAGACTGATTCCTGGGATGGCAGGACTGACATATGAGGAGAGACTGAATCGACTGGGCCTGTATTCACTGGAGTTTCGAAGGATGAGAGGGGATCTCATAGAAACATATAAAATTCTGACGGGACTGGACAGGTTAGATGCAGGAAGAATGATCCCGATGTTGGGGAAGTCCAGAACCAGGGGACACAGTCTAAGGATAAGAGGTAAGCCATTTAGGACTGAGATGAGGAGAAACTTCTTCACTCAGAGTTGTTAACCTGTGGAATTCCCTACCGCAGAGAGTTGTTGATGCCAGTTGATTGGATATATTCAAGAGGGAGTTCGATATGGCCCTTACGGCTAAAGGGATCAAGGGGTATGGAGAGAAAGCAGGAAAGGGGTACTGAGGGAATGATCAGCCATAATCTTATTGAATGGTGGTGCAGGCTCGAAGGGCCGGATGGCCTATTCCTGCATCTATTTTCTATGTTTTTATGTCCTTGGGCTGTTTGTTGAGCTGATCCAATACAGCTCGAGCTCCAAATTCTGTTGAAGATAAGCCAGAATAAAGGTCATTAAAAACCATGGGGTGGAAATTCCTTCAGGCTTGTTTCCTCCCAATCGGGAGGCCCGAGGTCCGCCTGCAATTGGGCCTCAAATCTCATTCGCATTACTTGGGCAAGCTGTCCTTGCCTGTCCTGACTCCACAGACAGCTCACCTGTCAAGATGAATGTCCAATCAGTTGAGTCGCCGGCAATGCCCCTTCATGGTGGTGGCAGTTTGCTGGGCCGCATCCACATCTGGAAAATCGCCTGCTCCGCTCGGGACCGACCAACTTACCCAAGGGGTCCTAAAACAGGCATGATGCCCCTCATGAGCATGAAAAATGGCCAATGCAATATCGGGACGAATGTACTTTAGCCATACTTTTATGCCTTTAAAATAGACGCAACAAGATCCAATTTCTACCCTGGTATATTTCATAATTACATTTAGATGCTCGGACATTCACGAGCTTCCAAACGCCAAGGATATTTGCCGACCAAGATATTTTCTAGCAACTTCTGATGCTGAAGACTTATAATTGTAGGACATTTAGATAAGAAAGTAAAGAGACTTCGATTTATATAACGCTTTTCACGACCATCGGGTGTCTCAAAGCGCTTTGCAGCCAATGAAGTACTTTTGGGGTGTAATCACTGCTGTAATGTGGGTGTACCTAGACAGCTTTCTGAGACGCTGAGATGATACAAATAGCTCTGCACTCTGACCATTGGTATCTTAAATCCTCTTTGGTTTCACAGGAGCAACTTACAGATAAGTAGATGCTTATGAGAAGAATGGCCAACAATCTTATCAGACAATCCTCTGCAGCGCAAGGAACCAGCTAACTGTACCATGATGAGCAAAAGAAGAATCCAATAAATAAAACCGCACAAACATTAATTTTTGTCTCACAGGTTAATCATTAGTGAGGCGTTGTCTATGAAGAGAAAATGTTTTATTTTGCAACTGAAAGGTGTATCTTTTCAAGTTCACAGAAAATGCCACAGATTAACACATTTTTATTGTGCCATTGCTTCTCAAGTTCAATCACATTAACGTCACTAAATGACACCAGTAGTTTGCTGTTCTGTCATGAGGAAAGTTGAGCGGTAAATTTGTACCTAACCGTAGTGGGGTTGAGCGGGAGATGGGAGAGTTGCGGATCAGAGGCAAGTTGCTTCTGCTTCGAGTGGGTGTTGTCTCTGGTGGTCATCTTTCTCTCTCTCTCTCTCTCTCTCTCTCTCTCTCTCTCTCTCTCTCTCTCTCTCTCTCTCTCTCTCTCTCTCTCTCTCTCTCTGCTGATCTTCCACTTTATATCATCGTCAGAAACCTCTGAGCCAGTTCCCCTAAAGGTAAAATTAAAATATTCAACGGGAAAGCGACTGAATTAAGCAAGATGTTAAAATTAAACCCAATTCTTTGACTCTTCATTTTTTTTTAAAAAAAGGTCTGGCTGATGAAACTCTGTCCCTAAAGGAGCAATCCATGTTTTAAACCACAATTTTGTCTGCATGTGTCTCGTGAAATGACATCATTTAGAGTGAGAGACCAAGCTATGAAACAGTTGTTTGTTCGACAGGAAACCTTTCTGTGAGCCTCCTCCCTAACCACAGCGTTCACATCCAGATCCTTTCATACCTGTGGGCTAGCTCCCTTCTCCATGACCACTCGCTACTTTCAAAGACTAGTTCTGGGTACCTCCATGTGACTGCAGAGACCCTGGCACTATTGACGGCCCCGCCATTTTTTTCAAATACCGAATCATATGTTTCCATCCTGTCTTCGCCCTCTGGAAACCAGCACCTTCATCCATTGGTCCGCCAGACTCGTAATAAAAAAAAAAGCAAGCTTTGTTATTTTTTAACCCCAATTTCTGTGGGGAAAAGTCTTTTTTAATGCTGATTTTAACTTTTGTTATGCCTTGAAACTGGGTGCAAATGTGACATGATTGTGAAATCACAGAATCATACAGCATAGGAGACCGTTCAGCCCACCATGCCTGCACTGGTTCTTTGAAAGATCTCTTCATTTAGTCCCACTCCCCTGCTCTTTCCCCATAGCCCTACAAATTTCTACCCTTCAAGTTTTTATCAGGATCACCTTTGAACGTGCATTCCAGTTCATCATAATTCACTGCGTTTATAAAAAGAAATTCTCATCTCCCGTCTGGTTCTTTTGCCAATGACCTTAAATCTGTGTCCTCTGGTTACTGACCTCCTGTTAGTGGAAACAATTTCTCCCTTTTTACTCCTCAAAACCCCGCATAATTTTGAATACCTCTTTTAAATCTGCCCTTAACCCTTCTCTGTTTGAAGGAGAAAAATCCCAGCTTCTCCAGTCTCTCCATATAACCAAAGTCCCTTCTCCCTGGCACCATTCTGTTAAATCTCCTCTGCGACCTCCCCAAGGCCCAGAATGGGATGCATGCTCCTGCTGAGTTCTAACCAGTGATGTCTAAAGGTTTAGCGCAACTTCCTATTGGGACAGAAATCGGCCTCACTTGATTGCTGTCCACTTTGTGCATTGTCTGATTTCCAGGTCAGCTTTGAGGTCAGTATTGGAACCTCTCAACGGAATCGGGCGAGATCCATTAGGATATCATCAGGACTTTGACACGGTTTTGTGCCCATGTCACCAGTTCCATGGGTGTTCGTTCAACTCGAGCGGCAGACTCAAATATTAAATTTTTTTTAATCGGCTTAGCAGCTGATAAGTGGTACAGTTGTGAATTTACATTACTACAAATAGCATTTTGCTGATAATTTATAAGCATCTTTGTTTGAAGCGGGTGTATAGCAGCAATGTTTGGAGACCATTGTTGCAAGCAACCTACCTTTTACTGCTGGCAGTGGGGAGGGGGGGGTGTGTCGGGTGGGGTTCCTGCTCAGAATATCACTATATTTGGCCTACTTGGAAAAAGAAGAATGAAGGAAGTAAGGTGCTTTTCAAGGGATAATATGTGAGCTGAAGATTGCTCCCATTCACACAAAACGTTCCTGCATTTCAGTAAAGAGCAATGCAGGAAGAGGCTGGCACTACTTCAGGGTGACAGTGAGATATTTGTGCCGTGTGCTACAGCCAACCTCCAGGGCGAGCCTAACCTAAGCTTGCAGTAAAGGCCACAAACTCTGCTTGTTTTTGTTTCTGGCTCCATCCAATGCCAGTGAACAACAGTAGGAAGCTTCTGAGAGAGAGCCAGATTGAGGGTGGGCCGAGGTATCGGTTATTCCCGACGCAATCCTCAACTACTGATCCCTGTTCCTGCAGATTAAGGGTTGGTGGAGATTGGGCGGTTTTAGCAATCAAAGATCAAGCTGGCTGCGATTGAAGATAGCTGTGGAAAACTTGTCAATTAATTAAGGAGAAACTGATTGGAAACTTGCAATAGATTTTTAATTGAAGAATGTTGTGTTGTTCCAGGTAGGCAGCAGATTTCTTAAGACAAGCAACAATCCTACCTGTATAGAGTAGGCATTTTAAAACCATTAACAAGAACAAGTCTGCACAACATTCTGTTTAGCATACCTCAGCTTTGTCATAAAGTTCAAAGTATTTTTTATGACATTTGGCCTCCTATAACAGAAGTTGTACAGCAGAAATCAGCTACCACCTTTATTTATGAGTCAATAAACATTGCTTTGAAGTAGTTTAACATTCCTTTTTCCAACAATATACCTGTCAATTTCTAGTCCGTTCTGCCAACTCCAAAGTCAACAAAATCAATTATCCGTGTGTACCTGCATTATCTGCAGCATCAGTACTTCGGTACGCAGATTAATACGATTGCATTTTCTAAAACTTTCACAAGAAAAATGGTCGGGGTGATAAGATTATCGAGACACAAATGAGGGAACAAATTAAATTTCGGCAGAGGCCTATGAAAGGACCATGGAATGGGGGTGGAGAGAGTGAGAATCCCTTGGATTGAAAGCTGGATTAATTGGATTTTTCGAATGGTATATGTTCAAAGGGTGTCTCTCAAGCTCAAGATTGGTTTGACAATGTTCCCACACAAATTCAGGCAGACCTAAGGTTATATGTATGGGATTAGACAGCAGAGTACAAAACTTGGGTTGGGTGCTGAAGGAAGCCACTAATCAGTTAGGACTAAAGTCAATACAGAGTTATTATGCTGGCGTTGGGGTTCAGGAAATGACATCATGTGCAAATGTACCAATTTGTTGGATAATTGCAGCACTCTTTACCAACTGCATTGTGGAGCTCGTAAAGCTGCAGCTCGATTATCTTACAATTGACTTCCATCAGCCTGTGGTCCAGTACTTCCCAGCAAGTTAACCATCCAGCTCCGCTGTATCCTCATGGACGGTCTGTATGCACTGTTGGAGGTGCCGTATTTCAGATGAGACGTTAACCCGAGGCCCCATCTCTCCTCTCAGGTGGACAGAAAGGATCCCATGGCACTATTTCGAAGAAGAGCAGGGGAGTTATCCCCGGTGTCCTGGCCAATATGTATCCCTCAATCAACATCACTTAAAAACAGATTATCTGGTCATTATCATGTTGCTGTTTGTGGGAGCTTGCTGTGTGCATTGACTGCCATGTTTTCTACATTACAACAGTGACTGCACTTTAAAAAAAAAATACTTCATTGGCTGTAAATTTAATTGGCTAGATATAAAATTGCAAGGAAGGAAAGCAAATAAAAAATGAGCTGTGCCTTTAAATCCCTATGATATAACTAGAATAAGGAATTAAACATTTTTTTACTGTCTATAGTATTTGAAAATCTCCAGCTTTACAATAGCTCCATGCTTATTTTACTTGAATCTTGAAGTGCCAGTATCCCTTGTTAATATTAAGAAAATGGATTGGGGTCTCACCCGGGTGGCAGTGGGCATGTGGTCATTGGACTTGGTCTCCAAACAAGGAAGTGAAAAGTCAGCCAGGTTTTATTGTTCTGATCCAATGGTGAAAAAACATTGGGCATATTGGCCTTGCAAGAGGAGGCAACCATTGAAGCTGGGCTCTGCTCCATCTCACACACTGTCCCGATTAAAAACACAATCCCTGCTGGAAAGTGCATGTCAGATGAGTATTGATTTGCAATGGTCTGTGGCAGCTGATGGCTTCCTGGCAGAATAGCTCTCCAATGTTTGCTGTTCACGATCACAGATGAAGTTTGTCTACTTGGATGCGTTCTTCTTATTAGGCGATCCCTCGTATCAAGAATGACTTGCTTCCACACCAAAAAGGGATGAGTTCACAGATGTTTCCATGAGGGAAGTGATATTCCAGTCCTAAACTCCAATGGAAGGGTGGAAGATGATTTTTTTTTTTAAACTTGTGGTGGCCGTTGCACACCACACACGTTGCAGTATGAACTTGCCCATGCTGCCCTGGGCCCTATTCTCTTCTGGGCCCCATAACTCACGCCTCTCCTGGGCTCCGGACACATCACTCCTGCTGCACCTGCCCAAGCTCCAATCAGTGACCTGGATTTATGGTGACACATAAAAAGCGAGCAGCCCCGGGAGCAGCATCAGTTCTGGTACCATCCTTGTGAATCTTTTTGACACTTTCTCCAGATAAAGATTTGAGTATAAGAGTAAAGACATCTGACTGCAATTATATAGGGCCCTGGTGAGACCGCACCTGGAGTATTGTGTACAGTTCTGGTCTCCCTACCCAAGGAAGGATATACTTGCCATTGAGAGAGTGCAGCGAAGGTTCACCAGACTGATTCCTGGGATGGGGGGGATTGTCCCACGAGGAGAGATTGAGCAAACTCGGCCCACATTCTCTAGAGTTCAGAAGAATGGGAGATGATCTCATCGAAACACAGAAAACGAACCAGAGCCATCCTTTATGCTGAATACAACCTTCTAATTAATGTCAAGACACCCGAGACGTTTTACTACATTAAAGGCACGATATAAATGCAAGCTGTTGTTGAGGCAATGAGGTGTTGAAATATCGAAATAATGGCTGTGATGCCAAGGATTCTGATGTCAAGAAACCCTCTCATTGTGCAATACTAGTGGGCCAAAAATTGCGGTTGGAGGCTTCCCGCGGACAGATGCCTCCGACCGAAATTTTTTTAACGAAAGTACCTGGTGGTTTCGGAGGAACGAACACCAGCTCCGAGGCCTAGATACACAGCCCAGTGCAGAGGCCCACCTATCTCAGGAATCACATTGGCCTGGACCACCAATCACAATGTAGTAGTCTCATTCACAGTGATCGGTGCTCCGAGCTCCCATTACTATCAATGAGACTACCCCTAACAACAAAAAAAAAACGTGCACACAAATAAAAAGAGCACTTCACTTTATTAAAAAAAAGTAATAGAAATTAAATTAATTTCAATGTTTTATTAAAAAATATATATTTTTTGAAATTTAAAAAAAAGTGTTTCGATAGTGTTCAGCATAAGCTTAGCTTGATGTAAAAATAAATTATTTATTTTTTTCTTTCTTTTAAAACTCTTACGCTGGTAAAAGCAGGCATTACGCCTGCTTTTATCAGGCGTAAGAGATTGAAGGACATTCACTGGGCAGGAGTTGGGCAAATAGCGCAAATCTCCGCCTGTGAAGGCTCTTTCCCGGGGAGGTGTGCGATCTGTGAAAATTAATTTTGACCGCTCGCAAGTGGCCGGTTTAGGCGCATGCGCTTTGCACATGGTACACACCCAGAGAGGCTGCAATTCACGGCCCAAGACGTTGAAAAATCCCTACATTTAAAACTTAAGCAAAGCATGCTTAGTAATTATTTTTTGTGCATTCTGGCTAAAAATGAAATCCCAGGTCAAGTAATGGAATGCTTTCATCCCCTATTTTCGGATTCAGTAGCAAATGTGTTTGCTGTAACTGCAAACTGAGGGGAAAATATGAACCAGCTTCTGCAGCTGTTCAAATAGTAGTGTACGCTGAAATTTCATGAATCAAAAAGTAAATCCACTATGGCTAGACAGGGCAAAGGGACAACTGTCTCTCAAATTGGGACAGGTCGACATTTTTACGAATCTCATGGTTTAATTGGTTTCAGTGTTTTCATGTATTCCAAAATCCCATTACGCTGCCTCATGATTTGGCTGAAAATGCTCATGGAATGATATTGGTGATGCTTTGAATATTACTTGGGGAAGATGTCTATCTGAGAGCCCGGCCAAGTGTACAGGTGTGGTTAATACAGTGCAATAACTTGTCCTGGGCCCTGGCTCTCAGCCTGTTTCCAAAAAGGTGTGACCAGCTCACGCTAGCAGAGGAACTCAAGTTGATTGAGTGCTGGTCTCTGCCTGGTTCGTCTCCCCTCTCGCTCGGAGGATGGACTGTCAGGTGGGGATAGTGGACTCGAGTTTCCCTAACCTGTTTTTCTGGCACCCTCACTCGAGGTGCGCCGCTTTTGTCCGCCTCCAAAGACGTCCATGTTCTGGCCGCTCCCCAGCCTCTCATCGATCATGGCGCAGCATGGCCCAATGGCTTGGGGGCAGAGCCAGGTCCCGACGCTGAAAACAGTGTCGGGACTTCTGCACATGCGCACTAGAGTCTGCGCACATGTGCAGTAGCTCCTGGCAGGCCGTTTCTGCAAACGCCGTTGCAGGCTGTGTGGGAGGGGCCCGAAGCACGTCATGCCTAGCCCTGGCCGAATGGGCTCCCTCACCGACAGCCTGCTGCGTTCCCTAAGGTAGGACTTTTATATTTTATTTGTTATTTGCTGATTGATTTTGGTGCTTTAGGTGCAGGGTTCCTTCTATTTTATTAATTAATTGGGTTATTACTTTTTTGTGCTTTGTTTGGTGCTTGGTGGTGCTTTAAATATAGTTACTTGCGCAGATTCCTTAACTCTAGGTAAGGTTATTCTGTACGGACAGAAGTGGCAACATGCACTGGCCTGAGTTAGCTTGGAGCAACTATTTGCTGGCCAAACGCCTAAAATAGGGGTAAGTGGCTGGGAACGCCCCCTTTTGGGGAAAAAAAAGGCTGAACTAAAAAAAAACCTAACTAACTCACTTATACTGGCGCAAATTAAATGGCAAGAATTGCAATTAAAAAGATAGTCCAGAAAAATCAAGTTGCTCCAAAAAAAAGGAGCAACTCCTGGGGAAACTTGGGCCCACTAGTAAAACTGTAGATTTCCCCCACAGAAATTTCACAGTTGAAAATCCCTCACTCATCGAAATTTCCTCTTCTGTCTTGCATACGCTCAAGCAATTTAACGAGAGTGGATTTAACTGAGGGTGGGCTGGATGTAAAAGTCCAATACCTTTCATAAAACAAGCAATCAATGGCTGACCCTCAAACGCTGGTGGATCGCATATACTTTTTAAAAAGACTGGTTTCAGCTGAAGATTCACTAACCATTCAAACTATTCAGAATTAAAGTCAGGAGAGTTCCACCGTACAAACTTAAGGTAGTTGGCCCTCCAATTCTAGCCTCTTGCGCATTCCTGATTTCCATCGCACCACCATTGGTGGCCGTGCCTTCAGCTGCCAAGGCGCGAAGCTCTGGAATTCCCTCCCTAAACCCCTCCACCTCTCGAGTTCACTCTCCTCCTTTAAGGCGCTCCTTAAAACCTACCTCTTGGACCAAGCTTTTGTTCATCTGCCCCAATTCCTCCTTGTGTGGCTCAGTGTCAGGTTTTGTTTGGCAACGCTCCTGTGAAGCACCTTGGGGTAATTTTTCTACATTAATTGGGCTATATATTTATATAGTATGTTGTTGGTGTAGATTATCGAATCTTGTCGCACAGAAGGCGGCCATTCGGCCCATCGTGTCTGTGCCGGTCTTTGAAAGAGCTGTCTAGTTAGTTCCACTCCGCCTCTCTTTACCCATAGCCCTACAATTTTTTTTCCCGATCGTAACAAACACGCGCTGTACAAAAAAATGTTCCCTACGTCTCATAAGTCACTGAAGATGACACAAAAATCACCTCCAGAGATATAGAGCAGGCCATTTCAGAGGGCAGTTAAGAGTCAGCCACATTGCTGTGGGTCTGGAGTCACATATAGGCCAGACCGGGTAAGAACATTAGTGAACCAGATGTTTTTTATTATAATCTGGTAGTTTCATGGTCACTATTACTGATATGAGTCTTTTATTCCAGATCTATTTAATTAACTGAATTTAAATTCCATAGCTGTCGTGGTGGGATTTTAACTCTTGTCTCTCAATTCTTAGTCGAGGCCTCTGGGTTGCTAGTCCAGTAATATTACCACAATGCTACTGTTCCCTATGGAACTGGGAGTAGTTGGCTTTATGTGGAGAATCCGACCTGACATCTTACAAAAGACGCCAGTTCTGTGGGATGTCTATCTGAGAGCCACATTTCCAAGGCCTGTAAGGGATTGCCAGAATCACTTTCGATCGCAGATGTTTAGAAGGACCCTGTGATCAATATATTATTGTTGGCATTTTCAGCCAATTTCATCAGGTAGTGTAATAGGATGTTGAATGAAGTAAACCACACTAACCATGGAATTAGTGAAATGTAGAATTCCTATCGTTACTTTAAAGCAAACAGTGATATTTTTAACCCAGTAGATATTGAATGCTCTTTCCAGCTAACAAAATAGACTGGAAAAACATAGAGGAGCTGTCAGCATCTGTAAAAAGAAAAGATGGATTAACCTTTTGGGTTATTGTTTCCTGTTTGTGGAATATATCATCTGTGTCAGCGATGTCCAAACTATAGGCCATATGGAGGCTCGCTCGGCCAATGGAAATTCGGTTTTAGCTGCAACTGTAATTTTTGCTCACCGATTCACGTACCAATGAATCATGGTCATGGTGCATTTACAGGTTTAAGTGAGTCGTCCTGTCGGGAAGGTATGTCTGGCATATTAATTGTGTTTGAGTCAGGTTTTTCTTCTTTTTAGTCTTATTCAGACTCCAACTCCGTCTCTCTGGTAATTTCTGACTCCAGTTTGAATTCCATGCACCTGTAGATTTGCACTGAGCCGTTTTTAGCATTGTTTCCCTCATTAATCCTAAATCACAATGCCAAGAGCTCTTTACATCCACAGCCTGAGATATATGCAAATGAACAGGAAACTTTGATTTCATCTTTATATGTAGCCCAAGAGGCTCCACTTTGTGTATCTGAGTGGCGCATGAGAAGAAAGAGTTTGGACACTTGTTATTTATGAAAGTTGTCATTGTTTTATTGACATTTAATTAAAATTGGGAAAATGCACAGTCTGTAGATTTCTTAATTACAATATCTGACAAGCCCAAGCTTATTAGATTGTTGATGCTGGTGTGGAAATCTTCCTGCAGTCCTCAATAGGTTAAAGCAGTCATGCCCCTCGGACAAGTTCGTGTGCAGGGCTAGGGTTGAAGGATGCCGCAGTAAAACTCCATTTTAATTTGTTCTGTCTGAAGGATTTTCAACTGCTGGGTAAGGAGACTGAGTTCCTCAGCTGTGGATTGTGTTGACAAAATGCCAGTGCCAATCGCTGTGTGAGAAACTGGAAACTGCAGAGTAGGGATAAACGCTGCATATGCATTAAAACCCAACATTCAACTATAACTTGCGTACAAGAAAAATATATTTGAAATGGAGTTTTGATGAGTAATATCCTTGTTGGATGTATTGGGTACAAACACATGGGGGTGCGGGGGGGGAGCGATATTGGGGATGAATAATAATTGTATTAGAGCAGTGGTTTCAGAAGCTCTGTCATCTAAATTGATTTGAAGTGTTCCTTAAATTTCAGTATTTGGTGTTCCTCCAACGTAATCTGAAATGAAACCTCAGAGAGCAGTTTAAGGTCAAATATCTGTACTGTCATCACATTGGACAACATCCGGCATTGTGAGACTGGTGGTGATCAGTGCATTTGGATCATTCTGACACTAGATGCAGCAAGCACAGCATAAATGTTAACCAGATCTATACCATGCACCAGCCAAAAGATTCGTCGCTTAAATATTTTGGATTCGGTTAAAAGTATACACTTTGCATGTCAAAAATGTTGCTCCTTTTGGAATGCGCATTTAGGTTTTCGAAATGTTTGTAACTGAAATAGTTCCTGACTTTTTTAAAATCTATGTTATGAAGATTCTAACAAACAAACAGTATATGCGGCACAGAGGGCGAAATAAATGGTTCTTACAAAATAGTAAGGTTCAACTTGGACTACTATGGAATGACCTGACAAGAGTTGAATGAATGGGTATGTTGAAATGGTGGCCAGCACATACAAAAAGTTAGTAGTTGGGTGTTTTCACTGAACACTGAAGCTTACCCACGCTATTGTCTGGAGTCACAAATTACCAAAGAGTTGGAGTCTGAATAAGACCAAGAAGAAGAAAAACCTGATTTAAACACACACATCCAGTTTGCCAGATGTACCTTCCCTACATGACGACTCACTTAAACCTGCTAATGCACTATGATTCACTGGTACGTGAGCTACAGAAGAATATTATTGGGATGACCTCATGGCTAATCTTCATATTTTTTATGATGTGCTGCTTATAAATATTGGAGTAATTATGTTTCCAGTCCATTTTGCCAATAACTCTTGTTTCAAGAAAGTCAAGAGACCCATTCTCCCGCACCATTTCTAATGCAGGGTAGTGGCATTTATTGATTGACAGCAGTCACACAGGTTGCAAATCAATGTAAATATGTCGAGCTGTGTTTATTTATATGAGAATGACACACCTCAAGATAGGTTTGAGTTTTAAACCAGAATAAGTAGATGACAACATCACTGCTGGTGAATGATATTTGACTGGCTGGCTGCTCTGTTGCTATGGGAACTGCTAAGCAAAGTACATTTGTTCCCTTCAAGGCTGGGGTTCATTCTGAGTAGAATAGGCCTGAAAATACACCGGCTGTTAAATCGCGCTGTAAGCTGGGATCCATCTCCAAGATCAGGAGGCCAGCCAGTACCATTTAGGTGCAGCTTGGATGCCCACCAAATGAAGATCGACATGAATCCTGGTGGAGACTGGCAGTGGGTGGGTGGATAGGGTGACAAGACCCCAGCCGAACCATCGGTCCTTCGTCTGCACTTCCACTGGACTTATGGTGGGACTGAGCCAGAAGGTGGTGGCTACTCAATCTTATTTGGAGCTGTCCATTGACATTGAAGATTTGGTGTGACCTGTTGCACGGAATCTCATGGATATTCTAGAAAACTCAAATATTAGGATCCTTTAATTCTGATCTTTATTTTACAATCTACAGTACATGGTGTTTGCAATGTATTTGCTTCATGGGTTCTTGCTTAAGAATTCATAGCAGCACTTTGCTATTAAGAACTAGTTGATTTATTAGTTAAGGTTTTACAATCACACTACACATTACCAGTTCATTCACTAGGCTCACAACTGCATACCTCATCATGGATGATCCAGATCAACTGACTGGGGTTTTATTGAGTCTTGTGAACATCACATGACTGGCTAAGCCACTCACAATGCAACAGCTCTACAACTATTTTAGTTAAATGTTTCCACATGGTTTCGAACCGGAGATTTTTTTTCCGAGTGTTAGGTGAACGTGATGACCACTACACTATTGAACCTCTGAGCATCCTCACAAGTGCAAACATTACAGTGTTGAATATGTAAAACACATGTACCATTTAGATCCTATCTATCCTAAAATCATCAAAAACTTCAACCAGAGGGAAGGTTTCAGATCTTTAGATAAACAAGTTGCTCATACGCTGGATGGTTCTATTCCTTAAAAAAAAAATAATTGACAAAAGATGACTCGTGGTACTGTTTCCATGGAAGGGAAATTCCCTTGTTGAACCAAAGGCCGGGGCTGTAATGTAGAACCTGCAGGTGCAGAATTTGATCCACAGCTGACAAAACCCCTGTTATGTTGCCTGGGTTGAACCGTGCCGTCACTGCCAGGGGAGAGCTGAACATGTGTGTGTTTAGGGGCATGCACTTCCCTGCCAGTAACTTCTCTTTCAGTCGGGTTGAGCGTGTGAGTAGCAGCATCTCGAAGCATTCGAAAATACATTGCCACAGTTCGTGTAATGCTCAGGAGGTCCAGAGGACTCCGAGTGCTATTTACACCCAGTTTAACTCTGCACTGACGGTATATTCTGCACTGTGGTAATCCCAAACCGAGCGAGGTGGCCTGCTCACATCATATTGGGACAAATACAGGGAATTAGTGAGGTGCAAACTTATTGAACTTATTGGTCTATCCAAAAAAGCTGACATGCTTAATATGCAATAAGCAGCACCTTTGTGATTGACGCCTAGGGTAATGGCAAGTTGTTAGTGCCATTTGCCCAATCTAGGTGGCTGCCCGCAATCAGGATGAATGTGTTAAGTGGCGGGGACTATAATGGCAAAGCTTGCAACGATTTGCTTGGCCATCGTCTGAATAAATTTTGTAATTGTAGACTATAACTATATATTTATATATTTCTGATTCATTTAGCTTGACCCTTCAGTGCCTTTCTGAAATAGTGTTCCTGCAAGCCACAATAAAGTTGGCCTAAGTTCAGCAAATTGGCCCTTACTGCATTTTTCAATGGCGGGTGAGGGGGTGGAGCTTGCCTTACAATCTTTTCCAGGTTTCAGTGATTGTTCTGGTCAAGCGATCAAGCATTGCTATAAAAGTGGTGTTATTCACTAAAGCCATAAGTTCACTTTAATTTTATAGTGGGAATAATAATGGCATTGGCCATTCCTATGGTGCTATGGCCCAGCAGATTTCAAGTCAATTCTTCTGTTTTGGTTAATGTGGAGAGATGTCCCAGCAATTGTCCAATTTAATTTGTACGGCCAATACATTGTTTCAAAGCTGACGTAACCTCCTCATCACTTTAATGCAAAAGTCTTGTTTTGAACTTTTAAAAGACTAAGTCTGAGAAATTGGTCCGCGTTCGAATCGGGGAGATACTTCCATACATTTTGGTGTACTTGCGATCCAGGAAATTCTGACTCTAATAAATAACTGATCTGCAGAGAACTGAGGGCCCTGTAGAAGTGGGTCTCTGCATTTATTGTTCGATACTGTGCCTCCTTTAAGATAAAAGTGCAGAGGTGGTTCCATGGCACCTGCCTGCAGTTTTCTACTGTACCCAACAATCGAATCTCTGTTCCAAAGACCGGCGCCCTTGGAGAGACCCACAACGCAGAGAGGTAATCGTTCCCTGATAGTTTTTGCATCTCCTCCAGGACCCTGAAGAATTACTGTACGTTTTTAAAGTATGCCTCCTGGATAGGATTGGCTACATTTCAGTTTGCTACCCAATATATAGGGGCAACATACACTGGGCACACTGCCAGTCCCAGAAAGAAAAGAAAATGGCAAGATTAAAGCACTTCTTGAAACCGATAAGCTGATGTAGCATGTGAGAATGCAACCCGAGATTGTGACTCACACCTGAAGCTCTGCGATTGAGTTTTTCTACCTTTCTTTATCTTCTCATCCAAGTTCATGTGGTTGCTCGGTGACTGGGAGGAAGTCTCTGTCAGGTTTTGCTCTGCCAGTGACCTTTGTATCTAAATCTCTGTCCATCTGACTTTTATCTTTTTGACTTCGAGCCAGGGCCTTTGAGCCAACTGTAACTTTTTCAGATTCAGGGTCAGCGGATGCCTTTGAACATTGGCCCTGCTCATATTTCTAAGCTGTTAAGGAATGTCAGAGTCCAAAGCGAGGGATCAGCTGTTTAAATAGAGAGTGAGACAATCCTAATCTAATTAAAAAAAATAACTAAAATCATCACCTTGTCAACAACCAAATGCAGCGTTTTTAAAATTAACCCTATTGTAGCTACTTGGAAATGGCCTGTCAGTGTGAGATGTTTTTTCTCAGGCCCATCTGTAACCTGGCCTTAAGAAAATTCTCCTGAACCGGTCTTTTTACTGTTTGTCTCCAGCTAATTCTGTGCGACAGGTTTAGTGTGGGACTCATGAGCCACAGATAATCAGCACAAATGGATGGCTTTCAGACGCACATGATTAAACAGCAAACGATAGGGTGATTTTTCCGATTTAAAAAAAACCTGTTGATTGATTATGCGTCTGTGAGGTGCCTAGGGGTGTTTCGATATGTTGAAGACACTACAGAAATACAAGTTGTTGTTTTGACTGGCAGTTCATTTTCTGATTTTTGCTGGAATTTTTACTTTTTTAAAGAATTATTCTCGAGTCTCAAATTTGAACTGGAAATGCTCCTCCCAAAACGCAGACTTCCTCATCCGAAAAAAGAAAACAATGTTTCGTAAACCCAAGAACAGCACGGGAAGAACGTAAAAGATGCCAATCTTTTACGCGTGTACTACCAGAGAGAGTACCGATGGCGTGCACAGTTTCTTACCAATCCTGCAACATAATCTGCCTTTTGCTATTTAGCATTCTGCTTTTTAAAAATTGTAAAATAATTTGCAAAAATAATAATGGTCGACTCATGGCCCCTCCCAGTTTTCCATCTCCTCCAGGACTCTGAAGAACTTTTAAGTGTGCCTCTGGACAAAATTGGCTACATTTCAGTTCACTACCCTTCTAACCAGTGTATATGTTGCACTGGTATCAAGGCTACACCTTGTATGGCAGGTGTCCAAAAGTTGCTCAACACCAGGAGATTGGTTTGAATGCAATGTTTAAAGCGTGACTAATACAATGAAGCATAAAGTAACTTATTTTTGTGGAGTGGGATCAGTTCCTATGGAGTGGAGGGTAGCCAATGTAACCCCACTTTTTAAAAAAGGAGGGAGAGAGAAAACAGGGAATTACAGACCGGTCAGCCTGACATCGGTAGTGGGGAAAATGATGGAATCAATTATTAAGGATGTCATAGCAGTGCATTTGGAAAGAGGTAATATGATAGGTCCAAGTCAGCATGGATTTGTGAAAGGGAAATCATGCTTGACAAATCTTCTGGAATTTTTTGAGGATGTTTCCAGTAGAGTGGACAAGGGAGAACCAGTTGATGTGGTATATTTGGACTTTCAGAAGGCTTTCGACAAGGTCCCACACAAGAGATTAATGTGCAAAGTTAAAGCACATGGGATTGGGGGTAGTGTGCTGACATGGATTGAGAACTGGTTGTCAGACAGGAAGCAAAGAGTAGGAGTAAATGGGGACTTTTCAGAATGGCAGGCAGTGACTAGTGGGGTACCGCAAGGTTCTGTGCTGGGGCCCCAGCTGTTTACACTGTACATTAATGATTTAGACGAGGGGATTAAATGTAGTATCTCCAAATTTGCGGATGACACTAAGTTGGGTGGCAGTGTGAGCTGCGAGGAGGATGCTATGAGGCTGCAGAGTGACTTGGTTAGGTGAGTGGGCAAATGCATGGCAGATGAAGTATAATGTGGATAAATGTGAGGTTATCCACTTTGGTGGTAAAAACAGAGAGACAGACTATTATCTGAATGGTGACAGATTAGGAAAAGGGGAGGTGCAAAGAAACCTGGGTGTCATGGTACATCAGTCATTGAAGGTTGGCATGCAGGTACAGCAGGCAGTTAAGAAAGCAAATGGCATGTTGGCCTTCATAGCGAGGGGATTTGAGTACAGGGGCAGGGAGGTGTTGCTACAGTTGTACAGGGCCTTGGTGAGGCCGCACGTGGAGTATTGTGTACAGTTTTGGTCTCCTAACTTGAGGAAGGACATTCTTGCTATTGAGGGAGTGCAGCGAAGGTTCACCAGACTGATTCCCGGGATGGTGGGACTGACCTATCAAGAAAGACTGGATCAACTGGGCCTGTATTCACTGGAGTTCAGAAGAATGAGAGGGGACCTCATAGAAACGTTTAAAATTCTGATGGGGTTAGACAGGTTAGATGCAGGAAGAATGTTCCCAATGTTGGGGAAGTCCAGAACCAGGGGTCACAGTCTAAGGATAAGGGGGAAGCCATTTAGGACCGAGATGAGGAGGAATTTCTTCACCCAGAGAGTGGTGAACCTGTGGAATTCTCGACCACAGAAAGTTGTTGAGGCCAATTCACTAAATATATTCAAAAAGGAGTTAGATGAAGTCCTTACTACTAGGGGAATCAAGGGGTATGGTGAGAAAGCAGGAAGGGGGTACTGAAGTTGCATGTTCAGCCATGAACTCATTGAATGGCAGTGCAGGCTAGAAGGGCCGAATGGCCTACTCCTGCACCTATTTTCTATGTTTCTAATAATATCTAATCTCTGCGAGGCGCATTGGGAAATATAAATTTTTACAAAACTGTAGAAATATCCATTAAAAAGGGGCAAGTGATTGGTACTTCCTGATATCCCATGGCACACCCCCTAAGTTTCTGCACTTATTACATGCAGGGTGATTGGCTTCCTTAAAACCCACAGTTTTAAGTCGCGACGGCAGTGAAAATACTGGAATCTGAGTGATACCAAATCAATTACTGCAATAAATAACTTGCCCTTTTTATAAATTATCTACAATATCATAGCCACTGGAATTCTGTGTTCCCCTGAGACCTTCTGCTTGAGCTGGATTACCAGCCTTGAGACTGACAATGTAGCAATGAAAGGGAGAAGAGTAGATTTTTTTTTTAAAGTTGGTAGAAATGAAAGGGGAGAAAAAGCTGGATTTAAAATCCAAGTGAAGTTACGGACTGGTAGCTCGTTGTACATACTGTGGGTTTCATGATTCTAAAAATGTCTTCGATCCCTGCTTTCTATTCATTTAACATTTTCAAGGCTAGCGGGAAAACCACAAGAGTAGGTGAGCAGCTCCCTGGCAGTGTGCATGTGATGGGAATAAGCGGAGCCTATTTTGGGGGCCTCAAGTTTCCTGGATCTGCCTCAAAAAGTAAGCGACATTTTCTTCCGCTTGCTGGCGAAGCAGTTGGCAAATTCTATTTTACACTCGCTGACCTTTTGCGCCAAGATCAGAGAGTAAAACAGAAGGGTTCCGTGAGCCAAGGGCCCGTCAACACCTGATAGAGTTCAGATTATGAATCAAGGGCTGAAATATGAGCAAAGGGATAAGACGTATTTAAAAAAAAAATAAGATGGATGTGGCAGGGAAACAAATCCCTTTAGCACTCGCTAACTAATTGTTCACTGAGCTATCTGATCTGATGGATGAACATCTTGTGTTGATGGTAGGCTGATCGTTGCGGCTCTTGTGCCAGTTAATTGGAGGTGGCTGCAAGTTTGGTTACTCCAAACTTTCATTTTAAAATTGCTACTTGATGCCCAGATCTTTCTCAACACTACAGAATTAATTTGATCGCTTTATCTTCTTTAATTTTATGATGCGCTCTCATTATTTTACAGTTTTTATCGAAGTAATGGAAAGTTCAATGAGATTCAGCTCATGTTGACGATCAAAAGTGAAGAATGTCTAGCACGCTGACCAGCAAACATTCGGGTGCCATTTGGTTTGAATACTCTGATTGAGAAGTACATTTTCTCCCCTCTCTATGCCACATATCATTGGTAGAATGAGAAGCAAGGTAGGGGTGGCCTCTTCCCAGGCTTCTGCCAATCTTGTGGCTTCAAAACTGGCCACAAGGAGGCTTGCCTGGTGGGGGTGAAGAAGCGTTGTGACTGGTAAGTCAGGTGGGGAAACATTGGCGTAAATCATCATTCTACTCCCCGTAGTCTGACTTTAAGTGGGTCATGTTGTAGGATGCACAAATGAAAAGGCAATCTGGCAATTTAAAACTTTAACAAATGTGTTCACATAAGATTGAGTATTAAATAGGCTTTATCTTATCTTTGGCAAGGAATGGAGCTCCTTATGCAATATGGCACAGCAGTTTAATAAATGCGACAGGTCTGCTCATTTCTGCACAAAACCAAATCATGCTCTATTACTTAGTTTAGAATACTAACTACCGCTGTGTTTTGGTTTGACCAGATGATGTACTAACTGCCACAGCAAATGAGTTAAAATGATTCTGGTTTCATGTTGGTTCCTGCACCGGCCTGTGTTACACCTTTCACTTTCCCCAAGAGCAGCATTTTTCTTGGATGCTTCATGTCAGTGAAGTTTTAAGCATGTCTTTATTATGGGGCCGATTTTCAGCAAGGCCTCTGCCCGCCCAAGTGCTGCCCAAAGTACTGCCGATGGCCGCCGAGACGGTACTTTGGGCAGGATATTCATGAAGAAGATCCCTCAAAGATCGGCGAGCGACAAATGGAAGATGTACGCTGTCACTCTGGGCGGCAGCGGGCGGGAGGTAGCGTTCTCGGCGACGGAGGCCCTTGCCGCCCAAGTGCCGCCGAGGATAGAGTCGGGCCCACGGATGGTCAAAGACCTAAAAATAATAACCAACAGCAAAAAAATTTTTTAAACGTATCCGAAGACCTTCAGGGCACCCCATACAGGGAAGTTGCTGTTGAAACAAAGTATCAAAATGTTCACTTGCCTTTTGTTCAGGTTCTTCCTACTGACCGTCGGGGATAGACCAGCCTCCAGCCAGCGGTCCATCCCCGTTCTGCCGCCGAGTCCCGCCCACAGGAATTTGGGAGCTCGCTGGGCGGGAGGTCAGCGGGCGGTTCCTGGCAGCTCTCCAGGCCACCCCGAACGTGGCACTGGGCGGATCTTCAGGAGGAATGTGGGCGGCAGTGGGCGGTGAGGTGCTGCAAATCGGCCCCTATGAGTGCAAGCACCATAGTTATTGATTGGAGGGTTGCAAGTGCTGCTGTTAACGACTGAAGGCGCTGTGGCACATTTCTTTCTTTGTTTTGGAGAATCCTTTTCCACCAGATCGGCTAGACCAATTTGGCCTGCAAACACCTAGAGATTGAATATTCAAGTGCACTGAACACCAAGAAGCATTTATGAGAAAGCTGCACCCCTCAGGTTTTTAGTGTGTGTGCATGGAATGCATGACCTGACTTGACCGTGTTCAGGGTACCACATTCGCCTCTTGAGTCAGAAGGTTGTGGGTTCAAGCCCCACTCCCCAGGGACTTGAGCACATAAATCTAGGCTGACACTCCAGTGCAGTGGTGCACTGTTGGTGGCGCCATCTTTCGGATTAAAACCGAGGCCCCGTCTGCGCTCTCAGGTGGTCGTAAAAGATCCCATGGCACTATTTCTTAGAAGGGCAAGGGAGTTATTCCTGGTGTCCTGGCCAATATTTATCCCTCAATCAACGTAACAAAAAAACAGATTATCCGGTCATTATCACATTGCTGTTTGTGGGAGCTTGCTGTGTGCAAGTTGGCTGCCGCGTTTCACACATTACAACAGTGACTGCACTCCAAAAGTACTTCATTGGCTGTAAAGCGCTTTGAGACATCCGGTAGTCGTGAAAGATGCTATATAAATCTTCTTTCTTTCTGTATAACCATGTGAAAATAGATACTGTAAATGATCCCCACCATTTTTATTTGTGGCACTTAATGCATATAAATTTGTGCTTTTTAAAAAAAAAAGTATTCTGAATCCCTCCAATTTCACGCCAGGAAGATGAGTGGAGATGATCTCCAACTCTGAGTCAGGACATGGGTGACAGTATCCTGGGACTCCTGAGTGTCCCCTTTGTTCTGTGAGGAGCAGTCTGACTTCTGATTTCCCACAACCGTACAGCAGAGCTGAAACCAATGGGTTGGGATCAAGCGAGTGTCTCGCACCTCCAAGACGCTGTGCGTTGATGCTCCCGAATTTTAAAAAATTGGAATTTAAGACCATGGCACTGGCGACGTAAGTGCTGCAATGTGCAACCATCAGTTGGATGCAAAAGGGTCCTTTACTTCAGTGGGACATTCTGAAATATGAGCGATCCAGTGTGTGTTTGCGACACCTAACGTGCTTCACTTCAGAGTCTTTGAAGTACGATTGCTTTACATGGCTTGGCATGCATGGAAGCGTAGCCACCTTTTAATATCAAGCAAGGAAACTATCGTGTACACATTTAATTCAAATAGTCAGATCCTTGATCTATGTCCATTTGAATGATCATATTCCCTCTGTAGTTATTGCAGGAAATAAAAATTCCAAATACTGGAAAAGCCACCCAATGCATGGCCCATGCTCCTCTTGGAGCATCATGCTGGGCCTGTGGATAAATCTATAATTTACCAGCGTGCTCAGCAAGTGTGCGTGTCCCTTCATGGATAAACCGATCACAGAAACAAAATAATGAGGAAAAATATTCTGCAGGAAGACCGGCGAGAGAGTTTGCCGAGATGAATATAGGAACGTTCAGAAACCTGTTAAAAGGTCGGTGAGAGAGGCAAAGTGGAACCTGGACACCAGTGCAGCAGCAAAATATATTGCAAAGAAATTATTTCAGTGCAATAATTGTAAGAGAGAAAGAAGAGAGGACAATGCTATTTGAATGTGAGGGCTCTCCTTGCCAAGCTCAATCTTTTCTTCATCTGATTGCTTCATATGAACACTTCCAGCAGATGGTCATTGATCAGGAGCAGTAAACCTTGGCAATTTTCCCCATTTGCTGGCCTATTGAGACCAGTTGTAGTGTTTCCACCAGTGTCTGTGCTGAGATTGGTGAACGGTAGAGACCAGGGAATGCACCTGCGACTTTCTGGTTGGTATTGCCAATGAGCTGACCCATCAAAGCGCCTGCGCTCCGCGATTACTGTGGTTAATGCAAGTCCAGTTTCTTTGATTTAATTTAACTGCTGTCTGAGTAAATTCAAAGTTCTTGTTTCCGGTATGTTTTAACAAAATTTTAATGTAGCTTCCTATGTATGTACGTGCTGCTTATGTATTTGTAAGTACAGGTGCAGCATCCCAAATCCGGAGCCCTCAGGACTGAGGCCGTTCCAGATTCCGTGTTTTTCCAGACTTTGGAACGTCTTTCTGATGTCACGAATCCGGAAACACCCGAGCCCAGGTCTGGGTATTTCCGGATTTCGGAACGTCAGACGGGGCGGGGGAGGAGGATACCTGCCGAGAGCTGTCCGGGGCCCGCCAAGGAGGTCGTCGTGGGGCCGGCCCCACCAAGGATGTTGTCGGTCGGGCTGGCGAGGAGGCCTCAATAAGGGCAGCGGCGGTGGGGCGAGGCCCGAGGTCGGCAGGGTCGTTGGGTCTGGATTCCGGAACATGTTACAGATTCCGGACGCCCCTGCCACCCATCGGTCTGGAGTCTGGAACATTTCGGATTCCGGAACTCCGGATTCTGGACGCTGCACCTGTAATAAGCTGCGTTTTCTGCAGAACTAGGTGACTAGTGTAATGCAGTAAATATTGCTGACAGAATATGGGATGGCTATGTTTGCAAGTAGTTGTACAATGTAGGTTGATGCCTGAGGTGCTATGGAAACTGCGTTGTTTATATTGCTAGGTGGTTCCTACAGTAGCGAGAACAACATGACAAGTGCACATGTTCAGGGGTGTCTAAGGTGCAGTTGTTACTGAATCATCAACTGTGACCTGTGTTGCCTCCTTTGTGGCTGGGTAAGATGTGTACAGCATAACTTTCCACCATCGCATTTTAATTGAGATGTCCATAATTGAAGAGAGCCACTGAGAAACAGCAACAGTGGCACACAGAGCATGCAAGCTGGAAAATTCAGCCGATTGTTGCTAGTTTTACAGAAGCTCCGTTTCCAAAGGGCCAACCTGGACTCTACACGTTCAATATGTTGCACAGTGACGGGGATGGTGGTAAGTGTAACCCTACTCCTCTGCCCCTGTCTGCGCAGACTGTGCCAGAACACAAAGGTGTCTTTGGAACATTCAGTTCTGTTTCTATTGAAAGAAAAAATTACATTTATATAGCGCCTTTCACGACCACCGGACGACTCAAAGCACTTTGCAGCCAATTAAGTACTTTTGGAGTGTAGTCATTGTTGTCATGTGGGAAATGTGGCAGCCAATTTGTGCACAGCAAGCTCCCACAAACTGCAATGTGATAATGACCAGATAATCTGTTTTTGTTATGTTGGTTGAAGGATAAATATTGGCCGGGACACCAGGGATAACTCTCCTCCTCTTCGAAATAGTGCCATGGAATAATTTACATCCACCTGAGAGGGCAGACGGGGCCTCGGTTTGATGTCTCATCTGAAAGACGGCACCTCCGACAGTGCAGCGCTCCCTCAGCACTGCACTGGAGTGTCAACCTAGATTTTTGTGCTCAAGTTCCTGGAGTGGGACTTGAACCCACAACCTTCTGACTCAGAGGCGTGTGCACTACCCACTGAGCCACAGCTGATGGGGGCGGTGCTGTCTCCAGAGAGATTTGCCAAAATTACCTCTTTTTGGTGTTGTGCCGCACTTGACGGCACCAAGTTCAGATGGAGCTCCTTTGAGCTGCGAACTGACCATATAAATATTAGAATGAGAACCTGTCAGTTAGCCCATCCTTTTGAGTACCCTAAAACTCTACTCACCTACCCGACCATTTATTGTAAACATTTATCACACTTTTGAGTGAAGAAGCACGTTTTAATAGACTGCTTTAAATTTGCTGTTCATTCGTTTACATTTACGCTCTCCAGTTCTGCAGGCTTGCCTTACTTACACAATTTAATATTTTACAAACCTCAGTGAGGTCCCGTTACCATTCATTTTAGCGTTTGAGCTTCTCTAATCCTCCTAGCCTTTATAGCTGGGATCATTGCGTTGCTTTTCTCTGCATCTTCTCCGACGTGTGAGCAGACATTAATCTCGACACTTACAAAAACAAGTGTGGGATGCACATTAATTTTAAAGCCTAAATTTCTCTTTCTTCTCCATTGCTTTTTATGCAAACCTGTTTTAGTTGATTACAGTAAGGATCATTTTCACTCCAGTATGCAGCTTTTGCAGATGATTTGCGCCATGCATATTTCTGCGGCAAATTAGTGGCCTCATTCCTGGATTGCAAATGGGAATGTTGGTCAAAATGTTGGTGCAACTGGACAAGTTTAACAACTCATGATTCAGTAAGTACTGGAGTGTAGTCAGTGGTGTTGTGAGCCTCTTAAACATCGAGTACTGCTAGGAACAGAAATCCTGTACAGGCACGATTCTATTGGCACTTCCGCGGATTGTTGCTGACCTGCGGACAGTGCTGCCTCTGTCTCGCACTGTGAAGATCGGGAGGTGCTGTGGTTGGAACTGGTTTTTTAAAAAAATCTATAAATGGCTGCTCGGTGGGTTAAATTGCTCCTGCTCGCCTTTATGTAGGCCAACAAAGTCATTTTGCTTCTGCCGGCCTTCACGAACAACTGAGCACGGTAACAACCTTAGCAAATTAATCACAAACGGCAAGTTCAAAGCACACTCTGTGTGCACAGTTCTTTTTAAGCTCCTTTTTATGTTGCAGGCCTCCAATGCCAAGTATTGCATCACAGCCAATCCTGTAATGTAAACAGCTCAACACTGTTGCTGCCCGCTGCAGTGAAACCCCCTCAGTGGCAAAGATAAACGGGCTTGCAGTAGTGGCACTTATGTCAGCTCTTGTCATTGAGTGTCCCCAGCCCGCAAAATGTACTATATATTTGAAATAAAAGCATAAACACCATTCAGGATCTCTGATAATGCTTCTGTTGCTTTTAAGCTCTTATCAAATAGCACTGTGGTACTACACGCCCAGGCTCATACATTGTGTAGCAATGGGAACTGAAGCCATACTCTCTCTTCCAGAATTCAGCTTTTGTGCTATTGTCCCACAGTACTGGGCAGTGTATGGACTTGTGGGAAATGAGATCTCTGCGCAGAAGAAACACACAAAAGCAAAGTTTAACTCTAAGGGGCAATATGTTCCACTGGAGGCGGCACTCAGAGAGCTTCTGCTCTGTGTTGCCGTGGTTTGTAACTGCATCAAAGGAGCACAAAGTTAAAACATTGCCTGTGTAATTCTGTCTTAAATGCATGACAAACGTGACCTTTTTGTGTGCTCATCCTGCTCAGTTTGAGAGACTAGCAGACACTGAATGAACAGCCTTATTAGCTATATAGTGCCTTTTATCTCGAACATCTTCATTTTGCCGGCTTTTTTTTCCCTTGCCGGATGTGGTGATGAATTGCTGACCAAACCAGGTCAGAGTGAGCTTCATTTTTCTGCTTTTCCAAAGACTTCTGTATCCTTCTGTTGCCACGGTAGCCAGTGAAGTATTTTTCTGATGTATTCAAGCCCTGCGCTTTTGGTGTCAAGAATGTTTTATAACCAATGAAATTGAAGTCTTTTGGTCACATGATTCATGCCAAATTTTACTGCTTACATTGAAAAAATGCAGAACTATAGGTCCTTTGATAA
This sequence comes from Pristiophorus japonicus, assembly GCF_044704955.1. Lineage (NCBI taxonomy): Eukaryota > Metazoa > Chordata > Chondrichthyes > Pristiophoridae > Pristiophorus > Pristiophorus japonicus. The sequence continues at coordinate 117,186,434 of NC_091992.1, forward strand.
TCTATGCAAAAAATAGCTCTGACTCTTCGGTTACATCTATGATTTATCTTTTTTGATTTTATTACTACAAATTAAAATTCTCCCCCCACACCCCCACCTCATGCCCAAATTGGAACAAATACTTTAATGTGTATAGAATTAATTATTGTCTCCAAAAACACTCCGCTGTCTTAATTTTATCCTTTTTCCATGCTGATACTTCAAATGCAGTGCGTTATTATCTGCTACCAATTTTAAGTTAGGTTAAGAACATTTAAAAGAAAAGTCCAGAATGAGAAAAGGTCATTTGTCCGCAGAACAGTTTAAATTTTCATAGCATTTCTTGCGAACAGAAAGATATCTCTGAGCACTTCACAGCCCAAAAGCATCACCGAAGAGAAGGTTTTTAATTTTATTTCGGAGGCTTTTGAAGTTGGGGAGGAAATTCCAGAAGACAGGACATACTGGCTGAAGGAGGGCAGAGCGGAGGGAGCCGGACTAAGTAGGTCCGTGTTGGAGGAAAGAAGGGTGGGTACAGGAATGTACAAAATCAGCAACAACAACTGGTATTTGTATAGCACCTTCAACATAGTAAAATGTCCCAAGGCACTTCACAGGAGTGTTATAAGGCAACAGATTTGACACCGAGCCACATAAGGAGAACTTAAGGCAGGTGACCACAAGCTTGGTCAAAGAGGTAGATCTTAAGGAGTGTCTTAAAGGAGGAAAGAGAGGTTTAGGCAGGGAGTTCCAGAGCTTACGGCCTAGGCAACAGAAGGCACGGCCACCAATGGTTGAGCGATTTATAATTAGGGATGCTCAAGGTGGAAGAATTAAAGGAGCGCAGATATCTTGGGCGGGGGGGGGGGGCTGGAGATTACAGAGATAGGGAGGGACGAGGCCATGGAGGGATTTGAAAAAAAGTATGAGAATTTTGAAATGAAGGCGTTGCTTAACTGGGAGCCAATGTAGGTTGGCGAGCACAGGGGTGATGGGTGAGCGGGATTTGGTGCGTGTTAGGACACGGGGCAGCCGAGTTTTGGATCACAAGTTTACGTAGGGTCAATGTGGGAGGCCAGCCAGGAGTGCGTTGGAATAGTCAAGTCTAGAGGTTACAGATGCATGGCTGAGGGTTTCAGCAGCGGATAGGCTGAGGCAAGGGAGGAGGTTGGCGAGGTTACGGAGGTACAATTGAAAGGAAATCACTGAGGAGATAGCAAGGTCACACATACAGATTTGAAGGTAAGGATGAGAATCTTAAACATAGAAACATAGAAAATAGGTGTAGGAGTAGGCCATTCGGCCCTTTGAGTCTGCACCAACATTCAATAAGATCATGGCTGATCATTCCCTCAGTACCCTGCTCCTCCTGCTTTCTCTCCATATCCCTTGATCCCTTTAGCCGTAAGGGCCATATCTAACTCCCTCTTGAATATATCCAATGAACTGGCATCAACAACTCTCTGCGGTAGAGAACTCCACAGATTAACAACTCTCTGAGTGAAGAAGTTTCTCCTCATCATCTCAGTCCTAAATGGCCTACCCCTTATTTTAAGACTATGTCCCCTGGTTCTGGACTGCCCCAACATCGGGAACATTCTACCAGCATCTAACCTGTCCAGTCCCGTCAGAATCTTGTACGTTTCTATGAGATCCCCTCTCCCCCTTTTAAACTTCAGTGAATAAAGGCCCAGTCGATCCAGTCTCTCCTCATATGTCAGTCCTGCCATCCCTGGAATTAGTCTGGTGAACCTTAGCTGCACTCCCTCAATAGCAAGAATGTCCTTCCTCAGATTAGGAGACCAAAACTGAACACAGTATTCCAGGTGAGGCCTCACTAAGGCCCTGTACAACTGCAGTAAGACCTCCCTGCTCCTATACTCAAATACGTCAGTACATTACCCCCAATACCATGCGCTTTGATTTTGCACACCAATCTCTTGTGCGGGACCTTGTCAAAAGCCTTTTGAAAGTCCAAATACACCACATCCACTGGTTCTCCCTTGTCCACTCTACTAGTTACATCCTCAAAAAAAATTCCAGAAGATTTGTCAAGCATGATTTCCCTTTCATAAATCCATGCTGACTTGGACCGATCCTGTCACTGCTTTCCAAATGCGCTGCTATTTCATCCTTAATGATTGATTCCAACATTTTCCCCACTACTGATGTCAGGCTAACCGGTCTATAATTACCCATTTTCTCTCTCCCTCCTTTTTTAAAAAGTGGTGTTATATTAGTTACCCTCCAGTCCATAGAAACTGATCCAGAGTCAATAGACTGTTGGAAAATGATCACCAATGCATCCACTATTTCTAGGGCCACTTCCTAAATTCAATATATTTAAAATCAAAGTCCTCCTTCTAGTACTTAATGCTTAAGTCTACATTTCCTCTGCCCTGTTTGAGTGATTTTAAACGTTTATCATCGTTTACATGAAGAAGTTCCACCCGATAGCTGTTTTCAGTGAACTTTTTTTAGTTGACATTTATTGGAGCTATTATCCTGCTTTATATTAAAACAATATTAAAGATTTCCTTTAAGCCATTCAATATCTTGTATTCTCTTTAAGCTATGATACAATTTCAATATCTGAACCAAAGTTGTTAACTTCGATGACTGTTTTTAAAAAAAAAAAGTCAATCGCGTGTCAAATAGTGGCTTGAAGTGAGGGGGTCAATTTTCAAGCATACACCCACCCGATGGAAGTGTTCGGAGGCTTGAACCGTTTTTATAGTCGGGCCTATTGCATTCTGCTGGCAAGCAGCTTGTCCTTTTGCAACAGCTCACCGATCGGTAGGGATGGCTCCACTGCAGAGCATAGCTGGTGCTGGTAAGTTCAAGGGAGGGGTGCGGGGCATTGCCGAGGGGATCCCAGGGAAGGCTACAGGGGATCGTGTATTGGGGGAGTCAATTTTTGTGGGGGCCTCCTGGCCTATTTTGTGTTCCAACTCTTTTTGATTGGTCTGCAGTGATCCCTTTAAGGGCTGCTGATTAGTCTGCTCCACGCCATGCGCCAGTGGGCGGAACGTCCACAGTTCATACTCCATCCATTGGTACGTGACATCATAGGATCCTGATTTGCATTGGCTCGTGAGGCTCTTGCCTGTTTCCAATAGGCAGCTGAGCCAGCCTTTTCAAGGCCCTTGCCAAAATGGGAGAGATCTGGATGGGAATGAGGCACTTAAAGCTGCACTGCCATTTTCATCACTCAATCTGCAGTTCCCGCCCTTTGACTGGGAAGAGAGTTGGCCCTGTGGTACATTATGGCAGAGGGACCTGTCTGCCTCTAAGGTTTATGGATCCAATTTTAAGATTTTCCCACTGTTGCAAGATATTTTAAGGTTTATTTTCAAAGACTATTCTATTTGTCTCAGGGCTCCAAGAGAGCAGCACTCGGTTGGGTACCTATAACCCTCTGTGCTTTCCGAGTGTGCCGCTGGACTGTTGGAGGGTCAGTAGGAAGGTGCTCTGCATGTTCCACTGCTCCCCAGTGGCTGCTGTTGGGCTGCAGGAAAAGATGGGTCCAGCTATTGTTTGTGCAATGTATGCACCTGTGAGTATGCTTGCAAGTTTGTAGAGCTGTTGTTGGCCTATGGCCACACTCTCATCTGATCTTGAAAGCTAAGCAAAGTCAGGCCTGGTTAGTACTTGGATGGGAGACTGGAGGCTCTATCCCACCCCTGTATTCAGGGGGCACTTGAACTAATTGTTTATTTTGTTTCACAACTAGAAGAGTTGTCGAGCTATTGACCCCGTCCGGATGGAATTCCTCATCGGAATTCCAAGCCCTGAAACCTCCCCTGGGAACCGGTGCCTCACAACTTGAGCCTCCTCCAGGAAATCCCCTCCTTGCCTTTCAGTTCTGCATAGAGGGGATTCCTGTACGGGCTGCTCTTGCACACTCTCCACTGGAGTGTATCATCACCCCCGGCAACCAAATTTTAATTTGATTCTTGAATATTAAAAGCTTAATTTGATTGATTTTTGTCAGTTTAGTGCCCCTTTAATAAGGGGGCACTTGTATGTTCAACCAAAATAGTTGTAGAGCTGTTGAATTGTGAGTGGCTTAGCCAGTCACGTGATGTTCACAAGGTTCAATAAAACCTCAGCCAGTTGGCTTCGGGGGAATCCACGATGAGGCAAATGGTTGTGAGCCTAGTAGATGAACTGGCAATGTGTAGTGTGATAAACCTTTGCTAATAAACCAACTAGTTCTTAATAGCAAAGATCCCATGGAGCAAATACATGACAGTGGAAGCACAGAATTGGCCAATTTTATGTTGATAGTGGGGCAATGGCAGTTGGCGTCCTGCGCACTTGGTGCCAGCCGTACACTATCATTGTAAAGGTGCCGTTACTTTCTCTCAGGCCTGGATCTCCTGTACCAGGCACCTCTGCACTGTTGAGATAGCAGACAAGCAACCTGCTGCCGGGCATTTGCTGACACTGCTCTGTCACTGGCTTGAGCGTGGGTGGATGAGAGCTGCTGAAAGGTCACGCTATCCAGCCTCCCCACTTTCTGCGGGGAAAGGCCTGGCTCTGTTTTTGACACTTGGCCTGGAACACAGCAAGACAGCTGAGATCAGGGTTACCTGGTGCCAGATTCGGTGGGTGTGGCATTCTGCTGACGGGAATACATTTCATTTCCCGAGGTGATGGCGCAAGTCTCCTCCATTCCACTGTTGCTGACGACCCAGCCCATGAAGCCCAGGTGACTCGGTCCTATTTGTGCTCATACTTGTCACTCGTTGGTTTATCCAGTTTGAAATTGTGGGTGTGAAGGTTTGAAGTTCTTAGTACTATTTAATTAAAGCAGAACATGCTGGAAACACTCAGCAGGTCAGGCAGCATCCATGGAGAGAGTTGACGCTTCAGGTCAACGACCTTCCATCAGTGCTGTTGCCTCACTGGTGGATAGTTCCTGAAACCTCGATTTGTTGGTATCTGCAGTTTGAGATACGTACAGGTTAATGGGAACATTGACTAAGCTGCCATGTGTCCTGTGTGGCTCCATGGTATGTCGTTCAGTTGCCCACAAAGACATTTCTCTTTTAGTATTTCCATATTTGTGCTATTCTCCCATCAGGCTTCAGGATACTTAGTTACATGAGGGAGGGGGGTGCGGGTGATTCAGAAGCATTAGCAGAAAGCACGAGAGACCCAATCACAGAAGCCATGATGCTGCTTCCAAAATCATAGGACTAGAAATCTCACTTTCCGCTGTGAGTTGACCTGTCCACCCTGGAGCAGAGATTCCCACAGCTCATCCTCGAGCCATATGCTAACTTGTTAAATTCCTGAGCTGGAAGTTGTTTTGCTGATCTGCCAAATAATTCTCTTTGGTTTTCGTTTTCCGAGTGCTACGACACCTCTGTGTGGAATGTAGGTATGTGCAGCGATAGAATTTGACATATTCAGCATTGGCGTGTAGGGCTGGTGTTATGACATCAACTGAATTTTTTTTGAGCTCTTCTGCAGAAATAAAATTGCTACCTGATTATCGGCAATACAGTTTGAGCAAACTCCTCTTTTCTTCGACTAAAGACTTACCAGTTGTCTTGGAGGTTATATTGGAGTGCGATATCCTTTATATTATGATCAAATGTAACACTTTTTTTTTTAAGCCTATCTCCGCATTGGAGGTGTCATGGCAGGCAGTGATCGAGAGCCCGCTTCACCTTGTTTGCCTTGGGATTTGGCTGAGATGTTCGAGGTTTATTTTTCTGCCTGATGCAGGGATATCATAAGTAGTCATTCAAGAGGGTCTGACAGCTTAAAATCCCCAAAGTTCAAATACAGCTTCAAACTCACTGTCACCTATTTGCTATTTATGGAGGTCAGGGAATGTAACATACGGAGGCTGCGGAGAGGCGTGAAGAGCATCCAAGGAAGGCTGTGCTGTGCCCGGGGTAACTAGCAAACGGAGACTCTTGAGAGCTCGGGGAGATAGTGTTGGGAGGCGAGTTAGGGTTGTGGAGAGGTGGGAGTAAACAAAACAGGAGTGAGGTTGAATGGTGAGTGACGGAAACAAAGCAGAGAAGCATAGCAGAAAGAACACTGATTCGGTTAGGTGAGTTTCTGTACTGCTGAGTTTAGAGGACAATATTCAGTGTGGAGCCCCAGTGAACAGTAGCAATAATAACTTGTATTTATATAGCGCCTTTAACGTAGTGAAACGTTCCAATGTGCTTCACAGGAGTACTATGTGATAAAAAATTGACACCGAGCTGCATAAGTAGAAATTAGCGCAGGTCAAAGAGATATGTTTTAAGGAGAGTCTTGAAGGAGAAAAGAGAGACAAAGAGGCGGAGAGGTTTATGCAGGGAGTTCCAGAGCTTGGGACCTTGGCAACAGAAAGCATGGTCACCAATGGTTGAGTGATTACAATCAGATGCTCAGGAGGGCAGAATTAGAGGAGCGCAGACATCTCTGGGGTGGGTGGGTGGGTGGGGGTGTGCGGCTGGAGGAGACCTCCGCATCAAATTGCCAAGAAATGGTCTGATATGTTTCCGCTGCTGGACTGGGTGCTCTTGTAGTTAAAGGACAAGTTGATGCTGGAATGAAGTGGCAATATGGATCAGTGTGGCCATACCTATCTGCAATGACCATATGGACTTGCCCAAGACTCTGATCTGTGCTCGCTTACTTGCCAATAAATTTAATTTGAAATTTAGGAAAGTATCAGTCAAGTTCATTCAAAGCACTGGGAAAAGAAAATTAAGACTTGCATTTATATAGCACCTTTCACGACCACTGGACGTCTCAAAGTGCTTTTGGAGTGTAGTCACTATTGCAATGTGGGAAACACGGCATCCAATTTGCAAATAGCAAGCTCCCACAAACGGCAATGTAATAATAACCAGATAATTTTGTTATGTTGATTGCGGGATCAACATTGGCCAATAACTGCCCTGCTCGTCTTCGAAATAGTGCCATGGGATCTTTTATGTCCACCTGAGAGAGCAGACTTGGTTTAACGTCTCATCTGAAAGACAGCACCTCTGACAGTGCAGCACTCCCTCAGCACTGCACTGAATGTCAGCCTAGATTTATGTGCTCAAGTCCCTGGAGTGGGACTTGAACCCACAATCTTCTGACTCAGAGCTATGTGTGCTACCCACTGAGCCACAGTTGACACAGGCAAGGCCAAACATATTTTATATAAGCAAGCTTTTCATGTTAGAATTATACGTACAGGATAATTGTTTAAAGCGCCCTCTCATAATTGAGTGTGTTCTCTGAGTTGCTTGTGCCACTGGTAATAAAATGATGGCAAACAACTTGTGGTTTGTTCTAGAAGACATTTTTGTGAAGGGCATTTATGGAACAAGTTCCAGTAGGGCTGTTAACCTTCTCCACTGTGGGAGAAATTCAAGCTGAGAAGATTACTAGCTAATCACACTTCAAGAAGGCAGAATTCAATTTGCCAGTCCCAAACTCTGAGCATAAGTTGCATTTTGGACGTCTCTCCTGCAGTGTAACGAAGGTGATCATTTCTTCCATTTGTGGACCACGCTCATGTCAGGGGTAATTTTTCTGCAGTGGAAGAAAATCATGCTGGTGGGTGTGCAATTTTGCAATCCAGATTGCTGTGTGTTGGGATTATAAATCATTGCACTGTGTCTGACTGATGGGGACAATATTTTGTTACCAATGATAGTGAAGTTGGTCTTGATGGTACTTGGTGTGTCTACAATGTGCTAGATTGCTAGGCTCTCAACGCTCCCAAGTTATTGTCGAACCTCTTGAGATGGGCCTGGAGCTTGCATTGTCGATACCTGCCAGATGAGTCTGTGTTGCCTCAATATAATTCCGAGATAACTTGATCATCTAACCTATAAGGAATGCACGTGCAAATGGATTATGTTGAGGTTGGATAATTGTAAAATATTTTCTATATTGCTGCGTTGCCTACCACACATTCTGTTCATACCACGGGCTCACTGTGAAGCTCAACACGTTGGCGAGTCAGAACTTTTGTTTTGTTTTGTCAGGTGCTTTCTTTCATGGTTGTGAAGTTGTACTTGATAGGACTGGGTGCTGTGGTGGGACGTGCTGTTACTATGGTGCATGGCTAGGCTCCAAAGAGCCCTACATACCTTCAAGTTCAGTGGATGTTATTGAATCATTTGGCAATGGGTCGGGGCGGGGGTGTGGGGGGGGGAGCGGGGGTGAAGACATTCATGACGACAAATCAACCTCACACTCAGTCTATTGAGAGAGATCAAATAGCAACCATTTCCTGGAGGAAGGGAGTTCTGTTAGCAGACAGGGATATGCAGGAATGTTGCCGAGCTTATAAGATATCCTATTGCTTGGGGTGATTTGGTGTCACCACCCATTTAGTTGTGAATGGGACACTGGCTTTTTTGAGTGGGCTGTCAGAAATTTCTGAAGTGTATACTTGATGTCAAAAAAATCTGGATTTTAAAATAGAAATCATTTTTTCTTACTTTTGTGCTGTATAATGTGGAGGTGTTCTAGTTATTAAGGTTATCAATACAATTCATTTATCAGTAAAGCCATCATGGAAACTTGCCGCTCACCTGCCCTTCTCCTGCCTCCTGTCCAGTTTTGGGCAAGACTAAAGTCGCATGTCTAAGTTGTATTTAGCTCTATGAGTGTATAACACTCTAGTCCTGCAAACACGATTGTATTCTGAAGCTCTTTCTGCTGAATGAAGGAATAACTGATGCAACCCCAAGTGGTGCAACATCCCATCTATTCTATTGAGGGGGGGGGGGTGGTGGTTATAAAAGGTTAAAGACACTCCAGTGCATTGCAGGCCATTAAGTGATGATTTGAAGCAGTAAATTATCATGTTTAGTTTTACTGCACTGTTATCATGTTACTGATGACCAACTAATGTACATTGAATAAATTGCAATCTCTTTTGAATGGTTTTTGAAAGGAGATTTACAACCGCCTCAAAAGGCGCACCGCACCGTTAGTATTTATGGAATGTTTTCCCCAAAAGGTGCAAGAGTCACCACTTCAAAGCGGTATTACTGTATATACTTCCAGTGAACTGGCTATGTTGTAGAAGCGATTTGTTTGTGAACTTTAATTAAATATTAAACAGAACTACGCCCGTTGAAGGGAGTGGCTATTTTATGGATGCCTTGATGAATCTGAGATCGTCTGATCCTTTTCATGAACCAAAACCTGAGGGAAGAAATGCTGACAGGGGTGGTTGTGTTTTATTGGTTTGTCTGGTGAAGGTAAACACACCTTGTTTAGAGTTCTGCTACTTCTGTAAACGGCAGAGCTCTCTACAAGAGTGGAAGGCTTGGGTGGAGATTATCTTTGACCTTCTGTCATCAGACCTTTTGAAATTTCCCGCTTTTGTGTTTATTGAGGTTGTAATGCATGATTAGTTTGTGTCGACTCTATCATACACCAAAGCCTTGATGAATGTGACACCTTATGACATTAGTCAGTTGAAGATATTCCCCCACTCGTGGGATTACTTCATCAGTGCAGAAGGCCTTTATTTTACACACATTGTGATCTCTGTCACAATTAAGGGAACCCAGTCATACACTGCAACCAGCACAGTATGCTTTCGTATCCTAACTCGCACCATGCCCTGCTCACCCATCACCCCTGTGCTCGCCGACCTACATTGGCTACCGGTTAAGCAAAGCCTCAATTTCAAAATTCTCATCCTTATTTTCAGATCCCTCCATGGTCTTGCATTTCCCTATCTCTGTAATCTTCTTCAGCCCCACAACCCCTCCCCCTCCGGAATATCGGCACTCCTCTAATTCTGCCCTCTTCAGCATTCCTGATTATAATCGCTCAACCATTGGTGGCCGTGCCTTCTGCTGCCTAGGCCCCAAGCTCTGGAATTCCCTCCCTGAACCTCTCAACCTCTCTACCTCTCTTTCCTCCTTCAAGACACTACCTCTTTGACAAAGCTTTTGGTCACCTGCTCTAATTTATGTGGCTCCGTGTCAACTTTTGTGTCTTAATACCCTTGTGAAGCACCTTGGTACGTTTTACTACGTTAAAGGCGCTACACAAATACAAGTTGTTGTTGTTTTCTTATTTTAAATCCGTCCTACAGCTACTGCCACAGGCCCTAGACCTATAATCACCAATATTTCAATCCTAGTGTTATATTATGTCCCCGACAGGCACAGGTTGAATTCGGAAGGGCAAATTATAATTTTGCTTCTTCACAGTGGGCATAGTTTGAGAATTGCATTGCACCCAACATTGGCCCGTAATTTGCGATCAGCGGCAAAGCAAAGATATTTGCCGCTGGCCCCGAAGTTAGCTTCCCGCAAAGATCATGCAATCTCTGTGACGAGAAGTTCGGCTTTTCCGACGTGCAGTTGAAATCACTGTAGTTTAGTGGGAATCCCACAGCGCGAGCTGCTGTGACAATAACAATCAATTTATTTTCAAAAAATGTAGAGAATGAAATAAAGATTGGGACGTACACATTAGGTTAGGATAGAGGCTGAAATATCACAAACAAACTTAAAAAAAATGCAAAAGCAAAATACTGCAGATGCTGGAAATCTGAAGTAAACGCAGAAAATTCTGGGAATACTCACGGCAGCATCTGTGGAGAGAGAAACCGAGTTAGCGTTTCAGGTCGATGACCCTTTGTCACAATTGGAAAAAGTTAGAAATGTAACCGGTTTTTAAGCAAGTATGGGATCGGGGAAGTGGGGAGGGCAAGGAAAGAACAAAAGGGAAGGCCTGTGATCGGAATGGAAGGCAGAAGAGATTAAGAGACAAAAGGGATGATGGTGCAAGGCAATCATCCTAGGCAGTCCCTTGGAATCGAGGAAGACTTGCTTCCACTCTTGGCATGAGTTCTTAGGTGGCTGAACAGTCCAATACAAGAACCACAGTCTCTATCACAGGTGGGACAGACGGTGGTTGAAGGGAAGAGTGGGCAGGGAGCCTGGTTTGCCGCATGCTCCTTCTGCCTGCGCTTGATTTCTGCATGCTCTCGGCGACGACATTCTGAGCTCAGCGCCCTCCCGGATGCACTTCCTCCACTTAGGGTGGTCTTTGGCCAGGGACTCCCAGGTGCCGGTGGGGATGTTGCACTTTATCAGGGAGGTTTTTGAGGGTGTCCTTGTAATGTTTCCATTGCCCACCTTTTAAAGGAAATAGTAATGGGGCATGTTAAGAAACAAAAGATGAGTTTAAATAGAGTGTAAAATGGAAATGGCAGAATCATCAACAGCTACCGTGGGGAAGAGAGAGAAAAAAAACGATAAAATAAAATAAGGGCCGAGGTTATGGTCAAAAATTGTTGAACTCGATGTGGAGTCCAAAAATTGCATTTTTAAAAATTAATTTTGAAATCTAATTATTTTTACCTCCATAGAAAATTTCACACACTTGAGAAATTTGTTTTTACTAAACTCCTGTGCTCGCCGTGTTCTATTTCATTCATGTTTTGGTGAAAGTGGGGCCACCACCTACTGTTGTTATCCTAAAGAGAATTGGATTGTTCCTTTCCCTTTAGTAGTTCAAACCTTGCACTGTAAAGGGTGTTTATTTTCTAATGTGACCTTTCAGTTTTGACTCTTTTTCATCCCATTTTGCTTATGTGTCGAGAACACTTGACATAATTACTATTTCTGAGGTGATTTTTGTATCGGTGACAAGATTTGAAAGTCCCGGTGTTATTCCAAGCAAGAAGGAGCACATTGACCTGTCCCAGCCTTTCAGACTGAAAGTAGAGTGAGAATGCTTTGACACTGCAGCCCATGGCCTGAGAGGAGCTGCAGTTTGGGTTCCTTTTTGGCTGCTGTCTGAATACATTCATGCACCGGGCACACACTCATTAGTTAGCATTTGAAATTGTTTCGATTTACACTTCATGCAGTGTCTGTGTTGGATAGACTCTATCGCCTCCCAAGGAATATCTCTCCTGGTGATAAAATCCTAGTAGAAATCTAGAATCCAGGTTCAAGTTGGGCCTTGACTCTGAGGGACCGAAATTCAGGTACCAGAAAGCTGGCGCACCTATGAGTTTTTAGCTGTTACTCAGGGCTGGAACTTTTGGTGCAGTGAGTAATCCATTTTCAGGACTTTGAATTGTTTTCAAAGTCCCTACAGGAAATGGATCAGAAAGGGGGCTGTCCTGAGACTCAAAGCCAGGCTGACTGGCTGAAAATGGGTCGTTTGGGCTGTCCGCCACTGTCAATTGACGTGGTGACGTCACAGCACGTGTGCATCACTACGCTCTTTTTTTCCCCCCCCTCCCCCTCCGTTAAAGGGGAGAGTTGCGATCGTTTTTTAAACTTTGGCCACTAGGGAAGGTTTTGGCCTGGCCAGCGGCCTGGCACCCAAGAGGGGGTGCCAGGCAGCCCGTTGGCAGCCTGGCCGAACCTGGGGCCGGTATTTTGCCAGTCGATCGGCAAGTCAGCCGGCAAAAATTCTTCCATTGTGGCTGCGGCAGTGGGCCCTCCCCTTTAAGGGCAGCCGCGCTGCCGGTCCGCACTCTGTGCGGAGATGGTGCACCGGCAGAAAAACCTGCTGGGGGCACCTCGCGGTGGTGGATCGCTGAATTGAGCTGAAATTTTATTTCAAATTGGCGGTGCATCTACTTGGGCGGGATGTGATCCAGGCCAAAAAAAATCACCAACCTGAATTTCGGTCGGGTTGGCCTGTTGACCCCAAAGCAGCGGCCATTCAATTTTTAGGAATGGCCGCCACAAATGGGCATTAACGGGTCTCTTTGAGACCCTGAATGTGCACTGCAACTTTAAATAAACCTAGCTGTCTGGCCTTCAAATGCCTCTAGTCCACACCCAACGGTTCACTCTTGCTGCCTTCTGAAGTGGCTAAGCAAGCCACTCAGTTATAAAACGATTGCTGCCGATACAGCAAGCAAAGGTTGGCCAGTTAATCTGGCCTTAACAGCATTGTCCACATCTTGAGAACAAATTTGAAAAAAGAAATACTATTTTTGGACTTGGCCAAATTGTTTTCCCTGCGAGGAATATATGGTTTTGAAACATACAAAAATTGATGAAGTTTCTATTCTATCGTTAGAAAGGCATGGTGAATATTTTGGTTGTCACAGTTCATTAATCTCGGAGCATGACCTAAATTGGTATGGAAAACTTAATTAGGGATTTTTGTTTACAACAATGAGGGAATTCCTGGGAAACTAATTTTTAGCAGTCTTTCAGTGATGATGGGTAATCAATTGAGTGTTCACATAATCTCTGGTTCGGTAAAGTGCACACAGATGCATTTATGTGTAGGGCAGATGGATAATTTGGAATAGGCTGGAGATTTTTTCTCTTCGGAAAAACTGAACATTGTGATGCTCTGAAGCAAAAATTAGAGAAGCAATTTGTCCTTTTCATGTAATCACATAGAATCTCTTTTTTGTGTGTGTAACTTATTTTGATTTGTAGGTGGCCTTTCACGAAAGGAGGCCTTTTAATCCGGTGACAACTTTGACTCTCACCTTGGTGCCCGCCATTCAGACAGGTTTAGTCATGTAGCACAGGATTAAAGCAGCCCTTGAACAGCAGAGACATGGTGGGACTTCTCCTCACATGCACAAAAGACCCAAATAAAAGGGGGTTGCGGGGGGGGGGTGGAGGAAGATTAAAAGGAGCAGTTTGGGCTTGCTTGTGTGAATTACTCCCCATATTGCTTTTGTGCCTGTGTCCCAAAACGCAGAAAGGCCTTGCTCGCGTTGCACTGACCTCAGCAGGTAATACATTGTTAAACAGCAAGGCAGAGTGGAAAGTACTTGTTTCAGCACTTTTGGAACTGAAAATTATCTTGAATCTCGGGAAGAATTTGGCCACACTACACAGAAAATTCAGACAACCATCATGGGCAGTTTTCTTCAAAACTACCTGCTTGGCAACAGCACAGAAAAACAAACTTGCTTAAAGGGGCAGTGTTCCACAGGCAACTCCGAGTCCTCTCCCCTTCCACAGCAGAATTGTTGTCTTCCTCAGCTGCTTTTTCCAGAGGTGTTAGAGACTTCAGTGAGGTTGAGGGCAAGAGCCTGCCCATTTCACTCCTGCACTCGCGTGTGCCAAGATTTAAATCTCACTTGCCCACAAATTGGTTTTCTGCACACTGATTTGCGATCAGGCCTTCCAATGTGGCATGCTGTGGGCCTGAGTGCATGATTATAGTTTTCTGTGATCATTAAGGGTGTTTCATATGAGTTGGAGAAATGTTGCATATTACTTGGAAAAAATACACTCTGAACTACATGGGGTTCGTCCAGAATGACAATATTATTAGGTAATACAAAAAAACTACTTTTAATTTGAAAGCTGCATTTACTTTCATCTTTTATTTTAATTTGGTATAACTGACTCACGTTCTGGCTCTTTCAATAAACAAACTTCTGCAACTCATTATTGATTTATTCTCCACTTTCCTGAGAGGGAAAACTGAAAAGGAGAACTCGACTGCTGATTTTGATCAGCAGACAAATGGTTAATTGATCCACAACCCCTCAAGGTTGGGAGTGATGGTCAAGAGTAGTCCATCTCTGGTCCATCCACCGAACCCTTCCAATTGAAAGAGCAAACCCTGAGATGATGATGGTGGCAAACAAAAAAACAAAGGATTTTTTTTAAAAAGCAGCATACAGTACGTCAAAACACATTTATTGTTTTTTGGCAAGTACCTAAAGGTTGTACGAAGGCTATTGAATTTCTTCAAGGATATGTTATGTCGATCGGAGAGTGTTTTTGAATTGAAACCACTGTTGACTCTCAAAAAAAGGAACCTCTTTATAAACATAATTACATATTGCTCAACAGGTGGCTCTGGATTAATTTTCTAATTTACAATGCTGTAGTTGAAGTTCCTATTCAAGATTAGCTCATTAGTAACGTGAGTGTCACCCATTCAATAACCTATATATTCCATAGCCATTTTTTGATTGTAATGAATGAATCAGTTTTTGTGAGCTTTTTTCATTGCAGTTTCCCCCCCCCAGCCCCGAATCCAGGCAGTGGATATAAGGTCATGTAGATCAGTTGTGTGACCCGTGACCTGTGCAGGATATGAGCCTGCATTTGGCACATTGAGCGTGCTGGTTATTATTTAGCCCAGATACCCTGCATGAATGTGGATTCATGAATTGCATCCAATTTAAGTTTCTCAACACTAAAAGCCTTCTCATCCTGCCCAGTTTCCCTGCCCCGCGACTGAACATTTCTATTACTTAGACTGCAGTTTGCGCCTTTGCATCATATGGATTCCATTTGGTAGTTGGTAACTTCTCCTAGACCTTCTTTCCCTGTGGGAACCGTAAACTCCATCTGTTTCTGTCTGCACCCCCCTAAGCTAATGTCCCCTCAGCTTTTGGTGTGGTCTTGCTTGATAAGTTGCAGATTAGGTCCAGATAGTTTTTGGTGTGCAGTTTGTTATTACAGCTTACTAGTTTTCAACTCATTTTGCAGGTGTGCTGTAGCTTGAGTTTTTCAAAGCCGTCAGGGAGATCAACTCCTTATTTGCACGTGCAGCTATTGAAAAATAAACTGTGCGGTTGTTATTCCAGCACCAAGTTGAGGTTATCATGTTGTCAGCTTTCTGGGAGCCAATTTGCAACATCTTTACATTCGGGGAATGCACTGACATTTCAGCAGTTTATGCTATGTACGTTGTTGTATGATCAGTAGTTCCTCAAGGAACTTCTATTCCTGTTGTGACAAATTAAACGGCTGCAATTTAGTAGAAAGTATTGGATCCACTGTTTGTTTTTATGTCGGACACATGTACATTATTTCACAACTGAAAATGTCTTGTTTTGTTTTGGAAATTGCAGCTAGGTCTGACAGCTTTTAAGTGTTGGATTGATAGTCTTCTTGCCAAAGTATTCTGCAATGTATGCTCATTGAAAGTTTGATTTGTATTTTTTTTTTAAATAACGCAAGAATACCCTCTTGAGCAAAGTGCAGTTGTGACTTGTGCTTTGCATGCTGCAGTAAAATCCTATAGGATCAGTTCAAATGTCAAAGCATCGTGTAGGCAGGGTGGGTGGTATCATCATAAACTCGGACACTGGAGAAGATGCAACTTCTTTTTTGAATATGTTGTTCTGTACTGCAGGCAGGATATTCATCCCGTGTAGCCAGCAAACTCTCAGCATGCTGGACTTGGGCTCATATCCTGCATAGGTTAAAGGTCACACAATGGAACTATGTGACCTCATGCCAGTCATCACCTGCACACTGAAGACGAAGCTGCTTATTAAAATATATATTTTTTTCTAATGTTTATTTCAGTGCTGGATAAAGCATATGCAAAATATTAAAGCCTAACTAAAGGAATATGGGATAAATTACATTCTCGGTGAGCTTTATTTTCTGCATTTCTTAACCTCAGGCTGATATCACCGTTCGCCTGAAGGTTTGTTCACAGCATACTAATTCATGGATTGCTTAATGGTGAAACATCTGAGCCAAAAAATTCAGCTTGATTTGCCCCTCTTGAAGCCTCTGTGCCATCAGGAATTTTTTGGCTTGTAAACGCAGTTTGTGTAAACTGATGCAGTTTTGATTTACCTTTTGAAAGCCAAAAATCTGGTTTGCAAAATGTAATTCAGGGGCTACATCGCTGGGGCGAAAACAGCCAGCTGGGTAGTATCCAGGGTGGCAGTAGTTAGATCAAGCTTATCATGACTCTTCTGTTGAAAGTTGTATTGGAAGCATTGGATGATGCAATGGATGGGGAAGCTGTCTTTCCTTCTGGAATTTGGGTCCAGCCCAGGCTAATGGCATAAAAATGACCTCTCCCAAGCTGTAAGGGGCCTAATTGAAATTAGTTATGGAGGTTTCAACTCCGCTGTGTGGGCACCAGTCCACAGCAAAGAAAAACTGCACATAATTTGGCGCCAACTGGAACTCCATTGGATGCTTCACTTGAGCTTTAATGATGGATCATTTGGGAAATGTCTCAACGAAGTAGTTAAGAGTGTTTACGGGTTGAGGTTAAGCCACATTGTCAGGGTACTAGAGGAGCAGATGATGCATTATGCTCAATAGTCTCCTTCTGCTCAGTGTCACTAACCACTCCCCTGTGAATCCGAGCGTATCTTTTCCGGACCAACATTTAGGTAAGTGTCATCAGATCCAGGGCTCAAACAGAATTCTTGCCACTGTACTCCTCTGGTTTGCTGGAATATACCTCCCCTTCAGTCAGTAGGTGATTATATATACTCTATATCATATGGGGCTCCAGCAATAAAGCAACGGACAAATTTACTTAACATTAAACCGGTAATTAAACATCAGTTTAAAAAAAAATAGTAGATTAACGGTGACTGACAGCTTTTTTTATACTCCTTGAATTGTCAAAACAAAAAAGATGCCTATCCGATGCGAGCTCTCAACATCAAATTGAACCTTGAAACATGGGCGTTCACTTCTTTTGCAGTTTAAAAACTACCACAGGTGTGCGATTTTTAACTACCTCGCCTAGTGGTAACCAGGAAAGGGGGAGGGGGGCAGTTAAATGGAGTGGGAGACTGGCCCACTCCTTTCTCCTCCCCAATCGAGCAGTCTGCAATTTACAAGGACACCTGCCCCAAGCCGGCAAGGGTCCGCTTTACATATACAGACCAGGCTCTGATGATGTGATCAGGGCCCGATCTACTATTTTAATCTGAGGCCAACGTTCCCTCTCAGTTGTGCAGGCCGCTCACTGGTTTTTATACGGGGGGGGGGGAACCATTTGAATGGGCCACCCAGCTAGTTAAAACCCAAAAAATAAATGAGGGAACATTGCTTGAGACCTGAGCAGATGAGGGGAGTGATGGCTTCTCTGCTACGCCAAACTTGCTGGGGTCAGAACTGGCATGGTCATTTTTTTTTCATAAAAAAATGCAATTTCTTTTGTTTCCTTTTGGGCCAGGACATCACGAAGACACTTGAGCCTCCCCTGCCCTGGGCTTCTCCCCCCTCCCGACTGTAATTCCTCTCCCGGAGCACTTGCCTTATTCTGGGGACCATTTCCTTGGGTTTCCGGCAGTGGACTCCTGCAGCCTGATTTTAACAGCCAGGCAGCCGCTTGACAGCAACTTCTCGGACGTTTTGGTTGGCAAGCGACGTGTTAATGAAGGCTGTTTGTACATTGTTTGTGGTAATTCACATTTGTTAAAAGTCCAAGGGGGTATGGTAGCATAGTGATTTATGTTATTGGACTAATGATCCAGAGACCAGAGTTCAAATCCCACCACGGCAGCTGGGGAATTTAAATTCAATTAATTAAATAAATCTGGAATAAAAAGCTAGTGTCAGTAATGGTGACTACGAAACTACCGGATTGTTGTAAAATCCCATCTGGTTCATTAATGTCCTTTTAGGGAAGGAAATCTGCCATCCTTACCCGGTCTGGGGTCCCATATATGTTACCCTCCCTATATGTGACTGCAGACCCACAGCAATGTGGGTGACTTTTAACCGTCCTTTGAAATGGCCCAGCGAGACACTCGGTTGTACAAGGCGGCTCACCACCACCTTCTCGAGGGCAATTAGGGATGGACAATACATGCTGGCCTTACCCAGTGGAGCCCACATCCCAGGAACACTTTTTTAAAAAAAACAACAGCATGCACATTTAAGTTATACCTGTACTTTTAAATTGCCTGTGGCATTGTCCAGTCAGTTGATCAGTTCATGTGTTGTTTTAATATATAAGATGGCAGTGGAATTGGACTTCAGAAACATGCTTCACAGAGCTTTAAATTACAGTGATATGGTTGACCTCAAAATTGAATGGGAAATGTTGGTATAGATATTTACCAGAAAAACACAATTTTTGACAACAGGGAATAAAGTTTATGGTCAGGAAGTATGTAACACACACAAAGATTTTTAATCGTGTTTAGATACATGTGTATATATAAATTGTATATAGCTGTTGGAATGAGCAGGCCTGGTTGAATTGACCTTTTCTTCATTTGTGTTTTTATTTAGTTGTCACGTTGGTGGGAAAATAGCGCTATTCCGCTATTCAATGTTTTTTTGAATGTGATAATTCTTCTGAAGAAACAAAATATTGGCTACAAGACCCATAGAGTAATATAATATTAGAGAGCAGCATTCTACGAGTGTAGATAAAAGCAATATCAGGGATCAAAAGGATGAGAAGTGGCTAAAACATCAAGACTTATCAAGATGTATGTTGGGGGAGGGGGGGTTGGGGCAGTTTGTTTCTCTGATAACTGGGTTTTGAATCCCCTGCCACAGGAATGGTTTGTGAACATCTTGAATACTGCATTACCAGACTTTTTGCGGGGTTCAAGTAGTGAGGGGCACAATCCTTTTAATCTAATTGTGAGTGTCCGTGATGTTCAGAAAATAAGCTTTACAAGTGCCTTCCGTCTGTCGGGAACAGCTGCGAAGAAATGAAAATAAGAGGCAAAAAGCGATGGGTCACAATTTGTTTCTGAGGCCATCAGGGCAGAAAAGTAGATGAGTGTATTTGCCCCACATCAATGGCAACAGAGGGCACTTCTTGTCACCCTCTTGTACAGTAATTAGAAGATTTGGAGCGTAGAATGTTATGTGGAACTATTCTACAAGCAGTGGAATTTGTAATACCAGAAAAGTGTGTTTTGTCTTGTTACATTATCTGACATAGGGCCCATATGTAAACTGAAACAGATTGATTGTTCTGATGAGCTTTGCGAGGAGGTCTAACTATCTTGATCTGCCTATGACCCAGAAAGGTTAAAGGGCAGGAGTTCCTGAGAATGTGCCTGAAGGACTGACTCTTCTGGAGAAGTAGCAACAGGAGAAAAAAGGGCAGAATTGTTCTGAAATCAGTTAATGTTTACTGGTGACTTGTTTAGGTGCAAATTACAATTCTTAAAAAGTGGCCAGTTGTTGGTTAGGGTCACAGATGTTTGTTCCATTGAGGGAAAACCTTTTTTTTTAAAGGAGGTTTGCGCACCAAGCGTAAATTTCTTGGGATGCTCGTCCCTCCCCATTAGTCATCATGTAATCTGTGCATCATTCCAATTGAGAACCGCTAACCTGGGTAAGAATTTGCTGATGTATTGTCTGTTGAGTTTGGTTCAAACATGCTGTCAAACAAAAGACATCCCAAACATTTGAAACACCACTAAAAGGAGCACAGCCTAATTTGTACAGTTTGTTTTAAATCAATTTAATTCTGCATTTCTTGTTGGAGGTAAAACATAAGAACATAATAAATAGGAGCAGGAGTAGGCTATTCGGACCCTCGAGCCTGTGCTGCCATTCAGTGAGATCATGGCTGATCTTCTGCCTCAACTCTACTTTCCTGCAATCTCCTCATATCCCTTGATTCCCTTAATATCCAAAAATCTATTGATCTCTGTCTTGAATAGACTCAACGACTGAGCTTCCACAGCCCTCTAGGGTAGAGAATTCCAAATATTCACAACCCTCTGAATGAAGACATTTCTCTTCACCTCAGTCCTAAATGGCCGACCCCTTATTCTGAGACTCTGAGCCCTGGTTCGAGACTCCCCAGCCAGAGGAATCATCCTCCCTGCATCTACCCTGTCAGGCCCTGTAAACAGCATGATCTGTTCCTCAAATGGTTGGAAGTAGAATTGTTGAAACCTATTAAAGTTAAAACCTGTTGAGAAATGACTTGATAGGATGGTTAGAACTTGGGTTGTCCTAGTCTGAACTGTGTGACTCCATGATCACTGGTGATGTGAGAGAGAGAGGTATTAATGCAGTAGCTAAAATTCAGTGGTTTGAATATGCAATGCTATAAGTTCACATCGCCAAATCTATTGCTGCATACTGGAATTACACTTTACGATGGATGGTGCTCATGTGATTTGGAAAATCAGAATAATTCAAAGGTATGATGCAGGTACACATGGGTATTTGTTAAAAAGTATATTTGTGGCACATATGGGCCAGTCTAAAGGCACTGGTCATACTGGTTATATTCCTCCTTTCTCTCCCGCGCCACCCACATTCACCAAGGATTCACCGGTCATACAAAGTCTTTGTTAAGTTGCAATGCATTCAGCACCTGATATATTATAGAGCTGTACATCACAAAATCGACGGCTAGAATTTACAGAAGGGCCCCACTGGTCCCTGTGGAACCACATGCCACTAAGTATCAATGCCTTTGGCAGGGGAGGGGAAAAAAACTGGGGAGAGCAGCTTTTTACTCTGTTGGAATATTTTGCTGATATTTGTTGTGGTTTACTGAAGAATTTGGAGGGCTTTATATTGTAAGTTATATGGTGGCGTGCTCTATATTAAAATTGGAATAAGCACACGGGTTTTGCCCATTTAGTGGTCCAATGAGATACATACATGGCTTGTGCCGTATCATTGCGCACACCTAAATACATCATTTTGGAAGGGCTGTGCTCGGAAAAGTTTGGATAAACATCTTTCGTTTAACTGACAATATATTTAGGCAAATTTATTCTGTCAGTTCCATTAGAAATCAATAAAAGACAGCTGGGGAACTATAGTGTTATTTGCCAAGTAGGTCCATGAAAATGTAATATTGCAGAGAACTCTGTGGTTGGTTTATTTATCAATTTAACCTCCAAGTGTGGTGCTGAACTGCTCAGGCCCAGAACATGCTAAGCTTGATCTCTGGCCTCTGTCGGTTGACAGGGAGGGCACTACAACAGGCCACAGCATCACTGGGTTTGGCAGGGGACAGATCAACTGGGGTTCTTGCTCCTGATCACAATTTCGTGGCCTGTGCTGAGAACTGTGTGTGTGTGTGTGTGTGTGTGTGTGTGTGTGTGTGTATGGGTGCTGGGCGAGGACAGAATCGGGTTTGACTGTGATGGCCCCCACAGTCAAACAGTCCACTGATGCTCTCTCTTGTCAAGGCTCATACATGAAGACAGTCCCCTCGGGTGAGGTACCATAGGACTGCCAGCACTTGTCCAAGAATCTTCCAGCATGAGTCAAAATCTCCAGGACCACAGGGGAGCAAATTGGAAAGGAACAATGTTCCAGATTTGCATGAGGTCTGAAACAATTTTATGAATAATATTTAATATTTTTTTTAGGGGTCTTGCCCAGGTAGGCCAAGAAAAAGCAATGATATTTTTAAAATGTAGACTTTAACTTACAATTTCATAAATGTGACTGACATACATTTTGATCTTTTTTTTTGTATTAGTCCTTCCACGTACTATCACTCCCTACCTGGCCATCAAAAGACCGCTCCTCTCTCACCTCAATATTAGAGCTTTAAGCTGTCAAATGTGACATCGTGGGCAACATCCGCTTATCACTGAAGGCTGAAACTCAATCTCCACTCCAACAAAACCAAACCGGACACCATGACAACGTCAAAATCGAGCGCACCATTTCAACACCACCTCATTTTGGCCTCCATCTGCACAATTTCACAAATGCTTGAGCTTAACTCTGCAATGGACACCATTTCCAATATAGTTCAGAAAATAAGCTGCAAAAAAGCAAAGTTGCTGAGAACATGCGAAGGAATGCCAGATGGACAAAAGCTTGCTCGATGCAAGATTGAATGAGACAGCTTTTGAATGAATTTCAACAGTGCAACATTTTACAATTGTTTCACCTAACTCTCAACACTGAGGTTACCAGGCTATATGAAAATTCTTTATTTGTGTCTGTGTAACTTAACTCCTGAAGTATTTTGTTTTTAAGTAAATGGGAAATATCTATGAGCATAATGGCATTGGATTGTAAACTCTTTCTGATTGTGGAAGCTCCACTTCGAGCTTTGTATCATTGAGATGATCTTTTCATTGACCTTTTATGTTAAGGTTCGAGTGAGAAGTTAAAGTTATGTAATAAAGAGAATTTGTTTTTTTGCATACTATTTTGTGCCTTCTTGTAAAACAAATGTTCTTGTATGCACAAACCTTGTCTCTTTCGTATGAGTGTATGCACTATTTCATTGTGGTCCAATTTCCCATTTAAATTAAGATGAATTTGAAACTCCCTAATTTAGACAGTGGGTTCAATGATAATCTGACCTGTAGTAATGGACTTCTAGTTGTCCTAGAAGACAGCCTACTCTATAATCAATATTTTCATCGACACAAGTTTTGAATCAAACTGTCTCAAAGCACTTTTATACGGAATTGCTTTGTGCAACTCCGTGACCGTTGTTATGTAGAAGACAAATGGATAGCCCCTGAGTGATTGCTTCAAAAAGTAAGGTTAGTTCATTTAAATAGAAGTTTAGGTTCAGGATGTACCTGCCAACTATTTATTCAATTTGTTATGTCTATAAAGGGAAATTAATATTGGACAGCATTTTAGTGAAAGGTTTTACCACATCAGATGAAGGAAGCTTCATTCAGCAACATAAACCTGTGAGTTACTGCCATTAAACTTCAGTTAAAATGGAGGATAGGGGCTACTTGTGACTTCATATTGATAAGTGTAGATAACGATTGCATAGTCTTTCAATTCATATGTTATTTCATCCAAATGGTGCCCCTGACATGATTAGCCAAATACTATAGATAACAAAAAGTTTCAATCACTAAAGAGAGCTAACTTTTTGAGTGTATGAAAACCAAGTAACATTCAATGTAACCTCATGGTTGTACCTACATGTTTTGTTCAACTACAGAAGCAATCTGTTTAATCTTGTATTTAAAACATGTATGCCGACAGAGTAATTTGCTGCATACCTTTCATTTGTATTTAATTTTTACGAATAGCTGTAATAACGTGAAAGAAATACATAACTTTGTGTAATAAACACTATTAAGAAAATCCTCTTTACGGGTTTCCTTCTTGAATGGTAATTTGTCTTATCTTCAAACAGTCAGACTTGAGGATTACATTAGAATGCTACATATTACAGTACCAACACATTATATCTGTGGGTTGAATCCCCTGCCTGTCATGAGGGATCCATCTCCGCCTTGCTGCTGAAGCAAGGAGTCAAGAGGTCAGATGCTTTGCTAAAGAAAAATGGAAATGAGAAGGGAGTGTTTTCTCGGTTGCTGTTTTGAATGCATCCAAACTACTGCCTCACGAGTGCCTATAGCAGCAGCCACAAAGCATATAATCTATCTGCCCTCTGCAGTGACTACCCTTCCAAAAATATTCAATTTGAAAGAATCACTTCTTACACAATGATAAAGGTGAATATATTTGCATTGTTTTGAGCAGGAGGGCCTCGAGGGTGAAAATTTTAGAGATCGAGAAAAACCACGAGCAATTTGTGACACTTGCATGTCTCCTTGGACTGTGCAGTTAAGTGTCAGCCTTTGCTCAGTAGTGAAACTGTTGCTTCTAAGTTGGAAGGTCGTGGGTTCGAGCCCCACTCGAGACTTGAGCACATAAAATAGGATTGACATTTCAGAGCAGTACTGAGGGAGAGCTGCACTATCGGGAAGCTCCATCTGCTCTCTCATGGCACAACCTGAAGAGCAGAGAGTTATTTTGGTGTCCTGGCCAAAAATTATTCTTCAACCAATGCCACTTTAAAAACATTATCTGGTCATATATTTATTTGCTGTTTGTGGCCTGTTGCTGTGCATAAATTGGCTGCTGGGTTTGCCTCCATTATAACCGTGACTACAATTCTAAAATAGTTAATTGTCTGTGAAGCATTTTGGGATGTCCAGTCAATGTGAAAGGCACAATATAAATGCATGTTTTTTTTCTTTCTCTACTTAACAGAAGAATCCATTAGTTGGATTCAAACCTGTAGCGCAGTCCAGCAAGGGAATAATCTGAGCAGATTTTCCTGTTCTCGTAACTGGGATGGTTCAATCGATTGGGTGCAGCAAATAAAGGAAATGGGATGGGGAAGAGCTAATGACGCAATGGAAACTTGCCCGATTTGCCATCCATTTAAATAAATGGACAGATAATTGGGCAGGCTCCACGAGAAATATGTGCACTTCTGCATGTCCACTTTTCCTGTATTCACTCAAACAATCCAACAGGCTCAAGAGCAGAAAACATTGCCCCAAGCCTATAATCTGGGAAACCATTGCAATTGAAAACAACATTTATTATGAAATTGTGTATCTCAACTGGAACCTGTATACTGGTCCTGCTGTCTAGTAAACTTAAAACTTTCAGTTTGAGAACATGACTGTCTCCTTTGTGTAGATAATGGCCAGAGTTTTGTGTTTTTCTGCTCTTAGCCTGTGCTTTTCCATCCATTCATTTTACTGGCCAGTAATTGCATCAGTTCTAATTTTGTGTAAACATTTATTATATTTCGCTGATTAAAATGAACTTAAATCAATGAAAATTTTTAATTAAAAAAAAAGTCACCTAGGAATTGGAATCGACCATTTAGCCCCTCGAGCCTGTTCCGCCATTCAATAAAATCATGGCTGATCTGCAACCATATCCTTTAATACCTTTTGGTTAACAAAAAGCTATCAATCTCAGATTTAAAATTAACAATTGATCGAGCATCAGTTGCCGTTTGTGGAAAAGAGTTCCAAACTTCTACCACCCATTGTGTGTAGAAGTGTTTCCTAATTTCATTCCTGAAAGATCTGTCTCTAATTTTTAGTCCTAGAATCCCCAACCAGCGGGAATAGTTTCCCTTTGTCTACCCTATCTGTTCCCCTTAATATCTTGAAAACTTTGAACAAATCACCCCTTAACCTTCTAAATTCTAGGGAATACAGCCCTAGTTTGTGTAATCTCCCCTCGTAACTTAACGCTGGTTACAATGGTTTGGTCAACAAGCCAAGCAGTATGGAATGGCGCAGTACATCTCTTTCAGAGCCTTCATATATTGCACTGTAACCACTGTTGGATCAAAACAACCATTAAGTACTCCTATGGAAAATGGCCTTGCAAATTATCTTGTGTATCAGTTGAAAAATGCAATCTAAATGCATTGGGCTTTATTTAGTATTGTGTTACATAAGAACATAAGAATTAGGAACAGCAGTCGGCCATCTAGCCCCTCGAGCCTGCTCCGCCATTCAACAAGATCATGGCTGATCTGGCCGTGGACTCAGCTCCACTTACCCAATTCCCCATAACCCTTAATTCCCTTATTGATTAAAAATCTGATCTATCTGTGATTTTGAATACATTCAATGAGCTAGCCTCAACTGCTTCCTTGGGCAGAAAATTCCACAGTTTCACAACCTCTCTGGGAGAAGAAATTCCTTCTTAGCTCGGTTTTAAATTGGCTCCCCCGTATTTTGAGGCTGTGCCCCCTAGTTCTAGTCTCCCCGACCAGTGGAAACAACCTCTCTGCCTCTATCTTGTCTATCCCTTTCATTATTTTAAATGTTTCTATAAGATCACACCTCATCCTTCTGAACTCCAACGAGTAAAGATCCAGTCTACTCAATCTATCAACATAAGGTAACCCCCTCATCTCCGGTATCAGCCTAGTGAATCTGTACCCCCTCCAAAGCTAGTATATCCTTCCTTAAGTAAGGTGACCAAAACTGCAGGCAGTACTCCAGGTGCGGCCTCACCAATACCCTGTACAGTTGCAGCAGGACCTCCCTGCTTTTGTACTCCATCCCTCTCGCAATGAAGGCCAACATTCCATTCGCCTTCCTGATTACCTGCTGCACCTGCAAACTAACTTTTTGGGATTCATGCACAAGGACCCCCAGGTCCCTCTGCACCGCAGCATGTTGTAATTTCTCCCCATTCAAATAATATTCCCTTTTACTGTTTGTTTTTCCCAAGGTGGAAGACCTCACATTTTCCGATATTGTATTCCATGTGCCAAACCTTAGCCCATTCGCTTAACCTATCCAAATCTCTTTGCAGCCTCTCTGTGTCCTCTACACAACCCGCTTTCCCATTAATCTTTGTGTCATCTGCAAATTGTGTTACACTACACTCTGTCCCCTCTTCCAGGTCGTCTATGTATATTGTAAACAGTTGTGGTCCCAGCACCGATCCCTGTGGCACACCACTAACCACTGATTTCCAACCTGAAAAGGACCCATTTATCCCGACTCTCTGCTTTCTGTTAGCCAGCCAAGTCTCGATCCATGCTAATACATTTCCTCTGACTCTGCGTACCTTTATTAAACAAGGAATGAAATGTCAATTTAATTGGCAATTGGGATGTTTTTTTTATAAAGGATTATTGCATTCAGTTATTCCATTTTTTAAAAAGTTAATTGACAATGTTCTGTTACCAAAACAATCGATAGCCGTGGGCCAACATGACTAATTGAATAGCACAAATTACATTTCAAGAGATTTAAAATCTTTTGGCAAAGGTTCTGTAAATTCCCTGTTCCCCATCAGGTAATCTGTACAATAACACAATTAGATTATTCTGGGTAAATTGAGGTGGGGCAAGTTCTCAACTGGCATAGAGATATAATTAAGCTAGTCAGAAATTATACGATGGATATTTGACAGATTTTTGGCCGAGTTGCATATCTAACTTTTTTAAAAAGCCACAAATATTAAAGAATCACTGACACCGGGGCTCCTGGTTGTAAAAAATAAACTCAAAACGCTACCTTTCAATCCCGACAGAGGATCAAAGATCAATTCCATCCACGTTGAATCCCAAGCCTTTACCTGTTGTTTCTACTCTTCTATTTACTCGAGTATCTTCTTCGAGAGTTTATATTGGAGATGCCGAAGATTTGCCACGAGTGAAGTTTAGAACCGATTTACTTCTGCCTATATCTAAACCTGACAAGCACCTGAAGGTTTGACATTAAAATACATGTTATCTTCATGAAGGAACATTTAGCAATAATTTTCTCTTGTCTTTTTTTAATGTGTTTGAAAAATTGCTAGTGTTCGAGTGCAATCTAACTGACGAAGCAGATAGCCACTCTTGCCACAATGTCATGTACCCAGTGTACAAAAGGTAGATTAAAGGAACATGCATATCTCTTCTGTAAGGTAAGGGAGTGGCAGGTGTGTGATAGATCCCTCCTATGGCCCAATTAATTGGGAACCAGCTACTGGTGGGTCATCTCACAGTTAGAATCAGAGAGCTTGTGAGAGAGAATGAAGAATGAAGTTGAACGCGGCACATTGATGAATTGCAAGCCCTGGGCGAGGAAGTGAATAAATTGATCCCTTGAATTCTTGCCTCAGCTACCCCACCCCCTTTCCCAAATATCCCACAGAGAGGATTCGGCAGAGATAATCCATTTGGGAGAAGTGCCAACATTGGTAAGACATTGGTAGTTCCTCAGGCAGGGTGGAGGGGGCATGTCTGTGGGAATTTATCTTTCCTCAGCCTGGGTGTTAATATTATTGGTTAATGCAGACTTTGCATCTAAATATCTGCAGTATGATCAGAAGTTAATATAAAGGAGCTCTCTCCCCAGATTAAATAATGTCGACGAAAGGGGACAGGCCAGCCTTATAGCAAATAGGTTTCCTTGAGGCTGTCATCTTAACCCAATTGAGAAAGATGTCCACATTCCCTTAGTTGGTACATTATGTCCGTAGGCAGATAGTTCACTATCTAGACTGAGTCAAATTGTTACAACCCAAGCCTTCCATTACGGTCTATGAGTTCCTTTGAGTGACTTCAGCAGAAGTGGTCTGCACCAGCAGCATGTGCCTGCTTTGGAAGGTTTGGTACTGCTTCTCTGAGATGGTGGATCTTTATTCGAATGTATGCATCACTTGGTTAGTATGCCCTGAAGCCACATTCTACCTCACTTCATTGTCCACTATTCCACTGTCTACACATGTTGGTGGACCTCAAATGCATATGGCTCCAAACTCTTGGGGTTCAGACAAGATAGGAATGCCTGTGCAGTATGTGGATATCAGAGTTATGTTATTTGCCAGTCACTGATCTAGCTGCTTTATTGCTGCTATACTCTCCATGCTACAAGATGAGACGTGACCTCCTTTCGGAGACACTCTGCAAGGAGAACCTAACTGGTAGAGTTCCAAGTCTCACACATTTGGGGTAATTTTAATTATTGCCAGACAAAAACCAGGCGATAGTGAATCGTTCTTCTGTTTCACAACCTGCCTAGTTTTCTTCTTCATCCTAGAAAAGGTAGTTATCATTATATATTAGAAAAGCACCACAATAGTAATTAATTTGAGTTTGTTGAAGTGTTTTATGTTTAGATGATAAAAGACACTCCTGAAACTCCTACAGCTCAGGGTAAACCTTTTCCCTGAATTTTCGCACTTAAATTACATCAGCTATGTAGGATAATCCCAAATTCAGTAGACACGTTTGGTCATGTCCAAGTCTCAAGGTTCTCTGGTCATCCTGTAGGTCCTATCCCAATATGGGAAGTCCACTGCTCAGGCTGCTATCCTTGGCCTCGTCCATGGAAGTCAAAACAGCTGGATATCTTTGGGCAGAGAATATATGCATAAGGTACCATCCAATGCTGTATGACTTGCCTTTCGCACATTGGATAAGTTTCATTTATCCCATAATTATCAGTAATATCTAGGTTTAGCCAGAGATTTTTTGATCACATTTATAATTGTTCACTGGCGATTAGATCAAGCTGCAGTACTGCTACTGTGGGTACCACTACAAGCCGAGATTCTGTTACATTGCAGGTTATGTTTGCCTCTCTCGGTGCCATGTTAGGAGTGGAAAGATCAGCTTCTCCTGTTATCCTTTGATGGGTTCGTTTTGGCAGTCAGGTGGAGAGTTTATTCAAAATTATTGGATGATTTTCCAAGCGTTGACAGACATGGGTCCCAAGAGTCGTGCCGGGCAGCAAGGGCTTCTAAGGTTAGGAACTTCGGGGTTTTCGTAGGGCATGAGTTTTGTCCCAAGGCAACTCAGCACATCGGAGAATTCACTGATTTCTACAATTGTGGGCCATAGGGCACCCAGAATCTAACCTCAGATTCTTGAACTCAAGGAACTACTAATTAAGGATGCTATCTTTAAGTCAGATGCTTGACATTTTGAAGAATAACCTAGGTGGAACATTTATTGGATGTCTTCACGGTAGAAACTCAGGGACCTGAAATAAACTTACGATAGTAGACCTTTCAAGTCATCAGCATCATAGGCGGTCCCTCTTATCGAGGATGACTGACTTCCGCGCCAAAAAGGGATGAGTTCACAGGTGTTTCAATGAAGGACCTAATATTCCAGTTCCTGAACTACATGTTAAAGGGTGGAAGATGGCTGTGAGTGGATTTTTTTAACGTGTGGTGGCCGTTGCACACCAGCCACCACACGGGCTTGACAGAGCTAGGTCTTGATCCAGTGGCGAGGATTAACCAAGACGACTGGAGACTAGCTCTGCTGCACGGACCGAGTGCGCACACATATCGCAGTGTGGGCTGGCCCGTGCTGCCCCTGGGCCCTCGCCTCTTCTGGGCCCCCAGATTCACGCCTCTCCTGGGCCCCGATCACTTCTCCCTCACCTTTCAAGTATGGTCCCCTCAAGTAGCAAATAGAATTTTTTTAAGTCTTCCATAGCTTCTTTATTGTGTCAAATAAATTAGGAGAGCTCCCTTTGGGATTTTACAAACCTAAAGCAATCCTTGAGAATTATTTTCTCCTTAAAGGTCATTCATCCAGTGTCCGGAGATTGGTTCTGACCCATAAGAAAGAACAAAAGAAAGACTTGGATTTATATAGCGCCTTTCACGACCACCGGATGTCTCGAAGCACTTTATAGCCAATGAAGTACTTTTGGAGTGTAGTCACTGTTGTAATGTAGGAAACATCGAAGAGTGTTTAGTATTATACTGCCATTTGACTCTGCTATCTAAATTTCTCAGGTTTTATTTCTCAGAATGAAATTTAAGTACATGATGCCCCTTCAGCCTGTCTGTCTCCCAGATATTCTTGAATTATTTAAATGACTGGTTAGTCAGTGATGCAGTCGAGACGCTCTTATTCAGATTATACATTGTTAGTGGCCTCATTTTCAGTCCCAAGTTATTGAGCTACAAGTTCAGTTGACGATCAGTCCAGGCATGAAGAGAGGTAGCTCTCATGAACTGTCCAGGGTTTCTCCCTAGCGCGGTCTCACAGTTTCAATTTGGGTCAAAAGGTTCTCCCCACTGATTTGACAGAGATTGTAGATTTCACTCTGTAGATGTGAGGAGAGTGTTTTCGTTTTATGCTCTACAACCTCGGAACTTTAGGAAGCCGTGATATTAATTTGTGTCATGTGGTGAGCAGACATTGAGTAATTTGGTACTGAGCAGCCTATAACATAATGATTATTAGGGTGCATTCCCATTGTTATCATTTAGTTTGGGAATATACCAATGTTCTAATTCTGTATCATAGAATGGTTACAGCACAGAAGGAGGCCATTTGGCCTGTCGAGCCTGTGCCGCTCTCTGCAAGAGCACTTTGGCTAGTCCCACTCCCCTGTCCACATCCCATGAATGATTTTAAAAAAAGCCTTTGTTGTATGTCATTTTACTTGTCCTTTGGCTGCTTTTTAGGCTTCCCGTGGTTAGGTTTTCATTGGCAGTATCTATAAGGCTGCTATGTGGAGTTTTCCTGGAAATATTGTTTAATTTTGGCCAACACCCAGGGGAGATTTTTTTCCAGATCTGTTCTGACAGAAGGGTTTGGAGTATCCCATTTAGGGCCACAGAGCTCCTAAATTTGTATTTCATTGGTTCGGCTCCAATAATACATGAAGGTTGCAGAATGACAAAGAAAGTAAGATTATCTATCTTGCAGGGTCTTCATCAAACTTTTGAATGGTAGCATCATTCATACATCTCTCCCAATATCACCTCCAACCATGTTGGATTTCTTTCGGGATTGCATAGGGATTTATCACAGTCAGTAGAGATCAGCTTCAGATATCAAAGTAAACTGGTCTCTATGATATAGGCTATGGGGCTTTATACAGGGCAGGAGGTTAGATGTGTCTTCATGCAGCATGATGTCAAGATGCAAACTTTTTTGAGTATGCTCAGCACATGGTCTTTCCTAGAATCAGCCACAGTTGGTTAAGTTCCTACTGTGTGTGTGAAGTGTAATGTAGCCAAGTTTGCTGGCCATACAAAGATGGGAGGAAAAGCAATGTGTGAGGAGGACACAAAAAATCTGCAAAAGGACATAGACAGGCTAAGTGTGTGGGCAAAAATTTGGCAGATGGCGTATAATGTTGGAAAGTGTGAGGTCGTGCACTTTGGGAGAAAAAAAATCAAAGAACAAGTTATTATTTAAATGGAGAAAGATTGCAAAGTGCTGCAGTACAGCAGGACCTGGGGGTACTTGTGCATGAAACACAAAAGGTTAGTGTGCAGATACAGCAAGTGATCAGGAAGGCCAATTTAATATTGGCCTTTATTGCCCAGGGGATGGAGTATAAAAGCAGGGAAGTCTTGCTACAGTTGTACAGAATATTGGTGAGGCCACACCTGGAATACTGCATGCAGATTTGGTTTCCATATTTATGAAAGGATATACTTGCTTTGGAGGCAGTTCAGAGAAGATTCACTAGGTTGATTCCGGGGATGAGGGGGTTGACTTATGAGGAAAGATTGAGTAGGTTGGGCCTCTATTCATTGGAATTCAGAAGAATGAGAGGAGATCTTATCGAAATGTATAAGATTATGAGGGGGCTTGACAAGGTGGATGCAGAGAGGATGTTTCCACTGATGGGGGAGACTAGAACTAGGGGGCATTATCTTAGAATAAGGGGCCGCCCATTTAAAACTGAGATGAGGAGAAATTTCTTCTCTCAGATGTTTGTAAATCTGTGGAATTTGCTGCCTCAGAGAGCTGTGGAAGCCGGGACATTGAATAAATTTAAGACGGAGATAGACAGTTTCTTAACCGATAAGGGAATAAGGGGTTATGGGGAGCGGGCAGGGAAGTGGACCTGAGTCCATGATCGGATCAGCCAAGATCGTATTAAATGGCGGAGCAGGTTCGAGGGGCTGTATGGCCTACTCCTGTTCCTATTTCTTATGTTCTTATGTAAGGCTGCTCTGTGGAGTTTTCCCGGCGTCATTGTTTAATTTTGGCCAACACCCAGGGGAGAGTTTTTTCAGATCTGTTCTGACAGAGGGGTTTGGACTATCCCAGTTGGGGCCACTGAGCTTCTAAATTTGTATTCCATTGGTTCCGCTCCAACAATACATGAAGGATGCAGAATGACAAAGAAAGTATTATGTATCTTGTAGGGTCTTCATCAAACTTTTGAATGGTAGCATCATTCACACACTGAGATCTCTCCCAACATCACCTCCAACCATGTTGGATTTCTTTTGGAATTGCATAGGGATTTATCACAAAGTCAGTAGAGATCAGCTTCAGATATCAAAGTAAACTGGTCTCTATGATATCGGCTATGGGGCTTTATACAGGGCAGGATGTTAGATGTGTCTTCATGCAGCATGATGTCAGGATGCAAACTTTTGTGAGCATGCTCAGCACATGGTCTTTCCCAGAATCAGCCACGGTTGGTTAAGCTCCTGTGTGTGTGAAGGATGCTATAATTCAAAACAATGATGAAGACCCTATTAGGTCAGTAATACTTTTATTCATTCAGTGTACACTTTTGTTGTAGATATTTATAGGGTTACTTTTAAAATTGTAATTACACTCTTTTTGTAATCATCTGCCATTTTGTTCCTTCCAGTTCTAAAGATGCTGGGGCCGAAATTGCCCCTTTCGTTAAGGCCTCTGGCCGCCTGAAAGCAGCGGCCAGGGCTTGTTGCGGCCACCGATTTTTCATGGAATGTCCGTCGTTCGCGCAGTTGCCCTCGAGTGTTTTTCCGGTGGTGACCATATCCACCCCGCTCCCCCCACTTCTGCCCCGCTGCTGCCGAAGCCACCTAAGTGCGCTGATGTCCCGCCCGGAAGCAAAATTCAACTCCAAAAGTCTTGCGGCCGCCGATTGGTGCCCCCGACAGTTTTTTGTGTCTGTGCACTCCTTGTTGGTCAGCAGCACAGCCGCCCTTAAAGGGGTGGTGGCGCTGCCTGTGCCGCCATTTTATTATTTATTGTCGAGCCGACTGCCAGATCAGGCCGACAATTAAGCCCCCGGGTTCAGCCGGGCCACCAACAGGCAGCCTGGTAGCCCCTCTTGGGTGCCAGGCCGCTGGCCCAGAGTTCACAGCAGCTCTCCCCTTTAACTGAAGGGCAGAGACTTGGTGACGCGCCAACGTGATGACGTCACCAGCTTGGCGCTGATGACTGACAGTGGCGGCTACTCAGTCTCACCCCCCACTTTCACCCTCTTTCCCACCCCCATTATGACCGACTTCTGCCCCGCTCGAAAAAAAAAGACAAAGAGCTGAATTTCGCTGGATAGGCCGCCGCCTCCATTGTGGCAGCTAGAATGCAACGAAAACAGTAGGTGCGCACCGTTTCCGGCAGAGGTAAATTTCTGCCCCGCTCAGTGTTGCTAAGGTACGGTCCCATGAATAGCAGCTTTCCAGTATCCTGCCCAAGAGTTATCCTATATGAGCTCAAGCAATGAATGCCAGTAGGCTATGTTATGATGCTGCTATTATAGCCAAGTCTGATCTTTTTCTCAGCCGGAATCTGCATACACGCACTTTCCAGGAGAGCTGAGTGGATAGTGATCAGGTGTAGGAACCGTGGCTGATTTTTCCATTACCTAGCCTGGTGGACACTGAGGCCAAATGCAATACTGGCATTGAAGCCCTTACAGACTTCAGCTAATGCAGTCCAGATCAGGGATCGAACTTGCGATCTACCTGATCAGTTTATCTCAGCCCCACTTGAAATTGTGGCTTACCAAGTGCTCCATTGGGATTTGGAACATTTTTATCATCCGAGCCAGTCGAATCAAATTATTTTGCATCTTTGAACAACTGTTTTCTGCTCTTGCCATTTTTCTCTGACATTATTCTCACTTTTTTTCCCCCTTTCCTGAAGTAATTGACTGGTGCACAGTTCCGTGGCGGTCAGACGCTCCTCCAGTATTTCTTCAAATGGCCTCTATTCCTTTATGAGACCTGACGGTGAGTGTTGGCATGCTAAGCGACTGTTGGGAGGTGAGTGGCAACACAGCTGAGTCTGATCCTGCCCTCGCTTGGTGACTTTCCATACAACTGCAACTTCCAGTAAAAGTTCAGTAGAGAGCAGTCAGGAGTGGGAATGTTAGCCGATTTTCTCCTCTCGAACCCCACTGGCTGTTATTTGGTAATAGAACAAGGGTTCAGAATGTGGGGAACAGGAATGCTACACTGGACCAGCAATGAGCTTGTTTCTGAAATCAAGACTAAGATGTATGGTCAAGGCATGTGGTGCATGTGGGTAGCTCGAGGTTGCGCATAAGTGTGACCATGTCTGACCAGAGAGAGTTGCCTGCTACCATTGGATACAAAAAGTTGAAGTATTTTCACCACTTGTAACAATGCAGCCATTACCTCCAATAAGAGTTACACCCTGAACAAAGGGTTAACATTTATATGCAATCTGAGCAAAAATAAGAATAACACGAGTCAAGAAATTTAGCATTGAACAATGTGGTTGAGCTGGAGGTACATGTACAGCTTAGTTTCATCTGTAGAACAATAGAACACTATCAATCCTAACAACAGGATACTATCTTTCCAACACCTGTGATGCTTTGTCCTGACAGTAACTGTCCCAGATCTGCCACTGAGAGGCACCGATCTTCTTCCCTTCTAATGTTCCCTGGGCTTTTCTTGACAAGGCTGTAATCCTGATACAGCAGATGATGGAGCGATTCCGCTTTTCTCCGAAACCGGAGGAGGAACTGGAGTACATCTGACCACCTGTCCTGCTGTCTATCAACAGGTGGAAGATGGTTCAAAGCTATTCATTCGTTTACCATTAAAGGAAGACTGACCATCTGTGAACCCTTTGCGAATCGATGCTGATCTTCTTTGATACTTTGTGTAATTGTACTTTAACTCTGGAAGGAGCAAAAGTGTTTTATCCACAAATATCAAGAACTGTCTTTGAGGAATAGTACAGGAAAATGGTTAACTTAGCATCAGAAAGTTAGAGCGTAGATCTGAGAACAAGATCTCAGCTACAGTTGGAATTATGAAAAATTATTGCAAAGCCATTTTACAATTGTCTGCATAGAAACTTAATTTTTAAATTAAAATTGAAATCCTAGGGCAACATTGAGCTCTGTGGATGAGGCCTGGATGGAGTTGGATCTATTTTTCCTTTTTTTTTGTCAGCTGAGTGTCTGACATGTGCAGAAATCCATCGCCATGTTGAAGGGTCTCCGAGCCACGCTAAACAGAAAGCTACACAGATGGATCTTCTGTTCACCCACTATGGAGTGCACACCCTCTCTTAATAGGGACACAAAGATCAGAAGGTTCAGGTGGCACTTGGCAAAAAGCAAGGCTTAAGGCTCCGCAATGTGTGTGTGTGCGTGTGTGTGTGTGCAGAGACACCGTAAAATCATGCACCGTATCAGAGCACTGGTAAGTTATCTGCTGCCTTTCTAGCTAAGGACCACCCTGCCTGTTAGAACATTGATTTGCCTGGCTATCTGACATCGAACAGAAAGAATCCCATTCTTGCTGCCTCAGATAGTGGATTATTGAGACTTCCCAGAAGATTGTACTTGATTCTTTTCTTTCGTTAAAAGCCTGCGAATACAGAAAAGATGCTGTTGTTGGCAGCAAATTAAGATTTCACATTTGCATAAAGCTGCAGCAAGGAGTGGTATTTTTATAATGACTATAATCCATGTTCAATGAATTTGGCTAGATTCACTTCAGTGAATTCAAGCCTATGCCCTTAGGTGCTATCCAGTTTGATTACTTTAGGGCAGTCTGGCTGGAGGGCAGCCTGGTGTATTGAGGCACGCCACAGTGTGCTGTGGGATGGTCTTCAGTTCTCCACACTGTGAACTCCCCATCACAGGGTGGCCATTCAGGGACGCTGCTGCATGAAGTAGGTGCACTTTCTCAGTGTGGGAGAATCAGAAGCTCAGCCAAATCGGAACACTCCAATAGACCTTCCAGTGACCAACTTCTGAGGCAGAGGGAGTGGACTGGGAGCAAGTCAAGTGCCTATCTTCTCAGTCAGAGAATGTTACGGGGGACCTTGGAAACACAAAATTAAAAGGGAGAAAAAGGATGCTTTTTGAGCCACGCTTGTTAAAGTAGGCAGCCGATGAAAAAACAGAAGGAATGCTTTTAGTGTAGGTGGTCTTCTGATTTCTAAACATAAGCTTTGGACAATTGAACCAATTGAGATCCATGCTGAAGCTGAACTCCAAATACTGGAAGTGGAATTCCAAATGTCCATCTCCAATAACACAATAGGCTGGAATTTGGTGAAAAACCGCCACCACCGGATTACTGCCCCAAAAACCGCTATGATTATTTAATTAAGATCGGCGGAAAATTAATTAAAAAACGGGAAAAAAAGCCCCAGCAGGAGAAATCGGTGTTCCACGTGGATTCTCAGCGGAAAACGCGATTCTGGTCAAATTGAGCAGTATTTTGTCAAAATTTAATCGGAGGCTGTGAGTTGGGTCTAGGGAAGGAAGGAAAACACACAATATTTTTCAAAAAAATGAAAACATTCACGAGACCCTTTTCCAGTGAATCGCTGCAAACGAATGTAAAAAAACTATCACTTACCTTTTTTGCAGGGTTTCATAACGTCCGTCACTGCTCCGGCTGGTTTCCCCTGGGCGGTGTTTTTTTCAGCAACTACGGAATACCGCTACCACAAAACTCGGGCAGAACCGTTTTTTTCAGTGTTGCGCGCCGGCGGTCCGCTCCCCAACGGTATTTGGAAACCACCGGCGGGTCACTTTGGTGAAACCCGCTTCAAAAAATAGGAATACCAGCGAAAAACCCGGCGGAAATGCTGACCAAATTCCAGCCCATTGCCTGACTGCTCTGCCATGACTAGATGTTATCTGCTGTTCCAGCAGTGCCATGAGATGTCCAATGTCAGTTTTATTTTTCTCTCCCCCACTCATATGATGAAGAATCCATATTGCAATGCACCAAGAGCCCATTCAGGGACACAGTTCAGTTATCTTAACCATTGCAGGCGGGCACAGACACATAATAGCAGACACTGCTCTCCAGGATTATCAAGCCCAAATAAACCAGATGGCAGGAGTCATTTGCGATCACATTGAGCAACACGCCAAATTTGTACCATGAATCTTATTATGTAATATTTGAGAATGTATTGTAATCAAGGAACAATTTCAATAAAAAAAATACTAATGTGACATTTCCATCCTCCATTGTCTTTGAATATAATGTGATCCCGTAGTCTTAATTGGACCTACATTTTATATTTAGATTCATAGTAGAAAAGTTAGCACTACATGAGCGACAAAACAAACAAAGCACTTACACTGAATTACGCACAATAATAACCATAGCAGTCCTTGGAGAAACCTGTGCTGCTGCCATTTCATTTGCTGTTTGAGGCTGGGATTTCCTTACGGTCTGTCGCATCATATAAATTGCTGTCCCTCCTTTCTTAACTAATACTTATTACAAACTGTAAATCCTTTGCATATCTAAATGTTTAAAATGTCACTGTCTATTTTTCGAACTGTTAAAAGCCAATGAGCGGAGGGAAAACCAGGATTTATTTAGAGCCACTTCCAGCTGTAAACTGTGGCCTTGCCTTGCAGTTGGTGTAGGAATCTCCGTGTTCTTGTATTTCCTGTTTTGAGTTTTCGTATGGTCTCTGGTAATACCAATTAAGCATTTACAGCTGTCGTTCTGACAACAGCAACAACTTGTATTTATATAGTACCTTTAACATAGTGAAACGTCTGACAGGAATATTATGATAAAAGTTGACACCGAGCCGCATGAGTAGAAATTAGTGCAGGTGACTGAAAGCTTGGTCAAAGAGGTAGGTTTTAAGGAGGAAAGAGAGGTGGAGAGGTTTCGGGAGGGAGTTCCAGAGCTTTGGGCCGAGGCAACAGAAGGCACGGCCACCAATGGTTGAGCGATTATAATCGGGGATGCTCATGAGGGCAGAATTAGACTGTTAATTTCCACCACCCCCGTCTACAAAGGGGCGAGGTTTGGCAGAACAAAACCATGTGGTAATCTTAACCTTCACCGGTAAACTGGTGGAGCCGAGCGTCCACTCTTTATTGAACCTGCCCCATTTTGATGGCTTCACAATGGGCCAGATTATCGCCCAGGCGGTGAAGGTGAAAATTACCCCCCCCCGCCAATGAGTCTGCAGGATGATCCCTCCTTTGATTCTCACAATAACACCGTATGTGCTAATGGGGAGAGTGATAAGAGCACGGGATTCAAGTAGATTATAAATGATTTCTCTTTTATGGAGCTTCCTCTCTCTTTGTCCAAGCCTTATGCTTGTGCTGCCATGTGTGGCTATCATTGAGGCTCTTTAGTGTTCTAATCATGGGACACCTAATCATTTTCCTTTGGGTATTCTCATGACAATTTTGGATATAAAGCCTCTCGAGAATGCAGATGAAGCGATTTTTGGTTAACCTGCAATTTGTACATTGTTTGTGGATTTAGTGGCTTGGGATTTGACAGTGTTAAAATGTTACAGTCCTTGGGCATTTTAAAAGGGTTTAGCTCTGATTGTGATTCGATAGTACTGGGAGTGCACCAATCGAGACCTGCAGTGCAGCATGTTATTAACACTCCATTTCATAGTGGACGGTGGATAATGTCGCATTTCAATTTACCACAGAGTGAGACCAATTTATCTCATGGCTTTTAATACTGATATTTGATACACCTCTCTGAACCTTAAAGCAATGGGATTTCACATCTCTTGGACTAAGGGTAAAATTTCAAATCCTCAATGCCATGTCAAAACTATTATAGCATTAGAAAATTTTATTTTATGTACGTTTGTGGTGTAGTGCAAACCAGGCCTGTCTCAAGGTTTATTATGCTGCTCTCAGTGCTGTCAGATGCCCTAGCTACCAACCTGCCAGCCGTGTCTTGGAGGAATCATCCCTGGAATCTTTGACGATACGGACAGACTTTGAAATCATAGCACTTTTGGCAATCATCTTTTCTCCTTGCATCTGTGGAAAAAAACTCCGATGGAAAAACTTGATTTAACTTTGTCGTACTTAATTGTTTTTAGTGTCAATTTGTTGGTAGTGCAGAGCTATCAGAGAATTTATTGTAGTTCCAACTAAAATAAGATCGATCCAGGGCAGGATCCACTGATTGATGGCAAAACATATCATTGAATGACATCGGGTACATCATTTATGAGCACAGAATGAATAAATTTGTAGTGCATCTCACTCGTGTTGTGTATTTCTGTAAACTGGCATTACTGTGCCTTGTTTATCCTACAGGGTCACAGATCTTGGTCATTTTTATATATTAACTTTAAAAAGCATAATGCAATTGCTTTATTACGCTATAACTTACTGTGATGGAAGATTGCTAAAAGCTTTATCATTCACAATGCACTGAAGTTGGTGAGTTCAAGGTGGAGCCAGGTTGGCTGCTTTGCAAAATGACTGGAATGGTAGCATAGTGGTTATGCTACTGGACTAGTAATGCAGAGGCCTGGATTAATGATTTAGAGTTCAAATCCCACCACGGCAGCTGGGGAATTTAAATTCAAGTAATTAAATAAATCTGGACTAAAAAAACTCGTACCAGATTTTTGTAAAAACGGTTCACAAATGTCCTTTCGGGAAGGAAATCTGCTGTCCTTACCTGGTCTGGCCTATATGTGACTCCAGACCCACAGTCAATGTGGTTGACTTAACTGCTCTCTGAAATGGCCGAGCAAGCCATTCAGTTGTCAAGGGCAATTTGGGATGGGCAATAAATGCTGGATTTCCCAGCGGCGCCGACATCCCATCAATGAATAAAGGAAAAAAAATGGCCAAGCAGTAGAAACGGGGTCAGCACTTTTCTAATGGCTACACTGAAAGGGGATGGGAATGAGAGAGAAGGAGTTAACCATAAGAACCTTCAATATGTGGAAGAAGTTTTGCTGGGACGCATGGACCTGAGACCAATGGAACACATAAGAGATTGCATTAGCTGAAGGTACTTTTCTGTGTGCAGTAAGTTGCAAAGAAAAGGCCAGGCCAGAGAGACAGAGGTATTGCTGATGGATGACACGAAAGTGCTGGGAAGCTTAACAATGCTGCATTATTTTGTTGTGGCATGCACGAGGACATTTTAAAATGCTATTTAAGTTGCATTGAGAAACTTCTGGAGTGAGAAAAAAGTGCCAGGATCAAAAATAATTTAGTGCAAAAAAATAGCGTCCACAATAAAATGAGTAAAACTCCCAAATGTTTTCGTGAACTGAGGAGCCATTCCACATAGTTACTGTCAATATTTAAATAATGAGCCTAAAATTAAGTCAATGAGAAAATATACTTTTTGGAAATAAAAAGGAACATAGTATGGTGTCTGGTCTATGCTGCCTTTTATCTGGTGAAGTTTAAGATAGTTGCAGGTTCTCATATTGTGACACCAACAGAAGATGATTCTGTGTTGGTCCCCATTTCGAAGCTGTACAGACCAGGATGGATCCAGGTTCAATCCCTGGTCTGTGCTCACTTAGCTGATCTCAGCAGAAAGGGCATTGCAATCAGCTTAAATAGAAAGGAGCAATCAGCCAAGGTTCCTGCTCCTGATCGCTCTGCTGCCACCCTAGAAGCGTACATGTGTGAACATCGACTGAGGGAAGATCGGGCTCCATCGTGATACTACCCCTCCCCACTGAAGTCAGCTGCTCTGTCAACAATCACTATTGAGGCTCACTTGTGAGTAATGGGTATTTGGCCAAGGTGCCAGAGAGAGTTTGGCATCCATTGAACAACATGCCAATAAAGAATTATGACTTTCAGGGGAGGAGAGGAAGGGAGAAAACTGGACAGAGAATTGACAAATCTATTAGAGGTTTTTGAGGGTGTAACTGACAGGGTAGATAAGGGGGAAACCAGTGGATATAGTATATTTTGATTTTCAGAAGGCATTTTATAAGCCACACAAGAGGTTGTTACATAAGATTAGGGCCCATGGGATTGGGGATAATATATTAGCATAGATTGAGGATTAGTTAATGGACTGAAACCAGAGAGTAGAAATAAACGGGTAATTTTTGGGTTGGCAGATTGTAACTAGTGGATTAC
This sequence comes from Pristiophorus japonicus, assembly GCF_044704955.1. Taxonomy (NCBI): domain Eukaryota; kingdom Metazoa; phylum Chordata; class Chondrichthyes; family Pristiophoridae; genus Pristiophorus; species Pristiophorus japonicus. The sequence goes on from NC_091992.1 coordinate 117,228,384, forward strand.
CGTAAGGATCAGTGATTGGGCCTCAGCTGTTTACAATCTCTATCACTGACTTAGAAGAGGGGAACGAGTGTAATAAATCCAAGTTTGCTGGTGATACAAAGCTAGGTGGGAAAGTAAATGTGAAGAGTTCGCAAAGAGACTGGTTAAGAGATTGGGAAAGAAGGTGACCGATGTAGTATAATGTGGGGGAATATGAAATTATCCACTTTGGTAGGAAGAATAGAAAAGCAGAATATTTTTTAAAAGATGAGACACTCGTAAATGTTGGTATTCAGAGGGATTTGGGACTTCTCGTACACAAATCACAAAAAGTTAATGCAGCTACAGCAAGCAACTAGGAAGGCAACTGGTACGTTAGCCTTTCTTGCAAGGGTTTGGGAGTATAAAAGTAAGGGTGTCTTGCTGCAATTATATCGGGCTTTGGTGAGGCCACACCTGGTGTCATGTATCTTACATTATTATATATAACTGTATCCTAACATGCTATACATGACTGTAATAAGATATGACCTGTAACCACCAGCATACCTTACCACCAGGGGTGCACTTGCAAGAGACAGGTATATAAGGACAGGTCTCAGGCAAGTGCAGCATTCCAGAGCTGTGAAATAAAGGTGCAGGTCCAGAGTGACCTTGACTTCACTATATGCCTCGTGTGAATCTGTACTGAGGGGACAGGACTTTACACCTGGAATATTGTGTACACTATTGGTCACCTTACCAAAGGAAGGATATACTTGCCTTCGAGGCAGTGCAACAAAGGTTCACTAGATTGATTCCTGGGATGAGAGGGCTGTCCTATGAGGAGAGATTGTGTAAAATGGACCTATCCTCCCTGGAGTTTAGAAGAACGAGAGGTGATGTCATTGAAATGTATCAAATTCTTAGAGGACTTTACAGGGTAGATGCTGAGAAGCTGTTTTCTCTGGCTGGAGAGTCTAGAATTAGGGATCATAGATTCAGGATAAGGGGTTGACCATTTAGGACTGAAATGAGGAGAAATGTCTTCACTCAGAGGGTTGTGAATCTTTGGAATTCTCTCCTCCAGAGGATGCTCAGTCATTGAGCATATTCAAATCTGAGATCAATAGATTTTTGGGCACTAAGGAATCAAGGGATATGGGATAGGGCGGGAAAGTGGAGTTGAGGTTGAAGATCAGCCGTGATGTTATTGAATAGTGGAGCAGGCTCGAGGGGCCATATGGCCTACTGCTCCTAATTCTTAGTTTTTATGAAAAATAATTAAAATAGGAGCATTTTTAGGGATTGACGCCCTTCCTTTAGTTACGCCCAGCTGTTACGTCTGGATTTCAGAGTCGGTGAAGCTTTCCTAAAAGCTTCCAGTTGAAGTGGTGTGTGGGACTTGAAAAACACTTCCGAAAGTTCCTAGAGGGATAAAAGGGAGAGAATGAGAAAGTGATGCATTTTAATCACTGACAATGCTGCAGTGCCTGGTGACAGTAGTAATTTACACTGGTGGCTGGCACAAAATTCAGTATACATGGGCTGTGTCACAGATAAAACAGTAACCAAAATATCCGTAATGTACATCTTGATTCTCGTGTGTGCCCATCAACCATCAGCACCAGGCATGTCCTCAAGGATCTGCACGATTGGCCAATGTGAGTAGAGTTAGAAGATTGTCGAAAACCCCGGCTGATCGTGTAAATGTTGTCACTGCGATAAATCGGGAAAGCCAGTCGGTTGCTGTTGGTTTTTCTGAACTTGAGGAGAAACCAGCTCATCAACAGTCAGAGCTTGGGATTAGCAGCAGTTGCCAATTGACAAAAACGTCCTGCAACAGCCTCGAATTGACCTCGGGATTTTCCCACAGAGAGCACCTGATCAGCGGTCTTAAAGGGACAGGCCCTGCTTCAAAACCACTCCATCTTAGCAGCTAAACTGTACAAACATGGTCCATTGAGCACTGCCACAGGGTTTTAACTATAATTAGGGGGACAGATAGCAGATGCTCAATCAATTGTGAATTTTAACTCGGAGATTGACAGCTTTTTGTTAACTAAAGGTATTAAGGGATATGGGGCAGAGGTGGGTATATGGTGTTAAGTTGCAGATCAGCCATGATATTGAATGGCGGAACAGGCTCGAGGGGCTCAATGGCCTACTCCTATTCCTATGCTCCTAATCTTATGACAATGATGCAAATTGTAATTATGTGGAAATTATCAGCTGCTTGAAAAATGTTCCCTAAAGAGCTTTGTCAACTTCTATCTCATTGAAACATACAAGATTCTGAAGGAGATTGACAGGGTAGATGCTGAGAGGTTGTTTCCCTTGGCTGGAGTGTCTAGAACTAGAGGGAACAGGATAAGGGATCAGCCATTTAAGACAGAGATGAGGAAGAATTTCTTCACTCAGAGGGTTGTGAATCTTTGCAACTCTCTGCCCCAGAGGGCTGTGGATGCTGAGTCCCTGAGTATATTCAAGGCTGAGATATATAGATTTTTGGACTCTCAGGGAATCGAGGGATTTGGGGATCGGGCAGGAAAGTGGAATTGAGGTTGATAATCAGCCATGATCTTATTGAATGGCGGAGCAGGCACGTGGGCCGTATGGGCTACTCCTGCTCCTATTTCTTATGTTCTTAACCTTAATTGATGCTGACAGTGCATTCAAAATGCCATCTTATATGAGTTGATGGAAAATTATAACAAGCAATTTATGACTTTTTATTTTTATAACAAGTGATGACAGTGGTAAGGGACCTCCTGAAGAGTTAACACTGTGGAATTCTGCCATTTAAAAACCGAGACTATAATTAGGTGGCTTTCCAAAGTATTAATTATTTTACAGCAGAGACACACAGCACTGAAAACATACCTCAACAACAGTGTAATATTAGACATGAGTTATCCTAAACATAGGATAACTTAAAAAAAATAGTTCCTGAAGCAGACAGTCCCCCTTTAATTAGAAACAGATATCACGACTGTACTTGGATTCTCTCAGGTTTTCATTGAGTTTCTGCAAAGGAATTTTAAAAAGGGGTAAAAAAAAAAAACTTTTTCTTTGGAGTTATTAGAAAATAAGTATCTCATCTGGGGTAGCCACTTTAATGCCAAGTTGCAGCCCAACTGCTAAAATGCAAACGTTGTTTCTTTGTTTTGTCTTCACCTTTTACAAAATGACTTGAACTTGTTTTATAAGTTACACTGTACATCTGGAAGGAAAATGAAGCCCTGCTGTTTACTGTAATTGCAAATGTGCTTTGTCAGAAACACTTTAACCCCTTAATGCGCGGTTATTCATTTTATCCAACTTGCAGAGAAAAGATTACTGAGCTTGGCAGGACTGGGCTTGTTGCTTTCTTCAGAGTGTGCGTTGAACTGGGAAGAGCCCTACTAAATGAGTAAAGATGTGAAACCACACCTAGTTATAAGCGGAATGTTTCTTTCTGCAATAATACAATTTGAAGCTAAAGTAAACCTCAGGACAGCCAGAATTTGCTGTATCACGTAGCACAGTGGTTATGTGTTGGACCATGATATTTTCACCCACTGACTGGACTTCCTGTGAGTGATTTGTTTGTGTGTGTGTGAAGTAAAGTCATTTCATAGAATGTGTTCTTCAGACAATAATGTTCCACTTTACCCATTTAGGCTTGCTATACTCTCCACGGTTGTCTCGGGAGTGTTTCCAGGAATTAAAGATGAATCTCCTGGATACTGCTGCAAAAAGCCCAGGAGAAAAGTCATGCGGGGAGTTAAAAAATAACGTGCATTTAGTTCCTTTTCTTTTGAACAATTTTTAAAATTAATTATATAAAAATATTGGAGATGGGAATGAAGGGCTGTTGGACTGGGCGGGGAGGTTGGAGGCGGGAGGTCATGTGGTAAAACCTGCAGGATTACGTCCAACCACAGTTGGCAATCTGACTCCATTCCACAATGTTTCTCCTTTCTCCCTCAAGGTTTGTCAGTGCATCCTCTTTAAGCTCGGTGAGAGAGGGAGGGGAAAAGAGAGAGACATGACTGCTCAGTGCACTAGCTGCAGTCTTTTTATATGTATTGCATGCAATTCAAAGTCATGGCAACAAGTACACATCTTAACCACTATGCATCGGGTCTGACTGGTAGGGGTGCGCTGCTGAAGTTAGACTGTGTTTTTAGACTGTGTCCGAGTTGAATCAGGGCCTCGGGCAAGAAGTATTGAAAGCATGCCAACTTTTCAAGCTCAGTCTAGAACAGAAAAAAAACAACCTGCATACACTTTGGCCATTTCAGATCCCTGAGGCTAATGGGCTTCATGTTGTTGCTTAGTAGCAATAAATGATGAAATGGTTTTCCAAATTAGAATCTACTGAAAAATTGAGTTTATTTGAATTCGCAGCAGATTCAGAATTTTGGTCCATATTGGATGATTTGGATGTAGATGTGCATGTCTGTTTAAGAAGCTGGCCCCAGCAAAGCACAGTGGGACCTTTTATACATTTTTATTAATTCTATGCATATGCAGTGTCACATTGGCAAGCCTTCTGTACCGACATCTGGAAGGAAGTGAGTAACAGGTGTTGTTTTTGTGATTATTTCAAATGTTTTTATGCTTTGGTGTTTTGGTGCATCTACTCTGGTCCAGTTTGATTTCCATGGTGATACAGTGCCTATCTGTCCAAGGCTATTTGCTGAGGGTTTTGCTGGTGATTTAGAAGGGGTTTTTCCCCTCTAAATACCCTGCCACAAACTGGGATTTCTTTTAAATGATGGGTAACATGAATTTCAATGATCTGGATCCAAATTTGTACCTGGAAAGAACTCATTTCCACATCTCAGTGTCTATGATCCTGCATGTTATATCTGGGTCTGGCTACCAGTGACTGCCGCAAAGTGGGAAAGGTTCCATTCTTCAACGCTGTTGCCACCTCAGAAAACCTAAGGGGGGGAGAAATAGATCCGTGCTTAGTGTTTCTGAAATGTGACAGGAAACAGAACTCAAAGACTTTTCTTTCTTTCGTGTCGTGTCCATAGAGTAGTGAACTTCTTTACTCGAAGCTTCAGATGTACTTGGAATAATCTAATGGGGGTGGGGGGCGGGGGGGCGGGCAGCAGTGATAGAGGCAGCTGGGCTGCCTTGACTTTTCAAAGAACCATAGGATGTTACAACACAGTAACAGGCTACTTGGCTAATCGAGTCTGTGCCAGTATTTTTCTTCATATGAGCCATCTAATATATTACCACTCTCCTTTAACTGTTTTAATTCTCCTTTAAAAATACTTGCAGACTCTGCTTCAAAACGGTTTGTGGCAGAGAATTGCACATTCCAGTCACCCTCTGTGCTGCTGTGTTACTGTACATGGAACAGATTCCCACTAAAAGCAGTTAATGCCGAGGCAATTAATTCCTTCAAAAAAAGGGCTGGATAATGATTTAGTTCAGTGTGGGATTGAAGTTCATAAGAATACAAATTTGTCGTAGATGATCAAAAACTCCATGAAGCGAGGGTATCAAATCCTTGCATGTGTGAACTGTGTGAAGGTTCTGCTCAATAATTCTGCTTTAAGATTAGAATTAAGTATAACATTTTAAGGGAGGGCTCGGCATCATTGAAGCCTTCAGGCCTGGATTCTTTTATTTATTAATATTTTAAAAAATATACAAATATATTACACGATGGAATTGACTGCATTCAAAGGCAATTTTGCTGAAGTGTGGTAGAAAATTATTTAGAATGCCCCAAACTAAGTGCGTTACTGTACGTTTGACCTGAATTCTCAGATTCACATATAGTCTGAAAACTGCATTCCATGAGTATTCTAAACCACATAAGCTTTGTTCTCTCTGCGTGAGTAAGTGAATGGGCAATTGCTTTGGATGTGTGAAGTACTGGGTGGAAAGATAGAAGCAGAAAGAAGTTGCATTTGTACAATGTTTTTCATATCCTCAGGACATCCAAGTGTGCTTCACAACCAATAAAATACTTTTGAAGTGTGGTCAAAGTTGTTATGCAAGTAAATGTGGAAGCCATATTTGCACACAGCAAGATCCGACGAGCGGCAATGATATAAGGGGAACCAGTCAATCTGATTTGCTGGAGTTGGTTCAGAGATAAATGTTGGCCGGGACACTGGGAGAACTCCCTTGCCCTTCTCAAGTAGTTCAGATGGGATCTATTACATCTACTTGAACAGACCAACAGGGCTTCGATTTAAGGTCTCATCTACTTTCTTTATTGTTGGGTGATGTCACTGAAGGAGAGGTTGAGCCCGAGTGGAGCACGTTAGCAAGCACTATTCAAAACCGGTTCCAGCATACAAGTTATTTTGCAACTAGTTGTGTTTAAGGTGATAGCTCAAGGGTGCAAGAAATCAATATACAGATCCGTTTATTGAAAGCGTCACGAAAGGGATCTTGAGCCGGTTTGTTTATTCCATTGTTAGATAGTATGGCCTGTTGAGGCAAACATAGAGGGAAACGTTCAGCCTTCACTCCCACAGATACGGTGTGCCTCTCGTCCCGGGAACTGTATGACTCAACACAGTAGTTCGCATCCTGACATGTGTAGCCACCCTGAACATAGACTAAACTGTTCAACACCTACTGCACAGTAATGTTTTATTGTGTGTAGCTGGGCTAGCACAGTCAAAACACTTCATTAGCATTTTATTTCCTTTGCCAAGGGCTGCAAGTGCAAGCACATTACAAACAAGCTATGGATATGACAAAAAAGAGAAATCAATGTAAATCCCCAGTGAGCAAACTTTTATGATTCATGTTCGAACAGATACAAGCCAAATGGCAACGTGACATATCAGCTGGGATTTACACAGTAATTAACTCCCTGGTATACGGTTATGGACATTCGGCTCTGGATTTCAACAAGTTACGCAGTTTAAAGTTATATGCCAGAAATCATTGCTGTAGTGATTCCCCCGCTTATTTACTCTAAAAAGCTATCTAAGAATTATAATTTATACCTTCATACTTAACACACTTGTGCGAGCATCATTGTCACCAGGACTACAATGGCTCAAAAAAAAGGTCCACCATCTTCAAAGGCAACTAGGGATGGGCAATAAATGTAGCCTTTTGAGCGAGATACCCGAGAAAAAATTCAGAAAGAAAGAGGTTCATCAGGATTTTACTTCCTTCTCCACGTCTGTTATTTTGGAAAATATGTCCTGCATCTTGGTATTCCTGTGGAGTCACCAAATAAATACCAACTTTCCTACGATGTGAGTTAGTAACATAGCAACTGCCCTCCCCCACCCCCGCCCACTTCTCTTGATCTCCTAATACACCAACAATAAATATCTGCATTTGATACTAAATCTGACCCCGATCAGAGCTCCAAATACATTGGAGACACTGTTCCTTGTTGGTGGTGCCCTGGAGTGATGGTTTAAAGTTATGCTCTGCTTTCTGCCGATCCACATTGCAACGAAAAAGGGTATAATTCTCTTGCTTTGGAAATATCCTTGCTCCACCAACCTCCACCATAGAAAATAATAATCAGATTTTCTTCAAGTCTGGTGTTGAATGAGGAAGAATAAAAGTTCAAATTCAAATTTTCTTTTGAAGGAATCTGCTGATTTTCTTTTTACATTTTCCGCTATTCCTTGCCACTTTTTCTACATTTTTACAAAATTTACATTGTATTCGAAAATGAAGGGAAATTACTCTCTCAATAAATAAGTGAGAAAAACGTTCAGGAAATACCGCAAGGCCTACTTCTAGGTATAGCGGATTGAAAAAATTTAATTTAAAATAGGCTTGTCAAATGTGAAGCCTTTGGTCAAACCTATCCCATAATTTCGCATCAGGAACAGGACTGATCATTTTCAATTTGCCTGTTGGTAGCCAGTTGGACGAATGTATCAAACCTGCCTGGCCCCAATAAATGTATACCGGCTGTTATTTGATCACAAACATGTCACACATACATGCTGACCTAAAAAAAAGCAGAACTTGACGTAGCCCTCAAAAAACTGACAGTTCAAAAATAGCCCTGAATATAAACTTGTGACATTCAACTTTGCCACATTTACAAAATAAATAGTGTGCAATTTTTGAAACTTTAGACATTATGAATGAAGTGTGAAATCTGTATATATGCAGTCCTGAAAGTTGGGTCAATTAGCTTGTTGACCTTCCACTGTTGAAGTTCCTCGTTGCAGCACTCCACATTTGAAACGACATGGACATCCTCGTATTGTACATTTCAGCACACCAGTTTCTATCTATTTATGGAACAACTTATGACATGTGAAAACATGCAACTATAGTGGGAAGGGAGCTTGTAACTCAAGCTGTAGCTATACCCAAAATGCCTTCACTGGTATGAAAGAAAGAAAAGAAATATTTGCATTTATATAGTGCCTTTCACGACCGCCAGATGTCTTAAAGCACTTTACAGCTATTGAAATACTTTTTGAAATGTAGTCACTATTGTAATGTGGGAAATGTAGCAGCCAATTTGCGCACAGCAAACTCCCACAAGCAGCAATGTGGTAATGACCAGATAATTGTGTTTTTTTATGTTGATTAGGGGATAAATATTGGCCAGGACACTGGGGATAACTCCCCTGCACTTCTTCAAAATAGTGCCATGGGATCTTTTACGTCCAGCACGTCTCATCCAAAAGCGGCACCCCCAACAGTGCAGCACTGCCTCAGCACTGCAGGCTTAGATTTTTGTGCTCAAGTCCTGGAATGGGACTTGAACCCACAACCTTCCAACTCAGAGGCAAGTGTGCTACCCACTGAGCCACAGCGGGTATCATAAAATAGAATCATTGAAATTTACAGCACGGAAGGAGGCCATTTTGGCCCATCCTGTCCATGCCAGCCGACACAGAGCTATCCAGCCGAATCCCACTTTCCAGCTCTTGGTCCGTAGTCCTGTGATGAGGGTTTCTGCCTCTACCACCCTTTCAGGTAGTGAGTTCCAGACCCCTACCATCCTCTGGGTGAAAACATTTCCCCTCAAATCCCCTCTAAACCTCCTAATTATTTTAAATCTATGTCCCTTGGTTGTTGAGGAAAATAGATCTTTCCTATCCACTCTATCTAAGCCACTCATAATTTTATACATCTTAATAAGGTCTCCTCTCAGCCTCCTCTGTTCGAAAGAAAACAACCCCAGCCTACCCAATCTTTCCTCATAGCTAAAATTTTTCAGTCCAGGCAACATCCTCAAACCTTCTCTGTACCCTCTCCAGTGCATTGAAACATAGAAACATAGAAAATAGGTGCAGGAGTAGGCCATTCGGCCCTTCGAGCCTGCACCATCATTCGATAAGGTCATGCTGATCATTCCCTCAGTACCCCTTTCCTGCTTTCTCTCGATACCCCTTGAACCCCTGAGCCGTAAGGGCCATATCTAACTCCCTCTTGAATATATCCAATGAACTGGCATCAACAACTCTCTGCGGCAGGGAATTCCACAGGTTAACAACTCTCTGAGTGAAGAAGGTTCTCCTCATCTCCGTCCTAAATGTCCTAACCCTTATCATAAGACTATGTCCCCTGGTTCTGGACTTCCCCAACATCGGGAATAATCTACCCGCATCTAACCTGTCCCGTCCTGTCTCGTCAGAATCTTATATGTTTCTATGAGATCCCCTCTCATCCTTCTAAATTCCAATGTATAAAGGCCCAGTTGATCCAGTCTCTCCTCATATGTCAGTCCAGTCTGGTGAACCTTCTCTGCACTCCCTCAATAGCAAGAATGTCCTTCCTCAGATTAAGAGACCAAAACTGAGCACAATATTCCAGGTGAGGCCTCACCAAGACCCTGTACAACTGCAGTAAGACCTCCCTGCTCCTATACTCAAATCCCCTAGCTATGAAGGCCAACATACCATTTGCCTTGTTTACCGCCTGCTGTACCTGTATGCCAACTTTCAATGACTGATAAACCATGACAACCAGGTCTCGTTGCACCTCCCCTTTTCCTAATCTGCCACCATTCAGATAATATTCTGTCTTCCTGTTTTTGCCCCCAAAGTGGATAACCTCACATTTATCCACATTATACTGCATCTGCCATGCATTTGCCCACTCACCTAACCTGTCTAAGTCACCCTGCAGTGCTTAGCGTCCCCCTCACAGCTCACACTGCCACCCAGTTTAGTGTCATCTGCAAACTTGGAGATATTACACTTAATTCCTTCATCCAAATCATTGATGTATATTGTAAATAGCTGGGGTCCCAGCACTGAGCCCTGCGGCACTCCACTAGTCACTGCCTGCCATTCTGAAAAGGACCCGTTTATCTCGACTCTCTGCTTCCTGTCTGCCAACCAGTTCTCTATCCACGTCAGTATATTACCCCCAATACCATGTGCTTTGATTTTGCACACCAATCTCTTGTGTGGGACCTTGTCAAAAGCCCTTTGAAAGTCCAAATACACCATATCCACTGGTTCTCCCTTGTCCATTCAACTAGTTAGAACCTCAAAAAATTCCAGAAGATTTGTCAAGCATGATTTCCCCTTCATAAATCCATGCTGACTAGGACCGATCCTGTCACTGCTTTCCAAATGCGTTGCTATTTCATCCTTAATAATTGATTCCCACATTTTCCCCACCACTGATGTCAGGCAAACTGATCTATAATTACCCACTTTCTCTCTCCCTCCCTTTTTAAAAAGTGGTGTTACATTAGCTACCCTCCAGTCCACAGGAACTGATCCCGAGTCGATAGACTGTTGGAAAATGATCACCAATGCATCCACTATTTCGAGGGCCACTTCCTTAAGCACTCTGGGATGCAGACTATCAGGCCCCGGGGATTTATCGGCCTTCAATCCCATCAATTTCCCCAACACAATTTCCTGTTAATAAGGATATCCTTCAGTTCCCCCTTCTCACTAGACCCTCGGTCCCCTAGTATTTCCGGAAGATTATTTGTGTCTTCCTTCATGAAGACAGAACCAAAGTATTTGTTCAATTGATCTGCCATTTCTTTGTTCCCCGTTATAAATTCACCTGAATCTGACTGCAAGGGACCTACATTTGACTTCACTAATCTTTTTCTCTTCACATATCTATAGAAGCTTTCGCAGTCAGTCTTTATGTTCCCGGCAAGCTTCTTCTCATACTCTATTTTCTCCCCTCTTAATTAAACTCTTTGTCCTCCTCTGCTGCATTCTAAATTTCTCCCAGTCCTCAGGTTTGCTGCTTTTTCTGGCCAATTTATATGCCTCTTCCTTGGATTTAACACCATCCTTAATTTCCCTTGTTAGCCACGGTTGAGCCACCTTCCCCGTTTTATTTTTACTCCAGACAGGGATGTACAATTGATGAAGTTCATCCATGTGATCTTTAAATGTTTGCCATTGCTTATCCACCGTCAATCCTTTAATTATCATTTGCCAGTCTATTCTAGCCAATTCACGCCTCAAACCTTTCCTTAAGTTCAGGACCGTAGTTTCTGAATTAACGATGTCACTCTCCATCCTAATAAAGAATTCTACCATTTTATGGTCACTCTTCCCCAGGAGGTCTTGCACAACAAGATTGCTAATTAGTCCTTTCTCATTACACATCACCCAGTCTAGGATGGCCAGCTCCCTGGTTGGTTCCTTGACACATTGGTCTAGAAAACCATCCCTAATACACTCCAGGAAATCCTCCTCCATCACATTGCTACAAGCTTGGTTAGCCCAATCAATATGTAGATTAAAGTCACCCATGATAACTGCTGTACCTTTATTGCATGCATCCCTAATTTCTTGTTTGATGCTGTTCCTAACCTTACTACTACTGTTTGGTGGTCTGTACACAACTCTCACTAACGTTTTCTGCCCCTTGGTATTCCGCAGCTCCACCCATACCGATTCCTCATCATCCAAGCTAATGTCCTTTCTTACTATTTCATTAATTTTCTCTTTAACCAGCAATGCCACCCTGCCTCCTTTTCCTATCTGTCTATCCTTCCTAAACGTTGAATACCCCTGGATGTTGAGTTCCCAGCCTTGGTCACCCTGGAGCCATGTCTCTGTGATGCCAATACATCATATCCGTTAACTGCTATCTGCGCAGTTAATTCGTCCACCTTATTCCGAATACTCCTCGCATTGAGGCACAGAGCCTTCAGGCTTGTCTTTCTAACACACTTTGCCCCTTTAGAATTTTGCTGTAATGTGGCCCTTTTTGCTTTTTGCCTTCACATCTTTCCTGTAATGTAGTGACCAGAACTGCACACAGCTGCTGTGGCCTAACCAATATTTTATACAGTTCAAGCTTAATCTCCCTGATCTTGTATTCTGTGCCATGGCTAATAAAGACAAATATTCCATATGCCTTCTTGACCATCTTATCTACCTATCCTGCTACGTTCAGGGATCTGTGGACATGCACTCCAAGGACCCTCTGTTCCTCTACACTTCTCAGTGTCTTATCATTTATTGTGTATTCCCTTGCCTTGTTAGCCCTCCCCAAATGCATTACCTCACACTTCTCTGGATTGAATTCCATTTGCCAATGTTCTGTCCACCTAACCATTGGCACTGTTCTGCACAGTTAATTGATATCTTCCTGTAGTCCTCAGCTTTCTTCTTCATTATCAACCACACAGCCGATTTTAGTATCATCTGCAAACTTCTTAATCATACCCCCTATATTCAAGTCTAGATCATTGATGTATACCACAAAAAGCAAGGGATCCAACACTGAGTCCTGCGGAACCCCACTGGAAACATCCTTCCATTCACAGAAACACCCATCAACCATTGCCCTTTGCTTCCTGCCTCTGAGCCAATTTTGGATCCAACTTGCCACTTTGTCTTGGATCCCATGGGCTTTTACTTTTGTGATGAGTCTGCCATGTGGGACCTTATGAAAAGCCTTGCTAAAATCCATGTACACTACATCAAATGCACTACACTCATCGACCCTCCTTGTTCCCTCCTCAAAAAATACAATCAAGTTAGTCAGACGCAACCTTCCCTTAACAAATCCATGCTGACTGTCCTTGACTGTCATTGGCTGTAAAGCGCTTTGGGACGTCCTGAGGTCATGAAAGGCATTAAATGAATGCACTTTTTTTCTTTTACATGATCAAAATGTTCTGCTTTAATCTGTATGTTTGCCGTAACTTTCTTCTCTCACAATGATTATCTACATAATAACAGCAGAGGTACTTGGACTCTGCTGAAGCTTGGTAGGGGTAGCAGATGACAAGAAAATACCAAGATTAAAATTGTCTATTATAAAAAGCTGGTTGGATTAGCTGTACCTGAACAGCTTGGTTGGGTTATTGTTATGTAATTTACTTAGAAGTAGACTTTAACGAGGTGTGGACTACTTCCCGAACATCTGTTTAGGCCCAAAATAGCCAACTTACTTAACACTGTGTCAACTTTATAATTGACAATAATGATAATGGGAATTTGTTTGTGCTATTTGCCTGATTTTAAGTTGTGGGGATTGTATTTTGCACAATAAACGTGGAGCCATACCTAACCTTATTTGAAAAGGTTCATTTTTTCGGACAGCAGCTATTGGTAATGATACTCCCATTTACATCTTTTCTGGACCCATCCTCTTTCGTTACTTGACCCATGATCATCTCCTTTTGCCTTGCACCATCATCCCTTTTGTCTCTCGAATCTCTCCTGCCTGCCACCTTATCACAGACCTTCCCTCTTCCTCGTTCCTCCCCTGCCCTCCTTTCCCCACCTCTGCACTTGCTTAAAATCTGTTACATCTCTAACCTTTTCCAGTTCTGATGGAAGGTCATCGACCTGAAACGTTAACTCTGTTTCTCTCTCCACAGATGCTGCCTGACCCCTTGAGTATCCACAGCATTTTCTGTTTTTATTTAAAAAGGAAGGAACATTTTATCGAAGACTACTCTCTAGTAGTTCCATTTGGGAACAAATACATTTTCTTTATACTTTAAAACTTCTTTGTGCGAGATGGAGCAGCTCATCCAATCCTGGGGGAAAAAGTTTTAGTTAATTAAGCAAATCAGGGATTCAAATCCAGTCGTATTGACTGTAGGATCATTGCAGTCACGGAAATAGGTAGAACATTTAGGAATGTGCAATCTCTGTGTAAATGCTGATCTTGTGGGAGTTTCTGCCCACAGTGGGCAGCGGTGTGAATTGCTAACAGCAGCAGTACTAGCAGGAGTTGATCAAGTATATAGTTCAACAACAAATTACTTTTTCTGGCGTGCAGTTATTATGCAGACAAATGCGGTATTCTGTTCCTGCGACAGCACACACACACACACACACACACACACACACACACACACACACACAAACACACAGCAATGAGATGAGTAACCAGTTTTTTTTGTTATTTTCAGGTGGCATTTGTTCAGGGGGTAATGCTGGCCGGGACATCAGAAAAAAACTCTCTTCTTTAAAATGCTGCTATGGGATATCCGAGTGAACATGCATCTTGGTCCTAGGTTTAACATCTCAGCCAAAGAACAGTTGCTCCATCAAGGAAGCAATCCTTCAGTCATGCACCAGATGGTTTTCTTAGATGATGTAGTCAAGTCCAGATTTCAGCATAAACCACAACTTTCTGGCCCAGAGGTGAGATCGCTACCAACTGGCGGACCTCTAGGCCCCATGTGAAGGATGGCCACTTGGCCTTTTTTTTGTTTTCATTCACAGGATGTGGGAGTCGCCAGCAAGGCCTGCATTGATTGCCCTGAACAAGGCAGTGATTGGCCAGCTTCTTGAACACAACTGAGTGGCTTGCTAGGCCATTTCAGAGGGCAGTTAAGAGTGACTCTCGAGTCACATATAGGCCAGACCGGGTAAGGGCAGCAGATTTCCTTCCCGCAAGGGCATTCGTGAACCAGATGGGTTTTTGCGACAATCCGATAGTTCCATAGTCACCATCACTGAAAGTGGCTTTTTAATTCCAGATTTATTTCATTGAATTTAACTTCCCCAGTTGTCGTGGGATTTGAATCCGTGTCTCCAGATCATTAATCCAGGCCTCTGAATTACTAGTCCAGTACCATAACCTCTGTGCTACCCTACCCGTTGCTGATGGGTTTCTGCCAATTATGGAGCTATACCGAACCTTCATAAGAGGAGGGAAGAAAATTGGCGTGGTGTGGCGACCAGATAATTTCCATTTGATGAAGGGTGTGGCAACAAGAGCTTCCAACTATTGAAACTCAGTCACCTCGTTCATATTTTGGAGCCTGAAGTTGCTGGGCAACTGTGATTCTTTGGTATGCATGCATTGCAAACTGCCTATAGTGGATAAAACAAATCAAACCTCGAGCAATTGTACAACGGAATAACACTTGACGCAAAGAGTAGAAATGTCTTTTGAAGAGTTCATTTCAAATAAGACTTGAGTATGTTCTGTGTGCAGAAATGTGGCTTTACTTCTGAAAAGCTGATTAGAGCTGAAGCTTTTGTGGAGTGCTGCTCACCACAGTAACGTGTGCAGGTTAAATCAGACTTGGTTCGGAGGAGAAGAGAACATGCTGGGACACAGGTCGATATTATAATCTGATTTCAGTGGAGGATGCTGAAGGAGAAATCTCTCCCTCACATGACGGGCTTAGCAGAGGCCTAGTGAAGCCCGTGCCAATGTCTTATGGCTTAGAATTTGCATCTACCATCAGATATCCTGAGCTGTGCGTGGGTGGCAGTTAGTGGGTGGTGAAATTAGAGAAGGATTCCTCAGCAGCTCAAGTCCTAGATTTAACCCTTTGAGACTAGTTAAACTTCTACAAATTACTGTGAGGCATGATTCAGGGAAAGTGCATTCTTAAGGAAACTACAATACCACTTACCGTCTTCCCTGTGCATTCATTTTAAATTTTAAATCAGCAATTTGTATTCAGAGACAGTGTAGCTTCTTTACAACAATTGCAGCTTTACTGCTGATTGTAGTTTTCTATGTAATTCTGCTCTGCAATGAGTCTGTCCATGGCCAATTTGTACTGCCACTGAAGTGGGGCGAAGGCTTTTTGTACAATTTAATTCACACCAGCATTTTTGCTGAAAAGTACATTGGAAGGAAAAGGACTGCCACTGCTTCCTGCGGCAGATATGCAATAACAGGAATTCGCTCCTGATTGTGGATTTCTCGTCCCTTATTGTTCTTCAGTTCTGAACACACTGATGTGGTCACTTTGAGTGGCAGTCAGTCGGACCCAGCATTATTGTCTCCTTTTTATCAGCAGTTTTCCCCAATGTTCTTCTGAAGATTTTGACATGTTGAGGTGGCTTGGTTCCATGGGTGCCCTCCGGTACCTCACTCTGCTGCACATTAAACGTGTATAATCCTTGACGGTGAGTGTTGTCAGGTCATTCGTGTGATGAGTGGATTCATTGCAGCCGAAGCATGCCCAGTGTTCACCAAATGTCCAGACACATGCACTTTCAGCAGGGGTCATTGAGTGCTGATCAGGAGCAGCATCTCGGACCAATTAATTATGGTTTTTAATAAGACTTGATACTATTGAAGTAAAGACTGGTCCATCTTTTTCTGCTCAACATTTCTTACAGGAAACTAATATCTGCGTGAAATGGAATCTTGTTTAAAGAGTACTTGAATTTATTAGCTGGTCAATTCTTTCATCTTAAGTGTATCTACTTCATGTAGGCTTCATTTATAGCAGACGTGTATATACCTTTCACTCACACATGTGCCTGAACGGACCACCAACTATGGCGGAGATTTCCTCTGTGTGCAACAAAGTCACAAAGCCTTTCTCTATAAATGGGCTTATTACACATAGCAGTCAAAGGAAATCTTCCCCCCTGTGTTACCTGCCCAATTCTTTCCGATATATTGTTAATTGGATAGCGTGCATAGAGCTATACTCATTTCAGGCTGGAGTATAGCGTCGAACTATTTAAAACCTGCTGACCAAGAAATCTGACAAAATACAAGAAACATAGAAACATAGAAAATAGGTGCAGGAGTCGACCATTTGGCCCTTCGAGCCTGCACCGCCATTCAATATGATCATGGCTGATCATGCAACTTCAGTACCCCTTTCCTGCTTTCTCTCCATACCCCTTGATCCCTTTAGCCATAAGGGCCACATCTAACTCCCTTTTGAATATTTATAACGAACTGGCCTCAACAACTTTCTGTGGTAGAGAATTCCACAGGTTCACAATTCTCTGAGTGAAGAAGTTTCTCCTCATCTCAGTCCTAAATGGCTTACCCCTTATCCTTAGGTTGTGACCCCTGGTTCTGGACTTCCCCAACATTGGGAACATTCTTCCTGCATCTAACCTGTCCAATCATGTCAGAATTTTATATGTTTCTATGAGATCCCCTTTCATTCTTCTAAATTCCAGTTAATATAAGCCTAGTCGATCCAGTCTTTCTTCATATGTCAGTCCTGCCATCCTGAGAATCAGTCTGGTGATCCTTTGCTGCATTCCCTCAATAGCAAGAATGTTCTTCCTCAGATTAGGAGACCAAAACTGTACACAATATTCAAGGTGTGGCCTCACCAAGGCCCTGTACAATTGCAGTAAGATTTCCCTGCTCCTATACTCAAATCCTCTCGCTATGAAGGCCAACATGCCATTTGCCTTCTTCACCGCCCGCTGTACCTGCATGCCAACTTTCAATGACTGATGTACCATGACACCCAGATCTCGTTGCACTTCCCCTTTTCCTATTCTGCTGCCATTCAGATAATATTCTGCCTTCATGTTTTTGCCACCAAAGTGGATAACCTCACATTTATCTACATTATACTGCATCTGCCATGCATTTGCCCACTCACCTAACCTGTCCAAGTCACCCTGCAGCCTCTTAGCATCCTCCTCACAACTCACACTGCCACCCATCTTAGTGTCATCTGCAAATTTGGAGATATTACATTCAATTCCTTCATCTAAATCATTAATGTATATTGTAAATAGCTGGGGTCCGAGCACTGAACCTTGCGGTACCCTACTAGTCACGGCCTGCCATTCTGAAAAGGACCCGTTTATTCTGACTCTCTGCTTCCTGTCTGCCAACCAGTTCTTTATCCATGTCAATGCATTACCCCCAATACCATGTGCCTTAATTTTGCACAATCGTCTCTTGTGTGGGACCTTGTCAAAAGCCTTTTGAAAGTCCAAATACACCACATCCACTGGTTCTCCCTTGTCCACTCTACTAGTTCCATCCTCAAAATATTCTAGAAGATTTGTCAAGGCATTACTAAACTTCCAGAATGAACATATAATTGGCAAATGAATTACAATATAGTTAAGTGTGAGGTGGTACATTTTGGTGGGAAGAATAAGGAGGCCATATACTCCTTGGACAAGAAAGCCGTGATTTTACAAACCCATTGGATGCTGGATCCATCCCGGCCTCTGAAATGAATTTCCCCTGATTGGGCTTGTCAAGCCGGCCCAGCATGTTTGACGGCCAATTAGAGGAAGCTGGACTGGTGATGTCAACTGATGACGCGCCATCAGCCGGTTTCCTTAAAGGGACCATGGCCAACTTTATTTTGATATTTGTGCTGTCAGTATTTTACAGCATTGAGGTGCTGCAAACACTGACAAGCACTGCACAAAGATGCAGGGCTGCACCCAGGCTCTCCCATGACTCCCTCCAGATGCTTATGGAGGGAGTCGCAGCACACTGGGAGGTCCTCGTCCTTCTCCCGAGGAGGTCAACACAGCCTGGTTGCACATTGCACAGGAGGGCACAAGCAGGGATGTTGTCAGGAGGACCTGGGTGCAGTGCCACAAACATTTCAATGATTTCAGTAGATCACGAAACGTTACTGCAAAACCACACTGAATCTCATCCTGTTGTGCCTCTCGTCACAACCTCATCACTCTTCCTTCCTAACTCTGTTCCTGCACATCCTTACTCACACCAACTTACCTTGCACCTCCACCCATCCCTCTCTATCTACATTATCAGATTCCCATCTCACTAGCCACCCCTAACACTCACCCTCATCCTAATGCAATCATACCAACTAACAACACACTTGGGCATCGTATGCAATGCTCATGTAAAGTTTCTGTTAATGTGTCATTGAAACCTTGATTTTCAACACTTTAAGTTCTTGGACAGATTTATGTGCACCTCTGGAAGTGGCTTCGTGAGTTGCAGTAAATTGAAGAGATATAATGGTAACCCCCGCAATGGTGATGAGTGTGAAAGGAATGACTTGGAAGGATGCTTCATGGGGTTGGTGAGGAGTGCAACCAACCTGGCACAGCATGTGGCAGCCAGGGTGTACAGCATCAAGTGAAGTAAATCTGACCATATTGAGGCCATTCCTGGTCTCCCAGGCAGCAATGTGATCGGGTGCTGATGCGCTGAGTCCTGCGCAGCATCAGCTGATTGCGGAGAAGGTTGATGGTGCTGCTGGTGTGCCTGGTGCTGCTGATATTGAGGCTGATCATGGTGGGATTCTGAGGACCAAGGTGAGAGAGTTTCAAAGGCACCCATGCTGATGGAATAGATGGCAGGTGAAGTAGAGATGACAGAAGTGATCTGTCAATGGTGAGAGAGTTAATGCGGTCAGACTGGATGGAGACTTGTGTAAAGGCTTGCAGCATCCTGAATCTGTAGTGGAAATGCAGTTTAGGGAAGCTCGTAGTTAAGGCAACATATCTCAATCATCTGGGAGCTTTGACTTGACATTTGAAGCTGCCAACTCATCAGCTGTTTCAGTGGCCACTGGCCTCAGCTTCACAGACGAGGTCCAGGCACAGCGGGAAACTGGTGGGCGACCTGTCAAATCCAAAAATCTGGGGGAAAAAACATTCATAAGTGGCTGTTAACCTGCCACCAATGATTTTATTGCCCCCCCCCCACCCCGCCACCCCGCCCCCGCCGCTGCGAGTCTGGTCAGCTCAGTGCTGACAGACCCGACATTTGGTAAAGATGTGTGGCGGCAGGTTCACAGTGGGGTCCCGACCCGCTGGGGGAAAAAAATTACTTTCCCATCCGACTCACCACTGATCGTGCCTGCTGATTCCCTGCAAAATCCAACCAAAGAGTCTAAATGGTTAGAGGAGCAAATTCAGAAATCATTGAAAGCAGTGATACAGATTAATAAGGCCTTCAGAAAAAGCAAACAAAGCACTGGGGCTCAATTCTAAAGGGATGGAATTGAAAAGTAGTGAAGTTACGTTAAACTTGTTTTGAACCTTGGGTAGAACACACTTAGAGGACTGTGCACTGTGCGGTCTCCATATTATAAAAAGGATATAGAGGCACTGAAAAAGATGTACAAGGATGATACCAGAATCGTGAGGTTATACTTATCAGGAAAAACTGAACCAGCTGGAGCTCTTTTCTGTAGAAAAGAGAAGACTGAGGGATAACCTGATTATCTTTAAGATTATAAAGGCGTTTGATGTGTTAGACATAGTGAAGATGTTTCCACTTGTGGGAGAGATAAAAACTAGGGCCCATAAATGTGAGATATTCACTAATAAATCCAATAGGGAATGCAGGAGAAACTTCTTTACTCCGAGAGTGGTGAGAATGTGGAACTCGCTACAACAGGGAGTAATTGAGGCAAACAGCACAGAGGCATTTAAGGGGAAGCTGGACAAGCACATGAGAATGGAGGGATAGAAGGATATTCTGATAGGATTAGATGAAGGAGGGTGGGAGAGGCTCTTGTGGAGCACCTTGTAGAGGGACGTCACCAAGATCCAGGTCAGTGATTGGAGCAAGGGCAGGTACAGCAGGAGCGACGAGGTCGGGGCGAAGGAGCGGCAAGAAATAGTAGAGGGATGTGATCGGGGCCCAGGAGAGGCACGAGTTCGGGGCCCAGAAGAGGCAAGGGCCCAGGGGCAGCACGGGCCAGCCCACACTGCGATATGTGTGCGCACGAGATCTGTGCAGCAGATCTGGTCTCCAGTCGTCTTGGTTAATCCTTGTCACTGGACCAAGACCTAGCCCTGTCAAGCCCGTGTGGTGGCTGGTGTGCAACGGCCACCACACGTTAAAAAAATCCACACACACGCATTTAGATTTAGTTCGGGACCTGGAATTTTAGGTCCTTCATTGAAACACCTGTGAACTTTTTGACGTGGAAGCAAGTCATCCTCGATTCGAGGGACTGCCTATGATGATGATGATGATGATGATGATGTGGAGCATAAACACTGACATGGATCAGTTGGGTCGAATGCCCTGTTTCTGTGCTGCACATTTAATGTAATTCAATGTAAAAATCAAAGTAATCGTGCCTCCTTCAACTAACAAAAAGAACTTGCGGACTACATTTGGTAAATTGAGACTGGATTCTGAAATGTTGCTGCATGTGCATCCTGAAGGCACATTGTGGCATGCAAACAGTAGGTCACAAACCCATTAATTCAAATAGGAAACTCTAAACGGATGTGGATAAAAATGATGAGGCCAGATTATGCTCGTAATGGGATGTTTTCTATAAAAAAAATCTGGTTTCCAGAAATTGAGTTTCCTGATTCTTAGAGAGTCTTATTCTTGTAACATCCGCACCACAACAAATAATCAAAAACATCTTTCCTGCTATGTCCTTTCATTGAGTTACCATGGATTCAATTGTTACCCAGAGAAATAACATCCTACTAAAATGGAATTTGTATTTTATTCACCATTTGATTGTTTAACATTTGTTTTATTGGCTATAATTCTGAAGTAAGTTAAAAGTAATTTAGTAAGAATTCGAGCCTGCTTCTCAAAGATCCTGTTAGCTCTGTCATATCACAGCTTGCAAATTACTTTAATCTCTATGCCAAATATATATATATATATATACATATAAAGATACTGAAAGTTTACATCACTGAATACTGCAGAACACAATTTTAAAAGGGCAAGTTACTTTGGGAGTATTTTTTTATATTTCATTGAAGGTTTGGGTTTGTAATGTATTTGCTTCATGGGTTCTTTGTTAAGAATTCACAGCAACACATTGCTATTAAGAACTAGTTGGTTTATTAACAAAGGTGTCACAATCACACTACACATTACCAGTTCATGCACTAGGCTCATAACTGCATACCTCATCGTGGATGACCTAAACCCAACTGACTGGGGTTTTATTGAGTCTTGTGAACATCACGTGACTGGCTCAGCCACTCACAATGCAACAGCTCCACAAATCTGTGAGCATACTCACAGGTGCAGACATAGAAAGATTGGCCCCAAGTTTCCACACGCGGCGAAAAAGGCGCACCTCAGAGCTGGGCGCCTGTTTTTCGCGCCGGAAAAAAAGTGCAGTATTCTCGAGCTCCTTGGAGCTCGATGTCTGCTTGGCGTGGCGCACGGGACGGAGCCTACCACTCGCGCCGATTTTGTAAGTAGGAGGGGGCGGGTACAATTGAAATGAGGCTTCTTGGTGCCAGCAACCCTGCGCATGCGCGTTGGAGCGTTCGCGCACGCGCAGTCTGAAGTAAACATTGGCACTCGGCCATTTTTAAAAGTACTGCAGAAAAAGTGAAGATTTGTTTCTTGGACCCCTGCAAAGGCTTGCATTTTAATTTTCTTCATATTTCTGTGTGTGAGGGAGTGCTTTTAGCAGCACTGCTGAATAAATCACCTGCTGAAATCAGTGAGTTCAGCTTTTCACTGCTAAACTTGCAGAACCGGTGCCTGCAAATTAAGAACTGTGTGTTTGGAGAAATAAAAGTGCCAATT
Source organism: Pristiophorus japonicus (assembly GCF_044704955.1). Classification (NCBI taxonomy): domain Eukaryota; kingdom Metazoa; phylum Chordata; class Chondrichthyes; family Pristiophoridae; genus Pristiophorus; species Pristiophorus japonicus. Next base: position 117,250,956 of record NC_091992.1, read on the forward strand.
CAACTTTGCAATGGATCAACTTCCACCAAGAACAAAGAATTTCTTGCATGAGGAAGCAAACCATTGCATAATATGTGGTGCACCCATTCTGCAAATTTAAATATAAAGATGTCGATGTGGCTGCCTCTCCCTGTCCAAATGGCCTCAGTCAGTCCCCCTCACAGCTCGAAGGCTTCTGCTGCTCCCGACCAGCCACTGACGCCGCTGCAATCCCATGGCCGAATGGCCTCAAGTACGTCTGGGTGCTGCATCTTCGCGGGGAATGAAGGCCTGCCTCAAGCACCAAGGCTGCTTGCTGCCTGCCGCTGCCGTCGAGACACTGACGCCACACCCCTGCCTGAAAGGCCTGCCTGAAGCACTTTCACACAGGTAGGAACATGGTTTATTTAATCTTTTCTTTGCTTATAAATTTTTATTCAGGTTGGATTTATTTGTATAATATTTGTATAAGTATAACTAAGGATTGATTGTAGAATTTAATGACTTCCCTTCCCCCCTCCCCCCCCCGCCCCACACCTCGTTCCCGACGCCTAATTTGTAACCTGCGCCTGATTTTTTTAAAGTGTAGACAAGATTTATTCAAGCGTACAAAAATCTTCACTTACTCCATTCTAAGTTAGTTTGGAGTACGTTTTCACTGTGGAAACTTTGAAATCAGGCGTCAGTGGCCGGACACACCCCCTTTTGAAAAAAAAATTCAGTTCCAAGGTGAAACTGTTCTACCTGACTAGAACTGCAGAAAACTAAATGGAGAATTCCGATTTCTAAGGTACTCCGTTCTACACCAGTTGCTCCTAAAAATCAGGAGCAAATCATGTGGAAACTTGGGGCCATAGAAAATAGGTGCAGGAGTAGGCCATTCAGCCCTTCTAGCCTGCACCGCCATTCAATGAGTTCATGGCTGAACATGCAACTTCAGTACCCCATTCCTGCTTTCTCGCCATACCATTTGATCCCCCTAGTAGTAAGGACTACATCTAACTCCTTTTTTAATATATTAATGAATTGGCCTCAACAACTTTCTGTGGTAGAGAATTCCACAGGTTTACCACTCTCTGGGTGAAGAAGTTTCTCCTCATCTCGGTCCTAAATGGCTTTCCCCTTATCCTTAGACTGTGACCTCTGGTTCTGGACTTCCCCAACATTGGGAACATTCTTCCTGCATCTAACCTGTCTAAACCTGTCAGAATTTTAAACGTTTCTATGAGATCCCCTCTCATTCTTCTGAACTCCAGTGAATACAAGTCCAGTTGGTCCAGTCTTTCTTGATATGTCAGTCCCGCCATCCCGGGAATCAGCCTAGTTAACCTTCGCTGCACTCCCTCAATATCAAGAATGTCCTTCCTCAAGTTAGAAGACCAAAACTGTACACAATACTCCAGGTGTGGCCTCACCAAGGCCCTGTACAACTGTAGTAACACCTCCCTGCCCCTGTACTCAAATCCCCTCGCTATGAAGGCCAACATGCCATTTGCTTTCTTAACCGCCTGCTGTGCCTGCATGCCAACCTTCAATGACTGATGTACCATGACACCCAGGTCTCGTTGCACCTCCCCTTTTCCTAATCTGTCACCATTCAGATAATAGTCTGTCTCTCTGTTTTTACCACCAAAGTGGATAACCTCACATTTATCCACATTATACTTCATCTGCCATGCATTTGCCCACTCACCCAACCTATCCAAGTCACTCTGCAGCCTCATAGCATCCTCCTCGCAGCTCACACTGCCACCCAACTTAGTGTCATCCGCAAATTTGGAGATACTACATTTAATCCCCTCGTCTAAATCATTAATGTACAATGTAAACAGCTGGAGCCCCAGCATAGAACCTTGCAGTACCCCATTAGTCACTGCCTGCCATTCTGAAAAGTACTCATTTACTCCTACTCTTTGCTTCCTGTCTGATAAACAGTTCTCAATCCACGTCAGCACACTGCCCCCAATCCCATGTGCTTTAACTTTGCACATTAATCTCTTGTGTGGGACCTTGTCGAAAGCCTTCTGAAAGTCCAAATACACCACATCAACTGGTTCTCCCTTGTCCACTCTACTGGAAACATCCTCAACAAATTCCAGAAGATTTGTCAAGCATGATTTCCCTTTCACAAATCCATGCTGACTTGGACCTATCATGTCACCTCTTTCCAAATGCGCTGCTATGACATCCTTAATAATTGATTCCATCATTTTACCCACTACCGATGTCAGGCTGACCGGTCTATAATTCCCTGTTTTCTCTCTCCCTCCTTTTTTAAAAAGTGGGGTTACATTGGCTACCCTCCACTCCATAGGAACTGATCCAGAGTCTATGGAATGTTGGAAAATGACTGTCAATGCATCCGCTATTTCCAAGGCCACCTCCTTAAGTACTCTGGGATGCAGACCATCAGGCCCTGGGGATTTATCGGCCTTCAATCGCATCAATTTCCCCAACACAATTTCCCGACTAATAAGGATTTCTCTCAGTTCCTCCTTCTTACTAGACCCTCTGACCCCTTTTATATCTGGAAGGTTGTTTGTGTCCTCCTTAGTGAATACCGAACCAAAGTACTTGTTCAATTGGTCTGCCATTTCTTTGTTCCCCGTTATGACTTCCCCTGATTCTGACTGCAGGGGACCTACGTTTGTCTTTACTAACCTTTTTCCCTTTACATATCTATAGAAACTTTTGCAATCCGTCTTAATGTTCCCTGCAAGCTACCTCTCGTACTCTATTTTCCCTGCCCTAATCAAACCCTTTGTCCTCCTCTGCTGAGTTCTAAATTTCTCCCAGTCCCCGGGTTCGCTGCTATTTCTGGCCAGTTTGTATGCCACTTCCTTGGCTTTAATACTATCCCTGATTTCCCTTGATAGCCACGGTTGAGCCACCTTCCCTTTTAAATTTTTACGGCAGACAGGGATGTACAATTGTTGAAGTTCATCCATGCGGTCTCTAAATGTCTGCCATTGCCCACTGTCAATCCCTAAGTATCATTCGCCAATCTATCCGAGTCAATTCATGCCTCATACCTTCAAAGTTACCCTGCTTTAAGTTTTGGACCATGGACTCGGTTTCATTCTCCATCCTAATGTAGAATTCCACCATATTATGGTCACTCTTCCCCAAGGGGCCTCGCACAACGAGATTGCTAATTAATCCTCTCTCATTACACAACACCCAGTCTAAGATGGCCTCCCCCCTAGTTGGTTCCTCGACATATTGGTCTAGAAAACCATCCCTTATACACTCCAGGAAATCCTCCTCCACCGTATTGTTTCCAGTTTGGTTAGCCCAATCTATATGCATATTAAAGTCACCCATGATAATTGCTGCACCTTTATTGCATGCACCCCTAATTTCCTGTTTGATGCCCTTCCCAACATCACTACTACTGTTGAGGTCTGTACACAACTCCCACTGGTGTTTTCTGCCCTTTGGTATTCTGTAGCTCCACCCATACTGATTCCACATCATCCAAGCTAATGTCTTTCCTTACAATTGCATTAATTTCCTCTTTAACCAGCAATGCCACCCCGCCTCCTTTTCCTTTCTGTCTATCCTTCCTATATGTTGAATACCCTTGGATGTTGAGTTCCCAGCCTTGGTCACCCTGGAGCCATGTCTCCGTGATGCCAACCACATCGTATCCGTTAACTGCTATCTGCACTGTTAATTTGTCCACCTTATTCCCAATACTCCTCGCATTGAGGCACAGAGCCTTCAGGCTTGCCTTTTTAACACACTTTGACCCTTTAGAATTTTGCTGCAAAGTGGCCCTTTTTGTTTTTTGCCTTGGATTTCTCTGCCCTCCACTTTTACTCATCTCCTTTCTGTCTTTTGCTTCTGTCTCCATTTTGTTTCCCTCTGTCTCCCTGCATTGGTTCCCATCCCCCTGCCATATTAGTTTAACTCCTCCCCAACAGCACTAGCAAACACTCCTCCTAGGACATTGGTTCCAGTCCTGCCTAGGTGCAGACCGTCCGGTTTGTACTGGTCCCACCTCCCCCAGAACTGGTTCCAATGCCCCAGGAATTTGAATCCCTCCCTGCTGCACCACTGCTCAAGCCATGTATTCATCTGAGCTATCCTGCGATTCCTACTCTGACTAGCATGTGGCACTGGTAGCAATCCCAAGATTACTCCTTTTGAGGTCCTACTTTTTAATTTAGCTCCTAGCTCCTTAAATTCGTCTCATAGGACCGCATCCCATTTTTTTACATATATCGTTGGTACCAATGTGCACCACGACAACTGGCTGTTCACCCTCCCTTTTCAGAATGTCCTGCACCCGCTCCGAGACATCCTTAACCCTTGCACCAGGGAGGCAACATACCACTCTAGAGTCTCGGTTGCGACCGCAGAAACGCACTTGAATCCCTTATCACTATCGCTCTCCCACTCTTTTTCCTGCCCTCCTGTGCAGCAGAGCCAGCCACGGTGCCATGAACTTGGCTGCTGCTGCTCCCCCCTGATGATAATCCCCCTCAACAATACTCAAAGCGGTGTATCGGATTTGCAGGGGGATGACCGCAGGGGATCCCTGCACTACCTTCCTTGCACTGCTCTTCCTGTTGGTCTTCCATTCCCTATCTGGCTGTGCACCCTTTACCTGCGGTAAGACCAACACACTAAACGTGCTATTCACGTCATTCTCAGCATCGTGGATGCTCCAGAGTGAATCCACCTTCAGCTCCAATTCTGCAACGCGGTCCGTCAGGAGCTGGAGGCAGATACACTTCCCGCACACGTAGTCGTCAGGGACACCGGAGGCGTCCCTGATTTCCCACATAGTACAGGAGGAGCATAACACATGACCGGACAGGGTTAAATATACAAATCTAGCACGGATCCTAATCGATCCTGCAATGGGAGGCACTCGCATACAGAGCCATTAAATTCATTAGCTGGCGCTCCCTCTTCCAACTGGGAGTCAACTGGGTTTCCAAGTGAGTCAATGAGTAAAATTTGTGATTTCTCTTTATGGGGCAGGGAAACAAGCTTCGGATTTTGTAAACTATACATATTTAATATACTTTAGCCCTTCTTATAATATCAATTAAGAATGGAAATCTATTCAGTTGTTTTGAGTTTGTCAACTTGGGTCACCAAACCAAGTTATTTTTTCCTCAGATGAAGACATGCTGCTATCGGCTCTCAAAGAGTTACTGGCAAAGCCATGTTGAATGTTTCAAAGGCTGCTAAATGGTGACGGTCAAGTCCCAAGAAACATCAAGTACTGCATGTGACTTCCACTGAGAGTAGCGATCAAACTGCAATACTGAATTGAAACTTTTTGCTCTGCTTAATGTTTAACACCTGGAACTTGGGATTTGTTGATAGTAGGCACTCTGGTTGATGGTCCACTGGCTGGCAACAATCTCCATGGCAGTGGCTCTCTGGTTTTGTTTTTAATTGTCCAAGCCAGAAAAAGGAGAACATAATTCTTTGCAGAATGATTCTGAAGTTACTTTATCAGAAGCCCAATGTCGTAATTATAAGCTCATTGTCTGCTCTGCCAAGAAATGCGTTCTTCACTTTACTGCAGACAGCTGTGTAAGTGATTGATGCATGTCTCTCAGCTACAATTATATTAAAAGTGCCTGGGTTGAAACGTTGAATGTAGTATATTCTAGCAAAGCGCAGAAAAGGAGCGGAATATCATTTTCAATTTATGAAGTGAATCAGGGGTGTAAGTTGGTGCTTTAACTTTGGATCTGCTATGTGAGTGGGAGAGATAATTGAGGTGAGCAACGGCGACAGTGGAAGTACAATTCCCGACTTTGCACTCGGGATCATTTCAAGTCAGGCACAGCACTTGTTAGGGAGCCCCGCTTTAATCACCCTGACAATGTGCCTCACCTTCAACTCTGAACGAGAATTTGCCTGTTGCTCCATTGGAAATTGTGAATTTCCATAATGCTTAATCATACAGCATTTCTGGGTGGGAGTGCAAAATTTGAGGGCAAGTTCGTGCAATGGGTTCACGCCTACTAAGTGCTGAAATGAGCTGCCCAAACCTTTTCCACTTGGGACCCTGAACAGCTGCGAGAGAGAGAGAGTGAGAGAGAAAAGTTCATTCCATCTGGGCTGAATTCAAACACAAGCTGCAGGGTGAAAGGACAGTGTGCTCGCCCAGTGCATCACCCACTCCCCATGAAAGCTGAACAAAGCTTAAAAACAAATCTGCATAAATAAGATGTTGCCAACAGCAGAAAGTATAAAATATGAAAAGAACCAGTGTTCCCGGTTACTGGCCTACACAGTTTCTATCTGAAGCCATCGGGTTAGAAATTGGATCTTGTTGCACCCTTTTAACGAGTTTAAAATGGGCACAATGTGCCTCAATTTTGCAACTAAAATCCTGGAAAAAGTCCAAACTGAAATTGGGTGTGGTCATTTTTTAGGTATTCGGGGCAGCCAGCTAAAACAGGCATTAGGCCCTTGCAGATGCTAATTTGGGGCCTGATGACTGTTTTAAGTCCCCACTCCTCCATAGAAATTCGGATACCCTGAGTGGAGCAAGAGTCGGGTCTGCTCTGCTCAGGCTCTCGACATGTGGATGCAGCCCAGAGAGGGGGCACCACTGTAGAAGTAATTACTTAAAAAAAAAATTGATCTGCTGCAGGAGTGCTCCAGTTGACCGCTTCAGGCTATGATTGGTTGTCCTCCCCTTACCTGAGGGTGCTACCAACAAGGCAAGCTCCCGCTCACCAGTTGTCGCTTTCACCAGTTGTCGCTTTCATCAGTTGTCCCTCTCACCAGTTGTCCCTCTCACCAGTTGTCCCTCTCACCAGTTGTCCCTCTCACCAGTTGTCCCTTTCACCAGTTGTCCCTTTCACCAGTTGTCCCTCTCACCAGTTATCCCTTTCACCAGTTGTCCCTCCAACCAGTTGTCCTTTCACCATTTGTCGCGATCACCAGTTGTCCCTCTGTCCAGTTGTCCCTATCACCAGTTGTCCCCCTCACCAGTTGTCCCCCTCACCAGTTGTCCCCCTCACCAGTTGTCTCGATCACCAGTTGTCCCTCTCACCAGTTGTCCCCCTCACCAGTTGTCCCTCTCACCAGTTGTCCCTCTCACCAGTTGTCCCTCTCACCAGTTGTCCCTCTCACCAGTTGTCCATCTCACCAGTTGTCCATCTCACCAGTTGTCCCTCTCACCAGTTGTCCCCCTCACTAGTTGTCCCTCTCATCATTTGTCCCTCTCACCAGTTGTCCCACTCAGCATTTGTCCCTTTCACCATTTGTCCCTCTCACCATTTGTCCCTCTCACCATTTGTCCCACTCAGCAGTTGTCCCACTCAGCAGTTGTCCCTTTCACCAATTGGCCCGATCACCAGTTGTCCCGATCACCAGTTGTCTCGATCACCAGTTGTCTCGATCACCAGTTGTCCCTCTCACCAGTTGTCCCTCTCACCAGTTGTCCCTCTCACCAGTTGTCCCTCTCACCAGTTGTCTCACTCACCAGTTGTCCCTCTCACCAGTTGTCCCTCTCACCAGTTGTCCCTCTCACCAGTTGTCCCTCTCACCAGTTGTCCCTCTCACCAGTTGTCTCGATCACCAGTTGCTCCTCTCACGAGTTGTCCCTCTCACGAGTTGTCCCTCTCACGAGTTGTCCCTCTCACGAGTTGTCCCTCTCACGAGTTGTCCCTCTCACGAGTTGTCCCTCTCACGAGTTGTCCCTCTCACGAGTTGACCCTCTCACCAGTTGTCTCTCTCACCAGTTGTCTCTCTCACCAGTTGTCCCTCTCACCAGTTGTCTCTCTCACCAGATGCCCCTCTCACCAGTTGTCTCGATCACCAGTTGCTCCTCTCACGAGTTGTCCCACTCACAAGTTGTTCCTCTCACCAGTTGTCCCTCTCACCAGTTGTCCCTCTCACCAGTTGTCCCTCTCACCAGTTGTCCCTCTCACCAGTTGTCCCTCTCACCAGTTGTCCCTCTCACCATTTGTCCCACTCAGCAGTTGTCCCTTTCACCAATTGTTCCTATCACCAGTTGACCCTATCACCAGTTGACCCTATCACCAGTTGACCCTATCACCAGTTGTCCCTATCACCAGTTGTCCCTATCACCAGTTGTCCCTATCACCAGTTGTCCCTATCACCAGTTGTCAATATCACCAGTTGTCTCGATCACCAGTTGTCTCTCTCACCAGTTGTCTCTCTCACCAGTTGTCCCTCTCACCAGTTGTCTCGATCACGAGTTGTCCCTCTCACGAGTTGTCCCTCTCACGAGTTGTCCCTCTCACGAGTTGTCCCTCTCACGAGTTGTCCCTCTCACCAGTTGTCCCACTCAGCAGTTATCCCTTTCACCAGTTGTCCCTCTCACCATTGATCCCACTCAGCAGTTGTCCCACTCAGCAGTTGTCCCTCTCACCAGTTGTCTCGATCACCAGTTGCCCCTCTCACTAGTTGCCCCTCTCACCAGTTGTCTCGATCACCAGTTGCCCCTCTCACTAGTTGCCCCTCTCACCAGTTGTCCCTCTCACCAGTTGTCCCTCTCACCAGTTGTCTCGATCACCAGTTGTCTCTCTCACCAGTTGTCTCTCTCACCAGTTGTCCCTCTCACCAGTTGCCCCTCTCACCAGTTGTCTCGATCACCAGTTGCCCCTCTCACCAGTTGCCCCTCTCACCAGTTGTCCCGATCACCAGTTGTCCCGATCACCAGTTGTCCCGATCACCAGTTGCCCCTCTCACCAGTTGCCCCTATCACCAGTTGCTCCTATCACCAGTTGTTCCTATCACAACTCGATAACAAGTCCACATGAATTTCTAGTTAATTAGGTCTGTAGGGCCCAAATAGGGCCCACCCGTTTTTTTCGGCGCACTCACATGAGATGCGCCAACTTCCTACGATCCAAACGGCGGCAAAAAAATGTCCCCGGATTCTGGCCCCTCTGCCAACTCTCCCGGGGCGTGGCGAGTTCATTGGGGGCTGGAGTTAGGACCCTGTTCCTAAAAGAGTGTCGGCAGCTGTCCGCATGCGCAGTAGAGCGTTCACGCATGCGCAGTAGCTCGTTCCATGATTGTGATGAAGCGTGCCTGCAGTGTGGGAGTAACGCATCACGCCCCTGTCCTGGGCCAAGTGGCCTGCCGCACAGGCCAGCCCGCTGCCTTCCCACGCTGAAGGCTACAGGAAACAGGTTTGTGTGGGGAGACTTTTGATCGGGGCAGGTGCGGGGAGGGGGAAGAGTTTTCATCGGGGGGGCGGGGGGCGGGGGGCGGAAGGAGGAGAGTTTTGATCCGGGGGTGGGGAGGAGAGAGGAGAGTTTTGATGGTGTGGGGTTGGGGGGGCGGAGAAGAGAGGGGAGTTTCGATGTGGAGGAGGGGAGAGAAGAGAGGGGAGTTTTGATCTGGGGGGGAGGAGAATGGAGAGTTTTGATGGGGCCGGGCGGGAGAAGAGAGGGGAGTTTTGATCTGGGGTGGAGGAGTGAGAGGAGAGTTTTGATGGGGGGGCGAGAAGAGAAGAGAGTTTTGATGTGGGGGTGGTGGGGGAGGAAGAGAGGAGAGTTTTGATGTCGGCAGGAGGCCGGGGGGTGGTGATAACTGCATAGCCAGTAATTTTAATGAGCTTACTCAAGACTTTCCTTCACCTGTTGATGAGAACTTTCCTATGAGCAGGAGGTACTTCTATTTTTTATTTGGATATTTTGAAAAAATTATGTAAATATGTTTTGTCTCTACTTCTTTTATTTTTGTAGTTTAAGCTTCCATGAATGCTTTTGTTGCATAGTAAATTAACTTTGCGAAGTTTATCATATGTCCTGTATAGCTGTTTGATCCTATTCACATTCTTTAGTCAAGTCATTAAGTACCTACCTGCGCTGATTTCTTAACTCTCCGCAAGGGGTTTCTGTGTGGCCAGAAGTGGCAATATACGCTGGCCTAAGTTCGTTTGGAGCAACTATTAGCTGTCCAAACTGGCTTAACTGGCCAAAACAGGCGTAGGTGGCTGGTAACGCCCCCTTTTGAACAAAACTAAACTAAATTTTAAAAATCCTAACAAACTCACTTACACTGGTGCAAATTGAATGTGCAAAATGGGGATTTTTAAGATATTCCAAAATAATCAAGTTGCTCCAAAAAAAACGGAGCAACTCCTGGGCAATTTTGGGCCCATAATACAGTGTACATTTTACTCGCTTCAGTGGAACCAAATGTCCTGTGCTTCAAATGCATCACTCTGAAAGAAGGACTTGATTTCAGATAAAGTGCCCGATTTTATCTGGACAGTAAAGAGAACTCCCCCGTGATATAGTTAGTGACGTCATTGCTTTACAAATTATGCCCCCTGATCAAAATATGACATCACATTTGAAAAACTATTTAAATATGGTTAACACAACCATGAACTATTCGCTGAAGTTTTTTTCCTGTGACTTTATTGCACTACAGGTACAATTTCTCAAATCTGGCAACCTCGGGACTGAGACCGTTCCGGTTTTCGGATTTTTCTGGATTTCGGACAAGAAAATCAATAAAATCAGTAGGCGAATTTGAATGGATAAGACAAACAAGGAGTACATGAAGTAGAATAAACACCAGAGCGTCTGAAGAGCGTTCGTATGCTACCGAGACAGACAAAGTACTAGTGGTGGTGTGGGTCAGGTCGAGTCGGGCCGGATCGAGGGTCATTCGGCAAGACTCGGACCGATCGCATGCCATTTAAAACATAGCGGCGAAGCCGATAACTAGTCTGGCCCGCCGGTTTTTGGACAATAATTCCCGATTTTATTTTACTGAATATCAAAAGAGATATCCGGTTTTCGGACAATTCCGATTTTCGGACAGCCGCATTTGAGACATTGTACCTGTAACACAATTCGGGACTGATACTTTAAATTCAACGCCTCAAATTGTTTTCACCTCTGTTGCCATCGGTGAAAAATCTCTCCTCACTAGCACTTCACCCTCGTGTTAAGTACAGGTAGTTCAATGCAGAGTTTGAAAGGACAAAATCTATAATTGCAGGGCGTTATTCATAGAAACATAGAAAATAGGTGCAGGAGCAGCCCATTCAGCCCTTCGAGTCTGCACCGCCATTCAATGAGTTCATGGCTGAACATGAAACTTCAGTACCCCCTTCCTGCTTTCACGCCATACCGCTTGATCCCCCGAGTAGTAAGGACTTCATCTAACTCCCTTTTGAATATATTTAGTGAATTGGCCTCAACTACTTTCTGTGGTAGAGAATTCCACAGGTTCACCACTCTCTGGGTGAAGAAGTTTCTCCTTATCTCGGTCCTAAATGGCTTACCCCTTATCCTTAGACTGTGACCCCTGGTTCTGGACTTCCCCAACATTGGGAACATTCTTCCTGCATCCAACCTGTCCAAACCCGTCAGAATTTTAAACATTTCTATGAGGTCCCCTCTCACTCTTCTGAACTCCAGTGAATACAAGCCCAGTTGATCCAGTCTTTCTTGATAGGTCAGTCCCACCATCCCGGGAATCAGTCTGGTGAATCTTCGCTGCACTCCCTCAATAGCAAGAATGTCCTTCCTCAAGTTAGGAGACCAAAACTGTACACAATACTCCAGGTGTGGCCTCACCAAGGCCCTGTACAACTGTAGCAACACCTCCCTGTCCCTGTACTCAAATCCCCTCGCTATGAAGGCCAACATGCCATTTGCTTTCTTAACCGCCTGCTGTACCTGCATGCCAACCTTCAATGACTGATGTACCATGACACCCAGGTCTCGTTGCACCTTCCCTTTTCCTAATCTGTCACCATTCAGATAATAGTCTGTCTCTCTGTTTTTACCACCAAAGTGGATAACCTCACATTTATCCACATTATATTTCATCTGCCACGCATTTGCCCACTCACCTAACCTATCCAAGTCACTCTGCAGCCTCATAGCATCCTCCTCGCAGCTCACACTGCCACCCAACTTAGTGTCATCCGCAAATTTGGAGATACTACATTTAATCCTCTCGTCTAAATCATTAATGTACAATGTAAACAGCTGGGGCCCCAGCACAGAACCCTGCGATACCCCACTAGTCACTGCCTGCCATTCCGAAAAGTACCCATTTACTCCTACTCTTTGCTTCCTGTCTGACAACCAGTTCTCAATCCATGTCAGCACACTACCCCCAATCCCATGTGCTTTAACTTTGCACATTAATCTCTTGTGTGGGACCTTGTCGAAAGCCTTCTGAAAGTCCAAATATACCACATCAACTGGTACTCCTTTGTCCACTTTATTGGAAACATCCTCAAAAAAATTCCAGAAGATTTGTCAAGCATGATCTCCCTTTCACAAATCCATGCTGACTTGGACCTATCATGTCACCATTTTCCAAATGCGCTGCTATGACATCCTTAATAATTGATTCCATCATTTTACCCACTACTGAGGTCAGGCTGACCGGTCCATAATTCCCTGCTTTCTCTCTCCCTCCTTTTTTAAAAAGTGGGGTTACATTGGCTACCCTCCACTCGATAGGAACTGATCCAGAGTCAATGGAATGTTGGAAAATGACTGTCAATGCATCCGCTATTTCCAAGGCCACCTCCTTAAGTACTCTGGATTGCAGTCCATCAGGCCCTGGGGATTTATCGGCCTTCAATCCCATCAATTTCCCCAACACAATTTCCCGACTAATAAAGATTTCCCTCAGTTCCTCCTCCTTACTAGACCCTCTGAGCCCTTTTATATCCGGAAGGTTGTTTGTGTCCTCCTTAGTGAATACTGAACCAAAGTACTTGTTCAACTGGTCTGCCATTTCTTTGTTCCCCGTTATGACTTCCCCTGATTCTGACTGCAGGGGACCTACGTTTGTCTTTACTAACCTTTTTCTCTTTACATACCTATAGAAACTTTTGCAATCCGCCTTAATGTTCCCTGCAAGCTTCTTCTCGTACTCCATTTTCCCTGCCCTAATCAAACCTTTTGTCCTCCTCTGCTGAGTTCTAAATTTCTCCCAGTCCCCAGGTTCGCTGCTATTTCTGGCCAATTTGTGTGCCATTTCCTTGGCTTTAATACTATCCCTGATTTCCCTAGATAGCCACGGTTGAGCCACCTTCCCTTTTTTATTTTTACGCCAGACAGGAATGTACAATTGTTGTAGTTCATCCATGCGGTCTCTAAATGTCTGCCATTGCCCATCCACAGTCAACCCCTTAAGTATCATTAGCCAATCTATCCGAGCCAATTCATGCTTTATACCTTCAAAGTTACCCTTCTTTAAGTTCTGGACCATGGTCTCTGAATTAACTGTTTCATTCTCCATCCTAATGCAGAATTCCACCATATTATGGTCACTCTTCCCCAAGGGGCCTCGCACAATGAGATTGCTAATTAATCCTCTCTCATTACACAACACCCAGTCTAAGATGGCCTCCCCCCTAGTTGGTTCCTTGACATATTCAGAGTTCAAGTGGACACGGTATGAAAGCAGAAATCCCCAGGCACAAACAACAGTTCGGCAAAGACCCCTGACATTTTCTAAAATTGTCTTTCCACTAAATAAACTAGCGATGTCCTTTTTAATAAAACATTCTCCTGGACTGAAAGGAAAAAAAGAGTTTGTTCTAGTAGGTTTCAGCTACCACCTTATTTAGTGCAATGTAAAGAATTCACATCTATGCGGCACTCCGCAAGTGAACTGCACACAAAAGCGTGGAAACTCAATACAAATGTTAACAAAATTCTGCCAAAGTTACAATGAGTCCAATTACAACTGAAAGTGAAATTCAAACGTTAATTCACATTTACTAGAATCCAGCACCGCAATTGTTGAAGAATATATGCAGAATGTCCCATTGAAGGGCTCCTTGCATTCAAACCTTCATTATGGTGCCTCGTGGTTTCCTGAAAAATGCAGCTGAAATGCACCAATAGGGATGAGCTATAAACTGTGTTTGACAGTCAGATCAATCTGAATGGGCCCAATTTGGATGTCTTTGAAAAATGCAAATTTTAGCTCAACACGGAATTTAATTTGGCTGGTTTCGTTTCTTTAAGAGCAACATGGCCGTGGGAAGTAGGGTCATTCTGACTATGTTATTTGGGCAAGGGTGTCATTTTCGGTATCATGTTTGCAAATTGTTGTCAAAGCCTTTATTGCTGAATGGTACCATGTTGGCAGCAATATTTATCTACCTTCCCTTGGTGAAGGTAGTTGGAGAAAGTGGCTGACATGTTTCTTTGCAAAAGATGCTCACTTCTCTTTCCGTCAACTGCTTGTATCCACCCATGCTTTCTCCTGGGCTGAAGTCAGGAGGTCTAGGATCCATATGCTCATCCTTAATCTTGAAGGCAAAGATGTGGAGATAGTTGCAGTGATAGGGAAGATATTTTTGAGGCATACATTTGGACACATCATATCCCACCATGAGCCACACAAATGTTTTACAACATTTGCTAAAATGCTTATTTAAAGTGACCGATATTTTTCCAAAATTGGAATCAGGGGTATTTTTTATTGACAGTGAGTTATTGGGGCTGGTGTTTCTTTTTGTTGATATTATCCCTTCCAGTTTTCCTGAGCGTGTTGCCTCTTGTTGGGATTTGATTCCACCAATTCTGGTTGCCTTCGAGTATCTTGCCAATCTCCATGTGTGAGATTTGAGAGTGTTGGCACTCTTTGCAACAGCGGGTCAGTTGACACAAAAAATCCCTCAAATTTGAACATTCTGCATCTAACACCTCCAATTTTGCACAGATGTCTTGGAGGTGGTGAAAGTGCCAGTTTCTGAGCAGATCTGAGGGACAGAAAGTTGCATATCCTTAAAAAATAGTCACTCGCCCTGCCGATATCTGAACTGCTGCACTTTCTGGCAATAGCCATTGGGCAGTAATCAGGAGTGAAGGCTCAGTTATGGGAGCTGAACATTACAGTTGCTAAGGAAATTGAAGTCGGCAGTGGCAGAAAAGCAATCATCATCTTTGTGCCAGTACCCCAACTGAAGTCTTTTCAGAAGATCCAAGTGCGACTTGTGCGAGAGCTCGAAAATAAATTTTGTAGTAAACACCTTGTCTTCATTGCACAGAGGAGAATTTTGCCAAAATCAACCAGAAAAAGCAGAAACAAGAACAAGCAGAAGTGCCCCGGAAGCTGTACATTGACTGCAATGCATGATGTCATTCTCGAAGACCTGGTTTTCCCGAATGAAATTGTGGGTAAGAGAATTTGTGTGAAACTGGATGGTACAAGGCTCATCAAAGTCCATTTGGACAAGGCGCAACAGAACAACATAGAGCACAAAGTGGATACATTTTCTACTGTCGACAAGAAGCTAACTGGCAACGATGTTGTGCATGAATTCCCAGAGTTCCAACTGTAAATTCTGCAGAATGGCTTAAATAAATTATTTTGTTCCTATCTGGAAAAAAAAAAGGAACCATGGCTGATTTTCTTCCACAGCCTAGCCTAAGGGCATGGAGGTTCCCCTACTGCAAACTCAGCTGAGATCAAATAATTCACCACATATTAGGAATCAAACCTGGGACTTCTGGTCTGTATGACTCAGTTACCTGCTGCCTTTAACAACCAAGCTCCTTAAGGGCAGTTTCAAAGAAGCACACTTTCTGCCATTGGTTGTAGTTGAATCAATTATCTATTTCGTTGAGGAACAATGGGACTTGTTACTGCAGTGAATTGTAAAGTATTACGTTTCAAGGACACCCTCAAAGCCTCCTTGATGAAGTACAACATCCCCACCGACACCCTGGCCAAAGACCGTCCGAAGTGAAGAGCATCCGGGAGGGCGCTGAGCACCTCGAGTCTTGTCGCCGAGTGTATGCAGAAAGCAAGCACAGGCGGCAGAAGAAGCGTGCGGCAAACCAGACTCCCCACCCACCCTTTCCTTCAACGACTGTCTGTCCCACCTGTGACAAAGACTGCAATTCCCGTATTGGACTGTACAGCCACCTGAGAACTCACTTTTAGAGTGGAAGCAAGTCTTCCTCGATTTCAAGGGACTACCTACGATGATGATGATGATTACATGGCCTACAGCTTCATACATTTTTGGCTTGCAAATCAAAAATCCCTTCCTCTACTAATTGAGGTGATGTACACCAGGGCAGGATTCTAAAGATAAGCCTCCTGTACTTGCTTATATTTGAGTCTCAACATTAACTGTTGGCAGGATATCCAGCGATAAGGGTAGCACAGTTCATCTCAATTCTGCTCTCAGCTGACTCTCACACACATCCATACCTTTCAGCAGGAGTCACTGGATAGGAATCAGGAGCAGGAACCCTGGCTGATTTCCTGCCCCAATTCATAGCCTAGGGACACTGAGGTAAACTATAGAGCTCTGATTGAGATCAATTACTCGGCATAGAGCAGGGATTGAATCTAAAGCCTTCCTTATCTATATAATTCTGTACCACACCAATTGATGCATCTAACCACTGACCCAGTGGAGGTTCTCTGTCAGGTAACTTTTAAAACATGTGTTAATTTTCTACTTGACACTGTGGTAACTCACCAATACTTTTCTTTTGGTAAATTATCAGTCTCGCTCTGTTTTCCGCACATGAAAAGCTGTTATCATAGTTCAAGTGGATTCCCACCGTTGTTGCTCTTGGTTGAAAGCACACCCTGTGTTTTAACATTTCCTT
Organism: Pristiophorus japonicus; assembly: GCF_044704955.1. Lineage (NCBI taxonomy): Eukaryota > Metazoa > Chordata > Chondrichthyes > Pristiophoridae > Pristiophorus > Pristiophorus japonicus. The sequence goes on from NC_091992.1 coordinate 117,267,515, forward strand.
TATAATTATTGTTTGGAATACCGTGTTTCCTTTGTAGCTTTTAATAAATATAAATATTTAATGTTGCAGAGCACGTGGAGATTGACTTTCTGTTCTTTCCTAGTGGCGTAACATAGAATTAGAGAAAGATAGGAAATGTCAGTTAGTAGCGCGCTTGTTCCTGGGTCTGAAGGTTGGGTGATGGAGCTGCACATCAGGAGGCTGGGTTCATCATCTGATTTCTTAATCCAGTGTAATATTCCAGAAGTGTTCGATCCTTTGGATCAGATATTAAATCGAAATTCTGTCTCACTGTTAAAGATTCTATACTTACTTGACGATCAGGGAACTCGCCCAATGTTCTGGCCAACAGTGCTCCTCAACCATCAGCATCATAAACACGTGAATTGTATTCATGACATGGATGCTCATGGATGTTGCTACCATTGAAAAACTGCTGTGTTTGCCATTTCACAGTAGTCTGATATATGAATTGGTGCAAGATGATTTGACATGATAAACAACAACAACAACTTGCATTTCTGTATCGTCTTTAATATATTAAAATGTCCCAAGGAGCATTATCAAACAAAATTTGACACTGAATACTATGACGATGTATTATAACTGATACTGTATGTTGCTGTCTCAAGCAAATAGAACTATGTAATCTATTCTACAAAATATTGGGCAGAAATGCACTTGTTGAAGAGTTGTGGGAGCCTGCTGTGTGCAAATTGGCTGCTGCGTTTCCTACATTACAACAGTGACTATACTTTAGAAAGTACTTCATTGGCTATGAAGTGCTTTGGGACATCCTGAGGTTGTGAAAGGTGCGATAGAAATACAAGTCTTTCTTTAAAAAGTGAAAAAGGGATAATTAAGAGATTGGCAGGTGCAGCTGACTTGACTTTTATCATTCACTTTCAATTTACAAACCAACCCAGGAAACTAGCAAACGCTGTCTTAACAGCTTCAAAAAGCCAACTCAAAAATGGCCCTGAATATATATACAGGTTGAACCTCCCTTATCCAGAACTCCCTTATCCAGAACCACTCCTCGTCCAGAACCATTCCCAGCCACTGGGTGGCGCATGCGCAGAACTCCGACATGAACAAATTGAAGTCCTTCCACCCTGCTGACTTCCGCAATCGCTGGCCTGACCCCGCGATCCACCATCCACCGGCGCCCCCCCATTATCTCTCCTCCACATTTACAGCCCCAAGCCAGCTTGCCAGCCAGAGGATGTAACGAACAGGGTAGATAAAGGGGAACCAGTGGATGTGGTGTATTTGGACTTCCAGAGGGCATTTGACAAGGTGCCACATAATAGGTTACTGCACAAGATGAAAGTTCACGGGGCTGGGGGTAATATATTAGCATGGATAGAGGATTGGCTAACTAACAGAAAACAGAGAGTCGGGATAAATGGTTCATTCTCTGGTTGGCAACCAGTAACTAGTGGGGTGCCGCAGGGATCGGTGCTGGGACCCGAACTATTTACAATCTATAATAACGACTTGGAAGAAGGGACTGAGTGTAACATAGCCAAGTTTGCTGACGATACAAAAATGGGAGGAAAAGCAATGTGTTAGGAGGACACAAAAAATCTGCAAAAGGACATAGACAGGCTAAGTGAGTGGGCAAAAATTTGGCAGATGGAGTATAATGTTGGAAAGTGTGAGGTCATGCACTTTGGCAGAAAAGAGCAAGTTATTATTTAAATGGCGAAAGATTGCAAAGTGCTGCAGTACAGCGGGACCTGAGGGCATTTGTACATGAAACACAAAAGGATAGCATGCAGGTACAGCAAGTGATCAGGAAAGACAGTGGAATGTTGGCCTTTATTGCAAAGGGGATGGAGTATAAAAGCAGGGAAGTCTTGCTACAACTATACAGGGTATTTGATACATCCTTACCATACAGTATAAATGCACACGAGGCCCATGCTTGAGAGAAGGTCAGTCTGTGACCTGTCCTTTATTCTTTAGCACTCAAGTGATGGAAGTGGGTGGAGCTTCCCCTTTTAGAGCTGAAGGTCCAGGTTAGAAGTGTCTCCCACAAGTTCACCACCTAGTGGTCATTGTTCTCACAGTGTACAACTTAGGTCAGATTTTACATGGGTTACAATGCTGGTTGAATACATGACATCACCTCCCCCCAAAGTCTTATTGGGATCACAGGTTGAGTCTCTCTGGTGGTTTACACTCTCTTGTAGAGCGCCTGAGTTGGGGCTCCGGTTGTTGGGCGCTGGCCTGAGTGTCTGCTGTTTGTGGTGCCTCAGGCCTATCTGGACTGCCCACAGTGACTGGGCTCTCCTTCCTTTGGTTCCGGTGTTCGGTCACCTGTGGTGGAGTGAACTCTATATCGTGTTCTTCCTCTGCTTCTTCTATGGGGTTGCTGAACCTCCTTTTTGTTTGATCCACATGTTTGCGGCAGATTTGTCCATTGGTAAGTTTAACTACCAGAATCCTATTTCCCTCTTTGGCAATCACAGTGCCTGAGAGCCATTTTGGCCCTGCAGCGTAGTTGAGGGCAAAAACAGGGTAATTTACATCAATACTTCGCGCCCTCACATTCCTGTCATGGTAGTCATATTGTGACTGGCGCCTGCTCTCAATAATTTCTTTCATGGTTGGGTGTATAAGGGATAACCGGGTTTTGAGCGTCCTTTTCATTAGCAGCTCTGTGGGTGGAACCCCTGTGAGCGAGTGTGGTCGGGATCTGTAGGCCAACAGGAAGCGTGATAAGCGGCTTTGTAGGGAACCCCCTTGGATTCTGAGCATCCCCTGTTTGATTATCTGCACTGCTCGTTCTGCCTGGCCGTTTGAGGCTGGCTTGAACGGTGCCGTTCTGACATGGTTAATTCCATTGCCTGCCATGAAGTCCTGGAATTCAGTGCTTGTGAAGCACGAGCCATTGTCGCTGACCAAGATGTCTGGTAGACTGTGGGTGGCGAACATTGCCCGTAGACTTTCTACTGTGGCAGAGGATGTGCTTGAATTTAAAATGTCACACTCGATCCATTTGGAGTAGGTGTCTACTACAACCAAAAACATTTTTCCCATGAAAGGACCTGCGTAGTCCAACATGGATGCATGACCAAGGCTTGGCGGGCCATGGCCAGGGGCTAAGGGGGGCTTCCCTGGGCGCATTGTCCAGCTGGGCACACGTGTTGCACCTGCGAACACAAAGTTCCAGATCTGCGTCTATCCTTGGCCACCAAACGTGTGGCCTGGCAATTGCCTTCATCATGACAATGCCCGGGTGCTCATTGTGGAGTTCTCTGATGAACACCTCTCTGCCCATCTGGGGCATGACTACGTGGTTTCCCCACAGTAGGCAATCGGCCTGAATCGAGAGTTCATCCCTGCGCCTGTGAAATGGTTTAAATTCCTCAGGACATGCCCTGCACGTGGCTGCCCAGTCCCCATTCAGTACACATTTCTTGACTAGAGACAATAGCGGGGCTCTATTTATCCAGACTTTAATCTGACGGGCTGTCACGGGTGAGCCTTCGCTACCGAAAGCTTCAACAGCCATGACCATCTCAGCAGCATGCTCGGCAGCCCCCTCATTGGTGGCTAGTGGGAGCCTACTAAGTGCATCGGCACAGTTTTCGTTGCCCGGTCTGTGCCGAATTGTATAGTCATCGGCGGCTAATGTGAGTGCCCACCTCTGTATGCGGGCCAATGAGTTTGCATTTATGGCCTTGTTGTCGGCCAAAAGGGACGTTGGGGGTTTGTGATCTGTCTCCAGCTCAAATTTCCTGCCAAACAGGTACTGGTGCATTTTCTTTACCGCATATACACATGCGAGCGCCTCCTTTTCTACCATCCCGTAGCCCCTTTCTGCCTGGGACAGACTTCTGGAGGCATAAGCTACTGGCTGTAACTGACCATTGGCATTGACATGCTGCAACACACACCCGACCCCATAGGACGATGCATCGCACATTAAAACAAGTTTCTTACATGGGTCATATAGCGTTAACAGATTGTTGGAACATAACAAATTGTGTGCTCTATTAAAAGCCTTTTCCTGGCTGCCCCCCCAGACCCATTCGCAACCTTTGCGTAGGAGCATGTGTAGCGGCTCTAGCAGCGTGCTCAATTTGGGAAGAAAGTTATCAAAATAGTTCAGGAGCCCCAGGAACGAATACAGCTCCGCCGTGTTACGGGGTCTGGTTGTTCTCTGGATCGCTTCCATCTTGGACGCAGTCGGGCTGATCCCGTCTGCTGCTACCCTCATCCCCAGGAATTCTATCTCTGGAGCGAGGAAGACGCACTTCGCCTTTTTCAGTCACAGCCCTACCCGGTCCAGTCTGCGTAGCACATCCTCCATGTGGTGTAGGTGTTCTTCAGTATCGTAACCCGTGATGAGGATGTCGTCCTGAAAAACCACCGTCCCTGGAATCGAATTGAGGAGGCTTTCCATATTTCATTGGAAGATCGCGGCAGCCGAGCGAATCCCGAACGGACATCTGTTGTACTCAAACAACCCCTTGTGTGTCGTGACGGTGGTCAGCTTCTTCGACTCACTCGCCAGCTCCTGGGTCATGTAAGCTGAGGTCAGGTCGAATTTTGCAAAAAGTTTGCCACCGAATAGCGTTGCAAAGAGGTCCTCCGCTCTCGGTAGTGGGTACTGGTCTTGGAGTGACACCCGATTGATGGTGGCCTTGTAATTCTCTCATAACCTGACTGACCCATCCGCCTTGAGCACCGGCACAATCGGGCTCGCCCAGTCACTGAATTCGACTGGTGAGATGGTGTCTTCCCTCAGCAGGTGGTCCAATTCGCCTTCTAGCTTTTCCCGCATCACGTATGGCACCGCTCTGGCCTTGTGGTCTACTGGCCTGGCGTCCGGGTTTATGTGAATCACTACCTTGGCCCCCATGAAAGTGCCAATGCCGGGTTGAAATAACGAGTCAAATTTGTCCAGGATCTGTGAGCATGATACTCGCTCCACAAAGGAAATTGCATTGACATCACCCCATTTCCAGTTCATGACAGCAAGCCAACTCCTCCCCAGTAGTGCGGGACTGTCCCCCGGGACAACCCAGAGTGGCAACCTGTTCTCTGAATCTTTGTGGGTCATGACTACCGTGGCGCTGCCTAGCACTGGAATGATCTCCTTTGTGTATGTCCATAGCTGTGCGTCAATCGGCGATAATTTTGGCCTCCTGGCCTTGGACGCCCACAACTTTTCGAACTGTTTGATACCAATCAGGGACTGGCTGGCCCCCGTGTTTAGCTCCATTGATACTGGGATGCCATTGAGGAACACTTTCATCATTATCGGTGACATCCTGGCATATGAACTGTATACGTGCTCCACATGAACTCGCTGAACTTCAGCTTCCAGCGATTTCTCCCAGCGTTCATTTCTGCAATTTCTGCAGGTATTCTGCTCATCTCTGCAAACTCCGGCTGAGTGTGTGCCTCCACGCCTCCAACATGAGCTGTTGTTGGAAACAAAAGGTCCCTTGCCAGTCGATCGATCCTGGCTGCCCCTGTGACTATCCTTAAGTGCGCCATTAACAGGTGTTGATGGCCACATTGTCCCTTGCAATGGTGTGAATCGCCATTCAGCTTGCCATTGTCTCTGTCGAACTTCCCCCCTGGGTTCGACTACATGTTGGGGCATGCCCGATTGCCCTTGTCTGCCTGGAGAACTGTGTGCTGCTTTAACAATGTTGAATCTCTGTCCCAACCATTCCTTAACACAGTACCTCCCGTCCATTCGGCTAGTGGCCATGCTCGCGTGGTTTAAATCCCAGTTTCTCGTTGCCATTGATATGTCCTTACTATACACTATAAATGCACATGAGGCCCATGCTTGAGAAAAGGTCAGTCTGTGACCTGTCCTTTATTCTTTAGCACTCAAGTGATGGAAGTGGGTGGAGCTTCCCTTTTTATACCTGAAGGTCCAGGTTAGGAGTGTCTCCCACAAGTTCACCACCTAGTGGTCATTGTTCTCACAGTGTACAACTTAGGTCAGATTATACATGGGTTACAATGCTGGTTGAATACATGACAATATTGGTGAGGGCACACCTGGAATACTGCATGCAGTTTTGGCTTCCATATTTATGAAAGGATATACTTGCTTTGGAGGCAATTCAGAGAAGGTTCACTCGGTTGATTCCGGAGATGAGGGGGTTGACTTATGAGGAAAGGTTGAGTAGGTTGGGCCTCTACTCACTGGAGTTCAGAAGAATGTATAAAATTATGAGGAGGCTTGAGAAGGTGGATACAGAGAGGATGTTTCAACTGATGGGGGAGACTAGAACTAGAGGGCATGATCTTAGAATACGGTGCCGCCCATTTAAAACAGAGATGAGGAGAAATTTCTTCTCTCAGAGGGTTGTAAATCTGTGGAATTCGCTGCCTCAGAGAGCTGTGGAAGCTGGGACATTGAATAAATTTAAGACAGAAATAGACAGTTTCTTAAACGATAAGGGGATAAGGGGTTATGGGAAGCGGGCAGGGAAGTGGAGCTGAGTCCATGATCAGATCAGCCATGATCTTATTGAATGGCGGTGCAGGTTCGAGGGCCTACTCCTGTTCCTATTTCTTATGATATCCTCTTGCTCAGTACCTGTTCCATCCAATTTAACGTGACCACCCCTCGTCCAGAAAAATCCCTTATCCAGAACAGGCCTGGTCCCGAGGATTCCGGATAAGGGAGATTCAACCTGTACCTGTGAGAAAATAATAGCACTGAAAATGCAGTGGGACACAGGCTTGTAACCGAAGCTGTATATATACTCAACAGTACTGAACCCCTATTGATGGAAAAGAAAAATTAAGTACATAAAACCTTGAAGAAAGATACAAGTATTGAAGCACAATATTTATTTCTAGGGGCTCCGGAACATACCTCCATCGAAACATTTGGATTTTTGGCACTTTATTTGGCGTATTGTCCAGTATTTTGGAACATATATGAACATGCATTTTTTTTTCATCTAATAAGGGACATTTCAAAGAATTTTGTAATAGTAAATAGGAAATTCAAACCCAGACTGAGTGAGCATAGGATCATTTCAGTCAGGGCTGCAGGAAGGAACTTCAGAATTGTAAACACTCTTAAATGCTACTCTCACCTGCACCAATTGGCATATTTCATTAAGGATGGGGGTGGATCCAGGGTCCTGCCTGCTGGACAATTTTTTTTGCGGGAAAATATTGCATTCTGATTAATTTTACATAATGTTATGCTTCGCAGTTGATTTGCACATCTCATCATTAATAACTCCCACTATGATGAGCGTAATGTTCATAGACAATAAGGGGCAATTAAGGCCTTGCCCATGTCTGAACGTACAAAAGTGGGTACATTTGGCAAGGCACCATCCAACCAGCAGAGCTTCATACACATGGGCACTCTGTGTATAATTAAATGGGTCATAATCACCGGCAATCCTCCCACTATTTGCTGACATGCGCTAGCTGTGTACGGAGCCTCGCAAAACTTACACGTTTGGTACATTGGAGTTTTCCGACACGCAAAACAAGACCTGCCCTCACATTGCCATATGGTGCATATAACTCTTATCGTCTGCTTTTTGTTTTACAACATTTCCAACAGATTAACACAGTGGAATATGTCAATAAGGTCTTCATTATTATTAGGGAGGAAGTGGAAAGTGTTAAGCCCTGGATATGAAGTTATCTACACTTGGGCAGTTGAGTAGATCCAGAATATAACTGAGCTTTACAGGGACTGGAACAGTTGATACTTCTCCTCCATCCCTCTCCCACCCCCCTCCCACCCACTCCTCCCCAAAGTGCAATGAGTTGACTCCAGTTTTCCCTGACTTGGCTTTCAAAATACGACTACCACAAGATACCAAAGTTTCAGCAAATATTTAACTTTGCCACGGTGGAATTTCATCAGCAACGTTTACTGGGCTGGCAGTTTTTCTCAGATTTTTTTTATTTCACTGAAAAATTCTAAAAATACTTTATTATATAAGTATTTATCTGCAATGGGCATTAGAGCTGAGTACTTCGGATAATGGATTCCACCTGGGACTCTTCTTACTGGGAAATCTGTTTATAATTGAAGTCATTGGACAATGGAAATGTCTGCCTGTGTGCTGAAATAATAATAATGCTGAAAGTGGGTTTCTCCCCACTGCAGCAGCGCACAATTCAAGAACTACTCTCTGCGATTTATACGGATTAAGATTCAATTCTTGCCAAGTGTTTTTCTTTTGCTGTTCCCTCTTTTGCCCCTTCCATACCATACCATGCTCCAAGGCCCCTAGCTATCTGTAATTAGTCATCGGGAGATTAGCCAGAGAAAGCTGAGTGGACACGGCCTTGGCTCCCGTCAGAAGCTCGCAGTATAGAGGGGTAGACAGTCCTCAGGACACTGTCCTGCCAGGCTGCATGGCAACACATCAGTACATGGGGCTGTGCCTCCAGACTGCCCAAAATGTATCTCTTGTTCAGAACAGGCCCGAATTCCTTCAATCAGCTTGCCTTTGATAAGAATATTCTGCCATTATTCTAATCCATCGGGTATCGGGCATATTAAAAAGAAAAAGAATGACTTGGATTTATATAGCACCTTTCACAGCCACCAGACATCTCAAAGCGCTTTATAGCCATTGAAGTACTTTTGGAGTGTAGTAATGTGGGAAACACAGCGGCCAATTTTCGCACAGCAAGCTCCCACAAAGCAGTGTGATAATGACCAGATGATCTGTTTTTTTTCATTATGTTGATTGAGGGATAAATATTGGCCAGGACCCTGGGGATAACTCCCCTGCTCTTCTTTGAAATAGTGCCATGGGATCTTTTGCGTCCACTTGAGAGAGCAGACATGGCGTCGGTTTAACGTCTCATCCGAAAGACGGTACCTCTGACAGTGCAGCACTCCCTCAGCACTGCAAGTGTCGGCCTAGATTTTTTTCTGCTCCAGTCCCTGGAGTGGGACTTGAACCCACAACCTTCTGACTCAGAGGCGAGAGTGCTCCCCACTGATCCACAGCTGACATATTGTTAATGCATCAATCACGAGGCATCGTAAGGGTTAAAAATAATAGAGGCTTTGCCTTTTGCCCTCATGGGGTTCATTTTTACAACGCAAGCAAAACCTTCCACAAATGTTGATCTCACTCCTAAAGCATAGTTCTTCCGCTTGGCACTGTTGTATTAGTTGCCATAGCAACATTTTTATTGCAGTGAAACTCAGTAAAGTAAATCACACCTACAAGGGTTGAGACGTAAATTTTTGCTGTCGGGAGTTCTGCATTACAGCATGCCAGCGACTGACGGGCTCTCACAGACTTTTTCCATGAGGCAGTGGCTATACGTTTCTTGGTTAGTTATACTAAATGTTACACCCAGTATCAGCTGAAGTTGGACAGCACAAATACGTTATCCTCATGGGTAAAATATTTATAGATTAAATGGAACAAACCTGTCCTTCACTCTTTTTTGTTCTTGCATCACACCTCCCATTGTGGTTACTGCAGAGGCCACCCATGTATCATAGCAAATAGTACAGATCCTACTTACTGACCGTTTGCCAATCACCACGTTTGCACGTTGGACAAGGATCAAAGTGGAAATTCTTCTTTTGCAATGATAGTTATGCGGGTTACCTGCCCAATATTTTCATGAGGCTTGGCGTCTGAGGTCTGGTCAGTCCAGCTTTCTGACGTCGCATCTAAAACCTTAAACCACTGCAGGGTAGTTATTTTATAAAAGGCAACTGAGTTGTTGGATCTTTTGGCTCATTTTCCTCCCAAACGTTCTTATTTCTCTGAAGGTGTTAACTGCTTGCTTGGGGTACAGTTCTAAGGGCATCGGTGGCCCACTGGTTTCTCCCCAAGGGGCTGTCCTTCACATATGAGGCTAGATAGCAAGACTATTCAGCTGCAGAGAGCATCATAGCCAAGTATGATCAGGTGTAAAAATTTTCCCCTCGCTAACCGAGGCCTTCTGAGGCCAGGTTGTAGCTTACGCTCGTCATGCTGGCTGACATCAGTTAACATAGCACGGTCCCAGGATTGAATGTGAGATCTTCCCAATCTGAAATGCTCAGCTACTTACAATTTAGAACCAACTGGACCGGCAGGGAAACCAAGTCTTTCTTTTTTGAAGAATTTAAAGGAACTTGCCTTTATTTTTCCACTGACTTGAAAGAAAGAAAGACTTGCATTTATATAGCACCTCAGGATGTCCCAAAGTGCTTTACAGCCAATGAAGTACTTTTGAAGTGTAGTCACTGTTGTAATGTGGGAAACACAGCAGCCAATTTGCGCACAGCACTGTGATAATGACCAAATAATTTGTTTTTGATGTTGGTTGAGGGATAAATATTGGCCAGGAAGCCGGGGATAACTCCCCTACTCTTCTCCAAAATAGTGCTGTGGGATCTTTTACGTCCACCTGAGAGAGCAGGCCTCGGTTTAACGTCTCATCTGAAAAGTGGCACCTCCGACAGTGCAACAGAGTTTTCAGAAAAGTGCATTCAGTGATTCGAAAACTGCTTATGTTCCAGAATGTACACAAGGGGTTAATTGAAACAAATTGCCTGGATGAATCAGCGTATAATTTAATTATGACATAATCCTAAATATTCGTGAATATTATCTTTAACAGCTATGGGTATTTCCACTTCGCACTTCTTAATTGTAGACAGAGGCGGCTTTGGACAATAATTACTCTGCAGTGACATCTTGAAGCGGTTTGACAGTGGCATCACGGTCAACTCCTCTTCCTTGTAAGGTTAATGACTGTCAGGGTGAAGGATTCAGTGCTTGAGATTGTGTAGCTATCAGGCGCAACAAATCTGCTGCAAAATAGATTTTTAAACAATGGAAAGGTACTATTTATACTTCGGGGAACAGAAAAAAAAAATGAGCTGGAAATAGCTATTTCCAGCTCTTTGCCAATTGTTCCATGTGGGAGAAGGGCCATCAGAATTGTCTCCTGGGCTCTTGCCATGCTGCAAAACAAACGGTATAATCAAGCTTGAGCATTTAATGTTCAATCAGATTATACACCCCAATAATTATTCCCCAAGAGATGAATTCTAGAATTCAGGTTAAACTCACTAAAACTTGGAAAAATCAACATCAGTGTGCTGAGATCCTAATGTGCTGCACGGAGCTGTTTTCACTACTTGCAATGGGGCATGCATCCCTGTTTCACCGCACTGCGTGCCAGTTCTGACACAGAACCAGGGGCGGACTGGCTCCCCCGAAGGGGCGCAGGCGACTTTGGGATTCTCATGGAGGCTGGTGGCGGGGAGCGCCGAAAGTACGGTGCTTTGGAACCATCCCCGGGGGATATTTCCCGTGTGGTCAGTCCGCCCCTGCATCAACACCGGCATGGACCAGTTGGGCCACGTGGCCTGTTTGTGTGCTGTACATTCTATGAACTATTAGGCGGGGGTGGGGTGGTAAAACCAGCATTGCAACCTCAGTGTTCTCTTTAAGCTGCGCGGCAACGCATCTGCACAGCGCTCTGTGGAGCTCCAGCGCAGCCGGCTCATTGGCTCACCAGCTTTTAAATGGGACAAATCATGCATGTGCGGTACTTTAGATGGGCCACACAGCCCCTTAAAGGAGCCGCGCATGCCCCAAAAATGAAAGGGAACATTGTTCCACCCAGTCTCATGGGCTTCCCGCCCAGCGAGTTAGATTACAATGACCCTCCATTTGTATTTTTTCCCCTCTAAATGTTCATTTGCAGATTAAACCCTCAGTTTTATATTATAAATATTTGTATTTTTGACCAGAAAAAGAATATAATTGCTTTTTATCGTTGATTTTTTTCTTACACAGTATCCACACAATACCCAAATTCAGGAAAAGAATAGATTTAACCCAACTTTCTGTTCACCCCCCTCTCTCCACCAGTCTAGGCTATGTTTATATCCCTGGCAGTAAGTTTTTATTTAACTTGTTCTTGGTACATGGGCGACAATGGCAAGGCAGCATTTACTGCCCATCCCTAATTGGCTCAAGGGCATTAAGAATGAACCACTTTGTGTGGTACTGACGCCACATGTAGCTCAACTGGGTATGAGTGCCAAGGTGGACATGAAACCATTGGGTTTCAGCAATAGTCCAGCAGCTTGAAGCATAGATTTTTCTTTTCTATTGCTCGCTCACAAGTTACCATGATTGTTGAATTCACTATGTTTCACACTGAACTGGATTGTTCTCACTGTTCCAAAACTGTTAATTAATACCAAAAATAAACTGGTCAGTGACAAACTATCCCGAAACATGATTTTACATTTTCAATGTAAGAAAAAAAGATGAATTCCATAAGGGGGAGCTACCAAACTACTCCATGGCCCTGAATTTCCTCGGAATCGTTAGCATTTACGCCATTATTGTGCAAAAAAAAATCAAGGAAACTTGCTTTTAGCACACGATGCCGCTAATGCGTTGTTAATGCACGCGGCGCGAGTTTCCTTGAACTTTTGACCATCCACCAGCTCGAGCTCCACGGAGCTCATTTGCATAGGAGTGTCACTCACCTGTAGCGCTGTGCGAGGGAATTTCCTGCGATCACGGCACTACTGCACTCTGGGAAAGATGGACCCTTAAGAAACAGGTCAGGTGGCTCCACCTAATTCAGATGGCAATGAAGAATTTGAAACTGTTAATGAGTGCCCAAACTTAGCTTACTGGTTTCTAGCTACACAGACGTTTATGCAAACTGTTTTATTCAGCTCGGCTCCCCCACATACTCAGACAGACTCTGGAAAAGGCATGGCATTCCTCATGGGCATTCCTTATAGCCATCCTTATGGAGAAGAAGGAGGAACAGCAGTGCATGTTGACAAGGAGGATAAGACAGCATGGCAGAAGGCATTGGCAGTAAATGCGTGAGTTGGCACCTTCCAGGTGGCAAGGCTCATAGTCCTGGAGGACTGGCTGGCTGGCATACCCAGGACTCTGTCCCTCCTGCCTTCCTCCTCTTTCAGATGGACTTTCAGGTCTTCCCGTGGGCACAGCTGGCCTGGAACTGCTCATGGTTCTGAGGATGAGAAGATACCCGGGTGGATAAAATGCAAAGCAGTTGAGGGAAGAACATCTGCAGCCTCCCCTTATTGTCCCGAAGTGCAACTGCAGCCTTTATAGAGGCTATGCCACTTCTGCACTGAGCTTTCATGGGCCCGAGTTAGCTCGCTACACTTCCAGAATGCAATTACGTCAGACTTACACTACCTCATATGCAAATGAACTCATCTAGGAAACTTGCGTGCAACTCCCTCTGCTGGTGAATAGCGTAACTTTACGGCACAACAAAATCACAATGAGCATCAAGGAAAGTCAGGGCCCATGCGTTCTGTTTCAGCTTCTCCATGCCGCACATCTTCTTGGCCAAGCGTGCCTTGTTTGCAAGCTCTGCCTGTTACTGCCCTCCAATACTATGCTGGAAGGCATCAACGAGCTAATTCACTGGAGAATTCCAAGCACGCACCAATATCCTATCACTCCATGGTGCCGCAGTTTGTTATGCCCGACCTAATCGTGTAGTGTTAAACTCTATCCTGCATTGTAAGTTAACAGGTAGGTAGCCCATAAGAATCAGCAAGAGACTTCTTCCAGGGCTTTGCGTCTGTTCAATGGGCTGTTAGACCTGTTTGGATTTTTTTTCTAAAAATGGACATTTTAAGTTTCAAAATGTTTTTAATCGACTGCATGACTTCAGGTATATTGTCTGGTACTGTAAGAGGCGACAAGGTGAAACACAATTAAGATTTCCCAATCTTTAATTGCAATTCCTCCTTGATACAGTCAGCTTACAAAAGCTGTGCTTTACATCGATGACATGAATGTGAAAAGCTTTGAGATGAAATTTCAGATAAAGGCCAGGGATAAACAGCATCATGCCTTGGGCATTGACAGAGACACATAATCTGATATGACATGAAGGAGGAAAGGGAGAGGCAAAGGGAGGGAGGAACATGATATGTCACAGGTTTTCAGCGATGAATGATAAACAAGGAGACGTGCTTGTTTTCTTTTTCAATAACAAATTAAGCGATCCATTTTTTGGATTTCAAAGTAGTTATCATTTATGTGGGTTATTTTGCAAAAGCCGCAACCACAATGACTGCTTGATTATTGAATAATTATGCCATTTATTTTCTTATTGCATCACCAAAGGTCTTTTATAGTTCATTAAGTTTTTCACTTTGAAAGCAACTTCCCAAAGAGTTTTGTAAGGATACCTGATGGATATTGATCTTTCCAACGCTGACTCTGGTAGTCCAAATATACGACATCTCACAAAGCAAAAAAAAAAAAATCCACTTTTGAAATTGCCTGTGAGATTCCATGAGGCTCCAAAAAGTGCAGTTAAATATAATTGGGACTTCCAATTCATCCTGTGTAAACCTAATTGGATTTGTTGCACAAATCCGTGAAGGGACTTTGTCATCAGTGAACACTGGGAGTGCATTTGTTCACATATTCATGTATTAATGTTAATGAATCTGGTATCAGACAGGATAGAGAATGAAAGGGGACAGCTATGCAGTGATAACACAATGGGCAAAAACAATGTATCGTTGGGAGAAGCAAATAATATGAATTTAAATAAGTAAATATTTATGATTTTACTCAGAATCAAAGAAATAAAAGCCTAGAACTTCCAAACTTTCTTGGAAGTCCTACCAGATACGCTGCCATAAAGAAAGCAGGTATAGGTGTCCTTCTGGGCTGCATGTGAGCCCCACAATGCCAGATTCCGTAGGCAATTGATCCCAGAGGAATTTCTAGCCATTAGAATGGGGGTCCCACCATTGAGGAAGCTGCATTGAAGACAATGGGCGGGAGGGGGGGTGGACTTCCAGTCTTTGGCCCGATTGGACTGTCAATCCCTGCCAGGAAGAAGCGAGGAGCTATTCATATATAGTGGCGCCTCCTGCTTTCAACAGCTGCATTGCAAATCAATAATGCAACAGGGCACCATTTGTGTATGATAACTGAGTACAGACTGTTCCCTTAAACGTTCTGGAGAACAGCTTGATGGAAATGGAGGGGAATGTAGGCAAATTGCACAGTAGCAGGCCAAGGGGAAGATTTTTCCTGCCTGTTTCTCTTTTGGAACAGAGGTAGATATTTAATGAGAATCCCAGTTGAAAACTGACTCGTCTTTCAGAATGTCGGCGTTTCTGATACTTAAAAAAAAAAATAACAATGGGCCGCATTTTGCGGTCAGCTGCGAATGAACGACACCAGCCATGCGTTAGTTTAGGGTGACCATACTTTCTAAACCCAATCCGGGGACACACAGGGTAGGTGCTCAGCAAAGTAGCCAGGATGGAAAACGTAGGTTGCACAGCGCAGCGTAGCGAGGCAACATTTTTTAGCAGCCTCTACTTTCAGCAGTTGCACAGATACACTACAAATGCAAAACAAATGTGCATATATTTACGATGGATGTGATGTTGCACTATTGAAGCGCACTCAAACACTGTTTATAAATAATACAATTACATTGTTCAGTCCATTGACCTGAAACTGTGACCATGTCTAACTGCATGATATGCATATATTCCAATGAATATGGCTCTAGTCAATTCGTGGACGAATTTCATGAACAGGGGACTACTCCGGGGACATTGTTTGCCAGGGGACACAGCACCACATCCAGGGACTGTCCCCGGAAAACGAGGACATATGGTCACCCTGCGCTCGACTTGTACTTGCCCAAAGACATTTTGTGGACTTTTGCACTGGAAGTTTCTGTCAGCCAACCATTGAAAAAGCACAGCGCCCTCTACAGGTGATATGGGACCTGTGTGAATGGGACAAGCAACTGTGTCACTCCTTAACCAATCAGATTGAAGGACCATTAATGAGCAGTGCAAAGTCTGAACCAGGAAGTGTCAGTTAGAATATGTAATTCAATGTCAAATCAACTACAGAAAGTGAAATAAAGAAATACAAAGAAAGATTGGATTAAGAGAAAGAGATAAAAGGGAAAGAAAGGAAAATATATATATATATATTTAAATTTAAAAAGAAATCTCCAACAGTCATTCAAATCTGAAAAATTGAGACTCCACACTTGTAAGAGTTAATTTTCAGTGCCAGAGAGGTTATTTGGCAGCAATTAAGACCTACCACGGCATTAAAAGAGTACTTACACTGAAATGGACAAGGCCTCCCTTTTTTTGTCACGTTTAGTCTATATCTATGAGGTAAGTCCAGCATACTTCATCCTGTTTAATGTATTTCAATGGTGAGTCGGATGGTGAGGTGCCATTTACGCTCAGCTTTTGGAGGAACTGGGCATGTCAGACAGCAACATCCTGATTTGCGCCTTTGTGCAGTCGACAGAAATTGCTGTCCGATTTCCATGGAAATAACGGTGAGCGTTGTTAGCCTCACTGTTATTTCTACCGCAAAATCTGGCCTGATGACTTGTGTAGGTGGCTCTGTCTCAATGATAATAGTCATGGTTTAACACACTGTATGTTGCTGCTACTGGAGTGCATTAGCGGTTGTGCCATGTGCTAAGTGAGCATTGTCAGTTTGCAACTTAGTGTGTTGGATCTGGCACATTTATTGTCCACTTTTCCTTGTGTTTCTTAAAATGACCTCTGTATGAAATAGTTGTTGCTCGTGGTTTATGCACAGAGCCAGCGTTACACGGAGGGGTGAAAATTTGCTCAGCCTTTACTTCATTCGCCCAGTGTATTCATTTCCCTGTTGCAGCTGGCAAAAAAATCACTGGAGTGAGCCGGCAAAGTAGGAACTGTGAGTACAGCGGGAGATGTAATCAGGAACTGGTCAAAAAAGTGATGCAGCATCAAGTTGGTCATTGCTCGAGGAGGAACAAGCACAACAGGAGAAGGCATATGAAGGAGACCATCATCACCTCCAACTACTTAATGCAGAATAAGACGAAACAACTACTTGGACCTCAGCACAGACTGTGTGTGGAGTTACCGGATCTATTCAAGTCAACTATGTTCTTCTGAAACTCTTCGGGCAAACATGTTTGACACCTGCAATCTCCTCGGATACCCATATATGGCAACATGAGATAATTAACAGTCGTACGGATATATAGCAATGTAAGGTCGTGGACAGTCATAGGCATTGCTTACCTTTGAACGTTACTTCAAATCATACAACTAGTTCCACAGCAAATCCATGATTGTGCAGGTAGTAGCAAGCGTCATATTCATCCTTGGCACGATTGCCTACCATGACTGCTGGACCCTGTGTTTATTCGTGGATTGCTTTTCCACCCAAACCTTTCTTGCTATTTCTTCAAGCTGTCTACAGTTGATGGGCCCTATTTGGCGAAGAGCAGATTTGTAACCTACTTTGCTCCATAAACACTCAATATTGACGCAATGTGTGCGGGTTAGCTGGCTATCAAATGACTCAGCATCATTATTGGCAGTACGTTCTGACATATTCCGCAGGAAATTACCATCAGCACATACACCTGACAAATAGTATCTGCCACGTAGGTAAGGTTGTCAGCTTCCTGTACATAAATACATATTCTCAACGGTAGCATAAAATTTCACACTGAGTGTGAACTGTTTCCCTGCAACTTCTGGTAATCTGAACAGAAGCACATCATAACTAACTGCTTAGTTTGGAAAATGAATAAACAATTACATTATGTGTTCACTGTGGTAGTGTACTTGATTCCAGTCAAAATGATATGCTCACATATTGGTACATAAGACATAACAGAGGAGTAGTTTGCTATGTTTCAAGGCCATTGCTAGTTTTCAACTTTCAGCACATATGTAGGAATGAGCATCATTTCCTTCAGTGACTATATGGCCTCAATTTTAACTGGGGGAGGGCCACATTTGGGACGGGCAGGAGGGGAGCTCAGCGTGAGTCCCGAGCCATTTCAACTCCCGCGTTTCATTTTATATTATAAAGAGAAACCACTTCTAGCAAAGAGATTGATTACATAGGATTACATAGGATATACGTCTCAAAAACAGACAATTCTGCCCAACCAGTCCATGCTCCACTTGAGCCTCCTCCCGTCTTTCCTCATCTAACTCTATCAGAATAACCCTCTATTCCCTTTTCCCTCATATGCTTATCTAGCCACTCCATAAATTCATCTATACTTTTCGCTACACCCACTCCCGATGGTAGCAAGTTCCACTCTCTCGGTAAAGAAGTTTCTTCTGAATTTCCTATTTGATTTCTTGGTGACTATCTTATGTTGATGGCCTCTAGTTTTCCTCTTCCCCACAAGTGGGAACATTCTCTCTGTACCTACTCTAACAAAACCTTTCATAATTTTAAAGACCTCTATTAGGTCACCCCTCAGCCTTCTTTTCAAGAGAAAAGAGAGCCAGCCTGTTCATCCTTTCCTGATAAGTGCACCTTTGCATTTCTGGTATCATCCTTGTAAATCTTCTGTGCACCCTCTCCAGTGCCTCTGTATCCCTTGTATAATATGGCGACCAGAATTGTATAAACTAGCCCAGCACAATCTCTCTCCCGAAACCAGCAGGACTGACGTTAGGACTGGTGAGTGGGAGCGGGAAATCGGGTTGGGAACTTTCGGACGCCGGGGACCCAAGGGAATGGTCCTCGGCATAAAGCTGCCACTGGGCAAGAGCTTTGGCAGCCGATGCCAGCGTGGAGAGGGGGAGGCTGAACGGCTCTTTGCAGGTTCCGGGGACATACCCCGGCTCCTCCTGGCCCACCACGATCTCACAGCAGTGTCATTGTTTTTAAACCGACCCTGGCCTCTTCTGGCCAGTCAGTGCTTCCCGCCGTGGTTCAGCTGTCGGGGTTGACACTGGGCGAGTCGTGCCCTGACTAGGTGTTAACATCATGTCGCGGGACCAAATACATCTTCGGTGCAGCGACTTATGAGTTTAAATTAGTCTTCACTGCAGTGGGAACCTCGGCAAGCCTTCGCCGACTTGAAAGTTGGCGAAGGTGAAATGGCCGCGGGTGGGAACGGAGCGACCTCAGGTCGGTAAGTGGGCTTGGCCTAATCTTAACCCCTTCTGCGTGTCATTCTCGCTGGGTGGGGGTGGGGTTAAATTCGAGGCCAAGTTCCCCGCTGAAAGATACAATAAATATCCTGAAAAGATACTAGAATGCAAAACCTGAATTGTCTTTGGTGTACATGCCACTCCTCAGTCCCTATCACTGTGAACGTGGGGAATTATGGAAGTTTGGCATGACCTGCTATGGTTGGAGAGATTTTTAAGGGATCTATTCTGCAGTCGCAGCTGCTTTGAGAACACAAAATATTGTGTAAACAACTGTGCAACATTTCCTCTTGGCCATCACAAGTTGCGCAGCATGACCAATTCTATCCACAAGCTCATTGCCACACTGCAGACAGATCTTGTCTCCCACGCAGTGGTGTTCCGTACAATTTAAGATTGTTTTATTGCCTGCTTTCTACAGGGAAATGGTTATAAATACACTTGAGTAGGTGTTCAGGCTGAGTGGGGAAAGTGTTATTTGGGAACTGAGCCTGATGGGCAGAAACGGTTATGGCGGGATGGGGTTGAAATGTCGGTTTCCTACGTGTTCATGCCCAACGCCATTTTAACTGAGCAGACAACTAATTTGGGGGTGAGGGGGGCTACTTGTCATGCAAAATTCATTGCCTGATTATCTCATTAGCGCCACAATGTAATTTGTATTCGCACAAACGGGAGGCTCACCCAACTTGAAATCTGCCAGTAACACCTAGGGGGAACACTGTTAGTTTAATACTGTATAAATGGGTGCGGAGGGGTCAGGGACTGATACGTTTAGCGCACATGGTTCTCTTAATAGGCGTGGGTCTGCCTCCAGTTGAAACCATGGATATTTCTAAACTGTGTTACTAATGGCCCAAAATTCCACAGGGACTTTTTTGGCGCAGTTGTAGAGGTACGTCTGATTTTTTTTTAGTGGCCCAACTGCGCCAAAAAAAAGTTCCAAGTTTCGCCTGCATAACCTTTCATTTTGGAGCAGCACAGATTGTCCTTAAGCTCTGTGGGTGGAGCTTAAAGTCTGCACCGAAAAACTGAGGTTGCCAGGGTAACGAGGGACATTCTGATGGACTGAGGAACAAATAAAGCAGTTCCCCTTTGTAAAATAGAGCACTAAGTGAGACTTGAGACAACAGACTAAAATCTCAATATAATGAAACAATATGAAATTCCTTTATTCCTTTTTAGCATTTATTGATCTTTTTCATGTCTACAGTGCCGGTGCCGCTGCAATCCCTGGCCGAAAGGACCCCGCAACCCCCCCCCCCCCCCCCCCGCCATGTCGTCAGCTCTGCTGAAACAATGGCATCTTCTCTCCACCGATTTTCTCTTCTCCGCGCCGATTTCCTTCAGTGTCGGGAAGGTATTTCAGGAAGGTGCAGTGCGCCATTTTAGAAAAAAATCGTACTTGGCCAAAGTCACTTAAATGGCCAGAAATGGCGCACCTGGCAGGTTCCGCCCCCAATGACATTAAAAAATCGGGTTTACAATGGCGCAGAAACTTTGGCGAAACTTGCAGATTTTAGTCTGCTCCAAAAGTAAACAGCGTAGGCCAAAAAAACGCCGCAGGATGGTGGCAAAAATTCAGCCCACAATCCTCGCAATATGTTGCTTAATCAGGTCATCATATAAATTTAGTCAGAACTCCACTAGTTGCCTGCACAAATGCACAAACGTTCGAAAAAGTGCCTATTATTTTTTTTAAATAGTAGATTATTTTATTTAAAAGCTAGCAGGAATATATAATGGGATATTTTGACATACATCCTATTGACATATTTGGTTCCGTTGGATTATATGTAATCTTAAAAAACTTCTGAATATTCCTCTAGAGTTCATTGGTTGCACTGTAGGATAATGTGCTTTTGTTGAGGACAAAGGCTAATCTTGCAGCAGTTATGTTTTATTCAATAAGTTTTGTTCGAAGAATCTAAAACAATCCCACAAAGCATTTTGTTAAGGAAGTATTGCTTGCCTCCAGATCAAGGAAATGAATGAGAAGACTTCTGATGTGATGGTTTATGAGCTTAGAAATTGTAGCTGCTGTTTTGATGTGGCTTTGGCAGGATCGAGCTGGGCAGTGTGCTGGAGTCATGTGCCCACAGCACATACTGCTCCATCTTATGAATAGACTTAGCCGCCGTGACCGGAATCAGAGCTTTTTTGTCAGTGAAAGGCAATTAACATATCCCCGGCTCAGCATTCCCAACATAACCTACTTTAGCTAATTATTCAAAAATCATTTTCTAACCGTAAACATTATTAAACGCACATCTCTCTTATTAAAGACATCTATCTATCTATCTATCTATCTATCTATCTATCTATCTATCTATCTATCTATCTATCTATCTATCTATCTATCTATCTATCTATCTATCTATCTATCTATCTATCTATCTATCTATCTATCCAGCTATCTATCCAGCTATCTATCTATCCAGCTATCTATCTATCCAGCTATCTATCTATCCAGCTATCTATATCTATCTATCGATCGATCTATTGATCTATCTATCTATCTCTATCTAACTTTATGCAGGCTGCCTATGCGTGCATGTGAGCAACCTGTGGCTAAAAATGCAAATTCTGGGTGACCTGGCTACCTTATGCTACTTGTTGGTCATTTACGCATCTTCCAAAATGGCTCTGCTCAAATATAGGTAACAGAATGAACCTAACCTCTTAATGGCTACAGAGCTTAACAGCAATATCGTGCATTGTTTCCATCTACTGATGTATATTGTATCCGACTGTTTCCTTATTTCAAAAGAAACTGCTTTCAGAATGCACGTCCTCTTGTCCATCACAGGTTACGTTGCAATACCAACTCCACCCACAAAAGGAATCGTGCAAGAAGGAGACTGACGAAAGGTCACAGAGTGCGTTGGAATTTTTGTACTGTTTGAAAGAATAGAGCCTAAACTCCCCCCGCCACCACCACCTTTTGAGTTCCTGATTTATTCTTTCAGGGAATAATGCATAGCCTTTAAGTCAGAACCTTACAGTGTCGGTAATTACACCTATTTACCAACAAATTGCTTTTGACGAAAGTTCTTGTTGCAGCACTGTGGCTTGGCTGCTGAGAAGTTAACTCGCGTTTTTTATTTGACTGATTTTTTAAAAACAATTTTCTTAATGTGTTTATTGAACTGCATCCATTTCATGTGTGCTTCGTTTACAGAATGCCAACCAGATGTGGATTTGATGTAATTGGATTCAAAACAAAAAGGCAGTGTAAAATCCACTGGAGCCTTATGCCATCCTTATTCATTTTACTGAAGTAAAAAGAATCACTCGTTTGAATTTTTGAGCTGCTAATGTGAAGTGCTTGCTGCTAAAATTATAATTATAAGTGGCTGCAAGACTACTTGCGGCAGTAATTATTTCTTCAGTCAGGTTTTATTGTGTATAATCCAATGAGATAAAGCAAGGTATTTAACCAAACATCAGGTTTATCCAGCCAACAAGAACAAAACACTTGAGTGTTGAGTTCCAGCTCAGGTCTGACCTGCAATCGATTGATTTTGGTTTAGGAGGCCACATAATTGAGATTAAAAAAAAATCAGTGATAAAGAAAAAGAAAAAGACTTGGATTTATACAACAGCTTTCACAACCACCGGGCATCCCAAAGTGGTTTACAGCCAATGAAATACTTTTTGAAGTGTAGTCATTGTGGTAATGTAGGAAAGGCGGCAGCTAATTTATGTACAGCAAGATCCCACAAACAGCAACAACAACAACTTGTATCTATATAGTGCTTTTAACATAGTGAAACGTCCCAAGGCGCTTAACAGGAGTATTATGCGCTAAAAATTTGACACCGAGCCGCAAAAGTAGAAATTAGCGCAGGTGATCAAAAGCTTGATCAAAAATGTATGTTTTAAGGAGCATCTTGAAGGAGGAAGGAGAGGTAGAGAGGCGGAGAGGTTTAGGCAGGGAGTTCCAGAGCTTGGGGCCGAGGCAACAGAAAGCACGGCCACCAATGGTTGAACGATTATAATCAGGGATGCTCATGAGATCAGAATTGGAGGAACACAGGCATCTTGGGGGGGGGGGGGGGCGAGGGGGGTGGGGTGGGGGTGGAGAAGATTACAGATATAGGAAGGGGCGAGGCCATGGAGGGATTTGAGCAGAAGAATGAGAATTTTGAAATCGAGACGTTGCTTAACTGGAAGCCAATATAGATCAGCGAGCGCAGTGATGATGGATGAGCGGGACTTGGTGCGAGTTAGGACACAGGCAGCCAAGTTTTGGATCACCTCTAGTTTACGTAGGGTAGAATGCACTGTGATAATGACCAGATAATCTGTTTTAGTAACGTTGATTAAGAGATAAATATTGGCCAAGACACCAGGGATAACTCCCCTGCTCTTATTTGAAATAGTGCCACGGGATCTTTTACTTCCACCTGAGAGAGCAGATAGCGCCTCGGTTTAATGTCTCATCTGAACGACGGGAATTTCGACAGTGCAGCGCTCCCTCAGCACTGCATGGGAGTGTCAGCCTAGATTTTTGTGCTCAGGTCACTGGAGTGGGACTTGAACCCACAACCTTTTGACTCAGAGGCAAGGGTGCTACCCTCTGAGCCACAGATAATAAGTAATGCCACTATTCTAGGCTCGAAATAGTACTCTGGATTAATATCTGGCAGGTGGAGAAGAAATCTAAATTGTATTTGGGAGAAGCAAGATCATGTGAAGTGGAAGTGGAAACAGCCTCAAACTGAATGAGATTCTGAAGTTTCAAGGCTTTGCCACAACCTTTGTTATTTTGTTCAGAATCCTCCTTGAGCATTTGATGTACGAAGTTGTGAGCCATCATATTGCTGCAGTAAGGCACTTTTCTGAGGTTGGTGCTGTTATGCTGTGTAGATGATACTAAGGGATTTCCTATAATCTGAGAGTCCTTTATACTATTATTGAGTGAAGTCAAAAAATATTTTACAATTCATCCAGAAGGCAAAAAAGATGGTGAAATATCAAACTTAACCAGGAGCAAAACAAGATTCTGAAGATCTAATGGAAGGATAATTTTTTGAGGTGGAATACTTAATTTTACTTTATGCTTGCTATAAGTTTATTCAGAGGCTAATCATGAACGATGACACTCATCACAGTAGCATCAACAGACTAAGCTGTTACCATAGCATTGGCATTGGAGCAACAATATCCAAGATGGCAGCAGAATGATTTTCTCATTTTCCTTTGATGCATCTCAAGTGGTGCAATCTGCTTTCAGATATACAACCCACACTTTCAAAGTGCTTGGAAAACACATTGCAAAGATCCCAACCGACTAACATTTTTAGATGCTGACCTTCCTTGGAAGTAGAGGTCTTTGGTTTGCAATTATCCCACATTACTTTAATTGCACGTTTTGATCTTGTACAATTGACCAGAAGGCCTTTCTGATGCTTTCCTTGCTAGTTCTATCCCTTACACTCCTCTCCTGAAGGTACTTGATTCTTGCTGGAATATGGTTGCATGGGTGCCAAACAACTTCTGTTACCTCACCCTGGAGGCCATTATGAGCCTTGCCAGTAATCATCCATGTGCCATTTGACAACAATGACTTCAGAACTGATCTCGATCCTGTCGTCATCCAAAATCCACACAAATGCACTTCCAACTGAGGGGGGCTGCTGGATAGCAATCAGCAGCGGGAACCTTGGCCACTTTTCCTCTCTCTAACCCAGGATTACCGAGGCTATTGGGCCACTCCAATAACTACGCCATGGAGTTTAGCTCGGGATCACACACGGAAGCATTCCTGGTCTGTATATCTCAGCTACTCCCTGGATAAACCCACAGAGCCATCTGGTGAGTTGGCTTCCCTGATTTAATCTGTTCCAGAACAGATTTGGTACTCGACATTCACGATAAGAACTGTACGGTGGCCAGTAAATTTGATTTGCTTTTCCAATAAATGTGTCAACTACTTCACCAGTATAATGTCTTGACAAGAAAGCGCAGAGCATTAAATTCTGGCTGCTGTGAAGCTCTGTTTGAAGTTTGCTCTTGTTTATCGTTGGACTGAATATTTAAAATAAATCATGTTGATGCTTTATTGAACTGCATTTGTTACATGTGTTCTTCATTCAAAAAATGTAACACAGCTGTGAAATAACCCTGATTGCACAAAGAGGAAAAACAGCAGAGCAAACCTAAATAACTTGTTAGGTTAATGCCATCTTGGAGTCATTTTGTTCAAATCTGCATTGAGGTTTATGTTAGTGAAAGGGTTAATCCAGCAGAATTTGTCTTAAACGGTTGATTAGTCTAAGCCGAGGACTTCAGAATCCATGGTACATCAGTTTAAATCTCCTCTGTATCAGGATTAGAGGGGTACAGACCAGAACACGCTCAGTGCATTCACCACCCCAAGGACAAGAAGAAGATTCCAAAGGAAAAAATAAAACCCCCTTACTGAATTTAGGATTTCACTTTTTTTCAGGTGTTTTGTAGCGCGAGTGGGCCCGAGATACTTCCCATTGTATTTCTTGATTATAGGTATCTTTATTTATGATATCACTGTCGCAAAATAATTATTTGAGCTCCATTTTCAAATGATAACCCACCACTACTCAATTTCAAACTTGTCAAAGTAGAAAATTGTTTTTATTTGCAAAACAGTTAATCTTTTTGCAGTTTATGAGTTTAATAATGATCAGTATGGGATGTTGAAGTATACTATTGGGTGCATTGCTTTTAATGCTGCTCTGGAATCACACATATACAGTGCTGATATAAGTAGACCATTGCCAGTGTCCCTGTGATTTCTCACTGAGTCTCACTTTTAATTTGCACGATGATTAGAAATGGTTAGTTCTGTTCCTTATATTTCCCGTTATGTGTTACATTTTTTGTTTGTCCACACCTAATATATCGAACAGAATTCCGCTGTACTAACTTGTTTCACCTTGCATGTAGTTTAATATATTTCAACCAAGGTGCTTCCCATCTATTACATCTTGCACTGACCTTGCGTCTTGACTAGCTCACCACTGGAGCAGAAATAGTTTATATATTAAAAAAAAGTCAAAAGGGAATGCTTTTTAATCACAAGTGCGGTGTCATCTAAGCTGTCACGCTTGTAAATAAGCACAGATTGTTTTATAGCGTACTCAGGTTTCATAGAGTGTCTCTCTTCTGCAATGAAGACAGTTTATCTCCTGCCCTGTATCTAATATTGTTAAAACTATACTGATCAATGAGGTCTGGTCACTCTGATCAACAACGTTAAATATTGGACTGCAGCAAAATTATTAAAGTGGGAATTGGTGAGTGAGCGCATTATCAAGGGCGCGGAACCATGATGTTGCACAAAGTGACATCACAATGTTTTCATGACGTAAAGCGATTGGTAACTTAATTATTGTTAAGGTTAGTACGTTGCATTGTTGTCAACAGAAGTATGAGGCTTGGCTAATAGCTTCACAGATGATGATGTTCCTTTAACATTCGATTAAGAGACTGTAAAGGTAAAAATGTGCATCGAGAAATAATGTTAACGGAAATATTTTCAGTGTTATGATAGGATACACAAGGCTGATCAGACGACTGTTTTTAATCAGGCGACAGTGATCTTTCCGAGCCTAATTTCAGATAAGCTGTATCGATGTATTCATCGGCAACAAGCTCCATAATTGTAGTTGTGACATCTGAAAAATAATTTGCCAATCTGTTTTGTGTTGTAGGCCGTGTGAAAAGCCTGCACTCAGTTCAGTATCTCTGCCGCCCAGCTGCAGTGAATTGTACACAACTGGAAGCAGGCACCACAGGTCTGACAAGCCTCCCTTATTTCTGGTCCTGACGAGTGCCACTCATTAGGAATGACATTCACTCATTTTGGCTCTGGGAATATGAGCTATTCTGATGCTTCACTCGTCAAAATAAATACCAATGTCCATTTGTAAATGGGTTTGCAATCCATGCTGCGCTTGTCAATTACAAATGATATTGCTAGAATTTCCCTAATATTGAGAGCTCTGTATTTCTTGTCAGTGAAAACCATTTTCTTTTGAGAGAAGAGGGGAGAGGTGGGGTGGCAGGGGTATTTCGGTGAGACTCCATGTATTAAAAAATAAACTTTTATTCATTGGCTGGCTTTGCAATGCAGTTTGTTGTTTTCCTCAAAAGAAAACCTCCCTCTTTTCCATAGCCTGACTCTGGCACAGTGCTATCGCAAATGAACGTAACCAGGATTACTCGTTTGAAGCTAAAAACATCTTTGTGCTTTTTTAAAATGCTGCAGTGGTAATTCTGGAGTAATTACACAAAATAAAAGCAAACTGTCTTTTAATTTTTTTTCCCAAATGTCAAAAATACAACATTAAATTAAGTTTGAATTTCTTCTTGCTGCTTGTTGACTGCCAGCCTGCTGTTCTCTGTGGATCTGCTGGCTGGCGTGCAAACGTACATAGGAAAGATGGGGCAGCCTGGGCCAGATTTTAACCTTGAGCAGTTATGAACCTCCACCACCTTTAAGGGCTGTAGGTGGCTGTCAGTTTGGGTCTCTGTTTCACCAAAGATGCAGTTCCATATAAGAACATAAGAAATAGGAGCAGGACTAGGCCATATGACCCCTTGCGCCTGCTCCGCCATTATAAGACAGTAAATGCACCTCTTAATTGACTATCAATGTTTGGATATTTCAGACTGTCAATACTACTCGTGTTTGGCGTGCTGTTTTGTTCTCTCTGTAAGACAGCATACTTTGCCATTTGTGAGCCCCTGTATTTAACAGTAAAGTGGATTTGAGTGATAAGTAGGCATTAGGGCTTGAAAATTAATCATCTGGTTGGGAAGCAGATGCTTCACTTCCTTTTACACTTGGCTGTGATTGGTGTTTTGATGTGCAAGGACTATATTCTGTTCAATTTTTGTAAGAAACCTTCTCTTCAGTGCTCCCTTTTTAGCATCTCACCTCAGGGTATCTTCCATCTGGGATGCAGATGTCACTGTTCAAGACTTTTAAATCAAATTGGTGTTTATTAGTGCTGTCTTATAATTATGCCTATTTATGATGGACCAGATCATTGCCTCTGGAATACAGGAATCTGTCAGTGGTCTTCCAGAATGGTTGTCTGGTGCAACAGCACACAGTAGATTAGTGAGGCCGTAAAGATAATACTGGGTAGGGAAAATCTGGCTCAAACATCAGCTACTAGTTTGAGCCTGTCACCGATTTGTTACGTGCAGTCAGCTTCAAAACAGTCAATCCAATGCTCAGTCTAGCAATTTGAACATTTTTCTTTGTAGACCTGATTATTAGTCTTAAACTTTTTCACATCCATTCGAACGGTGAGTCTGTCTGAGTTGTGATGTATCATTAAAGCCCCTCCACCCCACCCTGGTTTATGAAACTGCTGCCACCAGCAGCCCTAACTTCAGCAACAATGCTCGAGAGTACATGAGGTACATAGTCCACCTGTAGAGACCTGGATTTATATCCGATTTAATTCTTGGTCTGTGCTAAATTGGTCAGTCACAGCGAGTGGAGGAGCAGTAGGGTGCAAGCATTAGTCTCGGCACCTCTGGCCTAGGAGGGGAAAATGTAGCTTTATTTCTGCTCCTGATTGCTGTCTTCTGGAAAGTTATATTTCCCCACAATTTGTAACCTCATGGTCTGGCATATCCCTCACTCTGCATTACCATCAAGCCAGGAGACCAGCCCAGGTTTAATGAGGAGTGCAGAAGAGCAGGCCATGACTAGCACCAGGCATACCTAAAAATGAAGTCCTAGCCTGCAACACAGGACTCCACGCATGATAAGCAACGGAAGCAGCAATTTATTGATGGAGCTAATTGATCTCACAATCAACAGATCATTTCAAAGCTCTGCAGTCCTCCCACATCCAGTCGTGAATGGTGGTAGACAATTAAATAACGAATGGGAGGAGAAGGCTCCTTGAATATCCCCATCCTCAACGATGGCGGAGGCCAGCAAGCAAGTGCAAAAGTTGAGGCTGAAACCACCTTCAGCCAGAAGTGATGAGTGGATGATTCATATCGTATCCTGGTGAGGTCCCGACCACCACAGAAGCCATTCTTCAGCCAACAAGATTCAATCACGTGATATCAAGAAACGGCTGAGTGCACTGGATACTGCAAAGGCTTTGGGCCCCGACAACAACCCGGCTGTTATGCTGATGACTTGTTCTCCACAACTAGCCGCGCCTCTAGCTAAGCTGTTCCAGTACAGCTACAACACTGGCATCTGCCCGACAATGTGGAAAACTGTCCAGGTATGTCCTGTCCACAAAAAGCATGAAAAATCCAATCCAGCCAATTACAGCCCCATTAGTCTACTCTCAATCATCAGCAAAGTGATGGAACGTGTCATCGACAGTGCTATAAAGTGACACTTACTCACCAATGACCTGCTTAGCGATGCCCAGTTTGGGTTCCGCCAGAACCAATTGGCTCCAGACCTCATTACAGCCTTGGTTCAAACATGGACAAAAAAGCTGAATTCCAGAGGTGAGGTGAGAATGATTGCCCTTGACATCAAGGCAGCATTTGACCAAGTGTGGCATCAATGAGCCCTAGTAAAATTGAAGTCAATGGGAATCAGGGGGAATACTCTCCACTGGCTGGAGTCATACCTAGCACAAAGGAAGATAATTGTGGTGGTTGGAGGTCAATCATCTCATCCCAAGACATCGCTGCAGGAGTTCCTCAGGGCAGTGTCCTAGGCCCAACTATCTTCAGTTGCTTCATCAATGACCTTCCCTCCATCATAAGGTCAGGAGTGGGGATGTTCACTGATGATTGCACAGTGTTCAGTTCCATTCGCAACTCCTCAGAAAATGAAGCACTCCATGCCCGCATGCAGCAAGACCTGGATGACATTCAGGCTTGGGCTCATAAGTGGCAAGTAACATTCGCGCCCCACAAGTGCCAGGCAATGACCATCTCCAACAAGCGAGAGTCTAACCACTTCCCCATGATATTCAACGACATTACTATCATTGAATCCCCCACCATCAACATCCTGGGGGTCACCACTGAGCAGAAACGTAACTGGACCAGCCAAATAAACACTGTGGCGACAAGAGCAGGTCAGAGGCTGGGTATTCTGTGGCAAGTGTCTCCCCTCATGACGTCCCAAAGTCTTCCCACCATCTACAAGGCACAAGTCAGGAGTGTGATGGAATACTCTCCACTTGCCTGGAAGAATGCAGATCCAACAACACTCAAGAAGCTTCACAGCATTCAGGACAAAGCAACCCACTTGATTGGCACCTCACCCACCACCTTCAACATTCACTCCCTCCACCACCGACACAATGTAACTGCAGTGTGTACCATCTGCAAGATACACTGCAGCAACTCACCAAGGCTTCTTCAGCAGCACCTCCCAAACCCTCGACCTCTACCACCTAGAAGGACAAAAGCAGCAGGTGCATGGGAACTCTACCACCTACAAGTTCCCCTCCAAGTTACACACCATCCTGACTTGGAAGTATATCGCCGTGCCTTCATTGTCGCTGGGTCAAAATCCTGGAACTCCCTCCCTAACAGCACTGTGGGAGTACTTCCACCACGCAGATTGCAGTGGTTCAAGAGAGTGGCTCATCACCATCTTCTCTTGGGCAATTAGGAATGGGCAATAAATAAGAACATAAGAAATAGGAGCAGAAGTAGGCCATGCAGCCCCTCGAGCCTGCTCTGCCATTTAATATGATCATGGCTGATCCGATCATGGACTCAGGTCCACTTCCCTGCCCGTTCCCCATAACCCCTTATTCCCAATGACGCCCACATCCCGGAACAAATTTTTAAAAAACTTTGCATGCTAAGTAATGCCTCCCATCCCTCGGTTGAACAGCCTGCCAGTCCTCATTGTCCAAGAATGATCTGTTGTGCGAGGTTGCGGTGCCTGTGGAACTGAAACCTGCCATAAGTCAGCACCGACAGGAGAGGCAAGAGAGAAAACTGGGCGGGGGAAAGAACATGTCGATTTGTCGCAAATAGTTTTCTCTTGTGCTGAGGGACTGAATAACTACATTGCAAATGAGACACTGGCTTTCTAAGCTTGTCTTTCAGATATATTTCTGTCTCCGTCTGCCCCCCCCCCCCCCACCCATGCAGGGATTGTTTGTTCCCCATGTGTGGTTGGAAAAAAAAGTGAGAGGAAGCAACATTGTCACATCCTTTACAAACAGATTCTGCAGATTCATCAGTGTCAAGAAGGCCTGGCACAATATTGTGGCACTTTGTACAAAATATGATGCTGGCAGGAAGCTTTGTTTTCCTCTGTGCCTGGGGAATAATAGGAACCAAACAGCAGGCTGGTAACGTAGCTACTGCATCGCACTGCACTGGGCTTTTGTGAGGACAACTTTTTCACATTTCATTCAGAAGTTTGGAAGGATTAAATATAAATCTGCCCAAAAGAAGTCATTGTATTGTAAACAGGGGGCCGAGGGTGGGGTGGTGGGGGGGTTTGGTGGAGGGGGGTGGGGAAAGTTGCTGACAACTTTATGGGGTTGCCTCTGGTCACAACTATTAGCATGTAATCAATGCAGTTAAGGTTTCACACACAGAACGAGGTGACCTCTCCACCACTTGAATTCAGCGCATTTCTATAGCTCTGAATGCCCAAGCTCTGCAAATGGTGACATCATTTTCCCTGTGGCTGATTGGCTCCCCCTCCTTTGGGATGACATCATCCCTGCCCGCCTCCCCCCCCCCCCCTCGCTTTCCTTCCCATAGGATGCTCGGTTGCCTTGCCAACAGCTAGTGCCCAAACCTCCCCATCCATGGCAAGCCAACCCGTTCTTGTTCTTTTATTTCCCACTTAGCCGACAGCAAATAAAGCAAAGTATAGTTGAATTCACAAAGGTGAAGTGTGTTGTTCAACCTCATTCTGAATTCTTTTACACAGTGAGGCAAACCAGCAGGTGCGGAACAATACCCGCAGCCCCAGTATACTTTAAAACACGCCTCAGTAATGCTTGTGTTAGTTGTATCCCATTTAAAGTAAACTTTTTGATTTGCTCCTATATAACAAGCTGTCGTTCTTTTAATTCCACTGTACCACCCACAAACAATCTGCACAAGCGAAAGGTTTATTTAAAGGGACACTGGAAAAATAGCAACATTCAAAAATATAAGATTAAATATATTCTGCTCTAGTCAAGTAAAATATAATTAACATAGGAGCAATATGTGATAAAGGTATATACTGATTGTCACAAAAAGGTTACAAAATGCTCATAATCGCATAATAGGTTGTAACCCTTCAAGCACTTTAAGCTTACATTTTAAACTGGAGCTCCAACTCTCATGTAGATCGTGTAGTCATCCATTATTCCAAATGGAGTTTTCCTCAACATGTACCTCGCTGCTACTCTCTGAATCTCTATCCCTAAAACTTTCCACTTTACCACTTCTCTCACTACTTTTCAGTCTCTTCAAAACCAATCTTAATGACCATGCGTATAATCACCTTCCCTAAAGCTTCTATTACCGCTTGGTATCTGTGAAACACCCTGGGATGTTTTTGTACATTATAGGTGCTGTAAAGATGCAGGTTATTGCAGAAACCATTTTTTTCCAGAGGTGGCAAGCTGTGCACCTACATTGGGCTGGCTTGAAGAGTCTGTGAACAATGAATTGCTAAGCTGATCCATTTAGATGAGCAAATGGTTCAGCATTCGCAAAGCTGAGGATTGGAGTCATCAATCTCATGCTTATTTGTACATTGTGTGCATTCACTTTGAAAATGCACGTGAGCAAAAATTGTCTTGTCACAACTTTCCAGACTAGAATCCCGTACAAGTTAACTTAAATAGGTATGCACTAAACAGAAATACTCTGAGCTACAGTATACTTACAGGAACTGTGGGTGTTTGTGTATAAACTTTTAAAATGTAAATTTAATATACTGCGAAACCTCCTGAGGGCACAGTTTCTCTGAATGTTACAATAATTAGGAAGTTGACTGCACAAAACAGCCTGTCACGGTACCATACGTTATGGCAATGGGATCCGAATGTACATAAGTGGGAATATCATAGCTTTAATTTGCCAAACCTGCACCTTCCTTTCCCCCAGTCAACGGGTGATTCTAAACTCAAAACACCTTTTAAAAAAAACTGCTTAAACATGACATTATTTGGCAGAATGTTGGCAGAATATTAGTGACTACTTCCGTCGCTATCACCACGGAAGCAATGCACACATTTCCTAAGAATGGGGTAGATTATATTTCAACAATCCCAATAACTAATGGCCATATTCCAGAGCTTTACAATGATGATGACAACCTGGGCATTCAAAATAATTGGAAACTCTTGCCTCTTGCTTGGTAGACAATCCCAGGTGGTGTTTAAAGATCTAATTACATAAGTAAACAGGTAGTATGAGTGTCAGATAGTTTCAACACAAGGTGTGAAATGTTTTTCAGATGAACAGTAGCTTCAATGTATTATAACGTGTAGAATAGGGTGTGCATCACTGTTGGAATGGCCAAATGTTTTAACCTTCTCTGGATTTGAAAATGTAAAAGTTTATTTGTTCTTGTGGTTTCAAGTATGAGATCACAGTTCCAGTATCTCCTTGGTTTATAAAGAAACAAATTACGCGATGGTAATATCTTTTGGCCAAAAATAGTTCTGTATCCATTCAACAGTGTCTACAAAATAATATGTCATCATCTTGAGCACACACCTTCTGACTCAGAGGCAAGAGTGCTACCCACGCTGGCACAATCTTAAGAGTGGTGAGATCACTGCATTTACCAACATTGGGTGGAATTTTCCTCCTCGTTGACTATGAATAAGCATAATTACATAGAAACATAGAAATTAGGTGCAGGAGTAGGCCATTCGGCCCTTCGAGCCTGCACCACCATTCAATAAGATCATTGCTGATCATTCCCTCAGTACCCCTTTCCTGCTTTCTCTTCAGCTGTAAGGGCCATATCTAACTCCCTCTTGAATATATCCAATGAACTGGCCTCAACAACTCTCTGCGGCAGGGAATTCCACAGGTTAACAACTCTCTGAGTGAAGAGGTTTTTCCTCATCTCGGTCCTAAATGGCCTACCCCTTATCCTAAGACTGTGTCCCCTGGTTCTGGACTTCCCCAACATCGGGAACATTTTTCACGCATCTAACCTGTAAAGAATAAAATCTTTATTACTTTCTGATATTCAGTGCAGTGCTTGCTGGAATGTGCACAAACGAGAAAGATTACTGTTGCCAGGTGAGAGTCATTGAAGGTGGCGTAACATTTGCTGAAGATGGAGAGTTAACGGAAGAGAAAATTAAAGCATTCTTGCAAGGTTTGCTGGCACAGTATGCTCTGTAAATGTATCAGTAGAGCTTGACAAGTTGGTGACTAATTTTTTCCCACGGACTTGAGATATTGATATGTGAATGCTGCTGATCACATGTTGAGTATTGAAGGAAAGGGTAGAAAAAGATCTTTTGTTGGTTAGTATTTGGAATTCTCTTCCACAAACTTGTTGAAACAGCATCCATACATTCTTTTATAAGGGAATGAAATGGATGTTTGGAAAAGAGGAATACCAAAAGGTGTGCAGATTGAGCAGGAAAGTCAGATTAGATGAGATGACTCCTGTGAAAAAAATGATGGCCCAGACTTGATGGGCCAAATGGCTTCTTCCTGTGCTGTGACCTTCGATGACGGTATGATAGCACTGCACAATTCTCAAAATATGTCAGTCTGGCCCGACTGCAAACAGCTGCACATTTCCAATTACTTTCTCATAAAAATGACACATTTTAAGCAGATGAAATATTTAACCATTGCGTAACAAAGGGATTTAAGTGATTTTGTTGTCTCACTGGGTTATTTTTATCACAAGGCTATTTCAAAAGCTCTGCTATCACAGCAGGATGCTGAGCTCAAGGGAAACTAATAGACCATTGCAATCTGGGCTTTATGTTACAATTTTTGTTTCAAAAGTTAGTTTTCAGAAATGTTAAAAATAATGAATTGGGTTGAGTGATTGTTGATAAATCATCATCATAGTCAATCCCTCGGAATCGAGGAAGACTTGCTTCCACTCTAAAAATGAGTTCTTAGGTGACTGAACAGTCCAATACTAGAATTACAGTCTCTGTCGCAGGTGGGACAGACGGTCGTTGAGGGAAGGGGTGGGTGGGACTGGTTTGTCGCATGCTCTTTCCGCTGCCTGCGCTTGGTTTCTGCATGCACTCGGCGATGAGACTTGAGGTGCTCAGCGCCCTCCCGGATGCACTTCCTCCACTTAGGGCAGTCTTTGGCCAGGGAGGGACTCCCAGGTGTTGGTGGAGATGTTGCATTTTTATCAAGGCGGTTTTGAGGATGTCCTTGAAATGTTTCCTCTGCCCATCTTGGGCTCGATTGCCGTGAAGGAGTTCCGAGTAGAGCGCATGCTTTGGGAGTCTTGTGTCAGGCATGCGAACAGTGTCATAATAACAATGTTGATGCAACGATGTCATTGTCCCACAGTCCTCAAGTGCCATATTAAGTTAGTGAGAGGAAATGTTATGGCTTAGAGCAGGGAAATTCTCTTGGCCAACATTTGTCCTTGACCGAAATTACTAAAATGGATTATCTGGTTATTTATCTGATTGCTTTTTGTGGGACCTTGCTGTGTGCAAATTGGCTGCTGTGTTTCCCTACATTACAAAAGTAGTACAATTCAAAAGTACTTCATTGTGAAGTGCAGTGGGATGCCATGAGGATATGATAGGCACTACATAAATGCAAGTTCTTTCTTTATCTATGACGTGCTCGAATGTTTTGTAAGACAACTTGCTGGATAACTAAACCCTTTTGATTCCTCTCTGGTAATCTCACAAAGGTTTATAATACATGCTGGATACCGAGCTTCTGGAGTATCAATGGCAGATTATTCCTTGATAATTTACTAATTCTCTTGTATTCATCCGCACTGACAGGTGCAGGTGTACAATTACCAAAAATAGATTAACACCACAAAATAAAACAAAAATGTTATATTACAAAATAATATCAAGTACCAAGGAATGATTTCAAGGCATGAGTGCAATCGCTATGTTCAGATGACCATTAAAAATCATTCAAGTTTTTGGTGCCATCTGTCAGTTCTTTTTTATTTGTTCCTGGGATTTGGGCATCGCTGGCAAGGCCAGCATTTATTGTCCATCCCTAATTGCCCTTGAGAAAGTGGTGCTAAGCTGCTTTCTTGAACCACTGCAGTCCATGTGGTGAAGGTGCTCCCATAGTGCTGTTAGGGAGGGAGTTCCAGGATTTTGACGCCGTGACGATGAAGGAACAATGATATATTTCCAACTCTCTTCTTTTCTATGGAGTAGCAAAGCAAATCAAATGTCAATATCTAAGTTGGATGTCCAGGCCAAAGCTTCCGATGTAACAGCGTGGCTATCTTGTAGGCTGCCTGCAAATTTCCTCTGTGGGCAGTGCTCAATGATGTGCTCCACAGTCACATGATGGGGAGGCTTTAATCTTCCACCTATGGAGAAGGTGACAGCATCGACCGTGACCGGTTCTGAGGCGGTTGATGGTTGTCCGCTGTTTGCGAGGAACATTTGATCCTTCAGGTTGTACTGTGCTGTCCTCTATAAGGCATCCATTCCGTATGTCGCAGTTCTTCCAAGCATTTCGCTATCTGTCATCAAGGCTGAGGGGAGATGACTGAAGGGCTTCGGCAATGATCCAAAATGGCCTTGCAGATTGGAGACGGTTTCTGCTAGGTTGTTCAAGTCGGCCTGGATCGGCATGTGTTTGCTGGTGTAGCGGTTGTATTCTCGGGAGACTGCATATTCGCGGCGTAGGTGTGGTGGTGCGATGTTTGCAAGCACGGGTAGCCAAGGTGTTGTTTCGAAATCAGGATGGTGTGTGACTTGGAGGGCAACTTGCAGGCGGTGATGTTCGCATGTGCCTGCTGCCCTTGTCCTTCTCAGTGGTAGAGGTCACGGGTTTGGGAGGTGCTGCGGAAGAAGCTAAGAAGTTCAATTACATTATAATAGCTGTATGTCTTTGCAAACAGAAACAATTCCACACAATCGTCTTCATTATAATCAAGGGCAGAGTCCTAGGTTGTAATGCCTCCACCTCCATTTGATTAGAACGAAGATGAGAGTTGTGTTGCAGTACTGCTCAGATCCACTCTGAAAACAACGTTGTCAGTGGGGTCGAGTTTCCGGTTTGGGCACAATCGGCGTTGCAGCCACTAATTGCGTCCACAAAAGTGCGCTTGCTTTGAGAAGTGTTTTCTTTCTCCATCAAGTTTCCGCTCAAACATATTTGCATATCTCTGAACGCAAACTCGGTCATGAACCAGCGCAGTTGGGCAGCATTTTAGAACGTAAATTTTTTTAAGTTTTGCTTTAAAAAAATCTTCCTTGCTATATTTAAAAGTGGTAACTTGGTGCAGTTTGATTAATACAGCTGAAAGTGGGTTTATCACAAAAAATAAGCATTTTAATCAGTGTCTAGTCCACCACCTGTGAGTCGCCTCGGCGGTCTTCAAACGAGCGCAATTAGTGGAAATGATTAATTAGATCTGGGGGGGCAGGCCAGTTTTGTGGGCGGGGCCGGCTTCTGGCACAGTTTTTTAAACTAGCGCAAAAGATGGCGGAAACTCGAGTTGCTTTGAACGCAATTTGCGCTTGATGTTCCGTGATCTTTCGTGCTGGTTTCATCCGAAATGCGCCAAAAAGCCCAGTGCTACCGAACGGAAACTTCAGACCAATGTCTCTGGAAGTTTTCATGCGAAATTACAGCGAATCGTGTTCTGCGCGCTGTTTAGAAATAACAGGGTTTGTAACAGGATGTTCCGCCATGTCAAATTACTTGCCTTACTTATAACATGCTGGTTGGTGAATATCTCTGTAAATTGCACGCAGAAATAACCTGATAATACTGCAGGCCCCAGGGCACAAATCCAATGTCTTCAGGCCATGCACTGACTATGCAGCAACACAACAGCAAGACAAATAACTGGAATGAAAATTCACATATTATAAAATAACAGATAATCTTCTGAATTCTAACCAGTAATCTGATGTTGATGGCCATCACATCAAGCTTTGCTGTCATGGCGTATGATTGGATTAGTATCTTGTATTTTATTGAGAGCAATCCATTGAGAGTTAGTTGTGGCTCAGTGGGTAGCACACTCATCTCTGAGTCAGAAATGTGTTCAAGTCCCACTCCAGAGACTTGAGCCCAAAAATCTAGGCTGTCACTCCAGTGCAGTGCTGAGGGAGTGCTGCACTGTTGGAGGTGGTGTCGTTCGGATGAGACGTGAAAACGAGGCCCCGTCTGCTCTCTCAGGTGAAGGTAAAAGATCCCATGGCACTATTTCTAAGAAGAGCAGGGGAGTTATTCCTGACGTCCTGGCCAATATTTACCCCTCAATTAACATCACTAAAACAGATTATCTGATCATTGTCACACTACTGTTTGTGGGAGCTTGCTGTGCGCAAATTGGCTGCTGCGTTTCCTAAATTATAACAGTGCCTACACTTCAAAAAGTACTTCATTGGCTGTAAAGCGCTTTGAGCCATTCGGTGGTTGTGAAAGGCGCTATATAAATGCAAGTATTTCATTATCCTGTTTTGTATTACAGAAAGGTACCAGCTATCCTCAGTGCCCTCTGTACTGCTCTCTAACTGTTAACAGGCACTGTCAAGTCTCCTTGTCATCAGCAACACTTTCTTGCATTAAGTAGCAACGACACTAAGTTAAAGATTTAGCATACGCGTTCGAATACATTACTACAGGTATACTATTACTCTGATAGCTTCAAAGCAAACTTTGTGAGGTTAGTTGTATTAACAACACAGCAGCATTTATGTGTTAACTTACAAGTATAGTTAAGAAGCTGTTAAATGCCTGTTGCATTTAAATGCTCCTTTAAAGAGGAAATTTTACACTTTTTACACTGTGTGTGTGTGTGTGTGTGTGTGTGTGTTTGTTTAAGCGATGTCACAGTTTACTGTTTTCTAATTCGATTAGGTTTTATAAAAAAAATACCGTGAGCTTTATGGAATTGGTAGCAGAGTACCAGAGGAAGCTGGGCATATGACATCATCCCTGCCCCCTCTGTTGTCCTTTCCATAGGATGCTTCGTTGCCATGCCAATGGCTAGTGATCAGGCTCTCTATCCATAGGAATGGCAGCTTATTTGCCTAGTAATGGGGGGGATGGGCGGTCATTTAATCCGCTCTGTTTGAAAATCCTGTGGTAATTAATTTTCTCCTGAATTAATTAGATGAATCTTGTTGGGGGATTTACGCTCCCTAGGCTACTTTTCTTTGTGTTTCATAATAACTTTGTCTAGCGTATGACAGGAATTAGAATTCAAATAATATTTTTTAGGCCTTTTCTCAGCTGCGACCTATTCAATTCGTTCAGCTATATAGCTGTCAAATAAAATTTGTTGGGAAGTTTTGTCAAACAAAAAACCAAAGTCACTTTCATTATGCAGCTCAGCCCTGATGCAGCCTCCATTATGTGAGCATTATTTAGACTGTGGGCTGCTTAATGCATTCTACAAGTTCCAATATATCCACAAAAGATTTTTATTACACTTTCATTCTCTTCCTTTCTGCAGGAAAAAAGGATATAAATGCCAAACGTATGAGCAAAGATGTACCTACCTCAGATATAGACCAGTGCAGAACCTTGGAAACAACTCATATTTTAACACTTTGAGGGCAGTGGTTGAATTTGAACAGTAAGCTGGCATGCAGGAGTCTATATAGGTATGTGCAGAGTCCTGCTAATGGAGAAATATTCTGACGTATTGTCACTTTTTGACAGTAGTAATATCTCAACTCCTTGGAGGTACCTTAGTCAAAGATTGCAGAAATTAAATGGGTATAGGCTCTTGAGCCTAGATTTTCCCAGTGGCCTTATATTAATGCTGCTGTTAACCCATTAATTTTTAACAGACTAACCTCAATTTTAAAGTAATGCTGATGGAGCAATCTAAGTCTTTAAGGCCCAACGAAATCACAAAATAATGTAGGAAGTAAAATGTGCTACATTAGTTGCTGCACCATGCATAACGTTGTGGGACATGCTCAGAACAAATGTCTGCACCAGTCGCCAGCCTTCTGGCCCTTTAACCAGCCAATCATCATTTCTGATTTCTTCCTTCAATTTCAGCCAAATATTCATGAAAACATAGCAAATGTCTCGTGGATACAAAGCGGAAAGAAAAGATGAGCTGACCAGTGTGTCACAAAAAGAAAAAAAGAAAGACTTGCATTTATATAGCACCTTTCTCGACCTCAGGATGTCCGGAAATGCTTTGCAACAAATTAAGTACTTTTGAAGTGTAGTCATGGTTGCATTGCACAGCAAAATCCCTCAAACAGTAATGAGATAATGACCAGATAATTTTTTTTTTGTGCCGTTAATGGAGGGATAAATTTTGGCCCAGACACCAGGGATTCCTTCCATGCTCTTCGTCAACCTCCAACAGTGCAGCACCTTCAGTACTGCGTCAGCTGTGGCTCAGTGGGTAGCACACTTGCCTCTGAGTCAGAAGGTTGTGTGGTTCAAGTCCCACTTCAGGGACTTGAGCATATAAATCAAGGCTGACACTGCAGTGCTGAGGGAGTGCTGCACTGTCCAAGGTGCTGTCTTTCAGATGAGATATTAAACCGAGGCCCCGTCTGGTCTCTCAGGTGGATGTAAAAGATCCCATGGCACTATTTTGAAGAAGAGCAGGGGAGTTCTCCCAGGTGTCCTGGCCAATATTTATCCTGCAATCAGCATAACAGAAACAGATGATCTGGTCATTATGACATTGCTGTTTGTGGGAGCTTGCTGTGTGCAAATTGGCTGCCACGTTTCTGACATTACAACAGTGACTACACTCCAAAAGTACTTCATTGGCTGTAAAGCGCTTTGAGATGTCCGATGGTCGTAAAAGGTGCTATATAAATGCAAGTCTTTTTTTAAGAGTGTCAGCTTAGATTTATTTGTGCAAGTCCCTGGAGTGGGACTTCAACCCAAACCTTCTGACTCCGAGATGAGAGTGCTACCCACTGAGAGACAGCTGACACTGCTGATGAAGAGTCGACATGTTCCGAATGAATCCCTTTGGGTTCCATCTCCTCAATACACCTATCCATAGTTTGTGTA
The DNA here is from genome assembly GCF_044704955.1 of Pristiophorus japonicus. Classification (NCBI taxonomy): domain Eukaryota; kingdom Metazoa; phylum Chordata; class Chondrichthyes; family Pristiophoridae; genus Pristiophorus; species Pristiophorus japonicus. The sequence continues at coordinate 117,308,610 of NC_091992.1, forward strand.
GCACAGCAGGACACACAGGCCTCTACCGAGGAGCAGGGCAAATGTATCTTAAGGAAATTGCCTTTTTAGAAAGCCTGACATCATGGATGTGAGCCAAGTGCACTCGCTAATCCTGCATTGTTCTTATCATCGATTTGCCTTCTCCTAAATACGAAGAACATTAAAACTTTACTTTGAACGTAATATACAGTGCAATCCAGGAATTCATCTGGAATCTCATTGCTAAATGTAACCACGAGCAATTCACATTATCAATATAATCTATTTTGTTTGATCACAAGACATTATAATATGCTGTCACTGAACAGCCACGCATGGCAAATGAATGGCTCCAGTTGACTCCCAGCAGTGCTGTAACAGTGGATATTAACTGTAATGTCTGGTACCAGTTAGTCTTGCACATGTAACCATTGATGAGATTGAGCATTTTCCTCATGGTGCTGTTGCATGGTTGGCTACTTGTGTGGGTGATCTCTAATCCCACATTATTGTCAAAGATATTAAGCATAAGATGAATGGTTTCCTTGTGTCTGCCAAACACAAGTAGAACCAGTTTTACCAATGGGTAATATGGGTCAAGTAGAAACATCATAGACTCAGATATTTCTAACTGCAGAAAAATTGGAAAAGAAAAATCAGACAATTTAAATTTATGGGTCATACGTTTCTGATGTAATTTTAGAACTCTCAACTGTGTAGTGAGATATGCAGCATTTCTTTGAAGTAATATTAATGTTACAAGATGTGTTAAAATATTGTAACTTGTACATAATTTTTACCATACTTTTCAATTTGTGTATGAACCCGGATACTTAATTATGAATGTTGTTTTTGTCTGCAATCAATTGATCCCTCATAATGGCAATAATGAAAATAATTCTCAGTATACACTCCACTCCCGCTTGAAAATAGGAGTTTTTATAATAAGAAATTGTACACTGTCTTTATGTTGGATATTACACTAATGGTGGCACACTTCCTGAAATAAAAAGAGGAAAAGCTGGAAATATGCAGCAGGCCTGGCAAAATCTGTGATGAGAAGTGGCAGACAAAGATATTTCAGGGGTGTACGCGTCATTAGACTGTAGGAAAAGAAAAGTTTGATTCCTAAATTTCATTTGATAAAGTTCTCTCATTTACTCTCTCTTAGATGTCGAGTTCTTGCTCAGTTGTGATGGGTGATGTAGTTCCTCCAGTCAAGACACTGCATTTTATGCACCCAGGACTCCTCTAGTCCATGCAGCAGAGCTAGTCTCCAGTCATCTTGGTTAATCCTTGCCATTGCCAAGACCTAGCTCTGTCAAGCCCGTGTGGTGCCTGGTGTGCAACAGCCACCACACATTAAAAAAATCCATGCACAGGCATCTTCCACCCTTCAACATGTAGTTCGGGACCTGGAATATTATGTCCTTCATTGAAACACCTGTAAACTCATCCCTGTTTGGCATGGTAGCAAGTCATCCTCGACACGAGGGACCCCCTAAGAAGAAGAAGAATACTTCCCATCAGCCAGCTTCTGGGTGATGACGACCCCTTCAACTTCTCTCCTCGCCCTGGGAAGTCTCTGAAGCCCAGGGCAGGGAAGGCCAAAGGTTTCCCTGTTCCCGCTCAGGCCTCAGGTTAAAATGGCAGATCTTACCCCGATGACATTATTGGAGCCCTATCGGAGCATCTCACTGGCTTGGGGCGGATGTCCTTGCCGCCTGCAATTTAAAGTTACCGTCGGACAGATCAGGACGGGAAAGAAGTGGGCAAGTGCCCCGCTCTATTTTAACTTCCCTCCTCCCCCACTTCTTGGTTTCCGCCAGATGGAGGGAGTTAAAATTGAGCCCTCAGAATCTGCATCTGTACATTGCTTGGTGCTGAAGACTGGCACGGCAATGGATTATAGCGCTTACGCTATTTATGAAATGAGTGTGGATGATATTGTAACTCAAGTGTTACAAAGCGTGTTGGTTGAGTTACAGATCACAAGCACCCAATTGAAAATGTTATCGTTGGACTCATAGGATTCTGCTTTAATAATGAATTTAAAATTCTTCTTAAAATTGGAACTCAATATGTGATTCATTCTTCCTGCAAATTTTTGTATTGTTTTCCTCTCGCCGACAATCATTTTTTTAACTGCTGTCAGAAAATAAATAAAGGCATATTCACACTATTCATTGCAGCGTCGGTGTGAAGTAGTTTTGTCTGCACTGATGCTGCAGTTATGGTGTAAGTGCAGCCTAAATCTGAATTTTGGGTCTGACCCAAAAACATAAGCAATGGGGAATGAGATGCCTGGAGGAGGCAGTCTCATTCTGCTCTGCTACCGAGTCAGTTTGGGCCTTCACATCTGCTGTACCCTACATAGGCTTAGTGTTGGTGCAAAGCCAAAAATGTTTTGCACTAACGCTAAACTCAGTGGGGCTGAATTCCCTTGGCCGTTCTGCCAAAACTCTGGCTGCAGTCCGATAGAACTGCTTGGAAGGTCAGGATCCAGATGTGCCAGATCCCTTCCTCAGTTTGCAATTCCCCTTTGATCTTGTGAGGGGCGAGGCCTCCACCCTTACATGCCTTCAAGCAGAGGGAGTGGGGCTGGGAGGGCTGGGAGTTCCCACTTCCCCGGCCTACAAGGTAACCGGCATAATACAGGAGGCTGGTATTGCTGAGTGAGATGAGGTGTAGCGGCCTTCAGAAAGATGCAAGCCCATTGTCATGTATCTTACATTATTATATATAACTGTATCCCAACATGCTATACATGACTGTAATAAGATATGACCTGTAACCACCAGCATACCTTACCACCAGGGGTGCACTTGCAAGAGACAGGTATATAAAGACAGGTCTCAGGCAAGTGCAGCATTCCAGGGCTGTGAAATAAAGGTGCAGGTCCAGAGTGACCTTGACTTCACTACATGCCTCGTGTGAATCTGTACTGAGGGGACAGGACTTTACACCCATAAAGTGGCTTCCCTCTAACTCTGGTGGGGGCCAGCCAGGAAAGCGTCCTGAATCCCCAAAGCTTGGGAACGTTTTGTTAAAATTTGATGTTACCAGGGGGCTGATGTCAGGAAATGAATGGGGCCTCGGGGCGGAGGGGGCAGTGGGGCGGGTGTTGTGCGTGGGACAGGGCCCAGAGCACCCCTTCCCCAAGTGGCCAAGTGCCAGATCTTCTGTCAGCATGAGGTAGGCGGATGCCCGAGATTGTGGTGCGAGTGCCCGCTGGCCCCATGCTCATAAAGTGGCTTCCCTCTAACTCTGGTGGGGGGGGCAGTGCTGCAGGGAACCAATGATTGAAATCCCAGCTAACAGCTAGGATCATGGCCCATGGGTTTTCGGAGTAAGTGTGAAAGCACTGCAAGGTACAAATCAGATCTACTTATAATTGTTTTTGTATGTGAAATATTTATCAGGCTGCATCTAAAGACATGGAGACACTTGATATGGCGCTCGTTTCCTGGTTGGAGGGGAGGGTCACACTGTCAATTTAATCCTTTGAGTTCTGAATTCACTTTTCAGATTGAATATTAGATTATAAAAAAGGATTGGAAATAATCGAGTATCTCACTGTAAACAAAACGCCTTATAATTACAGGATCAATACTTACATGTGTGTGAGGTCCATAAGTAGCTGTGTGTACATGTATAAATCAATAAAGCAGCATATGTACTGTTTCCCATCTTGTAATTCCCTATTAGCCAGCAATTATTGGAGGCATGTAGACTTTTCCAAGCTCATATCTGTATCAAATAACTTGCCAACATTTGCTACTTTATGACATCAGCCCAGGTATGTCCTCTCCACAAAAAGCAGGCCAAATTCAATCCAGCCAATTACCGCCTCATCATTCTACTCTCAATCATCAGCAAAATTTTGGAAGGTGTTGTCGACAGTGCTATCACGCTGCACTTACCCACCAATAACCCACTCAGCGATGCTCAGTTTGGGTTCTGCCAGGACCATTCGGCTCCAAACCTCATTACAGCCTTGGTCCAAACATGGACAAACGAGCTGAATTCCAGAGGTGAGGTGAGAGTGACTGCCCTTGACATCAAGGCAAGTAACATTTGCGCCACACAAGTGCCAAGCAATGACTATCTCCAACAAGTGAGAGTGTAAGGACATTATCATCGCTGAATCCCCCACCATCAACATCCTGGGTGTCACCATTGACCAGAAACTTAACTGGACCAGCCACATAAATACTGTGGCAACAAGAGTGGGTCAGAGGCTGGGTATTCTGCGGTGAGTGTCTCACCTCCTGACTCCCCAAAGCCTTTCCACCATCTACATGGCACAAGTCTGGAGTGTGATGGAATACTCTCCACTTTCCTGGATGAGTGCAGCTCCAACAACACTCTAGAAGCTCAACACCATCCAGGACAAAGCAGCCCGCTTGATTGGCACCACATCCACCACCTTAAACATTCACTCCCTCCATCACCGACGCACCGTGGCTGCGGTGTGTACCATCTACAAGATGCACTGCAGCAACTCACCAAGGCTTCTTCGGCAGCACCTCCCAGACCCGTGACCTCTACCACCTGGATGGACAAGGGCAGCAGGCGCATGGGAACACCATCACCTCCAAGTTCCCCTCCAAGTTACACACCATCCTGACTTGGAAATATATCGCCGTTCCTTCATCGTCGCGGGGTCAAAATCCTGGAACTCCCTCCCTAACAGCACTGTGGGAGTACCTTCACCACAAGGACTGCAGCGGTTCAAGAATGCGATTCACCACCACCTTCTCAAGGGCATTTAGGGTTGGGCAATAAATGTCGGCCTTGCCAGTGATGCCCACATCCCATGAACGAATAAAAAGAAAATCATCTAAAATCTACAATTCGATTACAGCCTTGTCATTCATTCCCTGCTAATCATGAATGAGCGGCGATATAACATCTGCTCAAATATTATTTTCTGTTCTCTCATACTCTTGGCGATTAGAATGTCGATTGTAGAAAAAGTCCAGCAACATTTCTCCATTTGCAGTCATCCATTCACTGATAAGAATCCCACCGTGAACGAGCTTGCACGCCCCAGTATAGTTTTAACTTAAAAGTCGCCTGACTTGATCATTTTTGTTTGTTAAAACCATCAGATGAGTGATTCCAACAAAAACTGTTTAAAATCCCTTTCATTTTGGAGATATTGAAAACAGAGGAATGTAAAACAATTGCTTTTTATTGGTCTGTTGTTCTGAATTGACGAGGCTCTGCTGGGATGTGGGGCAACGGAATTGGACACGCAGGTTGACACCGCTGATTAGCAGCAGGCCACATTTTAAGACCACGAGAAAGCTGACGTTGATGGCTAGGGCGAGCCTCCTTTAGGCGCCTAATTTCATTTAAATAGATGCCTCAATGGGTCTTATGTCTTTCTCGTCTGTAGTGCTCGTCTATTTGAAACACACACACAATGGGCCCAAATTTGCCTAAACCTATTTTTCTGGCGCACTCACTCGATCTGCGCTGCTTTTGTCCGCCTCAAAGCGCGCCGAAAAAAGACCTCCTTAATTTGGCCGCTCCCCAGCCTCTCATCGGTCGTGGCGCAACGTGGCCCAATGGATTGGGGGCGGAGCCAGGTCCCGGCTCTGAAAACAGTGCCGGGACCTCTGCTCATGCACGCTAGAGTCTGTGCGCATGTGCAGTAGCTCCTGGCGGGCCGTTTCTGCAAACGCGTGCTGCAGGCTGTGTGGGAGGGGCCCGAAGCACGCCGCCCCTCGCCCTGGCCGAATGAGCTCCCTCATCAGCGGCCCACTGCATTCCCTAAGGGAGGACTTCTATTTTTTATTTGTTATTTACAGATTGATTTTGGTGCTTTAGATGCAGGGTTCCTTCTATTTTTTATTTTTATTTATTGATTGCTTATTACTTTGGTCTTGGTGCTTTAGGGGCAGGGTTCCTTCTATTTTATTTATTAATTAATTGCTTATTACTTTTTGTGCTTTGTTTGGTGCTTGGTGGTGCTTTAAATGTAGTTACTTGCGCCAATTGCTTAACTGTAAGTAAGGTCTTTCTGTGCGGACAAAAGTGGACACATACGCTGCCCTAAGTTAGTTTAGTACAACTTTTTTTTGGCCAAATTGGCATAAATGGTGTAAGTGGTTGGGAACGCCACCTTTTGAAAAAAAAACTGACCTAACAAAAAACCTAACTAACTCACTTACACTGGCGCAAATTAAATGGCCATTTTTGCACCTAAAAAGATACACGAGAAATATCAAGTTACACCAAAGAAAACGGTGCAACTAATGGGGAAATTTGGGCCCAGTATGGGTGACCTGCCTTCTTAATGGCAAGTGTCTGGAGACAAGCTCTATTTTTCAAATTTACTGGGCTAAAATTGAGGTCGGAGGCTTCCTTGGTACGAACGCCACTAACTCGGAAAAAATCTACGAATCTACCTGTTGGTCCCGGACAAACACAGGATCCCGGTCGGAGGCTTAGATTCTCTGCGCGGTGCATGGGGACCTGTCTTCGATGTGCGTAAGTCCTAGCTGGAGTTACATAGAGCCCAAGTTCCGGGTCGCGCCTAAAATGGCGCAGCCCGGACCTGGACGCCCGTTTTTCGTGCCAGAAAGTGCGCCTAAAAAAAACTTCCCTATTCTCCGGCGCGGCGCAGCACGAACTGTGGGAGGCGAAGCCAGGTCCCTGCGCTGAAAACAGTGCCGGGACCTCTGCACATGCGCGCTACAGTGGGCGCGCATGTGCAGTAGCTCCAAGCGCCCAAAACTGTGGGAGGGGCCTGCAGCATGCAGCCCCTAGCCCTGGCTGAATGGCCTCACTGGGGCTGCGTGGGTAAGGCTCCTCCCACCCGACCGGACCCGACCTGACCTCCGCGCCCCCGCCCCCCTCTGCGACTCCCCCCCCCCCCCCCCCGCGACTCTTCCCCCTCCCCCCCCGGACCTCCGCGACTCCCCCCCCCCCACCTCCGCGACTCTTCCCCCCTCCCCCCTCGGACCTCTGCGACTCCCCCCCACCCCCCGGACCTCCGCGACTCTCCCGCCCCCCCCTCGCCGAGACCCGACGCTACCTACCTATAAATCCAGCCCGATGTCTTGGGCCCGGCTGTTCAGCCTCCTTCTCTCCCTCCTCTCCCCTCCCCTCCCTCCTCTCCCCTCCCCTCCCCTCCCTCCTCTCCCTTCCCCTCCCCCTCCCCTCCCTCTTCTCCCCTCCTTCCTCTCCCCCATCCTCCCTCCTCCTTTCTCTCCCTCCCTCCTCTCGCACCCTCCCTCCTCTCTCTCCTTCCCTCCCTCCCTTCTCACTCTCCTTCCCTCCCTCCCTCCTCACTCTCCTTCCCTCCCTCCCTCCTCTCTCCTTCCCTCCCTCCCTCTCTCCTTGCCTCCCTCCCTCCTCTCTCCTTCCCTCCCTCCCTCCTCTCTCCTTCCCTCCTCTCTCCTTCCCTCCCTCCCTCCTCTCTACTTCCCTCCCTCCCTCCTCTCTCCTTCCCTCCCTCCCCTCCTCTCTCCTTCCCTCACTCCCTCACTCCTCCCCTCCTCTCTTCTTCCCTCCCTCCCTCCCTTCTCTCTCCTTCCCTCCCTCCCTCCCTCCTTCCCTCCCTCCATCCTCCCCTCCCTCCATCCTCTCTCCCTTCTCCCCCTCTCCCCCTTTCTCCTCCTCCCCCTCTTCTCCCCCTTCTCTTCCCTCTCTCCTCCTCCCACCCCCCCACCCCCCTCCTCGCCCCCCCATCCCCCATCCCACCCTCCTCCTCCTCCCCCCTCCTCCTCCTCCCCCCCACCCTCCACCCCACCCTACTCCTCCCCCCCACACCACCCCCATCTACCTCCCCTCCTTCCTCCCCCTCCACCCCCCTTCTTCTCCCCCCCACCCCCCTTCTCCCCCCCACTCCTCCCCCCCATCCCCCACCCCCTTCTCCCCCTCCCCTCCTCCCCCCCCATCCCCCACCCCCTTCTCCCCCTCCCACCCCCCTTCTCCCCCTCCCCTCGCTGTCAGATCACAGAGACAGAGTGAGAGACACACACACAGACAGAGAGATAGAGACACTGACAGAGACTGGGGGGCCGTCCCAGCACGCTGTTGGAGGACTCCCGGTGCTGCAGTCGGTAAGTAGAAAATGTTTTATTTATTGATTTTTTTAAAAAAAATTATTTTTTATTAATTTTTTTGGATTGATTTATTGGTTGATTTATTAATGTATTTATCATTTATTATTGATGATGGCTCTTTATTTGTAAAACTGAAGTGTTTAATGTTTGTAAACTTCGCTTTAAACTCCCCTCCCCCCCCCCTCCCATTCCCTGCGCCTAATTTGTAACCTACGCCTGATTTTCTAAAGTGTAGACAAGGTTCTTATGAACGTACAAAAATCTTCACTTACTCTAAGTTAGTTTGGAGTAAGTTTTCACTGCCTAAACTTTGAAAACAGGCGTAAGTGGCCGGACACGCCCCCTTTTGAAAAAAAAATTCTGTTCCAAAGTGAAACTGTTCTAACTGACTAGAACTGGAGCAAACTAAATGCCAAGAATTCAAATTTCTAAGATACTCCGTTCTACACCAGTTGCTCCAAAAAAACAGGAGCAACTCAGGCCGAAAGTTGGCCCCATAGTCCTGGACAACCAATCACGATGCAGTATTCTCATTGATAATAAGGGGAACTCCGTTTGTTCGAGTTCCCATTACTATCAATGGGAAAACCCCCTAAAACACCCAAACACAGCATAATAAATAAATAAAATACCTCACATGTTTAAAATTAACTGAAATGAAAGTTAATTAAATGTTTTAGAAAAAAATATATTTTTGGGAATTTTTTTTAATGGCCCTTAAATTCCGGTTGAGCTCTTCCCGCGGGCAAACGACAGAAAAAGAGAAAAAAGATGCGCACTTACCTGTTGCTGCTGCGCCCGTTGGAACTTCCGAGCCTGAGGCCTCCCGTGACTGCGTGTCGCAGCGCGTGCACGTGGGGATGTGCGCTGGCCGGGAGCTGGAGACAGCAGCCAATCAGGTGAAGTATAGATTCTCATTCATAGTAATAAAAAATAGAAAATAAACTACATATTTAACATTCATTTAAATTAAAGTTTTTAATCCAAAAAAATATTTTCCCGACTTTTTAAAAAGTTTTTTTAATTAAGCCTTAAAATAAACTTACCGTAGTGGGGAGGGTTTTTACCAATAAAATGTGTTTTTATAACTTTATTTTAAAATGTTTCTGTGTATTTTTAAACACTTGTGCCTGTAAAAGTAGGCTATACGCTTGCTTTTTCAGGCGCAAGATTTTAAAGGACATTTGCAGGGCAAGATATTTGGAAATATCAGAAATCTTGCCCTGCAAGTGTCCTGGCTCCCGAGATATGGAGGATCTGTTAAGCCAGAGCTTGACAGATTGGAAAAGCCAGTTTTCAGCGCATGCGCATGGCGCGCTGAAACCCGGCTTTTCCGATGCCTTCCCGGATCCATAGGAACTTCATACGGACCCAGGACATCGGAATTTCAGGGCTAATATGTTTTAATATGGTTTAAAATAAACTTACTTTAATGGGCAGGGTTTTTAACATAAAAATGTGTTTTTAAATTTAATTTTATATGTTTTAAAACTCTTACACTGGTAAAAAATAGGCTATGCGTCTGCTCTCGCCAGGCATCAGAGATTGAAGGACATTTGCTGGGCCCAATCTCTCCCACGCAAACGTCCTTCCTGCGGGAATGCGTTCGATATGTCAAGACAAATCTTGACAGATCGGAAAAACTGTTTTTTGGCGCATGCGCACCGTGCCCCGAAAAGTGGCTTTTGCGAGGCCTCGCCGGGTCCATGCGCACTTTGTACAGACCCGGTGAGGCCGCAATTCTAGCTCCATTATATTGCTTTACCTCCATTTTTATTGGTGCATTGACTTTTGTTGTTGTTTGGGCCTGATCTTTAGTTTGGCAAGGCTTTTATTCCCAAATCCTACTATTGCCTTGCTTCCAGCTGCTATTTTACATAGGATCACATAGGATTACATCGGATTACATAGGATATACGGCACAGAAACAGGCCATTCGGCTCAACCAGTCCATGCCGGCGTTCATGCTCCACTCGGGCCTCCTCCCGTCTTTCCTCATCTAAATCTATCAGCATCACCCTCTATTCCCTTCTCCCTTATATGCTTGCCTCGCCTCCCCTTAAATGCATCTATATTATTCACTTCAACCACTCCCTGTGGTAGCGAGTTCCACATTCTCACCGCTCTTTGGGTAAAGAAGTTTCTTCTATATTCCTTATTGGATTTCTTGGTGACTATCTGATATTGATGGCCTCTAGTTATGCTCTTCCCCACAAGTGGAAACATTCTGTATCCACTCTATCAAAAACTTTCATCATTTTGAAGACCTCTATTAGGTCACCCCTCGGCTTGCCAGAGTGGGAATTCCTATTGGCGCTCTTCGATTTGGAGGAGGAAGAGCAGTTTCTGAGGAGTCAAGAAAGGCAGGTGTGACTATACCTGGCATATTATGTACGTTATGTCCTATCTCAGGACCCATATTCACTGCCCCAGACAGTCCGTCCTGAGTGTGTCAGAGATAACCTTCCTTTGGCATGTGTGTTTCACAAAGGGCTGCCACACAGTTTGAAGGCTGACCTGCAGGCAACTTTTTATGACAAGAATGGCTCCTCTTGCAGGCATGCATTAAACTTCTATGCGACTAGATCCTTCCAAGCCATCACCCATGACACATGCCATCTCAATCAGTTGGCTGTCCACAGATGCATTGGGCTGGATTTTAGGCTTGTCTGTTTTCGGGGTGAAAACGGAGGCGGGGCGGGAAAGTTACCAGCCGGGAATAGTTTGTGCTTTGGAAGTTTCAGCATCTGGGCCCTGCGTCAGGGGGCGCAGCGCGAAGGGAGGCATTGTACACTTTTCGTGGCGCAAGGATGGGAAACTCGCGAACTCAAGAGCCGGGCCATGTGCGCTCCGAGAGAGGGCTGGGGGCAAGGGCCGGAAGGGGGAACCTTCAAAAAACCCCCACAAAAACATTCCCAAAACATTGCCCATGCCACCACAATACAAATCGCTAAAACAATTAAAAGAACAAACACTCACACTGACCTTCGGAGCACTTTATCTTCCTCTGGTGGACCGCACTGATTTCCCAGGCGGTCATTGCGGGTGCACTTCTGGGCGGATGGATCGGGCAAAAGTCCAAACTCACGCCGGTGTCGCAACCGGAGGCGTTACACACCCGGCGCAGCTCTTCCTGGCTGCTGCAAAACCCGACTGGAGGATCGCGACGGGGTGCAGGAGACCTCAGTGCCGCCTTTCACGCCACTCCGGGGCAAAACCCGGAGCGCAAAGGACTGGAAAATCCAGCCCTTGGTTTGCAAGGAGCAATGCGTTCAGCACTTTGCCTGCGGAAGGGCGACACCAGCTCAATAGGGCACAGAAGATTTCCAAAGAGCCAAGGTTTCTAATAGTGCAAAGTGTAGCAGATTGAATTCGTGCACTATGTGAATCTTTGAACCTGCTGCCAACTCCCGGCAGGCAAGGTGCACAATTCCCACCTGCAGAGGGTATCCTGAAGTGCCAACCAGGCCCAATATCTTTGCACCCACCTTACGCCAGCCAGTGGATAGAGTGCTGTACGGACCCGTCACTTGCCCATTGATTTTGTTGTGTTTCTCCGTAGTGGCTTCCTTCGCACTTAATTTTTGCTTGGCATCTTTTTCACCAGTCTTGGCAAAGGCTAAAAAATATTTAACATTAATTTTGAAGTTTTAAAAAGGCTGAAACAATATTGGTTCCATCTGCAGCTTTATACCTTTAACTGCGCACATCCCTTTTAAACTTCAGCTACTGACCAGATTTTGTACATTCCCCATTAGGCTAGCTGTTGGTGCACGGCCAAAGCTGGGGTGGAACCTTATGCTGATTATTCAAATGAGTAGACCCCGCAATATTGGGCACAGTGACCTCAGTGTGCAGTGGGCCAGCTTGGGTCTTGGCAACCAGCCATTCCTGGCACAGATGTTGCCCGTCTCTCAAAATTGAATCTTATAAGTTTAACGTGCTCCTCCCTTGTTCGCCTGGTGAATTTAGTCAGTGAGCAAAGTTGCAAGTTTGATTCCTGACCTGTGCTGAATTATCCAATCTTAGCACGGGCAGCGGAGTTCCATGGCCGTCTGATAGGGAAGGAAAATCAGCCAGGCTTTCTGCTACTGATCTCCATTAAGAGCTCCCTGCTGAAACTGCACGATTGTGGATGAGTGCTCTGAACAGGATCAGGCTTGACTGCGAGGTCCGTCATGCCCAAATAGTCTGCCGACGTTCACTGCCTAGGCTTGCACATGAAAAATGGCCACGTGGATAGGAGGGCATGCAGTGCCCTCGAAACAATACCCTGGCAAGAAGTAAACAACTTCGGGAGGTGATAAAATTGGCAGAAGAAAGAGCAAGATAATATAGTCAGCCCAGTGTCCCTACTATAAAACAAAAATAAATCTAGGGGCCATAAATATAAGTTGGTCACTAATAAATCCAACAGGGAATTCAGGAGAAACTTCTTTACTCAGAGAGTGGTTAGATTGTGGATCTTGCTGCTACAAGTAGGTGAATAGCAAAGATGCATTTAAGGGGAAGCTAGATGAACACATGAGGGCGAAAGGAATAGAAGGACATGTTGATGGGGTGAGATGAAGAGGGGTGGAGGAGGATCGTGTGGAGCATAAACACCGGCATGGACCAATTGGGGTCAATGGCCTGTTTCTGTGCTGTAAATAAATACTTTAAGAGTAGACGACACGGTCTCGGTATCTACGATCTCTGGCGAGGTTGAATTACTTCAGGGGAACTTCAGTTTGGGAAAAGTTATAGGGTCCAAGCAGAATCTTTAAAAAAAAACTCCTTTTCAGACTTTGTTTCGTTGGGATTTTAACAAAGCCATAGATTTTCAAATACTAAAATGATCAAATATCAGTTTGTTTTATTGAATAGTATGTTCACCATTTAGTTGATATAAAGTAAGACTTTTACTCTAAGCAGGAGGTAGAAAATGTACAGAATGTGATTGTAAGATATTTGGGGATCAACACAAGTGTGGAATCTGGATCCGAATAATACATTCATTGAAGAGGAGTGGACACCAATAGTATTGCATTACCAAGGATTCACACAATGGGTGTAGCTAGCAAAGGTTTTGTTAATTAATTATAGTACCTCTCTGTTAATCGCACAGCATTGGGACTGGGGGTGGGGGGGGGGGGGGGGGGGTTGTATGAAATTAAGTAGGTTATGCAATTGTATGATCTCCATCGGAATGAACGGAGGATCAGTGTGTGTCTCACGTCAAATTCCTCGCAACAAACATTTACATTTCTGGATTGGGTCTGCCGTTTCTAAAGAATGTTGCGGCAGCAGTACAAAAATCATGAAACAATGGAGCATTTTATTTCCGCATTTGTTGATATTTCAGCCTAAAACCCAATGCATTCTGCTGCCCGGCCTGTCAGCTTAGTGGGAAACGTGATTCTTGCCAGTTATATCAGATTAGAAACAGAGCTAAATTGGGCAAATAGGTGAGTTGGAATCAAACCGAAAAACCAACATTTGATGCAAATCAGCAGTTTCTATAGATAAACCTGTTCAATAACGTTGGTTATGGACATTGAAACGCTGTGAGAAATTGCATGTCTTTAAGCTCAGCGGTTTGGCGGGTGGTGCAATGAAGTGGCAGATATAGTACGTCTCGCTTAAAGATATTCACTATTCAACTTATAACAGCTTCAAAAATGGCATCTTTCTTGCACGTTACGAGCGAAGCGGTGTGGGGGGGGGTGGTGGCGGCGTGGGGGGAAGTTACAGGAGAGAATGGATTGGAAAGCTGAAGACAGCAAGATGATGGTTTATCTCTTCGTTCACTCTGACATGTAAAATCAAACAAAAAGCAGCTGAGAAAGGAAGGGCCGTGATGAGTCAGTTATGAAAGCCTGTATCCCCCAGCTCCAGCCTGGGGACAATCACTAATCCCTTCGAACAAAGCCTAGGGGAGGGCAGGCAGAGGTACGCTGACAACCATGGGAATCTGGAGTGCTATTCAACAGTAATTAACTACATCAATACAATTTGAAGCAGGGGCCGGGAAGGGCGGCCAGTGGAAACCACATCCTGATGGACTCAGGAGAGTTTGCCATCATTATGCCTGACAAATACTTTCAGATGAGTGCTTGGCCATTGGCAGTGTTGACGTGCTTTATTAGCATTTTGTCACAATAGGAAGTTGAGCAGCAAAAAAAAAGTGGCTGCAATAGAGACGTTGGGAACGGAGGCATTTTGTTCTGGGCCCGAAGCCTAAATATCCCTTATTTATAATGCGCTCTGCAGAAGCAACAGAATGTGGAAAACAAGATGTTGTCCAAATGCTTGTGTTTTTAGCCTGCATGTGCAGCAGTCCCTTTCTGCTTCAAGGTGTCCCTGGTAGCTAATACAAAGCAGGAGAGGCGTTCGAAGACTTTTTTCAGTGCAGTTATGTTTATCGATCACTGAAGTAAAGAGGACTGTAATCTTTAATAGGACCCTTTTCCCTCCAAAAAAACCTTCATTAGATAGACCCTTTCACAACTGAATAATCTGTGTGTATTTATTTTCTGTCCTCAAAGGTTTCTGAAATAAGTTGGTATATTTTTACAGATATGACTATTAGATTGCCTTTGGAAGGTTAATGTAAAAAAAAATAAAGTTCTCTTGGTATGTCACTAAAAAAATCTAGTACTAATATTCTTTGATTTATTTCAGAATTTCTTTTGATTTTTTTTGAGAACATCTTTGTTTAAAAAAAGTGAGGGATAATGGTATCATCTGGACGCATGACTTAAATGAGTTAATGGGCCTAAGTCTGAGGGAGCCGAATTATCGTCAATAAAGATACAAATTTAGAAATTCTTTTGGTGGTGGATCTGGGGTAGAGAAGAATTTCTGTTTACCCTATGGGTCAGCTCTGACCCCATCCCATTTCTGGGCGGACATATTAAATACCTGCCCTGCTTCACACAAGAGTTCTGATGGGAGAAAAAAAAGGGGAGAAGTCTTGGCATAACTGGGTCCCACCCCAAGTTCAACCCTTGCCCACCCAGGGTCTTGTGCCCCTCCCCCGCTCCCCGATGCCTGGAATTTTGCTTCTCTGGTGATTAGTCCTTCAGTAATCTTGCCATTTCAACTGTTTTTGTTAAACGTAACCCGTAGACTATCAGTGTGCAACAAGTGCGAAGAGAGTCTCCTGGGGACACTCTATGGCTCAGTACTTACCACGCAAGCAAAAATGGCTCTTGCCAATGCTAAACATTTTCAGGAATAATAAGGCATGCCACAGCCAATAAATTACAGCTGTCTCATTTTTATCTTTTATTAGCCACTGAACACCCAAGCTTTCTCCATTGTCTTTAACCGAATTCTAAAGTAGAAGACAAAACATAGACTCCCTGAGCGTGTTTTATTTCCCTAATATCGTGCTGTTGCTTGATGCCACATTGATGGCCCACATCCCAATGGAATTCAGGAGCCAATTTTAGCTAATACAGGTGCCATAAAACAACAACTTGAGCAATCTGGAATGAAACTGATATGGAGGCTGGTACAGAAAAAATCCGAAGTGTATGTTGTACCAACGTACTGACACAAGTCCATCAACAGTGTTGGCATCTTTTACATTGTTCCTGCTAATCGGCTATGCACTGTAATTAGCATAACATATTATTTTGTGCACGTATATTGTCATGACACAAAAGGATGAGACTCTCCCTACGGATTAACCCGCTGTAAGATGGGATGGTTTCAATTTTACCAGTACAGGCCTCTGGTTAATGTGTATGCACGTGACCAGATGCCATGTATTAATGGGTTTCACACACTCTGACATTATAATATTTTATAATAACAGTGTGTAAAACCTGCAGCACATGGCCGGCCCTAAACTGTTTGTGTGTGAACAGCAGTGACCTATGAGAGGAGTGGTACCAGTTGCAAAAGATTGATCTTGAAACCTGCATGCTATTAAAGTAGTACAAGGGCCGCAGATGTAATCTTTGTTGGGATGCTCTATGTTCCAATAAAAGTCTCATACCACAATTAAACATTAGCAAGAGTCAGTGGGTAGTTGTGGTCTCGGTGCAAGTCGGAGTCATGATTCTGGAAAAAGGAAGCTGATATTTATTGCATTTTCATGCTGGCCTGTTGTTATTGCTGATTCAGATGCAAATTGGATGATTGGAAAAGGCCAGCCATTATATGCATGAGAGCTTGAGGCTGGAATCGAGCAGTGGGTGGGGGGGCGGGGAGAGGAATGGGGAGCCAAAATTAACTCTCACCATCACAAGATTATAGTTGCAGAAGGGGAGGCTATTTAACACATCTTAGTTCATCCAGATGGATTGTAAGCCCAAAGAAAAGGCTTCGATTCCCCTCAACACATGAGGTAACTGACTGTTGAATGAGTCTGAGGTTTTTGCCTCCACCAGCATAAGAACGTAAGAAATAGGAGCAGGACTCGGCCTTTTGACCCCTCAACCCTGCTCTGCCATTCAATGGGATCATGGCTCACCTTCTACCTTAACCACTTGCCTGCACTATCCCCATATCCCTTGATTCTCTTAATACCCAAAAATCTATCGATTTCTATCTTGAGTATGCTTAATGACTGAGCCTCCACAGCCCTCTGAGGCAGAGAATTGCTAAGCGTCACAATCCTCTGAGAATGAAATTTCTCCTCATCTATGTCCTAGATGGCCAACCCTTTATTCTGAAACTATAACCCCTGGTTCTAGACTCCCCAGGCAGGGGAACCATACTCCCTGCATCTACCCCGTCAAGCCCTGTAAGGATTTTGCATGTTTCAATGAGATCACCTCTTATCCTTCTAAGCTCTAGAGAATATAGGCCTAGTCTACTCAATCTATCCTCATAGGACAATCCCCCAACCCAGGAAGCAGTCTGGTGAGCCTTCGTTGCACTCCCTCTATGGCAAGTATATCCTTCCCTAGGTAAGGAGACCAAAACTGGGCACAATACTCCAGGTGTGGTCTCACCAGGCCCTATATAATTGCAGTGAGACATCTTTACTCTTGCACTCAAATACTCTTGTAATAAAGGCCAACATACCATTTGCTTTCTTAATTGCTTGCTGTACCGGCATGTTAACTTTCAGTGAATTGTGTACAAGGACACCCAGGCCCCTCTGAACACCAACATTTCCCAATCTCTCACCATTTAAAAAATACTCTGCTTTTCTATTTTTTCTACCACAGTGGATAACTTCACATTTCTCCACATATATTCCGTTGAAGCCTCTTTGCATTCTCCTCACAACTTATGTTCCCACCTCGCTTTGTATCATCCAAAAACTTGGATATATTACATTTGGTCCCCCATCCAAATCATTGATATAGATTGTGAATAGTGGGGCCCCAGCACTGATCCTTGCGGCCTGCCAACCTGAAAATAACCTGTTTATTCCTACTCTCTGTTTCCTGTCCATTAACCAATCCTCAATCCATGCTAATATAGTAACCCCAATCACATGAGCCCTAATTTTGTTTAATAACCTCTTGTGTGGCACCTTATCGAATGCCTTCTGAAAATCCAATACACCACATCCACTGGTTCCTTCTTATCTATTCTGCTCGTTACAACCTGAAAAAACTGTAACAGATTTGTCAAACATGATTTCCCTTTCATAAATCCGTGTTGGCTCTGCCCAATCTTATTATTTTCTAAGTGCCCTGTTACCACATCCTTAATAATAGATTAGAGCATTTTCCTCACTACTCATGTCAGACTAACTGGTCTATAATTCCCCGTTTTCTCTCTCCCTCCTTTTTTAGATAGTGGGGTTACATTTGCTACCTTCCAATCTGCGGGAACTGCTCTAGAATCTATGGAATTTTGGAAGGTGACAACCAATGCATCCACTATTTCTATAACCACCTCTTTCAAAACCCTAGGATGTAGGCCATCAGGTCCAAAGGATTTATCAGCTTTCAGTCCCATTAATTTCTCCAGTACCATTTTTTGACCAATACTAATTTCTTTCAGTTCCTCATTCTTGCTAGACCCTTGGGTCTCCATTATCTCCGGCAAGTTTATTGCGTCTGTTTTATGGCTCTTGCTAATTTACTCATATTCTTTTTTCCCTTTCTTTATCAATTTCTTGGTCCTCCTTTGCTGAGCCTGCTTGGTTGACCATTCCAAGGGTTTATGACTCTTTACATGAAGAAGCACTTTCTGACATATGTTCTCAATTTTCCTTTCACCAGTTCTAACCTGCGCCTCTTTGTTCTGGTATCCTGGCATACCTTGTAGTAGTGTTCTAGATTAATCCTTAAATATGTCACTTAATATCTTGTATTCTTCTGTAAGAACTCCTCACAGGACTGCTGCTAGATTTGCAGCCGTCTCAAATTGGTCTCAAATAGACTGTAAAAGCTTCTATAGCTACGTAAAAAGGAAAGGATTATCAAAAGTAAATGTGAGCCCCTTACAGGCTGAGACAGGAGAAATTATAATAAGGAAATGGCAGACAAATTAAACAAATACTTTGTGTCTGTCTTCATGGAAGAAGACGCAATAAACTTGCCGGAGGTAATGGAGACCCAAGGGTCTAGAAAGAATGAGGAACTGAAAGAAATTAGTATTGGTCAAAAAAATGGTACTGGAGAAATTAATGGGACTGAAAGCTGATAAATCCTTTGGACCTGATGGCCTACATCTTAGGGTTTTGAAAGAGGTGGTTATAGAAATAGTGGATGCATTGGTTGTCACCTTCCAAAATTCCATAGATTCTAGAGCAGTTCCCGCAGATTGGAAGGTAGCAAATGTAACCCCACTATCTAAAAAAAGGAGGGAGAGAGAAAACGGGGAACTATAGACCAGTTTTAATTGGCATCCGCAGCTCACCGGAATTATTAGGATGTGGGCTGAGGCCAATTCGGGATGGGCTTTGAGCCTCTTATTTCTGGCATGCAATCCGAGAGTGCCGCCTATCTTATGCCCTGAGGCTGGCCATAACCAATTTCTCACCCAATGTTCAAGGTGCGATTTGACCAAGGCACTATACATTGGAGAAGTACCACCAACGCCGCCTCTGCAAAATCCTGCAAATCTACTGGCAGGATAGGCATACCAACGTCAGTGTTCTTGCTCAGGCCAACATTCCCAGTATCAAAGCACTTATCACGCTCGATCAGCTCCGCTGGACGGGCCACATAGTCCACATGCCTGACACGAGACTTCCAAAACAAGCGCTCTACTCGGAGCTCCGACACGGCAAGCGAACCCCAGGTGAGCAGAGGAAATGCTTCAAGGACACCCTCAAAGTCTCCTTGAAAAAATGTAACATCTCCACCGACACCTGGGAATCCCTGGCCCAAGACTGCCCATAGTGGAGGAAAAGCATCTGGGATGGCGCTGAACACCTTGAGTCTCTTCGCCGAGAGCAAGCTGAAGCTAAGTGTAGACAGCGGAAGGGGCGTACGGCAACCCAGGCACCTCACCCACCCTTTCCTTCAACCAGCATTTGCCCCATCAGTGACACAGACCGTAGGTCCCACTTTGGACTCTTCAGTCACCTGAGAACTCATTTTTAGTGTGGAAGCAAGACATCCTCGACTCTGAGGGACTGCCTATGATGATGTACAGTTTTAGAATGATATCTTCCAATCTTTGCTCAAACTGAATTAAGCTACTGAGATATTTGGGATTTGATGTCTGCAATCAGATTTGGATTCCAGATTGTTGGACAAGCTTGTTATAGAGGAAGGAATAATCTGATGGTGCAGCCGTTAAAATACTTGCTTTTCATTTCTGTATAGGATGACATTGGAATCTGTTAGACATATATGCTGTATTTCATTGGGCAGCTGGAATAATGTCTTACCTCAACTGGGTGGATCCTCCTGCCCTGGGGGAACAACCAAATCTCTCGCTCTTGTTTTATAGCAAGTGGTTTTATCGAAAAAAAATACTCATGTTGTTTCCTTTTCCTGTCTAATTTGTGTTGATTTTCTCATCCATAGACAAACGTGGCCTGAGAGGATACATGGACAACTCCACAGCCTCAATGTCATTTTGTGTTCAACGAGCGGGATGCACCCTTGCTGCAGAAAGTGGCCTGCTTCACCTTTAAGGCTGATTCCGCCCACAAGGTGAGACCATTCAAATCCTCTAGCGGCCAATGATATGCAATTTGTTTAGTGAAGGATCCTAATTGGAAAAAGTAAGGGAGTGGCCCATTGAATATTTAAGAGACTGAACTATTGAACTCCCTGTGCTAAATGTTCCATTCACCTTGTTATGGATTTGGAAACAAATTAGGGTAAAGAAGGACAATTTGTTCACTGTGGAGAAAACAATAAAACGAAAAGTCTAGTTATGTGCAGGTTTATGGTACTTTCCAACTGACTGCATGCAGCAGGATTCTCGTACTCATTAAAAAACAAAGCAGTGTCGTCTCAATGCAACAAGTAATTGCTTCCGTATGATCAAGAATGACAATTATTTATAATAGACTCATGTAGTAGCTCTCTGTGTACTGCATACCTGATCTGTAAAGGTGACAATGAAATTCACAGATCTGGCATGTGTGTACATTTAACCTGTCAATTCTTTATGTGTGCAATGCACACAAATATAAATTGGATCTCTGAAATAATGAATCACTGTTTTCAAAAATTATCTTCTCAATTAAATTAGAAACACTTTCAAATTCTGAGTGTCTGTTTCTAAAAAAATCTCAGCTTTCATATAAAGTTACCTTTTGGGTGTGAGAACTAAAATGGGAAGTAAAACATATAGGAAGGGTTAATTTAGAAGAGTATTTTATTCTCAAACAAAGGCTGTTTTGTAGTCACTAATCCCCGACATTTATAGTTTACACAACGTAATTATCCTGCTGAAAATATTTTTGGAGGTTTTTGCGTCTGCAAAGGCATTTACAGAGAAATACAGCAGTGACAGGCTAACAGATATTACTACTGTTGATAGATAGTTTAGGGGATATGAGGGGTTGACATCAGTTTTGGCACACAACACCTCAAGATGGCTGTGTACGGGCTTGAAGCCAGCAAGTATGTGAGCCAGCTTGCATGGCCTTAATGCAAGGCCAAGCCTCAACAAAGACTGTGCCGATGGGGCTTTCTTAACAATCAGCCTTATACAGACATACCTGCTCTCATTCAGCATCACGTGGCCTAGATTTCTTTGTGTAAACTATCAAACATGCAGGTCTGATTATATGGCTGGTGAGCGCCTCAGGACAAAAACCTATATTGTGCAAAAAAAAACACACACGATGATGCTGTACTTTTAATTTTTAAGGAATTTGTTTCTGCGGCTTCCTTCAGCTGCTGTTTCAGTGGCAGAGTTTGCGATGTTTTTGCCAAACCGACTAATCAGATTGTTCAGGTTCAGGAGGAAAGGAGATGCAACGATGAAAAAAATATATAACAAAAGGATCTGCTTTAACCCCGTGATGACTGCTCAAAATTTCGGTACCAAACCAAAGTAATATGAAATCAGAAACCAAGATATGTGCCTGCACATTGTCTGAATGCATAATGTAATACTGTGCACTCTCATTAAATATATAATTGAGTTTACACCATGGATACTGGGTGTGCCCACATAATACTGTATGATGTTCTGCTGTCTCACTGTAGGGGAAGGTTTGTTCTGTATCCTATTAATAGCAAAATGGTGAGCCCATTCTTTATCAACATATTTAGGATCTTGGCACAAGTAAGGAACGGTGGTAATGTTCCCACCCGCTGATCAGCGTATACCAGTTGTTGCCACATCACACACTGGCATAGGCATTGTTTAGGGCCTGTTTCTTCTCCTACAAGCTGTGTGCTGTCAGGGTAGAGAGTGTAAGGATACTAACATCTGACTCTTCTGGACAATATGTCCCTCTGTTTGCTGGTGCAGAACCTCCTGAAAGTTGGAGATAGCTCCAGTCAGACCTTGCAGTTATTTTCCTGCTACTCAGCAGCAGACTGAGATGTCCTTCCTTGTCGATGATGATAACTCCTTGACAGTGATTCCTGACCCCCTCTCCAATGGCTGTAGTGTTGCTGGAAAATGATGCCTTGATCTGAGGAGGCAAAAATGGGGCAAAATACAGACAGTTAGCTTTATGCACAAGTGCTGTTCAACTGGAGACTGACAGCACAGATATCATTTTAAAAGAGGCTGCCATTGCAGCTAATGACTGATGTTTAGGGACTGATGTGTATTTATCCGTATATTAGAGAGCTTGCAGATAGATTTGAAGTGCCATACACATTAACTTTGTGTACAATGCTTTCCCAACCACCTGTACTAGTGCTAGGATATTGCATGGAGGGATAGACTGTAATGTGAATTTTACAGATATCTGGAACCTTTGGTTAAGTTCTCAGCTTCAAGTATAACCTTGAAGAGTTCTGCAATCTATTTCTCCGTTGTTGAGTGATAGTGCCATCATGATATCCTTTTGCGCTTTTCAGAATTATATCTGATTTTACTTTTGCAAGTCATTTTAGTTTGTTCATTCTTTTCGAATGATTTGGTGCAGTTGGGTGAAGTGTGGACACTGTTTTGCTTTTCTTTACTCGCATTCTCCATGTCTCTCTCTGACTTTGCTTCTGGTGTTCACGGTGATGCCGCTATTCCCTGGAAAGTGCCTTGACATTCGGTGAAATGTTTGATTAGTACAAAAAAGCTCAGACAGGAAAAGGCATGCTCATAGCCTCTTTTTGAACAGCTGATGACGTAATGCTCAATTGCATTCATTAGTGTTTATTGTAATATGCCGAGGTACTCACTGGGGTGGTAGATTTGAATAATGGCAACTGGCTTCTAATTGGATGCTTTAACCTGCCATCAGTGGGAATTTCAGATATTGGTTTGCAGGAATTACCACTTGCGCTCAAATGGTAACCATGCTCTGTGACTACCAGAAGGGTTTCCAAAGGGCTTTTATGTCCAAAGCTCACATGATCGCTCCTTTGATTTCTCAGCATTGACATTCCTCACCTTGATCAGTGCCCACAGACAAGGTAACTGCTGCAATGCCACACCTTATTTATTCAATTTAATTCCAAAGCATTCCTGAACTCACCCTAACTTGATAGAAGCTGCTCCAGTTCTCTATAGTTACTGAGATATTCCAGTGTTGTATTTATTTACCTTTACTGCTATCAGTCAACTGTGTGGGCTTGACTAGACCACAGGCTCCAGTCTGACAGTGAACAAACAGTAAAAATGGATCAATGTGCATGACGCAAAAAAAAAAATTCCTCACCAGCTTCTAAATTGTGATAAGTTAAACCCATTTAAGCATTACAGATCCCAACAATAAATTAAAATTGCAAATGAATTAAAAGGAACATAGTTAAAACTATGCGATGCCCCCATTATTCAATAAACACCAGCAGCCTCTCAGTGTCAGCTGTGGCTCAGTGGGTAGCACCCTCGCCTCTGAGTTAGAAGGTTGAGGGTTCAAATCTCACTCCAGGGACTTGAGCACTGAAATCTAGGCTGACACTCCAGTGCAGTGTTGAGGGAGTGCTGCACTGTCGGAGGTGCCGTCTTTCAGATGAGACCGAGGTACCGTCTGCTCTCTCAGGTGGACGTACACGATCCCATGGCACTATTTTGAAGAAGAGCAGGGGAGTTATCCCCGGTGCCCTGGCCAATATAAAAAACAGATTATCTGGTCATTATCACATAGCTGTTTGTGCGAGCTTGCTGCGTGCAAATTGGCTGCCTACGTTACAACAGTGCCCACTCGCAAAAAGTATTTCATTGGCTGTAAAGTGCTTTGAGACATCTGGTGGTCATGAAAGCCGCTATATAAATTCAAGTTTTTCTCTTCATCTGTGTTGCAGTCTTCTTTGTAGAACCTGGTGGATTATTGCAAGGCGTGTGTGCGATGGAGTCATACTTCTATCTCAAGTTAGCAACCTATCCAGAATTTTAGAAATCTCTTGGTTTTTTTGGAGCAATTGCTATTCCTTTGAACTATTCTCTCTTATGCCCACCCAAGCCCCTCCAAAGCCCCCAAGCTTGAAATACAGCATTGTACACCCGAAAATGCCTCCGAGTCTTGGGCAGGAAGTCGGCAGTAAGTTCATTTTTGTCATTTTGGTCTCACAACCACCTGTTCCGACTGCAAAACGAGGGCAGTAGAGAGACCAAATCTGGGGGTCATCATGTCCCTTATTCTTTTCAACCCTGGTGATACACTGTGCTATGGCCTAGTTCCTCACCTAGGTTTCTCAGCTTTAATAAAAGGCATCAGAAACAATACATGTATTATTTTACAGGCCCCTTTGAAGTGAGCAGCAGTCCCTCCAGCCTGATTGTTGAGATTCTGGCTCTACCCGCAACTTGTGGGAATACATTATCGTTATGAGTCTTGGATCTCAACAGTTGGTACTGCTTAAGCTGGAGAAGTGGGAAAACTGAAGCATCTTATTATCTTTCTGAGCATCATTTTAACCAGATTTTTGTTGCTGCACCCCATATTTTGTGACATCTAGGGCCTGAAATTCAGTACCGCTGGAAAGCTGGTGCTCCCCCAACCTTTTTGTGGCCATTAGCGGCAAAATGTTTTCGTGGCTGAGCTATGTTCAGCTCCAAAAGTGAACAACTAGCGCTAATGAACCCTTCCAAGGGGGATTTTTCAGCGGTGTGGCTGTCTTAATTTGAGCATGATCACCACTGAGAAATTCAGCATGCAGGTAAGGGTTTCTAATGAGCCAGCTGCAGGGTTTGCAGCAAGGCCCTGAGGGGGGAAGGAGGTTGGAAGGATGGCTGGTGTAAGAGGTGCAAGAAGAGCCAAAAGGTTCACTGATATGGAGCTGGAGACACTGATGGACGGTGTGGAGGACAGAAGAATACTGTTTCCAGACGTATGGAAACCTGGCAGACCGCCAGTACATAATGCATAGAGGGAGATTGCAGAGGAGTTGTCAGGCACCTCCAAATATGTGAGGATGCACCCTCCCAGGAGGATGCTGGCCAGTCTGCACTCGGCCCTTCCGGGGTGGCGATGGGTCGATGCCTCCTAGCTCTGGGGTGACAGGGATCCTCCTCCTCCTCTTCCTCCTCCTCGTGATGGCCAGGTTGTGCAGCATGCAGCAGACCGCGACGATTATGGAGAACTGTTGAGGAGAGTACTGCAAGGTGCCGCCAGAGCGGTCCAGGCACCGGAATCTCTGTAAAAGGACGCCTATGCACTGCTTGATGATGCACCGGGTGGCACAATGAGCATCATTGTATGCATGCTCTGGCGCTGTCCTGGGGTTCCGCAGAGGGGTGAGCAGCCAGGTGGACAGGGGATATCCCTTGTCCCCAAGCAGACAACCGCAATCCTGATTCGGGCCGGTGTAGACGACGGGCGCACTGGTCTGGCGCAGAATGAACGAATCATGGCTGCTGCCTCCCTTGCCCGCTGCCTGTCTGCACGGTGCTGAAGGCGGTGCCTTCTCTTGCGTGCCACCCTGATTCCGAGCAGGTGTACCAGGTGTCGCCCTCCCAACACTCCTCTCGTCCTCAGGGTGAATCCTGCCAAGCAGGTCTCTGCAGCCCAAATGGACTCCACTAAAGAGTCAGACCTGAAAGTTGTGCAAAAGTACAGGGGTATGTGCAAACCTCTGATCAGCACTCAGCAGGTTTAATGGAGCCAAAACAATTAATAAAATTATGTGAAAAGATAAATACTGCGGATACTGGAAAATGAAATAAAAACACTAATAATTAATAAAACTATATCAAAAGATAAATACTGCAGATGCATGTTGGAAAATCAAATAAAAATAATAATAATGAATAAAACTATTTACCTCCCAAAGGCCCCCAGCGGTGTCGCGTTCGAGCACCGCATTGAAAACCTCACGGGGGCACTCCCGGGAAAAGTCCTACCTTTTCCTCGGTGAATTTCGCTGTGGTCGTCCCTGTCCAGTAACCCGTATGCTGCAGAGCTCACCGCTGGAAACCTTTCTTTTCAGCGGCTTCACTGCGCCGTTTCCGGTGGAAGTGAACACCGCTCAAATCCTCCCTCAGCTGAATATGGCTCATGGGGGTGGGGGGGGGGGGCGGGCCGGGGGGGGGGAGGGGAAATTACCCGACTGCGGTGGCCCATTGATTTTTCTGATCGACCGCCCAAACTCCGCAGTGGCTGTCCCTTCGGGGACGGTGAATTTCAGGCCCCTGTAACCTACCAATTAACATAACTATAAGAATAGGCCATTATGACATCCATCAGCTTATATTTGGAAACTATAGCAATATTTCTTCTCTCCAAGGTTATCATTCATAGTCAATGGGCAGAAAAATTAGCCATTTACCTTTCTCTTTGATCCTAAAAAACTGCATATTTTTACTTTGGTTTAGATCCAAAAAAAGATTCCACATTACTTACTATGTCCACAAAAGCCAGCAATGTATTATTGTGACAGTGGTGAACCTACAGGTGCATATGAACTATGTGTATTTTGGATTCTAATTGTCTGGACACTCAAATCTAAACTATCCAGATACAATTTTGATATTGTCGTAATTACTGTCAGGTAATTGCAGTGGAGAGGCACGCAATTACAAGATCACAAGATGGTTTTAGATGCAGGAAGCCCTTCAATCCATTTGATCTCAACCTTCCAAAATACACGCACTACCGTCTTCGCATTTGGCTATCTAGCTGCTTCTTAAATGAGTCCAGTGTCCTGGTCTCAGCTGCCCTTTCTGATAACCTATCCCAGCTGTTGATCGCCCTGTGTGGAAAGTCATATTCCCTGGCATTGGTCATAAACCTGCTCTTCTCAACCCTGACCCTCAGATGTGTTGTTAAACCGAGGCCCCGTCTGCTCTCTCAGGTGAATATAAAAGATCCCATGGCACTATTTCTAAGAGGAGCAGGGGAGTTATCCCCAGTGTTCTGGTAAATGTTTATCCCTCTATCAACATAACAAAAAAACAGATTATCTGGTCGTTATCACATTGCTGTTTGTGGGAACTTGCTTGTGCGCAAATTGGCTGCCGCGTTTCCCACATTAGAACAGTGACTACACTCCAAAAGTACTTCATTTGCTGTAAAGTGCTTTGAGGGCCTTTATCTTCTTTCTTTCTCTCTTTCTCTCTTTCTCTCTTTCTCTCTCTCTTTCTCTCTCTCTTTCTTTCTTTCTCTCTCTCTCTCTCTCTCTCTTTCTCTCTTTCTTTCTCTCTTTCTCTCTTTCTTTCTTTCTTTCTTTCTTTCTCTCTTTCTCTCTTTCTTTCTTTCTTTCTTTCTTTCTTTCTCTCTTTCTTTCTCTCTTTCTCTCTTTCTCTCTCTCTCTCTCTCTCTCTCTTTCTCTCTTTCTTTCTCTCTTTCTCTCTTTCTTTCTTTCTTTCTTTCTTTCTTTCTTTCTTTCTTTCTTTCTTTCTTTCTTTCTTTCTTTCTCTCTTTCTCTCTTTCTCTCTCTCTTTCTCTCGTTCTCCTGGTATATTTACTCTCTCCCATTAAAGGACATAGTGAATACATATGCTATCAGAACAGGCCAAAGAAGTGCCTCTTGAAACAAAGTTTTTTTGTTAATAGCAATTTTTAGCTGAAGTTAATATTGGATATGATTTAAACCATTAAAGATTAAAATACATTTTTGGTTTCTGAAAAACAGAACCAAAGTTTCAGCAATGATTAATTCTAAATTATTATTCTGTAAAATGTATAGATGAAGAAGTATAATGAGAACAAAATGTTTCTTTTATTGAGTGATTAATGGAACATAGGAAGCATCTCGTTAAAAAACACTTTGAAATTGAACTTTGTTATATGGAATTTTTTTCTAGACATAAATGACTATAACTGCGTTCAAAGCGCAAATGACATATTTGTAGCCAGTGGTAATAAAGTTTCAAATTAAGAAAGAAATATTTCAAAACTTACCAGATCACTTAACCTTGACAACAGAGGGGCATCACACCCAGTTTGTAAATTATTCTGTGTGGCATTGATCCAAACTCCCGTCAACACTATGGGCACCACATAAGGTGCCCACACTCTCTGTTCCCCACAGCCCCAATGTTTGTGGCCATCTCTTGTTTTTAAAATTACTCATGGAGGAATAAAAGAAATGTTTTAACTATTCAACTGGGTAGCTGTTGCCATTGGTCAGTAACTTTGTAAATCTACAGTAGCTACACTGTGCAGTGACTAATTCAGATCATGTATCCTCCTGCAAGTGCTTGCAACCTCAGAAGAGTGAAGAGCTTTACACACCCTAAAGAAAGAAAGACTTGCATTTATATAGCGCCTTTCGTGACCTCAGAATGTCCTAAAGCGCTTTACAGCCAATGAAGTACTTTTGAATTTTTGTAATGTCAGAAACATGGCAGACATATGCGCACAGCAAGCTCCCACAAACAGCAATGTGATCATGACCAGATAATCCACTTTTGTGAAGTTGATTGAGGGATAAATATTGGCCAGGACACCGGGAATAACTCCCCTGCTCTTCTTTGAAATAGTGCCATGGGATCTTTTACTTCCACCTGAGAGAGCAGATGAGGTCTCAGTTTAACGTCTCATCAGAAAGACGGTACCTCCAACAGTGCAGCACTCCCTCAGCACCGCACTGGAGTGTCAGTCTAGATTATGATATCAACCCGGAACAGAGCATGAAATCCCCAGCATGAAATCCCCAGCATGAAATCCCCAGCATGTACTACTGTTTGAGAATTATTCTCAAGTAAATGAACAATCATGATGTTGTGCTGTTGTTATTTACCTCATGTTTTTCTTTTCAATATGGGAATACAGGGAGAAAAGTCAGCAGTAATCTGCGGCATGCCGTTAATATAGCTGTACAATAAATAATATCTGCAAAGGAATTGTTTTTCAGGTCTAGTGCTGCTATCCCTGACTTTTCTTGCATTCTTTCGAGCTTTTTTTACATGTACATTTCCAGATTTACAAACAAACTCACTTATGTAAATGTTTCAACTGTTTCTAACTTCTTAATACATTCTCACGTGTGTGCATGCAGCAAAAAATAGACATCAGCATTCAGTATAATATTTAAAAATGTTTGCTTTCTTTCATATTGTTTCTCCACTCAGCCTCATATCCTATTTCTTGTTCTCAGATTTTCTTGCAGTTCGTGTGTTTCTTTACATGATCTGCTCTTTCTCTGGTTCTTTGTTCTTTTTGTTTTTTTGGTTCTTTGCTGTTTCTTTCACTCTTTATCAACTCTTGGCTACCATTTCATTCCTTGCCTTTGTTTTTTTAATTTTCTTTCTGTCACATCCTAAGCTGTCACTTCATGATCCTAATGTAATCAGCTGGAATACGTTGCCTGTTGATTCACAATCTGTCTGCATATTAATAATCACCGCACTTCAAAAGTAATTCATCATTTGTTTGTTCATTCATTCTTCCCTCATTTCCTTGGAGATTTTTTGTTGTTGTCCTATGAGGAGAGATTGAGTAGACTGGGCCTATATTCTCTAGAGTTTAGAAGAATGAGAGGTGATCTCATTGAAACATACAACATTCTTACAGGGCTTGACAGGGTAGATGCAGGGAGGATGTTTCCCCTGGCTGGGGAGTCTAGAACCAGGGGTCACCGTCTCAGAATAAGGGGTCGGCCATTTAGGGCTGAGACGAGGAGACGTTTCTTCACTCAGAATCTTTAGAATTCTCTACTCCAGAGGGCAGTGGATGCTCAGTCTTTGAGTATATTCTAGGCAGAGATCGGTAGATTTTTGAATATTAAGGGAATCAAGGGATATGGGGATAGTGCAGGAAAGTGAAGTTGTGGTCGAAGATCAGCCATGATCTTATTGAATGGCAGATTAAGCTTGAGGGGCCGAATGGCCTACTCCTGTTCTTATGTTCTTAGAATCTTGGTCGCCATTTATGTATTATCCTAATGTGCTGGAAGGACCATGGAAGAAGCAACAACAACGACAACAGCAACAACAATGGCTCTCCCTTCCCATTGATCTGCCCACCTGACTGTGGGGACAGCTTGTCCGTTGCTATCTGGAGAGCAGAGCATGTGTTGTTGACTATTAAAGTAACCAGCCGAGGTTCCATTCAAAGCAAGGTCTGCTCACTGGCACTTTAAATGTGCTCCTGTTTAAAATGAGAGTTATAACTGTTTACCATGCCAGTGATTGAGTGTGTATTGTTTGAATGTACAGAAAGCAGCTGTTACTGCATTCACTAACACACTTCACTCACCAGCTGTTATTTGCAAGTACTGAAATATTTGTGTGGAATCAGAGGACTTTTATGCGAAGCAACATATGACAATCTTGAAGAAAGTGATTCGTTGATGATCATGGTGAGATCTGGACCCACCCTAACTGAAGTCCAGTTTAATTTGTTTCACCGGTTGGCCTTGTACTACTTTAGTTATTGTTGTAATGCAGAAACCACTGGTACCCACTTTCGAGCAATGTAAGCTGGCAGCAGTAAGTAATACCGCTGGCTCCGCACGAGTCACTGGTCAGGCAAAGCAGAGCTCTCCACATGCATGAAGTTCCTTTCATCATTGTCGAATTGCTGATTATATTTGCCACTTAAAAACTACTAACATTAATTTCAGCTGTGGAGGAACTTTCTGCAGACTGCTTCATCCCAATTGCAGTTATTATGCGATCAGTGCAAAGCCAGAGCAATGAGACACTACCTCCTGCAGGTTGTCTCGCACTGTCTGACAAAATCTAAAAAGAACATAAGAATTTGGAACAGGAGTAGGCCGTTCGGTTCCCCCGAGCCTGCTCCGCCATTCAATGAGATCATGGCTGATCTTCTACCTCAGTAGGAATCTGGACTAATGTGCTACCAGCATCTTTAGATTCGTGTCCCAATTTTTTATCATATAGGCCGGAGTCTAATCTCATCTAATCTCACCTAATTTATCTATTTAACTATCTTAACTATCTGACTGAATTTCTACTTACCTATCTAGTACCTCCCTCTGGATGTTAACAGATCCTTGTAGCTACATGTCATTCTAAATTATGGCTGTGTATACATTGTAGATAAACAGCGAGATATAAAGATAACTATACATTATTAGAGCCTCTCCAAAGTAATTGATATTATCAAACACATTACCGGTATTAAAGAGTTTTGCTCCTAAACTGTGTAACAGGAGACCACAGTTTTTATGAGCAATGATTAGAATAATTAAGAGTCAGGGATTTTATCTGAATAGGAGCTTTGTCTGTGTATAACCTACTTGAAATCTATCCAGGGAAACCGAAGCAGGATGATCATTATCGGAACTAACCTGAATCAGCAGTATCCTGACTTCGTTTGTGATCTAGTAATTTGAACTACAAGCTGCTTATTAGTAACTCTAGATAATAGTTTAATAAAAAGTAGGTGCTGTCTCCTTGGATTTCCAATCCCTCCCATTCTGTCACAAATTTCAAATAATTTTTTGTGTGATTTAAGAACTTAATCACATTCTATTATATTTTGAATTGCATGATGAAATAGATATCCTATTGTTCTTATGAACTGTCTGCCAAATTTCTTTTTCTCTTTAAGCATGGGGGGGGTGCTGGGAGGAAAATGAAGCTGGAATCTGTGTAAATTCGAAAGTATTCTTATCGGAACCGGTTGGATGAGGAAATGCGAAACCCAGGATACATCTGTTTTGCTCTGTCAGCTCGTCGCAAACATTGCCCTCAAGGATAATCTTGGTTTGTAGGTTTGAGAACGTTCTAGACACTGTGATTACTGGCTGACCTAGCAAAGTAAGACCTGGGAAAGACAGAATGAGTAGGTGAGGTGTATTTTAAAGGTTTATGTTAGCTTATGTGCATTCCATTAACTTGGGGATGAACTCCCACGACCCCCCCCACAAAACAAAATAAAACTTCTACAATTTCATTCGGCGAGTACGGCCCATTTTGGAAGCAATAAATACGTAACTTTACAAATCTTCATTATGTTTAGGGAAGAGCATAAATAAGGTGGTGGGGGGGGGGGGGGGGTCTTACACTTCATGTTCTTGTGCATTATAACATTCAGGAATTAAAACTGCAATGTTTCACTTCTTTCACATTGAAGTCGCGAATATTTTCTAAGATGGCTTAAACTGAAAAATTAACCCAAATTTTAATTACTGATAGAAAACTTGTAGTTTCTTACTTTTGGAACTGTCAATCAGCTACAGAGGCATAATCAGGACTGTGAGCTCCAGTATGATAACAGCATGTTTAATATGAAACATAAGTGCAAAAGAAGATAGAGTTTGGCGCAAACATATAAAATGCATAATTTGCAAAAATATTTTGGGGCCGAAATTGCCCCCCCTCCATAAGTACCATTACCGCCTCTAAGAGCGGAGAGGCCTCAGCAACCGAGGGCGGATGGATGGGCTGACCTGTCCAAATTTACCCCCGGGCTGGAAGCCGCAGGAACCGATTTATGCCCTACCTGTTTTCCCGCCGCATTGGGCATGCGCCAACCCCTTACCCACTGGCGGTGACTCCCTTTCCACGGCATTGTCCCATGAGAGCGGTGCCGCCGCTGGTCGCTGCCACTTGCAGCTTTTCCCGAGTCAGGATGGTGCCGAACATGGTGTTCCCATGCGCCTGCTGCCCTTGAGTTTGTGGATTTGGGAGGTGCTGTTGAAGAAGGCCATGGTGAGTTGCTGCAGTGCATCTTGTAGATGGTACACACTGCAGCCATGTTGTGCCGGTGGTGGAGGGAGTGAATGTTTAAGGTGGTGGATGGGGTGCCAATCAAGCGGGCTACTTTGTCCTGGCTTCTTGAGCGTTGGAGCTGCACTCATCCAGGCAAGTGGAGAGTATTCCATCACACTCCTGACATGCCTTGAGGAGTCAGAAGGTGAGTCACTTGCCACAGAATACCCAGCCTCTGAACTGCTCTTGTGGCCACATTATTTATGTGGCTGGTCCATTTAAGTTTCTGGTTGATGGTGACCCCAAGGATGTTGATGGTGGGGGATTTTACAATGATAATGCTGTTGAATGTCAAGGGGAGGTGGTTAGGCTCTCTCTTGTTGGAGATGGTCATTGCCTGGCACTTGTGTGACACGAATGTTACTTGCCACTTATCAGCCCAAGCTGAATGCTGTCCAGGTCTTGCTGCACGTGAGCATGGACTGCTTCATTATCTCAAGAGCTGCGAATGGAACTGAACACTGTGCAATCATCAGTGAACGTCCCCACTTCTGACCTTATGATGAAGGGAAGGTCATTGATGAAGCAGCTGAAGATGGTTGGGTCTAGGACACTGCCCTGAGGAACTCCTGCAGCAATGTCCTGAGGTTGAGATGATTGGCCTCCAACAATCACAACCACCTTGCTCTGTGCTAAGTTTGACTCCAGCCAGTGGAGAGTTTTTCCCCTGATTCCCATTGACTTCAATTTTATTCGGGCTCCTCAATGCCACACTCAGTCAAGGGCAGTCACCCTCAACTCACCTCTAGAATTCAGCTCTTTTGCCCGTGTTTGGACCAAGGCTGTAATGCGGTCTGGAGCTGAGTGGTCCTGGCAGAACCCAAACTGAGCATCAGTGAGCAGGTTATTGGTGAGTAAGTGCCGCTTGATAGCACTGTCGATGCCCCCTTCCATCACTTTGCTGAAGATTGAGAGTAGACTGACGGGGCGGTAATCGGCCGGATTGGATTTGTCCTGCTTTTTAAGGACGGGACATTCCTTGGCATTTATCCACTTTGTCGGTTAGATGCCAGTGTTGTAGTTGTACTGGAACAGCTTGGCTAGATGGGCGGCTACATCTGGAGCATAAGACTTCAGCAGTACAGCTGAGATAGCAACATGCAGACTAGTTTACCAATTCATATGAAATTCCTCTGTAAGATGAATTAACCTGTTTATTTTGAAATATCTTTATTAAGAAACGTCTCGGTTTCATCCCGAGAATCCCCTAAAGGTGGATGGAAATCCGGAAATTGCACCATCATTCTTGCGCAGTGGGATGAGGTCTTTTAGAAGTGAGGCGTAGTGTTTGGGGATAATCAGGGACCCAGAACCTGTAGTTAACCTTGTGTTACCTGACTGAGGAGTACCGCCTTTGGATGCAAAGCATTTCCGGGCACTAACATCTCTCACCTTGCCTATAAAACCATTCACATAAATTTGCAATGGAGCTGCGTGGCAGTATAACTCTGGTTTATCTGACTGCTGTGCACTCAAACATATATCAGTCTCATATCAGTATGTTCAGTATAACAGCATCCTTAGGCTGTTTGCGGCTTTGGAAATTTCCATTATACACATAATGACAAACTATGAGTTTGCACCTGCAATCTATTCGTGCACATTAGGACTGCGAGACTTCGGCATCCAATTATCAAAATAAAAGGATTGGAAAGGCTGCCAGGATATATGGAAGAGGGCATGCCCAAATCTGTGCGTTTTTCAGTCTGATTCTGAGTGAGAACATGTCCTGTTCTCACGAACGCTCTCATTATTAAAATTGCTGCGAAGAAAATTTCACATAATTATAGTCAAGGAATGTTTCCTCACGGAAGAAAATCATGTTGGTATTGTTACCTGGCAGACAGCAAAGCAGCAGCGTAAACAGCAATAGCTCAGAAGATCACCTCCACGCAACACTGTGATATTTTTGCTTCTCACACCAGCCATCCTGCTGAGAGACTGTCAATTATGATAAAATATAAGCAATTTTGTGCTGTATATTAATGTCCCACAGAAACTAGGCTGATTTATTTGGGTACCCTGCAACTGTCAGAGAAAGGACATTTTCATTCCACACATCTGGGATCTACTTGCATTCAGCGGCCAGATGTGAAAGAACAATGTTCTACCCCACTGCTGCAGCAGATTCTCTCCTCCCACCCAAACCATCTTTCAAAGGTTTGTGAGCAAGACATGAGCAAGAAAGCCTTTACGATCAAGTCTTTGGATCTCTTGAGGTGCCACATACATCAGAGCTATGCAGAAAAGAGGGGAGAACGTTCAATTGACCTTGTCTGTGGTCATCCATTACCTCTTACAAAAGCCCAAGGGGCCTTCCACAGCTTCCAAATGACAAAGAATGAGACCTTTTTAGGGTCTCTATTTGCAGTTCTTAACAGAAGAGCATGTCATCCACTTATTCATTCATCTCCCGTATCTCTCTATACATTAAAGCTTGGAGACATGTCTATCATACTTCAGATGCTATACAAACAATTCACAATTGAACCTTCTTTTAAAAAAGTATACACCGAAAGAAATAGAAGCAAACCATTTCCTGCTCCATTTTTTTCCAACCTTGAGGTAACCTGCCTTATCCGCAAAGAGAAGAACCAAATAGCTACCAATCCAGAGAAACTTGCAATACCAACAGTAATTAACCTGCAATCCATCTCAGGATGTGCCCACATAGACCACTTCCTTCGAGAGTATTTGACGAATAGCTTTAAAGGGTCAGGAGGAATTAGGTGCTAAACATCACAAACTTGCCTCAGACTACCCATGGGCAATGTCTTGAGAGAGGAGTCAGGTGCCATATATTTATTGCTGATATGATGCTTACATTAGTAGCTAGACTTTTTCCGACCAATTTTGATGATATTCTAAACCTTATTTACCTTGTCCAATCAGAATAACTAATTCATTCACACAGCACTTAAGCATCTGGTGCTATGTTTTTTTTGTCATTGTGTGTTGGTGAACAATTGATGTGCTCATTAAAATAATGGCTAACAGCACTGGAGAAGGGACCATTTTCTACTTTTTGTATCCAGTGTCAATATCAAGTGCTCCCAGATCAGAAGTACCTCAGGTTAAATATAGGCTAAAGTCCCTCTCTGCAGCCCTCCCGATGTATTTTAACCCTAACCCTCTGAGGAATGTTCCTTGCTCCATCAAAGTGACATATCCATTTCAGCCAGCACAGATAGGAAACTTTCATCCTGGTTATTCATGATGAATTCAGACTAGTTCTCGAGTTGAAAGGACAGTACTTTGTTTCAGTGGCTTAAAATTCTCTGACAGGCTATAAGAACAGAAAGCGCTGAATGAAAAAAACCAGATTGTATAAATTGTAAGTGGAAATCATGATGTCGCACCATGTTCCCTTTGACTGTCTTTCTGTTCCTTTGGTCCTCTTCCTTGTTTCCAGACAAGAAAGCACAGAGATTTAGGAAACTCTATTATGGCTCATTCAAATTGGTCTGGGAAGAAGTGATACTCTCTAAAGCCGGTTGCCCTTGTTCCTGTTGGGTTCAACATAGTCACAACTCCACGAGAGCCTCGAACACGCATGCCAACTGTCAGCTGACTTCAGCACTTCAACCCACGTGTCAGCCTGTTAGCATTTCACAAGGAAAGTCCATTTTGTTGCACTGGCTTTGGAAGATCTCAGTAATGAGGAATACAATCATTAAGTTGAGCACTGTATGTTTTTAAGGCTTTAAAAGCAGAAAATGTACGACAAGATGATCAGCATGTCAAAGAGGAAAGGACGAGTTAATGTCAGGGTGTGGCCCTTCATCAGAACTCACTTCTGAGGTTGTGTTTCAATATTATTGACTCATCGCTCCTAAAGTTACCTAAAAATAAAATAGTCCCACACCTGGGCTGCCATTGGATCTGGGGCAGGGACTGATGTGGTATTGAACCAGTTTAGTCTGATGAATATAGAATGCATTGCTAGTTGGTAGTATTGTAGGTGCGTGTTGTGAAAGGATTTAGTTCACTAGTTAACATTAGATATTGGGGGCTAGGCTCAAAAGAAAGTGGACCATGTAAAATTATATTGACGTCTCAAGAACTGTATTTATTCCACATTTAAAATAGCTTGAACCCTCCCAAGAGAAATTATTTTTGGCTTGAAAGGTAGAATTACAGTGGGCTCAAATGTTTTAGAGAATGTACCAAGTAGTGTCAATTACAGAATGTTCTGAAGGTAGGTACGGCACGCCCTCACAGGATGCTAGAAAATAAATCTCATGTCTTACGCACTCACAACCACTGTCATTAATTTCTACATTCACCATTGCTGCAACCTGTGTTTGTGTGTCCTTTAGGTAGCAGTGCTTGAATATTGAGCAGATCTGCAGCTTAAGTTATATGTAAAAGAAAGATTTGCATTGATATAGTGCCTTTCACGATCACCAGACTTCTCAAAGCGCTTTACAGCTAATGAACTACCTTTTGGAGTGTAGTCGCTGTTGTAATGTGGGAAATACGGCAGCCAATTTGCACACGGCCAAATCCCACAAACAGCAATGTGATAATGACCAGATAATCTGCTTTTGTGATGTTGACGAAGGGATAAATATTGGCCAGGACACCGGGAATAACTCCCCTGCTCTTCTTCAAAATAGCACCATGGGATCTTTTACGCCCACCTGACAGAGCAGATGGGGCCTCGGTTCAACGTCTCATCCGAAAGACGGCACCTCCGACAGTGCAGCACAGCACTGGAGTGTCAGCCTAGATTTCTTGTGTTCGACTTGAACCCACAACCTTCTGACTCAGAGGCGAGGGTGCTACCCACTGAGACACAGCTGACACTAAGCCCCCATCCCGCTGCACATTCTAGCTACCTCCTTGCCTTCAGTGCCATTAAGCCCTAAGTTTTGGAACTGTCAGCTATTTTTGAAGCTCACGGTTAGTTATTGCGAGTTTTCGAGATTGGCATATATGTCTATTGTCCCATTCAGACCTTGGACTGCATTGTTAATCTACATCCACAATTGTCAATAGCAGCATTGAATACTTGCTGTTGTCTCTAGTCCGGTACTGAGTTATCATTGTTAATAATTTTGGCTTTGTATTCTCCCAGCATGAGGTGTGTTGGCTTGCAGGCATTGACATTTTTTCTTCTGCATACCAGCCCAGTTGAGATCTTATGAAACTAATCACATATGTGACTGCCACTAAGGATTATAACTCTTTTTAATTTGAAATGCCGGGCGTGGCCTCAGATGTGGTGATTGCAACTGAGTATAGATGTTTCCTGTTGAAAGCACTGGCCTGTTGGGACAAATGTATGTGCAAAATCTGCAAAATCTTTTTTCTATAATTGCAAACCACTTTTTGTGAATTCTTTAATTTCAGTAATTCTCCATAAATTTTACAAAAAAATAAATATCTGGCATGTGCAATTCATGCTACGAGCTTTGGGCGTTGGCCCTTGTTATGTTAGTGGCATGTGCACAGGCATATATTTTGGCTTATAGTTTAGTTGTAGTCAACAAAGGCCAAGCCCAGTACCAGGAGGCCATATGCTGCTGTTTAAAATTCCTTTCCTACTATTACCTTGAGAGGATTGAAAGAAGATTTGATCGAGGTGTTCCAAATCATGAGGGGTCTGGATAGGATGGATAGAGAGAAACTGTTCCCATTGGCGGAAGGGTCGAGAACCAGAGGACACAGATTTAAGGTGATTGGCAAAAAAACCAAAGGCAACGTAAGAAAAAACCTTTTTAACACAGCATGTGGTTAAGATCTGGAATGCACTGCCTGAAAGGATGGTGGAGGCGGACTCAATTTTATCTTTCAATCGGAAATTGGGTAATATCTGAGGGAAAACAATTTTCAGGGCTATGGGAAAAGGGCGGGGGAGCGAGACTAGCTGAGAGCCGGCATGGGCTCGACGGGCCGAATGGCCGCCTTCTTTGCTGTAACCATTCTCTGATCCTTAAACTGATTTATGTTTCTGTAGTCGTATTGACTGCTATGAATCACCATTTATGTGACAAAGCACATGAAGGTTAGCCAATAGAGGCGTCATTTTATTATAATTAATGGCCTCATTGCTGTACCATGTTTATGTTCTATAAGTTTTGGTCATCGGTTGTGAAAAAATGGTATTAGTAAGGCCCGCAATTCGGTGAAGCAGCATATTCTGTGACAAATGCTGCATGTTGTTCCAGTTGTTGCCTGTGTACTGCAGTACAAAGAGTCAGTGGAAAGGTTGGTCCATGACCAAATCTGCCCGTGGATGAGCTGTCTGATTTATACATTGAAAGGCTGAGACGAGAGAGTTGCACCAGCGCAATCCAGTGATGTCTTCCAAAATGCGATACTTGCAGAGAACTAGAGAAGCAGTGTGTCACACTCTGGCTGTGGGACATGTTCATGGTAAATATCAATGGGAAACAGTAGCTACTGATTGAAAATGTATGTGTTGAATCATTGTTGGAGATAAAGAGTGTCTGAATTATTGTGCTGGGGAATTCTGGACTGTATTGCTTTTGGTGTATGTTGTTAAAATAGAAACATAGAAAATAGGTGCAGGAGCAGGCCATTCAGCCCTTCTAGCCTGCATCGCCATTCAATGAGTTCATGGCTGAACATGAAACTTCAGTACCCCCTTCCTGCTTTCTCGCCATACCCCTTGATCCCCTGAGTAGTAAGGACTTCATCTAACTCCCTTTTGAATATATTTAGTGAATTGGCCTCAACTACTTTCTGTGGTAGAGAATTCCACAGGTTCACCACTCTCTGGGTGAAGAAGTTTCTCCTCATCTCGGTCCTAAATGGCTTACCCCTTATCCTTAGACTGTGACCTCTGGTTCTGGACTTCCCCAACATTGGAAACATTCTTCCTGCATCTAACCTGTCTAAACCCGTCAGAATTTTAAACGTTTCTATAAGGTCCCCTCTCATTCTTCTGAACTCCAGTGAATACAAGCCCAGTTGATCCAGTCTTTCTTGATAGGTCAGTCCCACCATCCCGGGAATCAGTCTGGTGAATCTTCGCTGCACTCCCTCAATAGCAAGAATGTCCTTCCTCAATTTAGGAGACCAAAACTGTACACAATACTCCAGGTGTGGCCTCACCAAGGCCCTGTACAACTGTAGCAACACCTCCCTGCCCCTGTACTCAAATCCCCTCGCTATGAAGGCCAACATGCCATTTGCTTTCTTAACCGCCAGCTGTACCTGCATGCCAACCTTCAATGACTGATGTACCATGACACCCAGGTCTCGTTGAACCTTCCCTTTTCCTAATCTGTCACCATTCAGATAATAGTCTGTCTCTCTGTTTTTACCACCAAAGTGGATAACCTCACATTTATCCACATTATACCTCATCTGCCATTCATTTGCCCACTCACCTAACCTATCCAAGTCACTCTGCAGCCTCATAGCATCCTCCTCGCAGCTCACACTGCCACCCAACTTAGTGTCATCCGCAAATTTGGAGATACTACATTTAATCCCCTCGTCTAAATCATTAATGTACAATGTAAACAGCTGGGGCCCCAGCACAGAACCTTGCAGTACCCCACTAGTCACTGCCTGCCATTCTGAAAAGTACCCATTTACTCCTACTCTTTGCTTCCTATCTGACAACCAGTTCTCAATCCACGTCAGCACACTACCCCCAATCCCATGTGCTTTAACTTTGCACATTAATCTCTTGTGTGGGAACTTGTCGAAAGCCTTCTGAAAGTCCAAATATACCACATTAACTGGTTCTCCTTTGTCCACTTTACTGGAAACATCCTCAAAAAATTCCAGAAGATTTGTCAAGCATGATTTCCCTTTCATAAATCCATGCTGACTTGGACCTATCATGTCACCATTTTCCAAATGCGCTGCTATGACATCGTTAATAATTGATTCCATCATTTTACCCACTACTGAGGTCAGGCTGACCGGTCTATAATTCCCTGTTTTCTCTCTCCCTCCTTTTTTAAAAAGTGGGGTTACATTGGCTACCCTCCACTCGATAGGAACTGATCCAGAGTCAATGGAATGTTGGAAAATGACTGTCAATGCATCCGCTATTTCCAAGGCCACCTCCTTAAGTACTCTGGGATGCAGTCCATCAGGCCGTGGGGATTTATCGGCCTTCAATCCCATCAATTTCCCCAACACAATTTCCCGACTAATAAAGATTTCCCTCAGTTCCTCCTCCTTACTAGACCCTCTGACCCCTTTTATATCCGGAAGGTTGTTTGTGTCCTCCTTAGTGAATACCGAACCAAAGTACTTGTTCAATTGGTCTGCCATTTCTTTGTTCCCCATTATGACTTCCCCAGATTCTGACTGCAGGGGACCTACGTTTGTCTTT
The DNA here is from genome assembly GCF_044704955.1 of Pristiophorus japonicus. Taxonomy (NCBI): domain Eukaryota; kingdom Metazoa; phylum Chordata; class Chondrichthyes; family Pristiophoridae; genus Pristiophorus; species Pristiophorus japonicus. The sequence goes on from NC_091992.1 coordinate 117,349,596, forward strand.
ACTAACCTTTTTCTCTTTACATATCTATAGAAACTTTTGCAATCCGCCTTAATGTTCCCTGCAAGCTTCTTCTCGTACTCCATTTTCCCTGCCCTAATCAAACCCTTTGTTGTCCTCTGCTGAGTTCTAAATTTCTCCCAGTCCCCAGGACCGCTGCTATTTCTGGCCAATTTGTATGCCACTTCCTTGGCTTTAATACTATTCCTGATTTCCCTAGATAGCCACGGTTGAGCCACCTTCCCTTTTTTATTTTTACGCCAGACAGGAATGTACAATTGTTGTAATTCATCCATGCGGTCTCTAAATGTCTGCCATTGCCCATCCACAGTCAACCCCTTAAGTATCATTCGCCAATCTATCCTAGCCAATTCACGCCTCATACCTTCAAAGTTACCCTTCTTTAAGTTCTGGACCATGGTCTCTGAATTAACTGTTTCATTCTCCATCCTAATGCAGAATTCCACCATATTATGGTCACTCTTCCCCAAGGGGCCTCGCACAATGAGATTGCTAATTAATCCTCTCTCATTACACAACACCCAGTCTAAGATGGCCTCCCCCCAGTTGGTTCCTCGACATATTGGTCTAGAAAACCATCCTTTATGCACTCCAGGAAATCCTCCTCTACCGTATTGCTTCCAGTTTGGCTAGCCCAATCTATGTGCATATTAAAGTCACCCATTATAACTGCTGCACCTTTATTGCATGCACCCCTAATTTCCTGTTTGATGCCCTCCCTTACATCACTACTACTGTTTGGAGGTCTGTACACAACTCCCACTAATGTTTTTTGCCCTTTGGTGTTCTGCAGCTCTACCCATATAGATTCCACATCATCCAAGCTAATGTCTTTCCTAACTATTCTCTATTACGAGGGCAATAGTTTCTGAAAACTTATCTATACAGCACAGACATGTGTTGAGTTGACAACCATATTATTGAAGGAAGTCATAACTTACAAGCGCAAAATCCAAGGCACAAAAAGGAGGTGTGTGTATATGTACAGGTTGAACCTCCATTATCCAGAACTCCCTTATCCGGAACCATCCTTGTCCGGAACCATTCCCGGCCACCGGATGGCGCATGCGCAGAACTCCTATATGAATAAATTGAACCAATTGAAGTCCTTCCTTGCTGCCGACTCCCCCAATCGCTGGCTTGACCCCGCGATCCACCACCTCCTCCTCTCCATGATCTCTCTGCCGCACTCCCAGCCCCAAGCCAGCCAGCCCCGATATCCCCTTGCTCAGTACCTGTACCATCCAATTTAACGTGATCACCCCTCGTCCAGAAAAATCCCTTATCCAGAACAGAATCCAGAGGGTTCCAGATAAGGGAGGTTCAACCGGTATGTGTGTCTACGTGTATGTCAGCACATATGCTCTATACGTACTTGTTTTCCTTCTTGTGAAGATTCCACAGGTTCTCACAAGAGTCGAGACGCCTCGAAAATAGAGAACAGTTTTGAGGCTAATCTTGTAACTGTTTGACTTGCAGCAGGAAGGGTTCCTTAAGTAGGGCATAACAACTGCAACTGTATAACATGCCGTTTAGCATCTGAAAGAGAATGATAAATTAACCTTTCAGTTGTGATCTTTCGTCAGAACTGGATATTTCTCTCAAAATGTGAACCTGCCTTTTCTTTCAGATTCTAACAAGCCTGTTGTGTCTGATCAACATTTTCTGCAGCCCTTGCAGTTTTTCTTCTTACTTCTTAAGCTGGGTAGGTATCTGAGCAATTTAAATAGATAGTCTTGAATAACATGTTTCCTTTTACTGTGAAACATTTGACAGGGTTAGCTAGACTGCAGTACTGTGCTAATATGCTGGGTCAGGAGCTACAGAGAACTGCAGGGCTGCCTCCCTCAGACAGCAGGGAGTTCAAAGCAGGAAAGCACGGCGCTGCATGACTGGGACTCCTTTGTGTTGTTAAAACCGACCTGTTTTTCACTCCGTCTGTCTCATGACACCGCAGGAATGCCCTTTATTTCAACCCAAGTGTGTTGACTGGGTACTGGCACTGCACCTGCGGTGAACCTGAAACTCAGAAGAGCACATCCTGCCTCATATCCGCTATCCAGCCTTTGCCAGTTGTCAGGGATGGGATGACATACTTGTGTTGGCAGGGAGGAATCAGGTTGGAGAATTGCAATCCGCAGAATCTTATTTACGTATCTTTTCTGATTTGGGGCCCATCTAGGCTAGGAGCACTACTTCTCGTGACATGCAGCATTCTATACACTCACAAACAACTGCAAATCCAACCATGTAGTAGTGTGGTTTTTGTCGCATAATGCCATATTTCCGTAGGTCAAGTACTGCAATCAACCCTTCCTTGTGCATCAAGATACCACAACCATGAGACTGCCTTCAGCACAAGGAAGTTATGAAAAAAAATATTAGAAGTTGAGATTCTATAAAATACCAAAAATATTGAAGCTGTTAAAGGTTGAAATCTGGCCTTTAAGGTTCAAATAATGTTCGGAGCCCATAAAATGTCACCTGAAACCTCGCATGGATTGCAGCGATAGTTCCCTCCCAGGTTAGTTATATTCTCGTGGGAGGAGTCCATTTATTTTACGATCAAAAGAAGATTGCGGCTTGTTTCATTTATTTCAAGAAAGCTGTGAATCGGGACACTTTCTTTGATCCTGCTCTTTACTCTAATATGTACTTTATCAGAACGTCTGACATATCATTTGTGTTGCTGGAGGTCTGTCAGTTCTCTGACCACTTATGCCAATTAGAGCGTTTAATTAAACCATTTCTCCTGTGGGTTCACTTCAGCTTGAAGAAAAAAGTGGAGACTTTAGACTTTATAGTTTGGGGTGAAAAGACAATGCTTTAGGACATGCACTCTGCCACATAGTTCCTGGGAGGGATCACGTTTTAATCAGTTTTTGCCTGATGTGACCTTTCGACGGTCACATATATAGAGTAAAAACATGTATTAGTGACTGAGCTCATGATGAGTCTTACCACTAATTGCATTTGAAAAAGCCATAGCTAATCGGGGCTTTCCAAGCTGAGTCAAGTAGTAGGTCTTGGGTGCAATGACAGCCACAGGGTAGTACTACCACCCACATGAAGTGCATGATCCATAATTGTATGCTCGACTTATTTGGAAATCCCTATTGCTCCAGGCTTAAGATTGTAGGATTCTTGTTTCAGGAGATCTAACAAAGCATCTTTAAATGTCATAAATATGTCCCTGCTTTGGCCCTGGGTCATACAAAGAGTTTTTTTTTGTAAGCTTGTGTGAAACATTTTCAGAAGTTGTTATCCTGAAATATTTTGCTGGTGAAATGATATTTAAGTCCTTTAACAAAATGTCAGCGATATGACATTTGAAAATCCTTTAAAATCAATATTCAATATGTCCGCAATGTTATCCACATATATATACTCGTGGAATCCACGGATTCAAGCGAGATATTATTGGCCATTATTTTATTCAAGCGACTGTTAAGTTAAAGCTTGAGATATAAGGACTAGGATTTTGTGGTGGTAATGGTGGCGAAACTGTCAGCGTTCACCGTCATTACCCCTCTGAAGCTGACAGCAACTTCAGGATGTAGCGCATATGCAGATAAACGCTGTCAATCATTCCTTGCTCCGACACAGCTTGTGCTATGAAACTCCCCAGAGCTGGCAATCAATTGAAATCGCACTGTAGGATGAAAACTTCCCCTATTACAAGTGGAATATCGCTATTAACCATCCCCCTCGTGAAAAAGTTAAGCCTTGTTGAAAGAGGTGTAACTGAGTTTTTAAACAGCGTATTGACTGCTGAACAAACATTCTGGTCCTGAAAAACTGATTTTATATTTGTAGAATGTTACATTTTCCCATTAATATGATTAAGAATTACATCATTTTAAAAATATATATTTTTGAAAGTTTGTTTATGGTATTTCAGCTCCTACCTTAATCCTATGTGCATGTCCCAATCTTTATTCTGATTTCTGTAAAATTTATAAAAAAAATAAATTTGAATCTGTGCATTTTACTTCCTGGTTTGCTATCTGTGAGAGTTCTTCAATGTGATTGGCTGCTCAGCCTACTTGATGACATCTCTGTTGCCGGATACTAGAGATTCGCTTGATTTGGTGCCAGATTCAAACAAAGGCCGGGAGAGCTGACATTCACGCCACGGAGATCGCTAGATCTTTGTGGGCAGCTTTCTTCGTGGGCCAACAGCGAGCGCCAATGCTTTACTGCTGACTGCAAATTCCGGGCCAAGTATTTCCAATTTTTCTCCGTCCTGCTTCCAAATAGAGGTCAAAATATGATTGCAATGTAAGGGAACAATTAACCCTAATCCTGTGCTCCAAATCTGCTCCTAAATAGTGCTGTGCCTAAATGTTCTTGAGGGCTTTCCTGCGGTCTGCACCTCACTGTGCCTCAAGATGGTACAGCAAGGGAAATTACATCTAACTGGGGGATCAACTTCCTCCAATAGCATCAGGCGCAGTTCATGGGCAAACCTTCCCCGTAAAAACCTGCCACTATTAGGTTAGATGCAGGAAAAATGTTCCCAATGTTGGGGAAGTCCAGAACCAGGGGACACAGTCTAAGGATAAGGGGTAAGCCATTTAGGACCGAGATGAGGAGGAATTTCTTCACCCAGAGAGTAGTGAACCTGTGGAATTCTCTACCACAGAAAGTTGTTGAGGCCAATTCACTAAATATATTCAAAAAGGAGTTAGATGAAGTCCTTACTACTCGGGGGAGCAAGAGGTATGGCGAGAAAGCAGGAATGGGGTACTGAAGTTGCATGTTCAGCCATGAACTCATTGAACGGCGGTGCAGGCTAGAAGGGCCGAATGGCCTACTCCTGCACCTATTTTCTATGTTTCTATGTTTCTATTAATTGCTGTGCTGCTGCTTAGGATGTGATCAGGCTTAAACAACAGGTTGGTATTGTGAAGATAGGTCTTCATTATTTTTGACTTGATCAATAAAAACTGATCAATGGCAGTAGTTGTTGCAGACTGCTGATTGTGCTTTACAGTTAATGGTGCAGGCTGCAGTCAGCACTGCACCATTGGCCCTCCTTTTTGCAATATGGCTTATTGGAGGTGGTTGAGGAGAAGCACAGACCCTCCATGACAGCTGGTCATTTGCCTTGGTCTCTCCTGAGTCACTAACAACTGTTTTTCTGCCACAGAGTCGGAATCCCCCTCCTCTCCCTGACTGTATTGTCTGCTCTATGTTACCTTGAATAAAAAGCCTCACAGACAAACCAGCACCATCCTCCTATACCCATGCAATTATTCTTCCTACCCACACTTATATTCCCTGGTCCTCCACATATGGCTTGGCATGATGGTGCTGCCCTCTGAACAGTTCCCTCCAAGGAAGACTGCAGAGGCACCTGGTGCTGCCTTTGTTCCAGCCATGGCGTGAATGTAAGGCAATGGCTTCGGAACAAAGAAAGAGTTTCTCGGGATTCAACGTGTTAACTTCCAAAATTCTCTCAATTAATGCAACTGAGAGAAACTTTATTTTAAGCTCTTGTTATTTACCGGCAATGTACACTGTTACACATCCAGTGTAAACAGGCTCTTATACATTGGGAACTTGCCACCACCACATACACCTCATGAACTATCTAAAGGAGTGGATCCACTTATAGGGCTAAAATTTGGCCCTCCGGTTAAAACGACGCACTTGCCTGAAGCGCGCCGACTTTGTACTCCAAAATCGGCGCCGGAAATTTACCTCGGTATTCTCCCCACTCCATGGACCGTCGTAGGCCTTGGCATGGCATAGCAAAAGCAGTGGGGGGCCGAGCTACAGCACTGTGCCAAAAAAAGTACCGGCAGCTGCGCACATGCGCAGTGGAGTCTGTGCGCATGCACAGTAGCTCCTCGCCTTCCCAGCACATTCTGCAGGCTGTAAGCCTGACCCGATGCTCACCACTCCTATCCTTGGCTGAAGGGACGACCCGATGCTCGTTGCCCCTATCCCTGGCCGAAGAGACGACCCGATGCTTGCCGCCCCTATCCCTGGCCGAAGAGACGACCTGATACTCTTCAACAGCACTGCAAGGGTAACTATGCTGCACAACACAGAGCCATGGTTGAAGTAAGTTAGGAGTGCTAGCAGGAGTGGCAGGTCTGTCAGACAGGTTCACATGGAGTTCATGGAATCCTGTTGTTTAGAAGCACTAGCAGCCATAGTGAATCGCTTAGCAGAGTGTGCACAGTTGTATACATGAGCCGTTGGGACTCGCGTACAAGGAACTTTTTTTATAGCCGGGTGGGAGGGGTAGCATTTTGTCTTTAAAGAAAAGTCCAGTTCTGATGCAGTTAAACATATTTCTGTAATATTAAATTCTGAATTTTCAGCTAGCAGCATAGAGCGAGGCTAGTGGTGAATTGAAACGTTAGTATGCTATCCAGAGATGGAGGTCATAGCTAGTCCAAAGACATGCTGGCATCGATACTGCTGAGAAACTCTCAGGTCAATCCATCGTTTAACTAGATTTTGGGTGTCAATATGTTGAAATGGACAGAGCATTTTAGACTATAAAAGATAGTTTCCATTTAATGTTGATAGGATGGCCAATCTGTGTGAACTAATGTACGTTGTTTGGCCCAGCCTTGAGCCCTTGGTGACTTAAGTTTTATTTATTTATTTATTTTAAAATTTATTATTGATGGTTTTTAAGCTTCTTTAATGTTGTTGTGAAGGTGTTTAGTGCTTTGCAAGGTCCTCTCACTTTCCTTCCCCTCCATCTCTGGCTACCTGCGCTGATTTCTTAACTCTCCGCAAGGATTTTCTGTGCGGCCACAAGTGGCCACATACGCTGGTCTAATTTAGTTTGGAGCAACTATTAGCTGTCCAAACTGGCTTAAATGGCCAAAACAGGCGTAGATGGCTGGTAACTCCCCCTTTTGAAAAAAAAACGAAACTAAAAAAAATCCTAACTAACTCACTTACACTGGCGCAAATTAAATGTGCAGAATGGGGATTTTTAAGATACTCCAGAAAAATCAAATTGCTCCAAAAAAAACGGAGCAACTCCTCGGGAAATTTGGGCCCTATTAATGAGGTTTCTAAAACTGTCAAAAGATTATATTAATCTCTCTAGCTCCAAGTCATTTTTGCAACAAGAGCAACTGATGAGCTCAAATGCATGATTCAGACCAAAAAAAAATTAACATCCAGATCTCAGGAAGCTGCAGCTTTTAGGGAATCATCATTCTGCATACGATATATTAAAATGAAAACGAATACGAGAGAATCTTGCATCCCTTCATCCTGTTTTCAAGGGAATGATATGAGCATGTCGGCAAGTTTAAGTAGTGAGATCATTTGAGCCGATTTGGCGTTCATTTTCATGATCTGAACTCATCGGTTTAACATTTTAATGTTTTGTTTCCCTTTTCCTTTTCATTGTGGAGCTTTCTAATCTGAACTATGGGACATACTTTTCTAGTTCTGCTGTGGCCTGCCTTGTAAAGCCATTCAACAAAGGCCTGTGGTTACCCATATCCGGAACTGGAATTGTTGGCTCCATCCCACATTGTCTCAAACAGAGAAGAGAGAAAACAAGAATATCGTTCAAAATGTCAGATGACGGGACTAATATCTTTTTGGAATATTTGCATACAAATGACACCCTAATGAATTTTCATTAATGGAATGATTTACTTCAATGGCATTACAAATTTTCTGTAATCTTCTCAACAAGTTGGATAATGTCAAAGCTATTTTGCAATTTTTGGGCTGTAACATTCCACAGTTAAATTTACGGAAATTTGAAACACTCAGATCGCTTGTCAGCTTGGCTCAGTTGGTTGGACTGTCACCTCTGAGTCAGTAGGCTTACATTTCAAAACCCTGAGGCTGACAATTCAGTGTAGTGCTGCAGGAGTGCAGTATTGTCAGAGGTGCAGCCCTTTGGGTGAAACATTACTTGCTTATTCTGGTGGTTCAGACAGATGTTACAGATCGCAAGAAGAATAGGGAGGCCTCCGAGTGTCAAGGCCACCATTCTTTCCTGATCACCAAAGAAATACATTGGCTGGTCATTCATCTCAGTCTTGTTTGTGTTAGCTGCTGTGTGCAAAATGGCTGCCAAATGACCGACATGACAACAGTGACTGCACTTCAAAGTAATCTATTGTGTGTGAAATGGTTTGGGAGGTTTCTGAGAAATGTGATGACGTTCTTAGTTTTTTTGCTGCTCCTTGTTGCTTCTGTGCAAGTCTTGACAACATTAAGCCATTATTTTCAAAATCTTTGCTGTGGGTGGGGGGGGGGGGGGGTGGGCAGGCAAATATCATCACTCTCATTTTATTTTATTTTCACTGGGAAGGCTAGTGCATGGCACTTGCAGCAGTTGATTTTGTTTTCGAATTGGTTCGAGTTTCAGGGGCAAACATTTACAGAAGTACTATTGGAAAAGCGCAATTGGAAAAAAAAACATGACTTACAATTATAACACTTATGGGTGCGTATACAAAACATTTTGAGGAATTGAATCTCGGCTGACAGATTGAATGAGAAGATCTGAATTCCCGTGAACAGTGCATGTACAAACGTGATCTTGCTATTTAATCTGACTTGAAAAGTATGTGTTGCAATAATGATAGTGATACACAGTGATTAACAAATTAAAAATAATAACTAGGCATCCCAGGTGCTCATTTTGAATGATGCTCCAATCTATGTCACACGGAGATTAAGGGCTGGATTGCCTTCCGCTATCTTGCCCTAAATCAGGCGGGATGGTGGTGGGAAAAAAAAGAAAGACTTGCATTTATATAGCGTCTTTCATGACCACCACACGTCTCAAAGTACTTTACAGCCAATGAAGTACTTTTGGAGTGTAGTCACTGTTGTAATGTGGGAAACGCGGCAGCCAATTTGCGCACAGCAAGCTCCCACAAACAGCAATGCGATAATGACCAGATAATCTGTTTTCTTATGTTGATTGAGGGATCAATATTGGCCAGGACAACTGCCCTGCTCTTCTTCGAAATAGTGCCAAGAGATCTTTTACGTCCGCCTGAGAGAGCAGACGGGGTCTCAGTTTGACGCCTCATCCAAAAGACGGCACCTCCGGCAGCGTAGCACCCCCTCAGCACTGCACTAGAGTGTCAGCCTAGATTTTTGTGTTCAAGTCCCTGGAGTCGGACTTGAACCCACAACCTACTGACTCAGAGGCGAGGGTGCTACCCACTGAGGCACAGCTGTCACGGCTGCGGAAACTGCAAGAAAATGGAGTGCTGAGCTCGAGTGCCACCTCAGAGCTCCAACCCTGATTTTCTTGCCCCCGGAACCAACCAGGACAGCCCTCCGGTCCTCCCTTCTGCACTTGCTGCATCTCTGTTGTGGTGGGGGTGTGGGACCAGGCAAGCCCCCCTCATTTCCCTGCCTTCTGCCTTTGGCACCACTGCCCCCCTGGGGACTGCCAGAAGGGGATGGTGGGTTAGCCCTGGGGCAGTGGCAGAAGGCTCCCCCAAGACTCCCCCACTTCGGGGAGAGATGGTCTCGAAGTGGGCATCTCTCCTTCCTATTAGGCCACGCACCGTTCCTTCTGTTAGCCTCACCTCAGTCCGAGGATTAACATTCAGCATCTCCCTCCACCTTTCAGGGCCATACACCCCTGCTTCGTCGTGTGCTGCAGCACTCCAGCTGTAGCGCCATCACAATATCCCTGGCTGGCAGCGGCAAGCTCCCTCTTGGTAATGGGGATCTCGCGAGGAGGCCATCTGATGCTGCCTGCTTTGAAAATCAAGACTGGCTAGGTACGTTTATGAGCGGTGGGGACTTCACTTCAAACAAGTAGCCCATGCTTAAATTTACACTTACCTCAGAAATTTCTGGTGTGCAAGGCCCAAAATGTTCTGTCCTCTGTAACATGCAGTCCGGTTTTGTAGTTTGCTGCTCATACCAAGGCATCAAGGGATGTCAATATGTCTGAATACATTTGCACTGCTTCAGGAGCGAGGGAGAAAATATTCCAAGAGAATGTTGGGAGTGAGCACAAAGAAAGCTCTCTTAAATTAAGCAACTCACTACAGCTTGGGTGACAGCAGTAAACAGTTTGTGCCTAATAAAAGTCATGTTTATACCACTGACTTTACGCATTTCTACTTGGCTTCACTGCTTTTTGGCTCCGGGTTTTGTTTAGCTTATACAACAGCAGGCCTCAGACCTGAAGGACATATTCATAAAGTTTTAGAGTACAGGTAATCCATGTATTCAGGAAGATGCCATGTTTTTTTAAGTACAAACAGATTGTCTCCATCTAACATAAATCAAACCCATGCACCTTACACCCAACTCCCCGCCCCCCCCCCCCAACCATAAAAGTGGAATTCAATCCTACAAAGATTTATGATTATTTGACATTATTCCGACTTTTCAATGAAGCCAATAAATAGCAAGAATTTTCCCAGAGCTCACTGGTTCTGACAGTCTTAGCAACGGAGGGGACATACACACATGCCAACCTAGAAAACTAGCAAAATCTGATCAATGGTTGACAACTCAAAAACAGTCCTGGATATAGGCCTATATAGGATATAAGATATTGTTGCATGGAAAGTGGAGAGGGCGATGTGCATGTCACAACTTAAGCTGCAGATATTCCCAAAGTTCCATCATGAGTGCAGTGAGTGGCACAAATTGGAAGGTTTCTACCTCGATTTGTTCTGGGGAGGTTGTGGCTATTATGGAAATGTGTCGGGCCTCTCTGTAGCTAAATCTGATGGTTAAACGGTTTTGTTACAGTTGTCACAATAGCTCTTCTTCAACCTTCCCCTGCTTCACCTAGGCACATTTCTCCTGCCCCTCCTTCATTCCCTTTCCCTCATTCAATCAGATGTATGTGCAAACATTAACGATCATGTTCCTCTCCTGCTGCACCCATACCCCCACTCCCCCCCCCCCCCTCCAGTTCATGTTGGCACATTTCATCCCACCTCTCCCCATGTTAATGCTCAAAGGGCGAGAAATTCGGGCCGTTTGTGCCTCCCATTAGCGCCCCTGACTAACGGGGCGCAAAACACTTTGCGCCTGGGACGCAGTGCCACTACCAACCCCCGGTGACATTCTGCGGGAGTTAGCGGCAGCGCTGCCCGGTAGCGCCCCGCCCCTGCTGGTCGGGCCCCAGGATACTGCGCCAGCAATGACCGTGTTGTCACCGTGCCCAGCGATCTGTTTTCGCCTGGGGAGAAAATTCGGTAGAGCCCCGTGAGGCGGATTGTTAGCTGGGCTTCAATCCTCTGGCCGGGCAAAAATTAAAGGGGAGGGGCAGCGCTGATATTTTTTAAATGGCCAGCTTACCAGTCGCGGCCTTGCCCTCTTCAAACCGCGGGGTCCGTGCTGCAATGTTGCAGCATGGCACTACATGTCTGTGCCAGGCTGCAGCCACGGGGGAACCCCGCTCCCCACCGGTGTAGTGGTGGCCCCCTTCTCCCCAATGCAGAGTCGGCAGTGTGCCCTCCCCTTTAACGGAGGGGGATGGCTCTGTGCTCCCCACCAGCGTTATGCACTTCTCCGTGTAGCGCTGAAAATTCCAGATATTAGCGCCCCAGTCCCGCCCCTGAGAGGAAGTGGGGCGCACGACATTGCACTCCACTTCCTCTCGGGGGCGTAACCCCAATTTAGCTGCCGGGATGTCCTGCCTTGTCGTGGTTAACACCCCAATGCAATTTCACCCCTTAATTCTCTACCTTCCCAGTTCATGCTGACACAATCCTCCCCTCCCACACTGATACACTCCTCCCCTCCCACACTGACACATTCTTCCCCTCCCACACTGACACATTCCTCCCCTCCCACACTGACACACTCCTCCCCCTCCCACAATGATTCTCCCCTCCCCTCCCCCACTGACACACACCTCCCCTCCCACACTGACACACTCCTCCCCTCCCACACTCCTTCCCGTCCCACACTGACACACTCCTCCCCTCCCACACTGACACACTCCTCCCCTCCCACACTCCCTCCCCTCCCACACTGACACATTCTTCCCCTCCCACACTGACTCTCCCCTCCCCTCCCACACTGACACACTCCTCCCCTCCCCTCTCACACTGACTCTCCCCTCCCCTCCCCTCCCCTCCCCTCCCACACTGACACACTCCCCTCCCCTCCCACACTGACACATTCTTCCCCTCCCACACTGACCCTCCCCTCCCCTCCCACACTCTCACCTCTCCCCTCCCACACTGACACACTCTCCTCCCTGACCACACTCCCTCCCCTCCCCTCCCACACTGACACACTCCCCACCCCTCCCCTCCCACACTGACTCTCCCCTCCCCTCCCACACTGACACACTCCTCCCCTCCCCTCCCCTCCCACACTGACTCTCCCCTCCCCTCCCCTCCCACACTGATGCACTCCTCCCCTCCCCTCCCCTCCCACACTGATGCACTCCTCCCCTCCCCTCTCCTCCCAAACTGACTCTCCCCTCCCCTCCCACACTGACACACTCCCCTCCCCGCCCACACTGACACACTCCCCTCCCCTCCCCGCCCACACTGACACACTCCTCCCCGCCCCTCCCACACTGACACACTCCTTCCCTCCCCTCCCCTCCCACACCGACCCTCCTCTCCCACGCTGACACTCACTTCCTAGTTGATGCTGGCTCCCTCCATCCCTTCACAGACGTGCTGATACCCTCCTTCATCTGCCTGCAGTTCAGGAATTTTATTTTTTTCCTCAACCTTCTTCTGAGCTCAAAGTCTTGACTACTCTGGAATGAGCTGAAGTTGGGATCTTTCCATTGTACAGTAGATGCGGAGGGACTGCGATTCCGATGGGCCTGTCCCACAGTGGCAAGTGCGCAAGAGCAGGACGTCTGTCCTCCCAAATCAAAGGCTACCAACAGTGTCTCAGATCCTGGGGATGATTCATTCACCGCATCCTGTGAGCTTACTTCATATGAGCCTGTCCTTATCTACAGGTGGATGCTGGACTGACCCACACTGCCCAGATAGGGGGACTCAGGCAAGATTGATTTTTTTTTTAACATTAAGGTAATGGGTCCCCTTCAGGATATGCAGCTTAATTTGGGTAAATCCTGGAGCCTTTACAAGGACCTAGAAGGAGTCCATGCTAGCTCTCATCTGGTGCGTGTTCTGTTGAATCCTTATGAGCCTGTAGAATTCCTGGGCTAGCCTGGCAGGTGCGCCAGACATGCCCCATTGACGTGGATGGTGGATGGAAGAATTGTCTTCTCGTCTCCCCATGGGGATTCCCTCAGGGTGGTATCCCGGCAGAACCAGCTTCTGTCTTAAGTTGTGGCTCTGGCTCGAACCCTCTCCCCTCGCCCCACTCCCCTCTCCCCCTTCCCTTTCTGCCCGCTCCCTTCCCGCCCGCTCCCCTGCCGCCCGCTCCCCTCCCCTCCCTCCCGCCCGCCCGCTCCCCTCCTCTCTCCCCCTCCTCTCCCGCCCGTTCCCCCCCTCTCCCTCCCCCTCCCCTCCCCCCCTCCCTTCCCTCCCGCCCGCTCCCCTCTCGCCCCATCCCCTCCCACCTGCCAGATCGGCCCACTCTCTGCCCTGACGCCCAATGGGAATTTGTAACCTGATACCTTTATCCTGAGGGGCTGGTAACACGATGACTTATTACTTAATTTACATCTCTGTAGTGCAGGTTCAAGCCTTCACAACAAAGTTAACTTTAGAAGCCATGCGCTTATGCTTGCTTTGTTGGTGGAGACTCATTGGAGACCTCTACTTTGAACCCTTCCCCACTTCTACCCTCACACATACATTTCATTGCATTTTGACAGTAAGGTACCAGTAACCCAGAAGCACGATATTTATCAGTTACTTAATCTCAGGGCTCTTCCATTTAAACTGGGTAACTTGTAGTTTCCAGTTAAGATATTACCTAGTCATCTACTATCAGCTGGATGTGGACCAGGCAATGGTGGAGAGCAAACTTCTTCTGCCCAAAGGCAGTCCTGGGGTACAGGCCAGGCCCAGGAAAACTTGACTGAAATGGGAATTGTGGAAGGAACTGGGAACGCTAGGTTTCTGCTCAAGTGTGTGGCGAGGCCTGGGATGGGCAGAACTTCCATTCCTCCCCCTGAAATGTCCTAACATCAGAGGGAACTGGGCTTAGGAGACCGAGTAACCACCGAGTATTCCTTCGGCCCAGCCTCCCTACTGCTCAGCGATCTGAATGCTGGGATGACCGAGGCGCAGAGGTCAGTTCAGCGGTGCTTGTGGGGCCCACCAAGAAGATCCAGGCCTGGACCCCCTCTCCACCCACCCGCCCCCCCCCCCCCACCCCAAACCCCACATCAGTGTACCAGCACAAAGGACTTTTGGCCCCCTTACAGGAAGCCAGTTGGTCAGACGTTAAAGAATTTACAGTGCTGGTGGCACTGGCTGGCCACCAAACACCTGCGTTTTGCGCTCCCTGTGACGGGAGGGTTGCATGCACATTACCGCAGGTTCCTGCCAATGACATATCAATGAAGTGACTCCGCTCTGACCTCACATACTCTGGCGGGGTCAAGAGCAGGGTCACCAAAGCCTGCTCCACTGCACTTTTGCCAGCGGAGCGGGGCTGAAGATTTTCCGCCCGGAGTTTGCACAGAACATTTAGCTGAAAGGAGATAAGGAGCAACCTTTAGTCTTATGAGGAAGTCAATATTTTGAAGGTTGAGAACAGCAGCCAATATTCAAAATGTCTAAAGAGCACAGTGATATCACTGAAGGAAGTTGACTAAAGCTGCGTTAACACTACAGGTTTACCGTCAATGCAAAGCAAATTTGGCTTCACAACAACATTAAACTGTGGGCCTTGAATTTGCTCCCTTTTGCCACTCAGAGTCACGCGTAACCGGGCACAATCAATTATGCGGCCTCAAAGATCGTAGAAATTTGGGCGTGCAAGTAAAATAACCCTGAATGTCCTCGATCTTTTCCTGCCTCCTATCAGTCCCACTGCCCAAGCACAGCTCTGACAATAAAACTTGCCACGCCCCAAAGTTGTTTGCGAGTTTCCTGCCATTTCGTTTGCACAGAGGCTCTCTTCAAATGACCAGTTTTTTAGATGCACCACGAGAAGGATGTATACAGAAGCCGCACTTAGCCAAGTGTCTCCTTTTACATTTCATGACTGCTGATGATAAAAAAAAGCGGTTTAAATAAATAAATATCACATTTTAAGTAGAAAGCTAAGAAAAATGGCAAAGTTTAGCATCCAGTGTCTTGAGGCACTGTAATTAGCAATCGTTAGAAGCAAATATCCCTCGAGTGTGTCATAGCAATGAATCATAGGCTAATATAATCCTAAAATGAATGATTTCCTCTTGTCCCTGACAGCACTGTTTGACCTCCTCGCCTGCTCATCTCTCCCAGTCGAGACCTGTCATACTTTACCACCTACAAATCCTAAACTGTCACTCAAAGGTTAAAGGTGCAACAGTTCGAGTGCTGCTTCGCTGCTGTAGTCAACGTTTTTCCACCGCAGGACAACTTTGGTGTGTGAAGTTCAATTACCTGTGTTGATTTTTCCCAACAAGTTCATGCAGAGGTGTCCTATCTGTCCTTTTGCCTGAATTAATTCCTCACCTTTACCACATTGCTTTTTCATCAAAGGCCAGCTAATAGAAGGGCAAACCAGCAAACTGGTGAAGCCATTGTTATGTTCAGTGACTAAAATCAACAACTCACCTTTGACTACCTCAGGTATGAAATGAGTAATGTTGCTGTTATGAGAACCGATGGCTCATTTATTCCGCAAAGCTGTCTCATTCATTGTAGAACAGTGACTTTGTGTACTTAGACTTTTGCCTTTGTCTAAGAAAATTGAATCATTTACCTTTTCTCCCCATTTCTCTTGACTTCTCCTGAAGCCCTTACCCAATGTGCCAGAAGGCTGTTCTTCATGGGTGTCGTGTTGGCATAGCGAGCATTGGAATGCTAATCAGCCATGGGTGCATCACACAGCGGAACCTGACGGTGTCCTCTGCTGATGTCCATACATGCACACCTTCCTGAGGGAGCGCTAGATAATAGATCAAAGGGGATTTTCAAGAGTCCAGACGATCCAGTGGATATTCAGTGAACATCGGGCAGGTTGGAAGACACGCGCGTGAAGGAACCCGCTTGATTTCCATCCAGTGAATTATGTCAGAAGTTAGGAATGCACAAATTTCCTGCCCTGAGCGCACTCCTGGTGCTGTACTACCTGCCAAATCAGGAAGGCACATTGGAGTGCAGTTGCAGGTCTAAGAGGCTTGGAGCTGTTCTCCTTGTGGTAGCCTGAAGGCCTTGAGGCCTTCCAGTTGTCCTGGGACTGGGGAGGGTGGAGGGCCCATGTTAAAAACGGCAATCTGCCTCCTTCATCTTTCAGGCTACGCATCGCGGTCAATCCAAGGGAATCTTCGCAGGACACCAAGTGGGGGGGGGGGGGGGGGGTGGGAGTACCTGGCAAAATCGGTCTCTACCCCATTTTCCTCTTCACTAAGCCTGGGCAACAATGATTTCCCAGGTACAGTAGAGACGAAACTCCACCCAATGGTATCTCAACATGGAACAGGGATCAAACCTGGAAGCTCCCTGGTTTGTATGATATAGAATTGGGTAGTGAATTCACACTCTGAGTTATCTGGGAACTGTTGTAGAGCAGTAGGATAAAAAAAAAACGACCAAAAGACATGAATGCCAGCAGCTCAACTGCTTCCCATTCACCTCAAATCCTCTTGCTCGAACCCATTCACAAGTAAACCAGTTGTAGCCATAGTTACTGGCACAAATGGGATAGATTTTCCAAGAATGTGCTCGCTGTGGAGAATGAATGTAAAATTATTGGAAACTTCTCCCACAGAGTCGGTAGCACCCTCGCCTCTGAGTCATAAGGTTGTGGGTTCAAGTCCCACTCCAGAGACTTGAGCACAAAAATTTAGGCTGACACTCCAGAGCAATACCAAGGGAGTGCTGCACTGTCGGAGGTGCCGTCTTTCTGACGTTACACTGAGGCCCCGTCTGCCCTCTTAGGTGGACGTAAAAGATCCTGTGGCATTATTTTGAAGAAAAGCAGAGGAGTTATCCCCAGTGTCCTGGCCAATATTTATCCCTCAATCAACATCACTAAAACAGATTATTTGGTCATTTTCACATTGCTGTTTGTGGGAGCCTGCTGTGTGTAAATTGGCTGCCGCATTTCTGACATTACTACAGTGACGACACTTCAAAAAGTACTTCATTGGCTGTAAAGCACTTTGTGATGTCCGGGGATTGTGAAAGGCGCTATATAAACACAAGTCTTTCTTTTTCTTTATCTGTTGACAGGATATCCATGGACAAATTTAAGTCGTACTTACCTCATCCCATTATTTTTTTTTGTGTTTTCTTTGACCTGTGTAATAAACTTCAGTCATTTTCATTTTGCCTGAGGATGGCGAGCTGGAATCTGACCACCCTAAAACTGAGGTTTGTCCTGATAATGAGGTTGTGCAATGTGGTTATTTGTTTGTTCAGTTCTTGCTGCAAAATTGGTTTCAATGAACAATGTCAAAGACTTCTGTTGTGGTAATACAGTCAAAGAAAAGAGAATATAATGATGACTGTTTGAGGGAATTGTTTATACTGTACAGCAAATTTCTCTTGCTCAATATTGCAGATTTAAAGACTTGCGGTTTCAATTTCATTCTAATTTCATTCTTTTTTTGAAGAGATTTATGTTTCCTGCTTGTCAATGAAGGTGCCTTTGCTTACAGCCCAAGCAGCTATGCTAAGATTCTCTGTGTTGTGAATTCGACAACACTTGTTCCTCCATTCTTTAGTTGTTAATCTCTGATCAAGGAACTTGTGCTGGAAGACTCACACTGGAAGTAAATGCTCTGTTTGTGCATTTGATTAAAATACCTGATGAACAAAAAAACATTGGAAACATCATTTTTGGAAATGTTGAACTTTATACCACATTGAATACGACGGGAGTTTAAAAAAACCACACAGGGTGAGTATTTTCTTTTGTTGCTGAAAGATGTGACAGGGAGTGGCAACGTGTGGGTGTATATGTATGTATAAGGCAATCAAGAGTGTTAATCAACAAATGAAAGTGCATGAAAAAGGAAAACAGCCTCAAGTAACAACTGGGAGGGCGAAAAGTGAGAGGGAGAAAGCAAAAACGACATTTATATCGGGCCGTTAATGTAGAAGAACATCACAAGGTCTCTCACGGAGGCATAATGATACAAAAATGGCTGCTGAGCAAAAGAAAGAGATAGTAGGAGAGGTGATGGAAAGCTTGGTCAACGAGGTCGGTTTTAAGGCATGTCTTAAAGGAGGAGAGGCATGCGGAGAGGTTCAGGGGCTTGGGGAGGGTAAAGCTTGGACGGCTGAAGACATGGTCGCTAACAGTGGGCAAAGGGAGGGGCAAAGGCCAGAGTCAGAGGAACGGGCCTGGGGTAATTGTAGGGCTGGACCAAGGTTACAGAGATAGGGGGGGGGGAGGGGGGTGGCTGAGACCATAAAGAGATTTAAACACGTAGATGAGAATTATGAAGTTTAGGCATTGGGGGTTTGGCAGTCAGTGTAGGCCAGTAAGGATAGGAGTGGTGGGTGAGAGGGACTTGGCGGGGATAGAATACTAGCAGCAGAGTTTTGGAAGAGCCGAAGGTTGTGGAGGATAGGAGCCAGTCAGGAAAGCATTGGAATAGTCGAGTCAAGAGGTGACAAGGCATGGATGAAAGTTTCAGCAGCAGATCAGCTGAGGCAAGGACAGAAGCAGGCAGCGTTACAAAGGTGGAACCAGGCTGTCTTTGTGCTGGGGGAAGATATGGAGTTCGAAACGCAACCTGATTGTGAATAATTAGCTTCAACCTGAGACAGCAGCCGGGGAGGGGGGATAGATGTGGGTGGCGAGTCATCATCATCATAAGCAATCCCTCGAAGTCGAGGAAGACTTGCTTCCACTCTAAACGTGAGTTCTCAGGTGACTGAATAGTCCAATTCGGGAATTACAGCCTCTGTCGCAGGTGGGACAGACAGTCGTTGGAGGAAAGGGTGGGTGGGGAGTCTGGTTTGCCGCACGCTCCTTCCGCCACCTGCACTTGATTTCTGCATGCTCTCGGCGACTCGAGGTGCTCAGCGCCCTCCCAGATGCTCTTCCTCCATTTAGGTTGGTCTTTGGCCAGGGACTCCCAGGTGTTGGTTTGGGATGTTGCACTTTATCACGGAGGCTTTGAGTATGGTGTTTCTGGTAGGTTTAACTGGAGGCATTTGCAGTTCATCCAGGACTCGGAAAAGCAGTCTAACGGCACAGAGGTAGTGGTGGGGTCCAGGGAAATGGTGCAGGCAGAGCTGGGTGTCGTCAGCGTACATATGGAAGCTGACCTCATGTCCTTGCACGACTGTTGGTGAGGGGCAGCATGTTGATGAAGAAGAGCAGGGGGTTAGGGATACATCCTCAGGGCCATCAGAGGTCATTGTGTGGGGTTGAGAAGAGAATCCATTGCTGGCGAGGCTCTGGCTGCGATTGGTTTGGTAACAATGGAACCAAGCTAGGGCAGTCCCACTGAACTGCACCACAGAGGGGGAGGATGGTGTGGTCGACTGTGTCAAAGGCTGCAAAGAGGTTGACGAGGATGAGGAGGAATAGTGCAGCATGGTCATAGTCACAGAGGATGTCATTCTTGATGATGATTACCGCTGTTTTAGCAACGTGGCAGGAACGGCCACATTATTGGAGAGATCCAAAACATGGAGTTGCAGGAACGATGGACATGAATGGGGGAGACAAGCACATGTTCAATGACTTTGGAGAGGAAAGAGAAAACGAGTGAATAATAGAGAAAAAAAATGTGCAGCAGAAGGGAATTACTGTGAAAATAATGCCCTGAGTGCTGCTAGGTGGTCGCAATCTTTGGTGAAATCAGCGATTAAAATTAAAAAGAAACCCTTTGGCTAATCTTAAACCAGGACCTTTCACCTATACATACTCCTACTTTCAGAAGAAACGAGGAGATGTTTGGCTGAGAGGCATAAATGGTTGAAAAATTGAGTTCGCTGAACATCAAGAATTTTGACTTGTGAAACAAAATCTACCTGTAATTTTCATTTTTGTAAAGCAGGAAATGCATTATTCTTGTAAAACAATATGTCTGAAAACCAATGAATGTGTGTATTCAGACTATAAAATGGTGTATTCAGGATATAAATATTAATGGGCAGTTGCCAGAACATGACCTACTGAACCTCGACACAACAATCTCGTATTATGAAATCAGGATGTACTTTTCGAGATCAAGTTGATAAGACAGAATTCCCATCTAATCAGACAGCGGGATCAGCACAAATCTTTCACAGGGATAACACAAACCAGCGACACTACATTAATCTGCCTCGGCTTGTCTTGACTGACTTGCTTCACATTACCTGAGGGGGAATAGTCTCAATCCTGGAAGATGAGATAAGCTCCGCAGGCATGCTGGGAAGGGGATGATAGTAACCATGGCAATGATGCTGTGATCCAGGTGTTCTGAGCACTGAACCTTCTCAGCTTTACATTAGGGCCGCCTCAGCATAAACTTATCTCCCACAGGTCCCGGCAGTGAAGTCTCGTTCTGTTGTTGGGGTCAGATGGCGAGGATATGTTTGTCTTTCACTTATGCATGTTAAATGTGGGGCAGTATCGGCATTGATTTAAAGATCATTGATGCTGGCACAGTGTTGACTTTAATCCTTTGTGTAAACAATCTTGGTGCATGCATTCTCTTCTGCACATTGTCGATCGCTTGTGTGCTTTGATATGGCATCCCTGCCAACACGTAATTGCAGTGTCTCAGTAAAAGCCGACCAGGTTCAGAGCTGAATAGAAATTATAATGCAGAAACTATCAGAAAGATACAACATTGTTTCAGAAATGTTGACCATTCGAGCTCAACTGATGACAGGCTGTAAAATCAGTAATTCTATCAGAGTAACGAACATATTCATTGAAAAGTTTAAAATTAAGCACTCAGTTTTACTTGCTGTATAATGAGATTTGACATTTGTTTTCATATACTGTATTCCTGACACAATCTGAGCGACACAGCAGATTGCAAATCCTTCACCTCTAGAATCTAAACCCAGTTTAGAGAACGGCAATAAGAGATGGCCATTTGCCTGTCAAAGAAGCAAAATGAAATGAGTTTGCACAGTCTCACACCAGCTCCCAATAAACAAAACTATTGCTAAAGTGACAAAAACTGACACTAGACGAGCAGTGCAGCTCAAACATGCCATAAGGACAGATATTGTACGGAATACAAATGTCACACTGGTGTAGTTTGAGTGCTCATATGGGTTTGACATTTAAGAAGATTGTTGCAATATAGTAGGCAGATTTCACATTCTCTTTGCCCTGCGCTAATCCTGACATGGAAGTACTTAATACTGGCATTAGATGTAAAACATATGGGACATGCTTCTTTATCGAATGTTATTATCTCTTTACCTTGATAACTAAAAATCCAATATTACTATGTGGAGGAATAATTTTGTTAAATGTTTTACATTAATAATGTCATAAGTTCTCAGCAGAAAAAAGGTTTGGAACGACCTAGAGCAAGTATATATCATGCATTTACTTGTGTCACAAGAGCTCATAACTGGCATTCATTTGCAACTTCTTTCAACGACAGAACCGGCCTCTACCTGGCATAGATTTCTGGTAACCATGTGGAGAATTAAATATTAACGTATTGCAGCTCTGTTAATATAGCAAATGAACAAAATACATAGAAATGTGCTCAGCCTTTGTGATGAGTTTGTGTAATTTCACCCCCATTGGGTGTTACTCTTGTATGTTATCATGCCAACTGAGCAGTCTATTGTAGGGTATCTCCCTTCTCGTTACTTGTTAGTTAGTTACTTGTTAGTTAGTAAAAATTATAGTGAACAAGTTGGTCGAAACTGATTCCTGGGATGGCAGGACTGTCGTATGAGGAGAGATTGGGTCGACTAGGCCTGTATTCACTGGAGTTAGAAGAATGAGGGGGGATCTCATTGAAACGTATACAATTCTGATTGGGTTGGATAGACTGGATGCAGGGAGGATGTTTCCCCTGGCTGGGAAGTCTAGAACAAGGGGTCACAGTCTCAGGATACGGGGTAGGAAATTTAGGACTGAGATGAGAAGAAATTTCTTCACTCAGAGGGTGGTGAACCTGTAGAATTCTCTACCACAGAAGTATGTGGAGGCTAAGCCACTGAATATATTTAAGGAGGAGATAGATAGATTTCTAGACACAAAAGGCATCAAGGGATATGGATAGAAAGCGGGAATATGGGGTGCTGAGATAGAAGATCAGCCATGATCATATTGAATGGCGGTGCAGACTCGAAGGGTCGAATGATCTCCTACTGCTCCTATTTTCTATGTTTCTATGTTTCGATGAAAACTATTTACTGAAATTTCAATGATGATACCTTCATAAGATGCTCTTCTGTGATGTCAACTCATTCCTCTTGCAGCTTCGCAGTAGTGATGAAAACATTCCATTCTTGCCTCAATAGCAACTATTACAAGTTCCAAATAGCACCTCAAACAGTAGCTGAAGCTGGAGCTGATTTTCAAAGAAGACCTCCAAAATTGCTGTACTGGGAATTTGAAGATTGTATGCCTATTATTAATTGCCCAATACAGTGTAGATGGCCATCTATTATTACTTACTGCTATATAGACTGCATCGCAGTTTTTCTGTGGATTAGTCAATTCCTTCAGATTTTGTGAAACTACAACTATTCACATAGCTAACACCTTATGGTCTGCAGAACATAGCTGACATGCGATAACCATCCGATTCTCATTGATTTCCATTTCTATGCTTGACGGATCTATTCAGTCAAACTTGATGCACCATCATGTTGCAGGTCTTAAATACAGAGTTTATGTTGAGACTAGAAATATAGATATTTTTTGCTTTTACCAACAACAGCAGCCTCAATTTATATAGTGCTCTAACAAAGTAAACGTCCGAAAATGGGCATAGAATCAATAAAGGAGAGATTACGAGAAGCTTGGTGGAAGAGATGGGTTCTAAGGAGTTCACATAAGAACATAAGAAATAGGAACAGGAGTTGGCCATACGGCCCCTGGAGCCTGCTCCGCCATTCAATAAGATCATGGCTGATCTGATCATGGACTCAGCTCCACTTCCCCGCCTGCCCCCCATAACCTGTTATCCTCTTCTAGTTTAAGAAACTGTCTGAATAAATTTAAAATAGAAATAATGTCCCAGCTTCCACAGCTCTCTGAGGCAGCGAATTCCATAGATTTACAACCCCCAAAGAAAAAAAAATTCTCCTTGTCTCTGTTTTAAATGGGCGGCCCCTTATTCTAAGATCATATCTTCTAGGTCTAGTCTCCCCCATCAGTGGAAACATCCTCTTTGCATCCACCTTGTCAAGCCCCCTCATAATCTTATACGTTTCGATAAGATCACCTCTCATTCTTCTGAATTCCAATGAGTAGAGGCCCAACCTGTCATGTATTCAACTGCCATTGTAACCCATGTATAAGCTGACCTAAGTTGTACACCTTGAGAACACTGGCCACAGGGGGCGAACTTGTGGAAGACACTCCTAACCTGGACTTTTCCAGTATAAAAGGGGAAGCTCCACCCACCGTCTCTCTCTTGAGTTCTTGGTAATAAAGGTAACTGATCACAGAGTGACTTTCTCAAGTATGGGCCTCATGTGCATTTATACTGTATAGTAAGGACATATTATTGGTGACGAGAAACTGGGATTTAAACCACGCGAGCATGGCCACAGCAGCACAGAAGAGAGGTACTGTGTTGGTGATGATTGGGACGACTTTATTGAGAGACTACAGCAAAGTTTTGTCATGAAGGAATGGTTGGGACAGGATTCGGCCGACAAGCGCAGGGCTCCTGACAGTTTGTGGATCCAGAACGTACTTCCTGATGAAGAACCTTCTAGCGCCAGAGAAGCTGGCGGACAAGACATTCTAAGAGCTCAGTAAGTTGATCGGGGAACACCTTAAACCAGCGAGCAGCATGCACATGGCAAGACACTGGTTTTACATGCACCGGCAGCGAGAAGGGCAAAGTGTTCCAGACTTCGTGGCGGATCTCCGGCGACTGGCGAACCTATGTAAGTTCCCAGATGCATGCAGAGCGGAGATGCTGCGAGACTTTTTTATTGAGGGCATTGGGCATGCTGGGGTTTTCAGGAAACTGATTGAGACCAAAGACTTGACCTTGGAAGCGGCGGCTCTGATAGCCCAGACAATTATCTCAGGGGAGGAAGAGACCAGAATGATTTATGGCAAAAATCTTGGCTCAAATGCGGCAAACGACCAGGGAGTCAACATTGTTCTCTAGGCAGACAAGGGCAATCGGACATGCCCCAGCATGTAGTCGAACCCAAAGGGGGAATTCAACAGAGAAAATGGCTAGCTGAACGGCGATTCATGCCTTCGCAATGGACAATGTGGCCAGTAATGGGGCCATCAACATCTGTTAATGGTGCGCTTAAGGACAGTTACAGAGACAGTCAGAGATGATCGACTGGTAATGGACCTTCTGTTTCCAACAATGGGGCCTTCAGCTCATGCTGGAGGTGTGGAGGCAAATACCCAGCTAGAGCTTGCAGGTATCAGCAATATACCTGCAGAAACTGCAACGTCAGTGGTCACTTGGCACCAATGTGCAGGAAGTCTGCAGCCAGGTTGATGTACGAGGAGGACGGGCCCAATGTAAGCCCTACGAGGCCAAATGAATACTGGGGAAAATCGCTGGAAGCTGAAATTCAGCGAGTTCCTCTGGAGCACATATACAGCTCATATACCAGGACGCCAGCGATAATGATGAAAGTGCTCCTCAATGGCATCCCAGTATTAATGGAGCTAGACACGGGGGCCAGCCAGTTCCTGATGAGTATCAAACAGTTCGAAAGGTTGTGGGTGTCCAAGGCCAGGAGGCCAAAATTATTGCCGATTGACGCACAGCTACGGACATATACAAAGGAGATCATTCCGGTGCTAGGCAGCGCCACGGTAATTGTGACCCACAAAGATTCAGAGAACAGGTTGCCACTCTGGATTGTCTCGGGGGATGGTCCCGCACTACTGGGGAGGAGTTGGCTTGCTGTCATGAACTGGAAATGGAGCGATGTCAATGCAATTTCTTCTGTGGTGCGAGTATCATGCTCACAGGTCCTGGACAAATTTGACTCATTATTTCAACCCGGCATCGGCACTTTCATGGGGACCAAGGTAGTGATTCACATAAACCCGGACGCCAGGCCAGTACACCACAAGGCCAGAGCGGTGCCGTACGTGATGCGGGAAAAGATAGAATGCGAATTGGACCGCCTGATGAGGGAAGGCATCATTTCACCAGTCGAATTCCGTGACTGGGCGAGCCCAATCGTGCCGGTGCTCAAGGCGGATGGGTCGGTCAGGATATGTGGCGACTACAAGGCCACCATCAATCGGGTGTCACTCCAAGACCAGTACCCGCTACCGAGAGCGGAGGACCTCTTTGCGACGCTATCCGGTGGCAAACCTTTTTCAAAATTGGACCTGACCTCAGCTTACATGACCCAGGAGCTGGTGAGTGAGTCGAAGAAGCTGACCACCATCATGACACACAAGGACCGTGGTTTTTCAAGACAACATCCTCATCACGGGATGCAATACTGAAGAACACCTCCACAACCTGGAGGAGGTGCTCTGCAGACTGGACCGGGTAGGGCTGCGACTGAAAAAGGCGAAGTGCGTCTTCTTAGCTCCAGAGGTAGAATTCTTGGGGATGAGGGTAGCAGCCAAAACAGAAGCGATCCAGAGAGCACCCAGACCCTGTAACACGACGGAGCTGCGTTCATTCCTGGACTATTTTGGCAACTTTCTTCCCAAATTGAGCACGCTGTTACAGCCGCTACACGTGTTCCTACGCAAAGGTCGCGATTGGGTCTAGGGGGACAGCCAGGAAAGGGCATTTGATAGAGCTCGCAATTTGTTATGCTCCAACAAACTGTTAACGTTATATGACCCATGTAAGAAACTAGTTTAAACGTGCGATGCGTCGTCCTATGCGCTCGGGTGTGTGTTGCAACATATAAATGCCAATGGTCAGTTACAGCCGGGAGCTTATGCCTCCAAAAGTCTGTCCCAGGCAGAAAGGGGCTACGGGATGGTCGAAAAAGAAGCGCTAGCATGTGTATATGCAGTAAAAAAAATGCACCAGTACCTGTTTGGCAGGAAATTTGAGCTGGAGACAGATCACAAACCCCTAATGTCCCTTTTGGCGACAACAAGGCCATAAATGCAAATGCATCGGCCCGCATACAGAGGTGGGCATTTACGTTAGCCGCCTTTGATTACACAATTCGGCACAGACTGGGCACTGAAAACTGCGCCGATGCACTCAGCAGGCTCCCACTAGCCACCACTGAGGGGGCAATTCAGCATGAAGCTGAGATGGTCATGGCTGTTGAAGCTTTCAAAAGCGAAGGCTCACCTGTGTCAGCCCATCAGATTCAAGTCTGGACAATTAAAGACCCGCTACTGTCTTTAATTAAGAAATGTGCCCTGAATGGGGACCGGACAGCCACGTACGGAGCATGCCCTGAGGAGTTTAAATTGTTTCATAGGCGCAAGGATGAACTTTCGATTCAGGTCGATTGCCTATCCCTGTGGGGAAACCGAGTAGTCATGCCCCAGAAGGGCAGAGAGGTGTTTATCAGAGAACTTCACAATGAGCACCCGGACATTATCATGATGAAGGCAATTGCCAGGTCACACTTTTGGTGGCCAGGGATAGATGCAGACCTGGAACTTTGTGTTCGCTGGTGCAACACATGTGCTCAACTGGGCAACGCACCCGGGGAAGCCCCCCTTAGCCCCTGGCCCGCCAAGCCATGGTCACGCATCCATGTGGACTACGCAGGACCTTTCATGGGAAAAGTGTTTTTGGTTGTAGTAGACGCCTACTCCAAATGGATCGAGTGTGACATTTTAAATTCAAGCGCATCCTCTGCCACGGTAGAAAGTCTACGGGCAATGTTCGCCACCCATGGTCTACCGGATGTCTTGGTCAGCGACAATGACAATTCACAAGCACTGAATTCCAGGACTTCATGGCAGGCAATGGAATCAACCATGTCAGAACGGCACCGTTCAAGCCGACCTCAAACGGGCAGATAATCAAACAGGGGATGCCCAGAATCCAAGGGGGTTCCCTACAAAGCCGCTTATCACGCCTCCTGTTGGCCAACAGATCCCGACCACACTCACTCACGGGTTCCACCCGCAGAGCTGCTAATGAAAAGGATGCTCAAAACCAGGTT
The DNA here is from genome assembly GCF_044704955.1 of Pristiophorus japonicus. Taxonomy (NCBI): domain Eukaryota; kingdom Metazoa; phylum Chordata; class Chondrichthyes; family Pristiophoridae; genus Pristiophorus; species Pristiophorus japonicus. The sequence goes on from NC_091992.1 coordinate 117,376,895, forward strand.
ATCCCTTATACACCCCACTATGAAAGAAATTGTTGAGAGCAGACGTCAGTCACAATGTGACGACCATGACAGGAATGCGAGGGTGCGATGTATTGATGTCAATGACCCTGTTTTTGTCCTTAATTACGCTGCAGGGCCCAAATGGCTCGCAGGCACTGTGATTGCCAAAGAGGGGAATAGGGTTTTGGTAATTAAACTTACCAATGGACAAATCTGCCGCAAACACGTGGATCAAACTAAAAGGATGTTCAGCAACCCCATAGAAGAAGCAGAGGAAGAACACGATGTAGAATTGACTCCACCACAGGTGACTGAACACCAGAACCAAGTGGAGGAGAGCCCAGTCACTGTGGACAGTCTGGACAGGCCTGAGGCACCGCAATCAGCAGACACTCAGGCCAGTGCCCAACAACCGGAGCCCCAACTCAGGCGCTCTACAAGGGAGCGTAAACCATCAGAGAGACTTAACCTGTGATCCCAATAAGACTCTGGGGGGAGGTGATGTCATGTATTCAACTGTCATTGTAACCCATGAAAAAGCTGACCGAAGTTGTACACCTTGAGAACACTGACCACAGGGGGCGAACTTGTGGGAGACACTCCTAACCTGGACTTTGCCGGTGTAAAAGGGAAAGCTCCACCCATCGTCTCTCTCTTGAGTTCTTGGTAATAAACGTAACTGGTCACAGTGACTTTCTCTCAAGTATGGGCCTCGTGTGCATTTATACTGTATAGTAAGGACATATCACAACCTTCTCAACCTTTCCTCATAAGTCAACCCCCTCATCCCCGGAATCAAGCTAGTGAACCTTCTCTGAACTGCCTCCAAAGCAAGTATATCCTTTCGTAAATATGGAAACCAAAACTGCACACAGTATTCCAGGTGTGGCCTCACCAATACCTTATATAGCTGTAGCAAGACTTCCATGCTTTTATACTCCATCCCCTTTGCAATAAAGGCCAAGATACCATTGGCCTTCCTGATCACTTGCTGTACCTGCATACTATCCTTTTGCGTTTCATGCACAAGTCCCAGGTCTCACTGTATTGTGGCACTTTGCAATCTTTCTCCATTTAAATAATAGTTTGCTCTTTGATTTTTTTCTGCCAAAGTGCATGACCTCACACTTTCCAACATTATACTCCATCTGCCAAATTTTTGCCCACTCACTTAGCCTGTCTATGTCCTTTTGCAGATTTTTTGTGTACTCCTCACACATTGCTTTTCCTCCCATCTTTGTATCGTCAGCAAACTTGGCTATGTCACACTCAGTCCCTTCTTGCAAGTCGTTAATATAGATTGTAAATAGTTGGGGTCCCAGCACTGATCCCTGCGGGGGGACCCCATTAGTTACTGGTTGCAAACCAGAGAATGAACCATTTATCCCGACTCTCTGTTTTCTGTTAGTTAGCCAATCCTCTATCCATGCTAATATATTACCCCCAACCCCATGAACTTTTATCTTGTGTAGAAACCTTTTATGTGGCACCTTGTCAAGTGCCTTCTGGAAGTCCAAATACACCACATCCACTGGTTCCCCTTTATCCACCCTGTTCGTTACATCCTCAAAGGTTTCCAGCAAATTTGTCAAACATGAGAAAAAGGAGGAGAAAGAAATGGCTGGGAATTTAAAAAAACAAATTTGTTCATGGGATGTGGGCATCGCTGGCAAGGCCAGCATTTATTGCCCATCCTTAATTGACCTTGAGAAGGTGGTGGTGAGCCGCCTATGCTATTTCAGAACTGTTTGTTAATTCTTTGCAGCAGTTTGGTACAACTGAGTGGCTTACTTTCAGAGGGCACTTCTGAGTCAACCATATTGCTGTGGGTCTGGAGTCACATATAGGCCAGACCAGGTAAGGACGGCAGATTTCCTTCCCTAAAGGATATTAGTGAACCAGAAGAGTTTTTACGACAATCCAGTAGTTTCATGAGGCTCAATTTTCCCCAGTGATTTGCGCTTTTTTTTTGGCGTGCACCGCTTTTTTTGCTCTAACTTTAAAAATCGATGTTTCCCCAATGTTTCTGCACCAGCGTAACTCAGCTGGTTACAATTTTTTTCGGTAAGTTTTTTTTTGCGTCTTGATGTCTGCGCCAGTCTTTCACAATTGTACAAGTTTGGCCAATTTACATTTCTCCGAGGATGGCGTATGTGACCACTCCCGAAAAACCTTCTTGGCACTTAAGGAAAACCAGCGCACATTAAAAAATCGGCACAGAAAGACGCCATTGTTTTTTGACGAAGTTTTGGAGGGAGTCAAGAACATATAAATATGCATAATCAAACACAGGAAATGGAAGATTAGTGGATTTCTTTAAGTTTTGATTTTTTAAAAATTGACACGCCACCACCAAACATCTCCAAACCGGGCTCGAGGGTCGGAGTGTCGGCCGGCAGAATCGGTTCCTCGCCCGGACACAGGGGCTCGGGGCTCGGCTTGAAAAGAAGCCCGTGAGGGTAGTGGGGGACTGTGGAAGGTGAATGGAAGACTTGAGAAGCCTTACACTATGCATCAAATGAAGCCGGGGGGACTGGGGGTGGGGGGTGGGGGGGGGGGGAGGGGAGCGGTTCCCGATCATTGTGCCTGCTTAGACCTCGGTGTGGTCCATACTAGGGCGTTGACCTTGGGGAGAGAGAGAAAACAAAGAACCTTGTCTTGCCTACCGTTTTGAGTTTCTTGCAAAAGCACCATTTATTCATGGGGGCAATATTGACAATGCCATGCCTTCTGCATGACTGTGCTGTGGAGGAGACAATTGATTCGATGTCATCGCATGAGGAACCTCAGAACATGTAGGGGGCTGGGCAGGAGGCCTTACCCACGTTGAGTATATCGAGACAGGCATTCGTACCTGCACCTGCGTGATGCAGACTGTGTCAGAAGGCTGCATTTCCGCAAAGAAGTTGTAACTGAGACCTGTGAGTTAGTAAAAGCAGACTTGCACCCTAGAAGCATCAGTTGAAGTGAAGGTTACAGCTGCACTTTCATTCTATGCATCTGGATCATTCCAGGCCACAACTGGGGATCTGTGCTCCATTTCTCAACATGCTACACATATCTGCATTTGGCAGTTGACTGCTGCACTATATGCCCGGAGGAATGAATACATAAAGTTCCCCATGACCACCCAGGCAATGCATGAAAGGTCTGTGGGCTTCTCCAGAATTGCTGGCTTGCCAAAGGTACAGGGCTGCATTGATTGTATCCACATTGCCTTGTGAGCACCTTTGGAGGATTCCGAGATGTACAGGAACAGAAAAGGCCTCTATTCCATAATTGTGCAGCTCGTGTGTGACGACATGCATCGCATCATGTCAGTTGATGCAAGATACCCTGGGAGCACCCATGATGCATTCATCCTACATGAGACCGCTATATCTGCCATGTTTCAGCAGCAGCGAGAAGGGCAGAGCAGGCTGCTGGGAGACAAAGGGTACGGTCTCGCCAGCTGGCTCATGATGCCCCTACGTGTAACCCGGATGGTGACTGACCGGGTATACAACATGTCGCAAATTGCGACACGCAGCGTAATAGAGAGGACCATTGGCATCTTGAAACAGCATTTCTGAAGCCTGGACCATTCCAGAGGCTACGTGCAATACTCCCCTGAGATTGTCGGTCAGTTCACTGTTGTGTGCTGCATGCTGCATAACTTAGCTATCATGAGACAACAGCAGCAGGTAGTAGAAGATCCACCTGTGGTGAGAATGGCTGATGATGATGAGGAAGATGCAGATGACAAGGAGGAGGACGAGGAAGCCATGCAACTTCCTGAACCCGGAGCACGACGGCGGAGGAGGGCGGGCCGTCGTGTCCCTTTAACCATTGCTCGAGCCTTGCGCCAGCAGCTCATCCGTGAATGCTTTGCTGCCTGAAGGCTCAGCGGCAACTATTCCACATAGACTATGTTTACTGTTTGGACCTGTTCCATAATGTTGTGTTGTGTTAATGGAACAAATGATGGAAATGATTCTTGTTTACTTCAAAAAGTTGTGTTAATAGTGGAACAAATAATGTAAATGATTCAGTTATAATGTAAAATATATTTTATTCAAAAGTTTAACAAACATTTATTTGTACTTACCTTAACTTTAATAAAAATATTCTTGTATCAAACTTTAAAGTTTTCAGTTAAGATCACTTACAAACTTTAAGACCACTTACAAACTTTTAAACTTATAAATTTACAAAACTTACAAGACACTTTTAATTTGAGAACAGTTCCAACAGTAATGACATCAACAACAACAGCAGCAAAGAAAGGCTGCACCCATCTCTCCTCCACCTTATTCTAAGACCACCCACTGTGCTTTGTCTTGGTGACTCCACCCCTGCCCGCAAACGGTGGCGCAGCGTTTCTTGGGTTTTTACCAAGCTTATTCTTTCGAACATCTCGGGTAATGGGCATTTCTTGATGGGGGCACGGGGCAGGCAGTAATGTGGAGGGCCCGGCTTGGGCCTCTTCAGAGACTGGCCTGGGGATTGGAATGGGAGTGGCTCTTGGCGTGTTTCCTTATTGCAGCAGCTAACTCCAACATTCCTCCTCTCATGTTCGCCGACACTGTCTCAGCTACCTGCAACATTCCCTCCCTCATGTTGAGTAGCAGTGTGTCAACTACCTCAAACATTCCCTCCCTCATGTTGAGCAGCAGTGTGTCAACTACCTCAAACATTCCCTCCCTCATGTTGAGCAGCAGTGTGTCAACTACCTCAAACATTCCCTCCCTCATGTTGAGCAGCAGTGTTTCAACTACCTCAAACATTCCCTCCCTCATGTTCACTGAGAGCGCATCAGCTACCTGCGACATTCCCTCCCTCATGTTCACTGACATTATTTCCGCTGACTGAGACATTCCCTCCCTCATGTTCCCGGACAGTGGTCCCATTTCTCGTGAGAGTGTTGTTACTTCTCCCGACAGTCCCGATACCTCATCACCCACCCCACTGATGGTGTCCAGGAGTGATCGGGTAAGGTCAATGCTCTCCGCACTCATTGCCATCATCTGAACCACATCTGTTAGATCCTGTACCTCAGGAGAGCACTGCCGAACTCTCCTTCCCTTCCTCACCCTGGGTGTGCCTCGCTGCACTCTACTGGGACCCACAGCCTCGGAGGGTGGGGCCCTGGGTGTACCTCGCTGCACCCCACTGGAATCCCCAGCCTGGGATGATGGGGCCCTAGGTGTGCCTCGCTGCACCCCACTGGAATCCCCAGCCTCTGGGCATGCGTGCTCATAGGAATCACGTCAAAAATGTACTTTTTTTTTTCACACATGCGCAGAAGGCGGGGAGGGGATCATTTTTTCGGCACAGACATTCGGCTCCACCCCCCGAAGCTGCAGCACAGGCTGTGCGGCACCAATTTAAAAAAATAGAACGGGGAAACTTGCTACTTTTTTTTTGGAGTCATTGGGGCCAAGAAAAATGGGTGTAACTCTGGCAATACGCCAAAAAATGGCATTGGGGAAAATTGAGTCCATGGTCACCATTACTAATAGTAGCTTATTTTTTTTTAAACTGAATGTAAAGTCCCCAGCTGCCGTGGTGGGATTTGAACTCATGTCTCTGGATCATTAGTCCAGGCCTCTCGATTACTAGTCCAGTGACATCACCACTATCATACCGTGCCTGACATGCTACCACACCCGACGGTGAGGGAATTCCAGACAGTTGACAGATGTGTCACCAATGGTGGGGTAAAGGGAGGGGTGCACAAGTGCCTGGAGTCAGAGGAGCATAATGTTCGAGGAGGTGGGGGGTGGCAGAATATGGTGCTGGAAGAGGCTGCAGTAATATAGCAGGGTGATGCCAAGGACAAATTGAAAACGGAGAAGTACATTTTAAATTTCGGTCTTGGTGGGGGCTGAAAGCCAATCTAGGTCAGCAAAGTCAGAAGTGATTAATGATGGGACTTAGCGCAGGTCATGATACGTGCAGAGGAATTTTGGGTAACTTTGGCTGCAGGGCTGTCAACATTGGGGAAATGTTAGTGACATTTAAAAGGATGAAAAAGAAAGAACTTGCATTTCTAGGTTAATGGAAACTCACAGCACAGAAGGGGGCCATTCAGCCCATCATACCTATGCCCGCTCTTATTAAGAGATATCCCATTCGTCCCACTTGGTTGCTTTTTCTCCATAGCCTTACAAATGTTTCCTTTTTGAGTATATATCCAATTCTCTTTCGAAAGTTACTATTAAAACTGCTTCCACCACCCTTTCAGACAGTGTATTTCAGATCATAACAACTTCCTGCGTAAAACAAATTCTCCTCATCTCCACTCTGGTTCTTCTACAAATAATCTTGAATCTGTGTCCTCTGGTTATTGACCCATCGTGTCTTTCATGACCTCAGGATATCCCAAAGCCCTTAGGATCCAAAAGAACGAGACAAGATATTAATCATTCAGAAGTATGTTTCTTTTTAAGGTTGAGATATATTGAAAGAGCTCACAGTTTTAAACCCAAATGAATGAGATTTGATGGGTCTGGTTATTATAACACCATTAGCGCTTATGCTCTCAGCTAAAAAAGCTTGTGATTTCAATTGATACTTTTTTTTTCTTATTAAGAAACATGGCAAGAGTGACGATGCATCAGGGCCGAACTTCAGGGTCTCAGAAAGACCCGTTGCTGCCCGTTTGTGGCGGCCATGCGTCGGAATCGCGTGGCCGCCGCTTTATCCTCAAATCCCCCACCCCGACCCAAATTCAGGTCGGCGATTTTTCGGCTTGGACCCGATTCCGCCGCGATGATGATGACCACCGCAAGCGTGTCATCAGAACGCGCACTGCCGCTCTCCCTCACCTGCAAAATAAACTGCCCGAAATTCACCCCAAAAAATCGATCTCCTGCCACGCGGTGCCCTCGACAGCGTTTCTGTCGGCGCACCTTATCCGGGGTGAGTGCGGCCCGGCGGTGCGGTGGCCCTTCAAGGGGAGGGCCCACTGCCACGCCTGCCATGTATTTCTTTTTGCCGGCCGACTTCCCGATCGGCCAGCAAGATAATGCCCACGGGTTCGGCCGGGCCGCCAATGGGCAGCCTGGCACCCCCTCTTGGGAGGGGAGAGAGCGTGCTGTGACATCACCACTACTCCACCACTGATTGACAGCGGCGGAGTCCCGGTCCCGACCAAAATTCAGCCACTCAGCCTGACTTCCTGTCGATCTCCCGCCTCCACTATGACCGACTTCCGGTGGGACTCAAAGTTCTGAAAATCGATCATACAGCTGCCTCATGGATCCCAGCGGTAAAAGCAGGTCGGAAACTCACAGGTGTGGCAGCTTTCTGGCGTACCTGAAATTCGGCCCCATTATGTTGGATGTCAGGAAAGCAGACATAATTAACTAGGAAGTAATGATGAGGGACAAGCCTGCATATTGTAGGATCCAGTACAGACACAATGTTAAGAGCCATTATAAGGAATGTAAATACAATAGCAACAAGATTTCAGTTGCCTCAGTGATAGCACACTCCCCATCTGAGCCAGAAGTTTGTGGATTCAAGTCCCACTCAAGAGACTTCAGCACATAATCTGGGCTGGCACTGCAGTGCAGTACTGAGGGAGTGCTGCGCTGTCTGAGGTGCTGCCTTTCAGATGAGACGTTAAACCGAGGTTCCGTCTGTCCTCTCAGGTGGATGTAATAGATCTCATGACACTATTCAAGGAAGAGCAGGGGAGTTCACCTTGGTGTCTTGGCCAATATTTATCCCTCAATCAACATCATAGGATAGAATAATGGACTTATGGCACAGAAGGAGGCCATTCGGCCGATCGTGTCTGTGCCGGCCGAAAAACAACTAAAACATCACTAAAACAGATTATCTGGTCATTATCTCATTGCTGTTTGTGCGACCTTCTTGTGTGTACATTAGCTGACGCATTTCCTGCATTACAGCAGTGACTACACTTCAAAAGTACTTCATTGATTGGAAAGTGCTTTGGGCTGTTCCGGGGTTGTGAAAGGTGCTATATAAATGTGTTTAAGTTTGTGTGATCACCCAAAATATACAACTAGCAACCTGCATAATCACCGCATTCTTTTTGAAGTCTACAGGTTAGTCTTCAGGTACGATGCTGAATGGGTACTGTCACAATCATCTGTGTTTGCTTTAGGCAGAGGGTGTAACGGTGTAACAGTGTAACTTAAGACCTGGGCCTGGAGATTTCATACTATTTTCAGCGTGATTTCAACATATAATCACGGCAAGTAAAATTTTTCTGCCAGCAAAATGGGGCCTAAGCCGTTTGCATTGGGTTTCCACCTCAACATTGATCCTCCTGAATTCCCTTGAGCTTTTTGGCCCTTCCCAAGTGAGCTCATTTACATAAAATATAATGAGGGCCAGAAGAACATAAGAAATAGGAGCAGGAGTAGGCCATTCGGCCCCTCCAGCCTGCTCCGCTATTCAATAAGATCATGGCGGATCTTCTACCTCAACTCTACTTTCCTGCCTTGTCTGACAGCCAGTGGCACTGCAGCTCTGAGTCTCCTGCTTTGACACTCGGGGTAACTTTGAGTGTGAATTCTGAGGCTCAGCCATTGTCAGGAGACAAATGAGACTGGTGAGTTTGTGATGCTGCGGACTGTGGCAAGTTTCAGTCGTGATTTCTGCCGCTGGGAACAAATTTTTGCGGCAATGTTTTTTTGTGTGACATTGTACCTACAGGGACTTGGATTTGCTTCTCACTGCTTCTGACAGTGTGTGACCATTGCGGGGGGAGTGGGGGAAGGGGAGGGGGGGTGGTTAGGGGTACGTGTGCGGCTGTTCTGAGAGATGGCAGTACCGGGCACGTCAATCCCAGTCATTGCCATTCCACTGGGCCCTGGATTTGTGGCCCTACTGATCAGCAGAATGGTTGGTCTAATGCTAGTCACCAGAGAGAACATCATCCATTGCATGGTCTGGAAGCCAGTATGCATGGTGATGCACCATCTTTTCCCTTGTGTCACCAGTGCTGGAGCCTGTGCTTCCTTTTGAGGTAGAGGCACCAGCTGAACCTTGGCTGCTTCTTTGGAGGGGATCTGCCACTGCTCCATTGATGTCTGCAACAAAGATGTTTCTCAAATGTTGCCGCAAATGAGAGCAAGAGACTTGAACTTCACCCCTGTCAGTTGCCACACATTTTCCGAAATTCACCTCCGAGCCTGCATGTACGTATGATGTTCATTGAATTTCTTTTCAAGTGAATAGCCAAGGGTTCTGAATCGCCTGACTCCGAAGCCATTGGCCGCCTTCTCCTCAGACTTCGCTGGCGAGGTGGCACATCGCCACCCATTCCCCACTCCACTGCCCCCCTCATCCTCTGAGAATGAGCACTCAGTGCCTCTTCCTCAGTGACCTCATCGAATTCCTCCCCAGGCGAAAGTAGCCAAGCTCAGACAGGGGAATGGCGAAGCAAGTGATACAGACGGGTGAGTTGGAGGAGGTTGGAGCAGAGGAACACAAGGCAGAGGCTGTTGCAGGAACTCATGGGTGGGCTTGAGTCCAAATTAATCTCTTTCATCTCCCTCATCAACAACATCCTCCTTGTTTTTCTCATCATCTTCATCATAGTTCACAAGGAAGTAATTGTCCTTCACGCATTCCTCGTCATCATCATCATTATCATCATAGTTTCCCTCCTCCCACTGAGTACTTCATCGGCTGTAAAGCACTTTGAGACGTCCGGTGGTCATGAAAGGTGTTATTTAAATGCAAGTCTTCCTTTTCTTTCTTTTCCTCCTGTGCCCCCAAGTTGCTTTGGTGGATTTTCACGAAAGGAGTGCAGAAGCCAAGAATTGGTTAAAGATATCTGCTTGGGATTAAAGGGAAAGCGAAAGGGGTAGAGGCTTGTGGCCATGTAGAATGCTTCACAGGGTTGCCACAGCGACAGTGCAGGTGTTCAGTCACCAACATGGCACTGGAATTATTTTCCGAACCTCATCATCTCCCTCGGCAAGAGCAAAGTGCCTCACTCTGAGCTTCATGTCCTTCTCTTCAAGGGTCATGAGTTGTTTAAGGCTGGGGATGCCCTTGGTGCGGCAAATCAAGAGTGCGGTGGAGTTGAGGAAGCACGCCTAGTCCTCTTGGCTCCAGGGGAACATATTTTGACATTTTTTATGAAAGAAAAGTGTCCTTTTGTTGGTGGATGTTGAAGAATCCTGAACTCCACTCATCACTATTCAATTTCTGCTCGAGGTCTAAAGCTGGTGATGGACCCCTTATGGAAAAGCATAATTCAATCAAGCAGAGTCAGCATAGCTTTATGAAAAGGAAATCATGTTTGACAAATTTGCTGGAGTTTTTTAAGGATGCAACAAGCAGGGTGGATAAGGGGGAACCAGTGGATGTGGTTTGAACCAATTTGTGGCTACAGATTTTAACCGGAACTCGCATTTTAAATGCTAATCTAATTTCCATGCAGCCAAGCACATTACTCCCGTTTTGCACAGGTTTTGCATCAATATCAACTCCGTTGGTCAGCTTATTTGCATAATGCATTGAGATCCCACTAAAAAGTCGCACTACATGATTGTTGAGGCAACCTATTTTCCATTGGTGTAAAAAGCGGAGCAACTCACTTTATAGAATTTCTAGACCTCGATGTTTGTTGAAATTAGATCATGTTACTTAATGAACAAATCTAGTAATACAGTTATGGTATTCAGACCAGTACTGGATGTGGGCAGGCAAAGCTGAGTTATAGTGCCAGCTCCAAGGTCACTTTGCTGCCCTGTGCATGCCGGAGAGCTCCACTCACTGCCAGATGAATTTTAATGTTAGGAGCAGTCTGCTATCAGTTAAATAAAATTAAAAATAGGTTTTCAAAATTCCTGGCATGTCCGGTTGTACGGCAGCAGGTGTGCGGCTGAAGTGGTGGGAGCCTACCACCTGGATATGGCCTCAAGCTTCTTGCCTAAACATGACCGCTCAGCCAAATTATATCTAACACTTTTCATCAGTGCAAGACCTTTGCTTTAGCACAAATGTAGTACAACTTTGGAGACATAGGCCTCGAAATTCCTCTCGGGCAGTGGAGCAAATGCAACTGAATATCAGGCGCTGCGTATAACGGGTGGACAATCCGATACCGCCTGTTTGCACCATCGCCCGAGGCGAATTTCTAGCCATAAATGCCAGTTAATCTTGGTCAGAACATCTCTGACTACGACAAATCACATTCTTGAAGATAAGTGGATGCACGAGTCTATTTTTAATACATTTCCTTTCATCTGGCAAATTTGCCTGTTTGAGGGATCAGGCTAATGCAACTAATGGTGTAGCCCTCCATTACCAATGTAAATAATCTCAAATAACTTTTGTATCGTATCAGAAAAGCAATCAATTTGCAATTAACAGATTACAGTTTGGGCGTGTAGATGTTTAAAATACTAGTACGTTTTTCTGTCAGTGCATTTTTTTGAAATGACACTTGCAGTAAACTGTAATTATTAATAAATACTTGATTCAGGATACGCTGTAGCCTGTCAATTCTGCTTGTTTTTTTTTTCTGCCTCAGGGTTTTTTCCTGCTAATTCTAATTGCCCACCATCACCTCACGCTGCCTGCTCCAGACTGACTTATTTCCTGTTTGAAAACTGACTTCTCAAAAGATGAACGACGTTTCAGTGAATAGCAAACTCCATCCTGAGCAATCGTATGATTTAACAAACCTATTTTAGATGGATTTTAATCATTTGCCACAGTGCAATTTTCACCAATACAAGCCCATACTGGCAGTGTTTCAAGTGTTACTCAAACAAAATTGCCAAATTTAAAGAGGATCATTTTATGAACTCGGGATGTCTTGTCAAAGTCGGCTTGGAATGTTTGAATGTGGCTAGCAGAGTGAAGGGAGCTATGGAATTCCTTCAAGGAGGTGATTCCGAATGCAATGGATCAATGTGGACCCATTCACAGCAAAGGCATCAAGCTTAAAGGCACTTCTGCCTGACTCAACGGGACTACCATGCAACTGATATAGGGAATTTAAGACCATGAAGGACAATGGCATAAAATTAAGATGGATTCACTACCAAAAGGCATGCCAGGAGTGTCAAAACAGGCATCAAAATGGCAAAGAAAAATCTAGGGCCCGATATTGATGGCCTTACCGCCCACTGCCACCCACTGGCGCCGACATTCCTCTTGAACTTTAGCCCAGTGCCACTTTCCATTTGGTGTGGAGCAGGCGGGAGGGGAGAACCGCTGGGAACCGCCCACTGGCGTCAGTGGACAGCCGAGTGGTGCAACTAACCTCCTGCCCACCGAGATGCCATATTGATGCGGGCGGCAGTCGGCGCCAGAACGGGGAAGGACCACTGGCTGGAGGCTGCTCTATCCCTGACGGTGAGTATGAAGAGATGAAGAGCTGAAAAAAAAGGTTAGTAAACATTTTTAAAATTTTTTCTTTGCAGCGACTTACCTGGATGGGGTCCCCTGAAGGTGTTCCGATGGTTTTTTTTTGTTTTATGATGACTTTCCTTTTGGGGTCTTTGACCCTCCGTAGGCCCGACTCCATCCTCGGCGGCACTTGGGCGGCAAGCGCCTTTGCCGCCGAGATTGGGAGCTCCCGCCCGCTGCTGCCCAGATTGGTGGTGTAAGTCCCTCTTTTGCCACCCGCCACCCTTTCAAGGACCTTTTTGACGAAAGCTCCACCCAAAGTACCATCAGGTACCTCGGCGGGCAGGGACCTTCACCAATTTCGGCCCCTTCTAGAATTGAATATGGAAAGAGAAGTGATGGATAATTTTTTTTTTTAGTTATATTAGGAACAAAAGAAAAATGAGGATGTAGTGGAACCACTGAAAGTGGCATTGGTGAGGGGATGACAACTGATGTTACACAGACTGCAAAAGAGCTATGTAAGTTTGTTTTTGCCTCAGTCTTTACCAAGGAGGAGACTGATAAATTATTTGATCAGGAGAGGGAACCAGAGGGTGTTGTTGAGGTAAGTTGTAACACTATTCACATTACGACCAGCGTTGTTGCCGAACAGCTGTGTAACCTTAAGGTAAATTAATCTCACAGGCCTGAAAAGATGCATCTGAGAATCCTTCAGGAAATAAGGGAGGAAACTGCAGGAACTCTGGCACAAATCTTACCGAAATCACTGAATACTGGAGAAGAGCTTGGGGACTGAAGCAAGCCAGATGTTAATCCAATTTTTATAAAAGGGAGCAAAAGTGACCCAGGAAACTCTAGACCAGTGAGGTTGATGTCCATTGTGGCTAAAGTTATGGAAGCCCTTATTAAAGATAAGATCATGGAGAATCTGGATGGAAATAAAATCATAAAGGATAGCCAATATGGGTTCATGAAGGGGAGATCTTGTCAATCTAACTTACTGGTTTTCTTTGAGGGTGTGACAAAGGAGTATAATAGCAGTAAGTCAGTGGATGTGGTGTACTTAGATTTCAGTAAGGCCTTTGATACAGTTTCTTTGGAAAGGTTGGTCCTGAAAATAAAGAAAGCGGAAGTCAATGGAAATATTTTACAATGGATACATAATTCATTGATAAATGGAATCCAGAAGGTGGTGTTACAGGGATTGTCAGCAGTCTGCGAGAATGTTACCAATGGTGTCCCACAGCGGCCTGCTTTGGGACCTCTTTTATATTTTTACCTTCTTTTCTCTTTTATTCAATATCTTTAAAGATCTGGAGCTCGGAGTCGCAAGCACAATGGCTAAGTTTGCGGACGATACAAAGCAAATGAAAGTGGTAGACTCCAACACTGAACATGATAGTTGTAGACTAATGGAGGAGGAATTTCTTCACTCAGGGGATAGGAATTCCCTGCCCGAGGACTGTGGATGCTGAGTCTCTGAATATATTCAAGGCTGAGATAGATAGATTTTTGGAGTTTAGGGGAATCAAGGGATATGGAAATTGGGCGGGAAAGTGGAGTTGAGGTCAATTATCAGCTATGATCTTGTTAAATGGTAGAGCAGGCACAAGGGGAGGTAAGGTCTACTCCTGCTCCTATTTCTTATGTTCTTATAAGCTACAGGAGGATTTGAATGTACTTGGGAATTAGGCAAGTAGGTGGCAGGTGAAATTCAATGTAGAGCAATGTATTTCACCGGGGTCCAAAAAGTTAAGGAAGGGACAATTACTCTTAGATATGGAAAGAAAATAATGTGCATAGAAAATGAAAGAGATCTTGGGGTGCTGTTTGATAATAAAATGAAGCTACCTCAACAAAGCTTGGTGGCAGTGAGTAAAGCAAGTCACTGTTGGGACGTATTAAAAATATGTTGGGATGTATTGAAAGGTTAATGTTGACCTCATATAATAAGGCAATCCATTCTCTTTATAAATCTTTGATGCGACTGCACTTAGAATACTGTGCTCAGTTCTGGCCACCAAACGACAAAAAGGATATTGCAGCTATTGAAAGGATACTGAAGTGAGCAATCATAAGAACATAAAAACATAAGAAATAGGAGCAGGTGTGGGCCACTTGGCCCCTCGAGTCTGCTCCGCCATTTAATAAGGTCATGGCTGATCTGGTCATGGACTCAGCTCCACTTCCCTGCCTGCTCCCCATAAGCCTTTATTCCCGTATCGCTCAAAAATCTGTCTATCTCCACCTTAAATATATTCAATGACCCAGCCTCCACATCTCTCTGGGGCAGTGAATTCCATAGATTTACAACCCTCTGAGAGAAGAAATTCCTCCTCATCTCAGCTTTAAATGGGCGGCCCCTTATTCTGAGTCTATGTCCCCGAGTTTTAGTTTCCCCTATGAGTGGAAATATCCTCTCTGCATCCACCTTGTCAAGCCCCCTCATTGTCTTATAGGTTTCGATAAGACCACCTCTAATTCTTCTGAACTCCAATAAGTATCGGCTCAACCTACTCAACCTATCTTCATAAGTCAATCCCCACATCTCCGGAATCAACCTAGTGAACCTTCTCTGAACAGCCTCCAATGCAAATATATTCTTCCTTAAATACAGAGAGCAAAACTGCACGCAGTACTCCAGGTGTGGCCTCACCAATACCCTGTACAGTTGTAGTAGGACTTCTCTGCTTTTATACTCTGTCCCCCTTGCAATAAAGGCCAACATTCCATTTACCTTCCTGATTACTTGCTGTACCTGCAAACTAACTTTTTGTATTTCATGCACAAGGACCCCCAGGTTCCTCTGTACTACAGCACTTTGCAATTTTTCTCCATTTAAATTATAATTTGCTTTTTTATTTTTTTCTGCCAAAGTGGATAACCTCACATTTTCCCACATTATACTCTATTGGCCAAATTTTTGCCCACTCATTTAGCATGTCTATATCGCTTTGTAGATTTTTTGTGTTCTCACAATTTGCTTTCCCACCCATCTTTGTATCATCAGAAAACTTGGCTACATTACATTCGGTCCCTTCATCCAAGTCATTAATATAGATTGTAAATAGTTGAGGCCCCAGCACCGATCCTTGCGGCACCCCACTAGTTACTAATTGGCAACTGGAAAATGACCCATTTATCCTGACTCTCTGCTTTCTGTTTGTTAGCCAATCCTTAATCCATGCTAATATATTACCCTTAACCCCATGAACTTTTATCTTGTGCAGTAACCTTTTATCAAATGCCTTCTGGAAATCCAAATACACCACACCCACTGGTTCCCCCTTATCCACCCTGCTTGTTACATCCTCAAAGAACTCCAGCAAATTTGGCAAACATGATTTCCCTTTCATAAAACCGTGCTGACTCTGCGTGATTAAATTATGCTTTTCCAAATGTCCCGTTACTGCTTCCTTAATATTGGACTCCAACATTTTCCGAACGACAGATGTTAGGCTAACTTGTCTATACTATCCTGCTTTTTGTCTGCTTCCTTTTTTAAATAGGGGCGTTACATTTGCGGTTTTCCAATCCGCTGGGATCGCCCCAAAATCCAGGGAATTTTGGTACATTACAACCAATGCATCCATTGTCTCTGCAGCCACTACTTTTAAGACCCTAGGTTGTAAGCCATCAGGTCCAGGGGACTTGTCTGCCTTTAGTCCCATTATTTTACTGAGTACTACTTCATTAGTGATAGTGATCGTATTAAGTTCCTCCATCCCTATAGCCCCTTGATTATACACTATTGGGATGTTTTTAGTGTCTTCTACCGTGAAGACCGATACAAAATATTTGTTCAATGTCTCTGCCATTTCCCTGTTCGCCATTATTAATTCCCCAGTCTCATCCTCTAGCCACTTTACTTGAGCCACTCTTTTCCTTTTTATGTACCTGTAGAAACTCTTACTAACTGTTTTTATTATATTTCTTGCTAGTTTACTTTCATAATCTATCTTCCCTCTCTTTAGCATTTTTTTAGTCGTTCTTTGCTGGCTTTTAAAAGTTTGCCAATCCTCTGGCCTCCTACTAGTATTGGCCATATTGTATGCCCTTGTTTTCAATTTGATGCCATCCCTTATTTCCTAAGTTAGCCACGGATGGTTATCCCTTCTCATTGGGATATATTTTTGTTGTGAGTCATGAAATATCTCCTTAAATGTCTGCCACTGCTCATCAACCGTCTCATACTTTAATCTATTTACCCAGTCCACTTTAGCCAATGCTGCCGTCATACCTTTGTAGTCTCCTTTATTTAAGCTGAGGACACTGGTTTGAGATCCAACTTTCTCACCCTCCAACTGAGTTTGAAATTCAACCATGTTATGGTCACTCATTCCTAGAGGATCCTTTACTCGGAGGTCATTTATTAATCCTGTCTCATTACACAGCACCAGCAGAATGCAATCAGAATGCATTTAAGGGGAGGCTGGACAAGCATATGAGGGAGAAGGGAATGGAGTGTTACGCTGATAGATTTAGATTAGGAAAGATGGGAGGAGGCTCAAGTGGAGCAATAACGCCAGCATGGACTGGTTGGGCTGAATGGCCTGTTTCTATGCTGTATGTCCGATGTAATCTTATGTAATCCTTTAAATGATTGAGGGACTGGCGAATTGGATGATGAGAAGCAATTATGTAAATTGGGCATATTCTTACTGGAAAAGAGAAGGTTGAGAAGATGGTTGTGATTGCTGTTTTTCGGTTTCTAAAAAGCACTAGATAATCTAGACCATGACAAGCTTGTCCAGAACAGTGCAACCAAAGGATAAGGTGGTAAATTCAAAACTAGGCTGCGGAAACATTTCAGTGAGCGAGTTGTAAATCTATGGAGCAGACTCCCAAGGGAGACGGTGGAAGCAGATCGTATTGATTCATTCAAATGCAAATCCCAAAATAGTATTTTCGGTTATAGTAAATGAGTAAATTGAGACATGACCTAAGGTGAATATCATGTGCTCGGGAGAAGCAGGTGACTGTGGACCTGTGGTTCCCCAAACCTTCCACCACAGGGTTTCCTCACCTCATGTCTGGGTCTGTTGTAGGCTAATGGATAGACTGATTGCTATGATTAGACAACAATTCCAGTATCACTGTCTCATGCGACTACCAGGATGATAGAAGGTGAACTAGATGGTCCTTGGCCCTTTCTCTTCCAGCAATTTGTATGCCCTTATGTTGCACTGCACTTTTAGCACCTGCACACCAACCATTTTGTTCATGTCCTGGCACCAAAGGTAGAGTATAAAGAAAATATTCATAATCTAGAATTTTAAAACTATAAAGTGTACATTATTTTCTGATGGATAATGGAATTGGACAGAAAATTAATCCCATTTGTGCATCTCTGAATACTACTAACAGTGCTTACTGAAAGGGACTGTCAGGCAGCTCTCGACCTTCCATTTATTTGTAACATATTGTAGCACCGTATGTGCAATAAGTAATCACTTTGCTTTTTATGAGTCAAATAAACTTGCATTTGAAAAGCAGCTTTTATTTGGAATGACATGAGCAGTGAAATGTTTGCTTTAGATTTACATATAAATCATATTTTTTCCAAACTTAATCAGTCAATGATGTCGGTAGAATTATGAATGAAAATACTTGTGTAAATACTCAGGTGAAGAACATCGATATACAGGTTGTCCTGGTTGGAGCTAGCTCTCGTATCTTGTTAAAATCAATTAGATTTCTTCACAAGGTCCTGTCTCATTTAACTGATAGATTGTTCAGCTTGAGGTGACAGCATTTGCTGCCGCATCATTTTCAGATTGCAAGTTAGAGATGTGACCTTATCAGTTCTGTGCTTACCTGAAAATCTCTTCAAGGCAGGGAGAGGACATAATGATGATGTATAGTTCTGGATGTTATAGCAAGCTGCCTCACACAGTGACAGGTTCCCGGCTCCTCAGTGAATAAACTGATGAGGCCAGAAATTATGCTATGCTCCAGTAGCGAATGAACATTTAAGATGTTTGTATGAATCTACTTTTCTATTTAACCCGTATGTTTTAAATGCTCATCCGTTAAATTGGAGGCAAAGTACTTTTATACAGATGTGGCATGCTATTATCCCACCATTTATAAGATTTGGGCCAATAGATTGGAATGAGCCTGAATCAGGGGTACGATCCATGCGTCCAGTGAGGCCAGCGGCAGAACCATGACAAATTGGTCGCTGGCCTCTTTGAGATAATACTGGAGAGCTGCGAGCGCAAGTTGAGGTCCCAGAGACAGCCCATCGGTCGCAGAGAAGATGCAAAGTTAGTCGGTTCAGCTGCTGGCTGAGAAACACATTTCACAGAGTGGCCTCAGAGAGGCATTAGACCGTTGATTTTCACATGCAATGGGCCCGTGAGTATGCTCACAGGTTTGTAGAGCTGTTGAGTTGGGAGTGGCTTAGCCAGTCACTTGATGTTTACAAGACTCAAAAAAACCCCGGCTAGTTGGGTTCAGGGGATCCACGATGAGGCACGCGTTTGTGAGCCTGATGGATGAACTGGCAATGTGTAGTGTGATTGTTAAACCTGTTGCTAATAAACCAATTAGTTCTTAATAGCAATGTGTTGCTATGAATTCTTAAGCAAAGAACCCATGGAGCAAATACATTTCAGGGCCCCCTAATCAATATGGCTACAAAGCACTTCTGGCGTGGTATGAGCACCCGCACGCCGTATCGGCAGTGCCTGTTTATCGCCCCGGAAAAACGGGTGCTGCACAATCGGATTTCTAAGCCATGACCTCTGTTGCCTATTCTGGCCAAACCTTGGTTTGCAGTTTTCTTCTGGCACGCCATCACTGAGAAACAAAGCAAAAATGTCAGTGAGAAAGCATTTCAGTCGGCCACAATGAAATGCTTTGGGTGGCTTGTGGCTGGGAAACTGCGTACAGGAGATCGCACGATTAAACTGGAATTGAGTTTGGACTTTTCGGAATTATTTCTCACCGGACATGACCGGAATGTAAAGATTTTTTTGGCAGTTTGAATTAGTTGGGAGTATTTGTCAATCGCACTCAGAAAGGACATGAGGATAAAATAATAATGAAGATTTTTTTTAAATCACATAGAAAGAGAACGGACAGAGTGATTCTCTCCTACGATGGATTTACATATATATGACATGCTGTAGTAATAAAAGGGAGAACCCCCTTTTCATCTGGCTTGTGGTGTGGCCAACCTGGAGCAGCTTGGTGCAAAGTAGAAAAAATGTTACTTTTAAAAAACTATCTTTACGTTTGTTTATCAACTTTCTTACTCACACATAAAAGCTCGAGTGAGCTATGCACAGAGACTCACGTACGACCCAGAGCTGGCAAGGTTCTGCATTCAGACCTGCTGAAGGCCACAGGCGAGGGGGATTGGGTTGCTGGCTGTTTGATTTTGGAACGGACAGGTTTCGAATGGGGCGTCTGGAAATTCACCAAAATGAAGATCTGTATGTAGTTCATCCCACTGGAAGTAGTGGAAGTCAGGGCAGAGATCACACTCTAATACAACCCATCATCGCTTTTGTCTCTCTAATCTCTCCTGCCTTCCACCCTATCACAGACTCTCCCTTTTGTCCTTTCCTCCCCTCCCCCTTTCAGTGCTCCATAAGAATCTGTTCATTTCTAATATTCGCCAGTTCTGACGAAGGGTCATCGACCTGAGACGTTAACTCTGTTTCTCTCTCCACAGATGCTGCCTGACCTGCTGAGATTTTCAGCATTTTCTGTTTTTATATCAGAGATCGCACTCGCTGGACCTCTACCCATAAAGTGCTTCCCAACAACTTCGGGTTTCAACGCCCTTAATTTTTGCCTGGCATATCTTCTCTGCCCACACCCCCTCCGTGCCCAGACGTGGCAAAGGCTGAGGAATATTTAAAGTTCACATTGAACCTTTACTAGAATATTTGCAGCCGTTTACTTTTAAGTTGGCAGCTCCTTTTAAATTTGAGCTGAGAGCCAGATTTTCCAACAGCAACGTTCAGGTGAGCTGCCAGTGCAAGGCCAAGGCAGGCAGCTCAGTGCACTGCGTGCTAGCTTTGTGCTCACAGCTCATCGATCGCAGTGCAGATATTTTCCAGGATTGAAAAATCATAATTTCTAAATGTAAGCTTGTCAAAAGCTTAGTGAAACTGAGCCCACATTGTGTATTGTTTCTTTAAATTACCAGACAACAAAAGGTGTAACCACTTGTCCCTGGGCAGAAAATTCAATAAGCAAATTAGCTAAGAGGGAGTCACCCAATTCTGGGAAACCGCCTTTATCATGTTGCTTAGGGAGTGCGGCCAATCAGAGGTTTAAGGAAATGGTTTTGTGTCATTTGAGAAGCTAACTTGAGTTTTTTCTACTATGTTCCACAAGGAAGATTAAAATTGGGCAAAGTTACCCATTACTTGTCTGTCTGGATTTATTCTATGAAGGAATAAAACCCCTAAACCTCTACGTTTTATAACTATGCCTTGTCCAGTTGTCCAGTGAGTGTGACTATCTAAATCCAATTCAGATATAGTTGGATGGTTTGGTGACATCAGAGGTGTGTACAAACACTTGAAATAGTGTCTCATGTGGGACTGTCAGAGACAGGGCAAATATTAAGCAGCGGAAGCAGCATGCGATAAACAGAGGTAAGTGATCCCACAATTAACGGATTAGATCAAAGCTCTGCAGTCCTGCCACATCCAGTTGTGAATGGTGGTGGACAATTAAACAATTAACGGGAGGAGGAGGCTCCATGAATATCCCCATCCTCAACGATGGCGGAGCCCAGCACGCAAGTGCAAAAGACAAGGCTGAAGCATTTGCAACCATCTTCAGCCTGAAGTGCTGGGTGGACAATCCATATTGACCTCCTCCTGAGGACCCCACCATCACAGAAGTGTCCCACACCTCTTTTAGGGCACTAGGCCGGCTGAGAGAACTAAACAGCCGTCCTTAGAGAGCCCCAAGAGAGCTACAGCTTGGACCGCCAGCTTTCACGGGTGGTTCCACTCGGGCACGCTACGAGGCGCTACGGATCAGGTGAGTTTCAAATTTCAAGCCGGTGTCGCAACCAGTGGCGTCGCCTCTCCCGGTCAGTACTGCTCCGTACCCCTGCAAACCTGGCACCGAATGTCCCGGCAGGGCGTTGGAAGCTGGCCGTCTGCCCGGAAATGCTTTCCGCCGCCATTGCCGCCCTCCGGGGCGAAAACAGAGGCAGCAACAAACCGAAAATCCAGCCCCGAGAAACTTCATTTTCATACTGAAAGAAGGAATAAATGGTGTGAGTTTGGTGCAGAGCTGATGAAGGTCGAAGATGGAGAGGAACGATCATGGCAGGGGAGTCCCAAGGAATACTTGCAGTGCCCGGAAGAGCTCTCCTGCTCCTCTTGGCCCCAAGGAATCTGTCCAAAAATTAAAAAACATAACTTGGCCTCTTCTGACCATGCTGCTGCCTCCCAGTGGGTTTCGCTAGTGGGTTTGTCATTAGCTAGGTCCCCCCCTTCCTCCCTACGAGTTGTAATAGAAATACTGCTGTGGCCCGAATGACATAAGCGGATCGTAAGTTTTATATTTAAATTAGGCCCCTACCTGCTTGTTGCGGGAGTCTTGCCCAACTTGAAAGTCAGTGAAGAGAACCCGACACCAGGTGGGAACAGAGTGACCTTGGGTGGGTAATTCAATGCCTGAACATAAGAATATAAGAAATAGGAGAAGGAGTAGGCCATTTGGTCCCTTGAGCCTGCTCCACCATTCAATAAGATCATGGCTGATCTGATCTTGGCCTCAACTCCACTTCCCTGCCCGCTCCCCATAACCCTTGACTCCCTTATCCTTCAAAAATCTGTCTACCTTCATCTTAAATATATTCAATGACCCAGCCTCCACAGTTCTCTGTGGTAGAGAATTCCAAACATTCACGACCCTCAGAGAAAAAATTCCTCCTCATTTTCGTTTTAAATGGGCGACCCCTTATTCTGAAACTATGCCTGATTTACGCCCCTCCCACAAATCCCTCCTGCCCAGTGATGGTGCGGGGTGGGGGGGGGGAGGTTAAAATTTCTTCCAAGCGACTTCCAACATTAACAGCTCTCACATTAACAAGCCCAGAAATTCTTCAGAGGAAAAAAGAAATGGGCAACTAAATATCGTAAACTTGTCCCTTTCAATTCAATCATTTGGTGACTCGGTTTAATATTTTTTTTAAAGCAACAAGAAGCACAAAACTGAAACAGATAGTTCACACAAAGTGAATAAACTTAGAAAATATTCCACTGTGCATAATCGAGATTTGGCAATGAACTGAACTTATTTGGTGACCTGTGCATGGAAAACTGGACAGTTGGGAATCATTTTGTGCTTGGATGAGCATTTTGTACTCCAGAGCTCTGTGCTTGGATCAGGATTCTTAAACAAAAGAGATGAATGGGAAGTCTTTTAGTATACTGGAATTCTATGCTTGTATCAAATATCACTTGTCTGGAATGGTCTGGAGATGAATTGTGACTGGTTGATATAAAGAGATTCACTTTAGGGAGCCAAGACAATGAGAAGCATTTGCAAAGATTTGTAAAGACTTTACTCTGCAACATGGGGATTGAAAACAGCCCGCTCGAATTATAAACCACTGGTCCAAATGATCGGGCTGCTGTTAACTCTTAAATTATCCATCATCTTGAAAGTTATGCATATTTGGTGACCTAGAAAACTAGCAAAGACGAACCAATAGCTTCAGAAAAAATAGCTAACACCCCCCAAAAAGCTTGCCGCTCAAGTGAGGCCCTGATTATAACCCTATGACATGTGAAAACAAATAGTTGTGCAGGCTTGTAACTCAAGCTGGAGGTATAAACATTCCTTCACTTGTATCGGGGAGAAAAACAAATTGTGATTGAAAGCCTGAGTGGAGAAATATAAATGTTGCAAGCACAAAATTGGTGCATTTCCAGGTGGTCCAGGTGCTCTGCTGGACAATTTAGAATTTTTAGGTTAAAGTTTTGCATTCTGGATCATTTTATACACTTTTTACAATTGGTAGATTTTTTAATCTTGAAAAAAAACTAAAAATGCAGTGACATTTGGATTTTCAACTTCTTCAAAAATCAGCTCACCAGTCACTCTCCTGTATCAGCCCTTATCCCAGCTGACAGTGGTACTCTATTCCCAGTTAACACACTACCCCCTCCAATTCCCCAACTTTTCACAGAGACACTCCTCCTCTTAGTTCATCATGCTGACACTCTCCTCTGCTTCCAAGCCCCCTTTCAATTTAACCTGCCATTCTTCCGCCTACCATACAAGCTAGCTTTCTTCCGCGGCCTCTTCAATTCAAGCTCTTTCTCTTCGCCCCCTCGAGCTTGCTTTCTTCCACCTTTTCATTCAAACTGGCATTATTCTTACCCCCGTCTCCATTCACGTTCGCAATCTTTCCTCTCCAGTTCAAGTGGCACTCGTCTCTCTCCAGTTCATGCTCATACTCTCCCCCGGCCCCCACCATCCAGTTAATGTTGGCACTCTTTTTCCTCATCCCAAAATGCTATTCCCAGGTTCTCCCGGTTTCTGCTCTTCCCTCTCCTCTTCGTTGAAAAACATGGAAGTCTGAAGAGAGAAATCCCAGTGTTGAAGACACAAAATTGGTGGCATATTTTCAGGCAGGTTTGGGGTCATGCTTTTCCAGAAAATGTTGCATTTTCACTGCAAAAATGACGTATCTGATTAGTTGTAAGCATGTTTATACTTCATGCTCTTCCTCCTCTTTACATTTTTGCAGTCTCCTTCCCTTAACTTATTCTTTCTGAGGACATCAAAGCTGTGCAATGTTTTACCTTCCTCAGTCTTTCCTTCCTCCTACAATCCTTGGGCTTTGAAAACCAAAGCTTGGTGCCTAGCTAAT
This sequence comes from Pristiophorus japonicus, assembly GCF_044704955.1. NCBI lineage: Eukaryota > Metazoa > Chordata > Chondrichthyes > Pristiophoridae > Pristiophorus > Pristiophorus japonicus. The sequence goes on from NC_091992.1 coordinate 117,401,091, forward strand.
CCTTATTTCTTTACCTCATCTTTCACTCATTTCAATCTTGATGATGTTCTGCACAATGGACCTAAGTCATTGGTTTGTCAATGAAGACATTTGGCCGCACAAGTGGATAATGAATCGGGTATGTTGAGCAGTGCTGTAAAAATACAGATTATCTTCTCTGTCAGAAAGACCAAATAACTCACGTATACCAAAAGCATGAGCATGTTTGTACAGATCTTACTCATAAGAGAGATAATCTGCAGATTTTCCTCTTTGTACGTGGTTTAAAATGACTATTAAAATGCAAACTTAAAGTGAAAAATTCAGTTTGGGAAGATTAAAAATAAATGATCTGGTTACAAGACAAATGTTGTAGTAACCAAGGAAATACAAATCAGAGATCACAAATCAACCACCCCACACTTTAAATCAACAGCATAAGCCAAATATGTGATACTTTCTGTTGTTAAATCCATGCACAGTTCATTCATTTTAATTAAAAATTAACGTAACATGGTTTTTATAATTTTAGAAACCTGACACTCACATTTCACTCATTTTCATATGTTTATTATTTATATATTGAGCAAAACACACAACAGTTTTATTCTGCAGATAGGAGATTCACTTTTGTGGAATAATTATGAAAATAATAAACTGTACTTTATTTTCATTCTAGGTTTCCCATGACTTTGTAATTGTCAGAATTTGGTGGAAGTTTCAAATACAGAAATGTACAGCAACTTTCAACATGGGCTTCACAAATGGCTCGCTAGCAATCCACACGCCAACGATTTGCAGCATCAGGTTTGTAAATTCCTTGAAATTGGGTTCACCAGACTCGAAGCATACCTTCATTAGTTCACAAGTAGGATAATGTAAATAGTTCTGTTTGAGCTTTTGTCGTAAGCCGAATCAATAAATACCATAGATGTACTGTATTGCGAATTTACCAGCCGTCTAGTGGCAAATCTTGGTAGCTACATTAACTAGAGGGGTAGTTACAATATTTTGAACTTTATCACTTAAGGCTCCAGGTGCAGTATAGACCATCACTTTGTATGAACCCAGCAGTCAACCATGAGAAATTACAGTTGCAGTGCTGCAGGATGGAGTGATATAATGTCAGAGGTGCTGTCCTTCAAATGAGACATCAAGTAGAGATACCATCTGACTGTTGCAGTGATTCAGGTGGGTGTTTAAAAATCTCATGGCATTGTTTGAAGAAGAGCACAGTTTCCCTGGAGTCCAGGCTAATATTGCGCACTCAACCAATAGCACCCAAGAGCAGAGTAGTTATTTGTAGGATGTAGCTGATGTAGAGTGGCTGTCACATATGCCTACGTAAATGCAATTACCTCTCAGCACAGGCACGATGGGCCGAATGTAGGGCCTTCTGTGCTGTAAGACTCTATGGAAATGAATTCATGTTTATCTATTTTGCATTGTTTGGTCAACACGTTCCTGTGATGTTCTGCCTGTATATCTGACTGCCATCCATGGCTGTTCACTTAGGCTCAACCAAACAATCTGCAAGAGGCACAGGCTACTGACCAGAAGCACAAACTGACATCCCCCCACCCCCCACTTCCTCACCCTTTCGATTCAGAGGCCAATTTTAGCATGTATGCCGATACTCTGCCTGAGGTCAGCTAACTCAGTACATATTAGCAATTCAATCGCTTTCTGCTCGGTATGATTCAGTTGCAAACTTAGCATATACACTCACTGAACCATGGGGAAAGATCACCTTGACTTTGAAACAAGTTTTTCTGGGGGACAAACCGGATTGCTATCATCTCGGAATCTTTCACGAGTTTGAAATTAACACTCAGACGTGGAGGTGCTGTCTATTTTTCCTTGAGGGTTTTTTTGTGGTTTTAATTCCCCTTTCAAAAAACTTCCTGTAGCAAAAGAGATCGTTTTTCACCTGAACAAAACAGCATTTGTCTTCATAACAATTACCTGTCCCAGAAGGAGATGAGCTTCTTTGTGAAGTTCAAGACCACAGTTCATAGTGAGGACAGGCTTATATAAACGTCGTCATGTCAACAACTGGGCGACAAGAGCTTTAGGGAATATGAGATGAAGTATTATGGTCTACATTCTTGCAAATCTTAGCCTCAGGCAATCTGAAAAGTTGTTTTTTTCACTGAAACCTTTTTTTCTTCTCAGTATTAAAACATGCCGACATTTAGTTAATTTTATAGCTGGTTCAAAGCAAAAATTTAGAAATGAAGAAGACTTTTAGTAACAATGGCCGAGAAATTCCGGCCTCCCGGGTCCGTACAGAGTTAGTACGGACCTGGGAAGGCATCGCAAAAGCCAGTTTTCAGCACACAATGCGCATGCGCTGAAAAACGGCTTTTCCGATCTGTCAAGCTGGAGCTTTACAGATCCTCCGTATATCGGGAGTGCGGACATTTGCACGGGCAAGATTGCATTATTTACCCATATCTTGCTCAGCAAATGTCCTCAAAACTCTTGCGCCTGATAAACGCAGGTGCATAGCCTACTTTTACAGGCGTAAGAGTTTTAAAATACACAAAAACATTATAAAATAACATTTAAAAAACACATTTTATTGTTAAAAATTCTCCCCACTATGGTAAGTTTATTTTAAACCATAATTTAAATTTTTTTTTTTTTAAATTGAAAAATATATATCTTTTTTAGTACATAAATAACTTTAATTTAAATTAATAAAAAAATGTGGTGTATTTTTTCCATTTTTTTTAATTAGAGTTTTGTGTGTTTGGGAGAGGGTTTCTCATTGATAATAATGGGAACTCCAACTTACGAAGTTCCCATTATTATGAATGAGAATATACTTTACCTTGATTGGCTGCCCAGAGCCATGTGACTGCAGCTCCAGCCCGGTGCATGTCCAGACGTGCACGCACTGCGATGCGCAGTCAGTGGAGGCCTCAGGACCGGGAACTCGCGTGGGCGCAGCAGGAACAGGTAAGTGCGCATCTTTTTTAACTGTTTTACCCGATCGCCTGCGGGAAGCAGCTGACCGGGATTTGTGGGCCAATATGTCCTTATGGCAGACAAAATGTTCCATTAATAGAGTTGCTTATGTTAAATAAATACTATGGAATGCATGACCAATCAATAGTTGTGTTAGCAAAACATTCCCATGTAATAAATATAATCCATTGGATGCTGTCCGTACGCGAGTTAACTTAACAGACATGGAAAATTCTTGTGTACTTTATACCTTTGATTCATGGCCCAATAATTCTTGTGGTTTGGTGTAACCAGTGCTTCCAAAGTAAAAGGCAATTGGCAAATGTGAATAACCATTGTTGAGGCCAGTGCATGTAGTCAAAGTAGATGGCTTCGGGAAGCATCTCCAACCATTGGGGAATGGAGCAGCAAAGAAAGTAGTCCTTGTTTGTAACTTTACAATGCACATGCATTCAGGAAGAGGACCTCCAGTATAAGTGCAGCATTTGGCAATGCGGAGTGTTTCTGCCGCTGCCTCAGCTCGTCCACTCTGATCCATGCCTTTGTTACCTCTAGATTTGACTACTCCCAACGTACTCCCGGCTGGCTTCCCACATTCTACCCTACGTAAACTTGAGGTCATCCAAAACTCAGCTGCCTGCATCCTAACTCACACCAAGTCCTGTTCACTCATCACCCCTGTGCTCGCTGACCTACATGGGCTCCTGGTTATGCAACATCTCGATTTCATAATTCTCATCCTTGTTTACAAATCCCTCCGTGGCCTCGCCCCTCCCTATCTCTGTAACCTCCTTCAGCCTCACAACCCTCCGCGATGTCTGCGCTCTTCAATTTCTGCCCTCTTCAGCATCCTTGATTATAATCGCTCGACCATTGGTGACCATGCCTTCAGCTGCCTTAGCCCTAAGCTCTAGAACTCCCTCCCTAAATCTCTCCACCTCTCTACCTCTCTTTCCTCCTTTAAGACGCTTCTTAAAATCAACCTCTTTGACCAAGCTTTTGGTCATTTGCCGTAACAACTTCTTATGTGGCTCGGTGTCAAAGTTTTGTATGATAGCAGTCTTGTGAAGTGCCTTGAGACATTTTACTATGTTAAAGGCACGATATAAATACAAGTTTTTGTTGTTGTTGTTGTTGTTGACCTATCAGTCACAGTAAGAGATATCTTGTTACCAGTTGGAATAAACGTTAATATGTTTTTGGCCGAATTATTTCTCTGTTTTTGCCCATGTTAAAGTGGGGGATGCCAATCTTATCCACTTTTTTACATCCAAGGGGAGATTTTCCTGGGCCTGCACCCAGGCACTAGAGTGCTGCAAATATCAGAAAATCGGGAGGTTAGGAGAGCACGCCTTTTGAAGGAAGCTGCCTAATTTTTCTTCCATTTAAATGAATGGAGGGAAACCAGGCAAGGTGCTTTAAGGCTGTGTGCTCTGACCCTCTCAATTTTCTGACTTTTGCTGCACCCAGGTGATCCAGTGCATCAGTGGCAGACTCTGAAAAATCCTCCCCTCTAGTGTCCAATGTCAGTGACTGGCATTCTGAAGTTATGTGTAGCACAGGTGCAGAATAAAAGCTTTATCTACTGTTTCCCAACAATGAGTCTTAATCCCCAAGATCGAAACAGCATTCCAGTTGCACACTAGCTATGCCTGTGGCCTCCCTGAGTGGGATTGCTAAATTCGCTGAAAGTAGATAATTTCATGCAGTGAACTTGCTATCAACTGGGCTAATGCTGCTCAAACCCTTTTACTCAGAAGCTTTTAAGGTGATAGAGAGAGAAGAGACTTCTACTCGATTACTGTGGATCCCAGAGGTGAAATGACAGTGGCCCTGAATTTGTGGTACGGAGGCTTCCCGTGGGGAAATGCCTCCGATCTGCAAATAAAATGCCCGCGTACCTGCTGGTCCATGAGGTACGGAAACTCGCGATCCTGGGCCTCTCCGGGCACACGCGGGAAGAGGCCCACGTATCTCAGGGGCATCTGCGGTTCGCAAGCACTCCTCGGATCATGTGGGCTGGCCCAACGAATGGCAGAAGGGAATCCCCATTCATACTTATGGGGATTCCTTTTGTACGCAAACTCCATAAGCACGAATGGGAATACCGCAAAAAATACATCTAGACATCAAATACATTATTTTAAAACTATCACATATTTAAATTTAATTAAAATGGCATTTAATTAAATATTTTAAACAATATTTAACTTTTTGAAAAATAAATTTACATGTTTTAAAGGGGCTACAAATAAACTTGCCTTATTTCACAGGATTTTAAGTGTATAAATTATTGATAAAATGTTACTTTTCTGTTTTTAAAAACTCTTACAGGCATAAGAATTTCACAGGCATTCACTCCAACTCTCCGCCCACAGATCTGTTGGATTCTTGACAGTTTGTATGTTCCGGGTTTTAGTGCATGTGCTGTGCATGCCTAAACTCGGAACTTCCGTGGCCCCTATGGGTGCATGCAGACCTCCTACGCGCCCATATGGGCCACAAATGACGGCCCAATACTTGGACCCACTGTGCAATCCAGTCACCCATCACGCAATTTTCTGCCAAACAAGATACCTATCATTCTTGTGACTTCAGTCACTTTAGCCATATAATTTATTTCTTGATAGTTTCTCCATTAATCAACTAGTGGAAGGTTCTGAAACTTGACCAACTAACATGAACAAGAAGTTGAAAGATTCCAATCTGGCATTGACTAAAAATACAAAACCAGTCAAGGTGAAGAGCCAAGACTGTGAATCAGTCTGTGAATCACGAGGTACGGAGGGACACATCCTTCTTAAGGCCTTGTCCTAACAAACGTTTCTGGATTTTCAGAATGTAGATTAATGTTTTGTGTAATCTTGTTTGCTTCAGACGCTGAGATAAACCACAGTCTTTCAGTGGGGATAGAGCTTCTCCTCAACAAGGCCAGAAGTGACTATGGGTCAGAGTTTTAGCAGATCAGCTGAAGTCTTCCACTTTATTACCGATCTTGGTGTCCACCTCTTTTTTTATCGTATTCCTCAAATCTTTTCCTCCTTCCCCTGCTTCATTGCCAGGCTACGAGGGTGGTCGTGCTACGATCATTTCTTTCTCAATGCCACTCTATAACCAGTGGCAAGAGGTTGTGCAAGAGGGATCCGTAGTGCATCTCATTCCAACTTTCTCTTCATCCTGACCAGTACTAAATTTTTCAGTGTCAGAAGTGTTCTGATTCACAGCCATAATCCAAATAGATGCTGATAGCATTACTTATTTTTGATGGAGGAGGAAGAACAACCACTTGCAATTTTTACCAATTACATCAGGCTGTTTAAGTCCCAGGCTGCATTTATACTGTAGCTAACAGTCAGTCGCATTGGCTGGAGTTCCAGTTCTCCTGCCCAAGAGAGAACTCAGTGTGCGTAACCAAGAGACCCCTGAGAACCTTGTAAACCTAGTTGGATGCTGCACTGGAGCTATCCTCCGTGTGGTGTCAAGCCCAAGCAGTGTGAGGCATCTCCCTCACACCATTTCTCTTCCAGGTCAGACCTGACTCAGGATGTGTGTACCTGCAGCTTTAGCATTGCTGAGAAGTGTGAGCCACTTACAGTGACATTAAAGTTGTAGTTTAAATGTACTCTTATCAATTCTCCCTACACCTTTGCTCAAGTAGATTAACATAATATTTTGACAGGAATTTTAAGTTACTATTTTCCTACAATAGAATCTGACCGTTGGAGATGAGGAAGTTACCTTATGATGATAGATTGAGTAGACTGGGACTTTACTCGTTGGAGTTCAGAAGGATGAGGGGTGATCTTATAGAAACATTTAAAATAATGAAAGGGATAGACAAGATAGAGGCAGAGAGGTTGTTTCCACTGGTCGGGGAGACTAGAACTAGGGGGCACAGCCTCAAAATACGGGGGAGCCAATTTAAAACCGAGTTGAGAAGGAATTTCTTCTCCCAGAGGGTTGTGAATCTGTGGAATTCTCTGCCCAAGGAAGCAGTTGAGGCTAGCTCATTGAATGTATTCAAATCACAGATAGATAGATTTTTAACCAATAAGTGAATTAAGGGTTATGGGGAGCGGGCGGGTAAGTGGAGCTGAATCCACGGCCAGATCAGCCATGATCTTGTTGAATGGCGGAGCAGGCTTGAGGGGCTAGATGGCCTACTCCTGTTCCTAATTCTTTTGTTCTTATGTTCTTATGTTTATGTTATATAATGGGATAAAATCCTGTGTAGAAATTGCACTCAACGTGAATTTTTCGGTGCCGTGATTTATATGAGTTTATATGAGTTGCATACATGTATGATGAATGTTTTTCTGGTTGACTGCATGGAGTAAATTTTTGTCTGAACTGCATGGTGGCCATCTGGCAGACTGGATCCCCCACCCACTATCGAACCCGTCTGATTTTTAAACCATTAAAATCAATGGAACGAAAAGCAAAAGGGTTCTATCATGGGTGCTCCACCAGATTACCCTAGATTCTAGAACAGACCCTGTGGATTGGAAGGTAGCAAGTGGACTCTCGCTGTTCAAGAAAGGAGAGAAATAAAAATCAGGGAACTATAGGCCAGTTAGCCTAACATCAGTAGGAAGAAAAATGCTAAAATTGATTATTAAGGACAACAGGGCACTTGGAAAATCACACTATGATTAGGCAGAGTCAACATAGTTTTATGAAAGGGAAATCATGTTTGATAAACCGAATAGAGTTTTTTGAGGGTGTAACTAGCAGGGTAGATAAGGGTGGATGTAGTATATTTGGATTTTCAGAAGGCATTTGATAAGGTGCCGCAAAAAAAAGGTTGTTGCACAAGAATAGGGCTCAATGGATTGGAGGTAATATATTAGTACGGATTGAGGATAGGTTAACGGACAGAAACCAGAGAGTAGGAATAAACAGGTTATTTTTGGGATGGCAGGGTGTAACTAGTGGAGTGTTGCATGGATCAGTGCTTAGTCCTCAGCTATTTACAATCTATATCAGTGGCTTAGATGGGGGAACCGAGTGTAATATATCCAAGTTTGCCGATGATACAAAGCTAGGTGGGAAAGTAAGCTGTGAGGAGGACGGAGAGATTGCAAAATATATAGACTGGTTGAGTGATTGGGCAAGAAGGTGGCAGATGGAGTATAATATGGGCAAGTGTGAAATTAGCCACTTTCGTAGAAAGAATAGAAAAGCAGAATTTTTTTTTAAGGTGAGAGACTCGCAAATGTTGGTGTTCAGAACGATTTAGGTGTCCTTGTACATCAATCATGGAATGTTCAAATGCAGGTACAGCAAGCAGTTAGGAAGGCATGTGGTATGTTCAACCATACCTGGAGTATTGTGTATAGTTTTGGTCTCCTTCCCTAAGGAAGGATATAGTTGTCTTAGCGGTAGTGCAATGAATATTCACTAGATTGATTTCTGGGATGAGAGGGCTGCCCCATCAGGACAGATTGAGTAAAATGGGCTATATTCTCTGTAGTTTAGAAGAATGAGAGGTGATGTCATTGAAACGTATAAAATTCTTAGGTGGTTTGACAGGGTAGATGCTGTTTCCCCTGGCTGGAGAGTGTAAAACTAGGGGTAATAGTCTCAGGATAAGAGGTCAGCTATTTAGGATTGAGATGAGAAGAAATTTCTTCACTCAGAGGGTTGTGAATATTTGGAATTCTCTACCCCAGAGGACCATGGATGCTCAGTCATTGAATATATTCAAGACTGAGCTTGATAGATGTTTGGGCATTAGGAGATTCAAGGGATAGAGCGAGAAAGTGGAGCTGATGTAGAAGTTCAGCCATGCTCTCATTGAATGGTAGTGCAGGCTCGAGAGGCTGTATGGCCTACTCTTGCTTCTATTTCTTATGTTCTTATGGATGCTCCACCAGATTATCACCCATGCAGTGGATGAAAATTTACTCCCATAAGTGTAAAAGATACAGTTCAGTACTTATCCCAAAAGCACAACCTTTTTTCTTTCTCCCTTTTCTACCAATTTTGCTCCTGTCATCCCCTGAAGACATTGACACCTTACTGGGTCTCTGTTCCACAAATGCAGATCACCCTCCAGTAACGCACCAATGTGGCATTCTTAAAATGTGTGCAAAGGCTGTTAGTATAGACGATTTGACTGGGGGAAGGAGGGTATCAGAGCTGGATCTGGTCCTCACCCCAATTTCCATACACCTGCAGATGGTGAATCAGGAGTGGGAAACCTGGCAGATATTCTCCTCTCTAACCTGGGAAGCTGAAGTCAATGGTAGTGCCCCTACTGCAAACCCAGCTGTTATCAAATAACCCAACACAAACTCGAGATCAAGCCCTTGGTCTGTATGTCTCAGCTAGTCACTGTCTTAACCAGCCAAGCCCCTAGGCAGCACTGAACTATTTTTGCCCGTCTTTATTACTGTGTGTTTGTCATTAGTTGTAGATGGAATCATGCATTTGAAAGACTGGACTGAAACAAACTGACAGAAAATTCTTCCTGACTGAAACTAACTGTTAATCTTTATCAGTTAGGATTGCGATTGAAAAGGACTTATGCTCCTCTATTAAATTAGGCATTTACCTTTTTGCTTCTCTTCGTCAGTAAAGAATAAGGTCGCCTAGGTGTGGAAATGCTAGTGTTAATACAGCATTTGTTTAAGATAAATTTAAATCTCTTTTGATAGAAACATTATTAATACAGATGAAAGTTGTTGCCATTTCCCCTGCCGTTCATTTTCCTGCTTTTTCCTGCACTCCTAAACAGCTTTTATTCTGTCTCTACCTGTTCTTCTATTCTCCCCCTAAGGCGGGGTGTGATGAAATGACTTCAACACCAATTGCCCAGACCTGTTTAGAAATGATTTGCAGCACGTAGCTCCCTGAGTTTTCAGTCAAATTAAGTTGCTAGTTGTCGCCTATAAATCACTTCAGTATGGTTTTATTTTTTCCATTGCGGATAATTGATGTCTGCCTAGATTTTGGCAGTTTATGAGGGTACTACTTACATACCTGCCAACACTGCAGATTTAGATAAGTGAGTCATAATAAGGCTGAGACCCACCTCCAGATGAACTGCTCATATCCTTCTGCCATATTTTATTCAATTAAAAAAAAATGTGCTGCTTTAGTAATTTGTCAGAATACTGCAACAATTCACCATGGGGATTGTGAACCTATTGATAAAGGCTAGTCATTTCTAATAAGATCTCTCGCTGATGAAGTTTGGGCATGTATCATATGAAGATTTTTAGTAACTTTAAACCCCCCCACCCCTGCCACATCAGGGGTGTGCAAGGGTTTTAGTTTCATACGTTGCATAGATCTGTATCATGAAGACTTGGGGGACACGGTGAAAGATTAAATCAGTGCTCTTTTTAATTTGCAAATGTCTCAAGTTGCTGTACTAACAAGTGTCAGATGACACTTGCACCGCTTAAGCGCCAGGCAATGACCATCTTTAACAGGAAAAGGCCTGACCTTCAACCGTACCATCATCGCTGAGTTCCCCCACCATCAACATCCTGGGGTTCACCATTGTGTGTTGTATGGACCTGTGAGCATACTCACAGGTTTGTGGAGCTGTTGCATTGTGAATGGCTTTGCCAGTCACGTGATGTTCACAAGACTCAATAAAACCCAAGTCATTTGGGTCTCGGTCATCCACGATGAGATATGCAGTTGTGAGCCTAGTGGATGAACTGAATGTGTAGCGTGATTGTTAAACCTTCGTTACTAAACCAACAAGTTCTTAATAGCAATGTGTGGCTACGAACTCTTAAGCAAAGAACCCATGAAGCAAATACATTACAGCCATTAACCAGAAGGTTAACGGGACCAGCCATATTAGCACCATGACTATAAGACCAGAGCAGAGGCTTGGTACTATGTTACGAGTGACTCACCTCCTGAACTGTGCACCATTTTTAAGAATCAAGGCAGGAATGTGTTAGAATTCTGGCCTGGATGAGTGAAACTGCAACAACATTCGAGAAGCTTAACACCAACCAACAACAACAACTTGCATTTATATTCACAGTAACTTTTTTGTACTGTGTTTTTCTTCTTAGACCTTTTTTATTACCAATCTTTATTGCTGAGAAATTTTGGGTGGACATTTTTAACATTTGTTTTTAAAGTATCTCAAATGCAGTATTTCATAGTTGAGGTGATCGAATAAAATGCACGCCAGGACGATCAGCAAGCAATGGGGCACAATTGCAGATTTTGGCACATATATTGGCCAATGACTGAGGACAACTCTCTCAGTTTCCCCTGGATCAGCACAGAGCCAGTTGCAGCAAGGGCCAAGTTGCAACATGGGGATGGTACTCCCGGGGGTTGTCAAGGTCACCACCTCCCTCAGCTGTTATGCCTGTGGCTTGTTGCCAGCTGGCACTGCAGTATCCGCGAATGTGCTTCTCACAAGTGTATCTGACAGGTGACTGATGCAGTCAGCACTTTCATCTTCTTTCCCATTGAATAGCATGACATGGCCGCCCAATGTAAACACACTGGTGCATTTCCTAAAGTACAGGAGGGCCCTGATGGCTGGCATGTGGCCAACATAAAATCCATCCTTGATGTCACAGTTGGGACCATATTTGTGTTGCAGTGGTTTGATGTGTGACGCCCTTGGAAAATGTGAGTGTGAAATGTCTTTCAATTATAACTTACAGCTTGAATATTTTTTCTGGTAAATTGCCAGCCATGGCTCAGTGGGTGGCACTCTCACCTCTTGAGTCAGAAGGTTGTTGAGACTTGAGCACAGAAATCTAGGTTGACACTCCAGTGCAGTACTGAGGATGTGTTGCATTGTCAGAGGTACCGTCTTTTGGATGGGATGTTAAACCGAGGCCCCGTCTGCGCTCTCAGGTGGACGTTAAAGAAGAGCAGAGGAGTTATCCCTGATGTCCTGGTTAATATTTATCCCTTAATCAGCATCACTAAACCAGATCATCTGGTTATTATCATATAATGAAGGCAATGTGACAGCCACTATGGACATAGATAATCTGTTTTAGTAGTGCTGGTTAAGTGATAAATATTGGCCAGGTCACCCGGAGAAATTCCTTGTTCTTCTTTGATTAGTGTTGTGCGATCTTTTAAATCCATGTGAAAGGGCAGATGTGGCTTTGGTTTAACATCTCATCCAAAGGCCGGCACCTCCGGCAGTACAGCACTGCACTAAAGTGTCACCCTGGATCATGTGCTCATATCTCTGGAGTGGGACTTGAACCTATGACCTTCTGACTTGTAGGTGAGAGCGTTACCACTGACATGTTAAAGTTTTGGAAGACATTTGCTATTAATCTAATATTATATTCCGTTATCTTAATAGGCGAGGAACCAGAAGGAAGGATTGGCCCAGAGTTTGGGGTCGGAGGCTTCCCGCGGGCGGATGCCTCCAACCTGAAATAGTTTTACGAATTTAACTGGTGGTCCGGGAGGTTCGGAGACTTGTGGTCCTGGGCTACTACACGAAGGCCTGCATAGCGGCCTGTATATTCCAGGGACGCATGTGCATCGTAGGCGTCCCAGGGATCACGTGGGCCAATACTTCCTTCTGATTCCTCGCCTATTAAGATAACGGACTATAGGCCCAATTTTGGCCAACCCGTTTTTTCGGCGCACTGACCCTTTATGCGCCGACTTTGTGCACTAGAAAGGGCGCAAAAAACGTACTTAGTATCCTGGCCCCTCTGCCGAGTGTCCCGGATCCTGGCACGGCGTCCATGGTGGAGTGGGGGGATGGAGCTACAGCCTTGTGCTGAAAACACTGCTGACAGCTGTCGCATGCACAGTGGAGTCTGCGCGCATTCTCCTCGTTTTCCCAGCATGTCTTGCAAGCTGTCAGCAGGACCCGATGCTCGCCGCCCCTAGCCGTGGCCGAATGGTTGCCCGCGTCTGAGTGCAGCCCAGGCTGCCAGAACCCTACCCGAGATGCCGCCGAGCTCAGCCTTTCCTCTCCCTCCCCCCCCTCCCGATGCCGTCCCCCGATGCCGCCAAGCCCAGCCTTTCGCCCCCCCCCCCCCCACTCCTCCCCAGCCTCCCAATGCGTCTTTGCCAGCCGCCCCTATCCCACGCCAAATGGCCTCCCGTACAGGCCGGCCCGCTGCCTTCCCCGGCCCAAGGTAGGATTTACTTCAAATATTTAATTGTTAATCAATTGTTTACCTGAGTTCTTTATTTTTATTTAGTTATTTTAACTTTTATTTAGAATGTTTGCTGCGTGGTGTTTGGGTGCAGGTCCTTACTTACTTACCTGCGCCGATTTCTTAACTGCCCGCAAAGTTTTTCAGAGCTTGCCACATACGCTGACCTAAGTCGATTTGGTGTAAGTGTTAGCTGGCCAAAGTGGCATAAATGGCCAAAACTGGCGTAAGTGTCTGGGAACACACCGCTTTGAAAAAAAAACGGGAAAAAAAATCGTACCTAACTAAGTTACTCTGGAGCAAGTTTATTGGGGAAAATGTTTTTTTTTTAAACTTACATCAGATAAACCAACTTACTCCAAAAAAATTGATGCAAGTCATGGCCAAAATTGGGCCCTATAATATTAGATTCAGAGGAATTGTCTTCCAAAACTTTAACATGTCAGTGGGGGTATTCCCATTCGTACCTGTGGTGAGTTCTGTTTATACGGAATCACCATAAGTATGAAGGAGAATACCTCCAAAATAGACAAACACTTAAAATAAAAATGTTTTAAAACACCACATGTTTAAAATTAATCAAAATAGAATTTAATGAATTATCTAAAACTTTTATTAAAATGTAATTTTTTGAAAAATACATTTACATGCTTTAAAGGATCTAAAAATAAACTCATCTAATTTAACAGGATTTTAAATCTTTAAATTATTGAAAACATTTATTTTTCTGTCCTTTAAAAGTCTTGAGCTGATAAATGCTTTTTATCAGTCGTAAGAATTTCACGGGCATTCGCTGGGCAGAAGTTGGGCAAAGAGCCCCACTCTCCGCCCACGGAGGCCCTTTACTTCCGGATGCGTGGGATCTGTCAAGAAGATTCTTGACCGATCGCAAGTTATGGGTTTAGGCGCTTGCGCTTCGCATGCCTAAACCCGGAACTCGCGAGGTCCCTACAGGTGCGTGCGCATCATGTACACACCCATAGGGACTGTGAGTTCAGGGCCATTATCTTTAATTATGCACTTCCTGGCGCATTACCATTCAGACTCCTTGACATTTATATAGGTTCACGATGCCACTTTCAAATATTAACTGTTCGAGAGAGGCTGCTTGGGTAAGTCTCTCTACATTACCAAGGAATGGATGCCAAGCTTATCGGCCCTCCCACAACTCGTGACAAAATGGATGCCCATGCTCCAAGAGTTCACGGGAAATTGACCCTCCTGATGAGAGAGCACCCAGTGATTGATAACCTCCAAAACATCATCTGATCAGGTGCAGCAAACATGCATCATCCATCAAAGTAAAAGCTATGATTTTTTGATGGCCCCAGAGTATTCACTGCAAGAAAAATAATATTAATCTGTATCGCACCTGCATCAGGGGTCACAGTCTAAGGATAGGGGGTAAGCCATTTAGGACTGAGATGAAGAGAAACTTCTTCACTCAGAGAATTATGAACCTGTGGAATTCACTACCGCAGAGAGTTGTTGATGCCAGTTCGTTGGATATATTCAAGAGGGAGTTAGACATGGCCCTTACGACTAAAGGGATCAAGGGGTTATGGAGAGAAAGCAGGAAAGGGGTACTGAGGTGAATGATCAGTCATGATCTTATTGAATGGTGGTGCCGGCTCGAAGGACCGAATGGCCAACTCCTGCCCTATTTTCTATGTTTCTATGTTTCTATGTTTGCTACACCTGACCAGGTTGATTTAGAAACCATATAAGGTTTGTGTAAGAGGCATGAAACAATGCTATAGAAAGATAAAGGTCACTTATATGGCTACATGTCTGAGATATGAGATAAATGAACACCAGCTCCTGCATCACCAAAATGTTTTATACCTGTCTCAAATATCAGGCCCTCTTTTCATGTGATTTTATCCAGTTTCTAGCAGACATATATGGGACTTGATGCTGAGACAAGTCAACAGTACCAAACGTGAATAAGTTGTCAACCTTTATTTGGTGTGTACTGTACATGTTATGCCTGAATAGCTGCAGACACTAAAGGCCCGTGGAGAATTATGAAGGTGGAATGAGCCTATCATTTTCCAGCGCTGCTACCAACAGGCAGTGAAGTCATTTGGCAAGACGTTCCACTACTGATGGACAACACCGTTTTAGTGGATTTTTTTTTGCCAAAAATGTGGATTCTTTCACAAAAATAATCCATAATGTTGGGCCCAGCTTAAACATTTGTCAGTGCCAGAATCAATTTAAAGTTCCTGGCAGTACCCTTATGTATCTCAATATACTGATATTTTGGAACAGCATGGAAATTATTCAACAATGGCATTCTGATGTAAATATAGCACAGGTTTATGGCTGAAAGAGAAAAAAAAACCACGGGGACGATTTTCAACCGCCATCTGTTCATTTCTAGCTCCATTGATGCCTAATGCCTGCCTGATGCAATTTTCAAACGGACCTGTAAATGGTGGCGCAGCGCGCCTGCCTATTTCAGGCATAAAGCTGCTTAAAAATGCTTATTGGGGGGTCTTATGCTGGTCACAGGATCCCTTTTAGCAATTTTCACTGGATAAAGTTTGCTCCCCGCACACTCCGCATATTTGTACCAGGCAGTGGGTGCCCTAACCAGGGGTCCTTTACGGGATTGCTGGTGTCCACTCAAGAAAAGCCGCAGACTTTTTGGGAAGGGAGAATTTCTATGGGGCTCCTCCTGGCCTCACAAAAATACTGTGGCTCTACTGCCAGCTGATGTTTGACTCCCACCCCCCCGCAGGCCCAACATCCCACAATAGTGAGCTGCAGCAAGACGCTCGTTTGTCACCCGCAGCTCACTGACGGTATTATAATAAGCCCCAAAGTGGTTCAGGCCCCCCGATGCCCACTTTGGGTGTGTGGTGCAGCTGCTCCAACAACTTTGTGCCCGTGCCAAACGAAAGTTGAATTTCCCCCTCCCCCATGGAAATATCTAAAGATGTATTCATTATTCCGCTCTGAAAGGTCCTGCTATAAAGCCTTGCTTACATTGCAAGGTTACATAGTTAGAGTTATGCATTGTACCGTGTGCTCACAGGTTTGTAAAGCTGTTGATATTGGGGACTTGGCCTGGAGGGTGTTGCACAGAGCAGTCCTGTGCAATAAGTTTTTAAGCCGGTTCATGGGCTCCCAGGCCGCCTGCAATTTCTGCGGTCTGGAAGAGTCCGTGTTCCACGTTGTTATTGAATGTGCGAGGTTGCAGCCCCTCTTCCAATATTTGAAGGGCCTGCTCCTCAAATTCTGGTTGCACTTCAGTCCCACACTCCTGATCTTTGGGCACCCTGTGTGGAGGAGCGTGGGCAGATCGGAAGGCCTCCTCGTAGGACTGCTCCTGGGCATGGCCAAGGGGACCATCAGCCGGTCCAGGCAGCGAGCAGTCGAGGGGGTTGTTCAGCCCGACTGCCTGCCTCTTTTCCGTGGTTACATCCAAGCCAGGGTGTCTCTGGAGATGGAGCACGCGGTGTCCACCGATACGCTCGTGGCCTTCCGCGAGAGGTGGTTGCCCGAGGGACTGGAGTGCATCATCACCCCCGGCAACCAAATTTTAATTTGATTTACTGTCCAAAATGTAATTTGTTTATTGTGTCGGTTTTAGTGCCTCCCTCTTTTAGCCAAGGGACACTTGTACAATTTGTGTGTTGGTGCCCTCAAAAAAAAACAAGGGGGCACTTGTTTGAAAGTTTCTGTTTTAGTGTCCCCCCCCCACCCCTTAATCTGGGGGCATTTGAGTTAACGATTTATGTTTTAACAGATCACAACAAAAATAGTTGTAGAGCTGTTGAGTTGGGAGTGGCTTATCCAGTCATGCGATGTTCACAATACTCAATAAAACCCCAGCCAGTTGGATTCAGGGGTTCCATGATGAGGAGGTGGTTGTGAGCCTGGTGGATGAACTAGTAATGTGTAGTACGATTGTTAAACATAAGAACATAAGAAATAGGTGCAGGATTAGGTAATTTGGCCCCTCGAGCCTGCTGATCTGATCATGGGCTCAGCTCCACTTCCCTGCCTGCTCTCCATAACCCATAAACCTTTTGCTAATAAACCAACTAGTTCTTAGTAGCAATGTGTTGCTATGAATTCTTAAGCAAAGAACCCATGAAACAAATACATTACATAGGTAAGGTCCAAATTGAATGCATTTCACAATTTTTTGTGCTGTGATCCAGTTCATGCTTTCGACAGTCTTAAACAGCCTGACTAATGTGCAATGTTTTTCCTTCTGCTTAAAATGGCAAGAGATTCACATTGGGCCCTTTACACTACTTGGGAATCTTTCAATTTTCAGCTGTCTTTAAACTGAGAATCCAAGGGTGGAAGAATTTTTTGATTGTTGATATAAACTGAAGTAAATACTTGAGCACTGTTTACACAGGTAATTTTCACGTGAATCAGCAGGAAGTTCGTAATAATTGTGATTGTAAATCTGAAGCTTCAGGCAAAGCTAACAACAAAATCTAACCAATAGCCAAAATAAAGTTCGTCTTTACTGGTCATATTTTAGGCACCAGCTTTCTGAATAACAATGAAATAAGTGGGAGTGTGCTTTTGGAGTCACCGCTTGTTTGTGACACGCAGTGCTGTCATGAATAGCAATTTGTTGAAGCTGAATATTTGACCCCTCTCAGGTCAAATAGTCAATTATTCAACCCATTAATAAAATTAACTAAGAAAAGTGACAGCTGATTCACTCCTGGCTATTTTTGGAGAAGCTTTAGTGTGTCTGAGGTATTGAACCAGGCCCTTCGTATGCACATATCTTATCACATATAGATTATCACCTACACATTCCCACATTCTACCCTACGTAAACCAGCGGTGATCCAAAACTCTTCAGCCCGTGTCCTAACTTGCACCAAGTCCCACTCACCCTTCACCCCTGTGCTCGCTGACCTACATTTTCTTTCAGTTAAGCAACGCCTCGATTTCAAAATTCACCTCCTTGTTTTCAAATCCCCCCATGGCCTCGCCCCTCCCTATCTCTGTAAAATCTCCTCCAGCCCCACAACCCCCCGAGATGTCTGCGCTCCTCTAATTCTGCCCTCTTGAGCATCCCTGATTATAATCGCTCAACCATTGGTGGCCGTGCCTTCTGTTGCCTCGGCCCTAAGCTCTGGAACTCCCTGCCTAAACCTTTCCGCCTCACTACCTATCTTTCCTCCTTACTACCTATCTTTCCTCCTTCAAGACGCTCCTTAAAACCTATCTCTTTGACCAAACGTTTGGTCACCTGCGCTAATTTCTACTTATGCGGCTCGGTGTCAAATTTTTAATCTCATAATACTCCTGTGAAGCGTTTTGGGTCGTTTCACTACTTTAAAGGCGCTATATAAATACTTGTTGTTGTTGTTGTACACATACACAAATAGCGAGCGCTCGGAATTCAGAAGCTCCTGCCACAGTCGAGCACTCAGTTGCAGTCCTCCTGGCACAATGACATCACGTACGTGCCACGTGCAGATTCTGGTGGGTGTTACAGAAAGCAGGATGCACTGACGGTGACACTGAAAACATCCCCAGGCTCCTGGTTCATTCATTCATTATTCAGCTAGATAGAAATCACTGCATGCAGAAAAAACAAACTTGTGTAATGATTGTGCAACATCCAGAGATTGACAAGTTGTTCTGAACTGCTGGTGACACTGACTGCAAGAAACGTACATTATCTTACGATAAGAAATGAATACCTTTGTTCTTAGGGGCATCTCATTGAGATCACAGAGCCGGCATGAGAGTCTATCAATGTATTTCATCTCCCCACCAGCATGAACAACTGTAGATTTAAACTTAGTTTGCAGAAATGGTTTTGTTTTGTTAATGTGAAGATTGCTAATCCTGGTTAAACACTCTTTTCAAAGAGTACTTTGTTTGCCAAAAGATGTTTTGCTCAAATGATAAAATTGTTGAGGTCACCCCTAAGACGACACCGTTTCTCTTTGATTCAAATAGCTAGCAACTGCTTTAGAATTATACACCAATCTATATGTTAAATATATGATCAATCCTTGCACTGCAACTATATTGTTAGTGTAGGGTACAATACCAATAATATCCAACGTCTGAAACCTATCCAAAGGTACAGCCTTTTGTGTATGTTCCTTGGACCTCCAGTTGATTGTGTAATATATTATAATTGCTCAGAAAAGATTTCAGGTTTCAAAATTGTAAATGTTCTTTCCATTTTTAGCCCTCATTGGCCACTCACCAGCACAGTCATCTTCCAGTCAGGAAGGCAACTTGGTTTTGGCTGCCGAAATCACCAGTTCCACTCCACGATTGGTTGACCTGAGGTGCAAGTGGGGTGAGTAAGGCAGTCTCAGTTTTTCCTCTCCCGAGATGGAATGTCTCACTTCCATGCTGCACTCTTAGAAGGCTGGCAGATAACTGACAAGGTTCAGCCGAGAGCTCAGCTCAGCAAGAGTAAAGATTTCCTCCATGAGCAAAATTGTCCATGCGTTTTTATAAAGAATACATTTACAACTCCCCTACAAATAGCACACAGACACAACCTTTCCTGAACCGATGGAAGCAAAAGAGAAATAAGTTGTAAAATCTTTCGACAAATTCTGGGGTTAACCAATTATTCTAAGTTCCAAGTCCTGCTCTCATAGTTTACGATATTGCAAGTCCTATGATTCACGTAACTGCCCAAGCACATTCACACACACCTATTTTTATATATGTTCACAATCCAGAATACTTTTTTAATCTTTTTACCCTATGGGAATTCTCTCAAAATAAACTAGGCGTGCAACCATTTACAGTACCTATTAGTTTGATTTATTGGCTGTTCATAAGAAACTGTATGACGTTCACAGATCTGTGGAAACCTAGCTCTATTTGGGCTGTTTATGGTTAACTGCCTGGAGACATTTAGTCACAAAATAAGTAGTTGATTAATCAGCGAATGCAATCTAAACATTAACTAATGAATTGGTTTTGGAAGGGTTAATTCCAACAATATCCTTTGCGATCTTAAATAACTCCTATATAATGAATGTTTTTAATGGGAAGGATTAGACTTAATATAGTATAATTCAAGATAAAAGATGAACATATAAAGCTGCCAAAATGGATATTTTACGGTCTGCCGCACAGATATCTCAGCATGTATTCATTGCATTTTAATAAAACCCTCACCTAGAATAGAATTGCAGTAGACAACCTCAGAATGAGGTCATGCCTGTCATTTCATTTAAACCCGCACAAAGAAATCATTACCATGGTCTCTGATTAAAATGCATGCGTTTAGAACTCGGTTTTCCTCAGCTTGGTTATCCCTCTGGCAGAAATATCCATATCAAGACAGTTCTGTTTCTTTACGATCTTGTGTGCTGATGTTAATATCAGTGAGGGTTAGCGGAGACTCGAGTACTCTTGTGCTTTTTAACCAAGTGACAGAATCAAGCATTCCAAGGCCAGGCAGAACCCTGGTGAGATGTGATGCATTTCCCTTTCATTACCCTGACAGTGTGGTTAAACTGTAACTCCTCGGAGATATTTCATCCGAAACAAAGCTTTTTATCTGAGGACACATTTCCCCACGGGCTCATATTCACCTGAGAATGGGATTGGCTGTCACTAGGCCCGATTTTAACCCTCCTTCGCCCAGTGGGGAAGAGGCGTGCATGGGGTTAGAATTGGGTCAGCATTTAGCTCACCCCATCTGCGCCAACCTCACACCACGCACCATTCTCGCGGGCACCTGCCTCACCCCAGGCAGGCATTGAAAAGTTGGAGTCTGCTGGTGCCAATCCAATGCTACTTTAACTTTAACTAAGATGGCCACGAAGGTAAGCGTGGAATTATTGGCTCTGAAGTTGTGGTCAGAGGCGTACGTCCGGAGTAAGCCACCAACCCGTGAAAGAATTACAAACCTATCTGCTGGCGGCCAGGATGCGAAAAGTTGCGGTCTCAGGCCTTGAGGCAGAGGATAGCGGGATGTCCCACAGATCCCAGGGACCCAGGTGGTTCAGAAACGTACCTGGGATCACGTTGGCCTGGCCCTCCAATTGCAAAGCATTTTAATCATTTCCGAAGAGAACCCCCTAATGAGATGCATTGGAATCCTGAAATCTAATCTAATTACAATTTACAGCATTGGAATTTGATTCGTAATTACCTTCTTACTAAAAAATTAAATATTTTGAGAATAATTTTGGACATCATTAAAACTGTAATCTGGGCCAATATTTGCATAAACTCATTTCATAGCGTGTATGTGCATAATTAACGATATGAAAATGTTTAATTAATAGCTAAAATATCCTCTTACGCTGATGCAAACAGGCCCTGTGCCAAATAACCCAACTCTGCACCAGCGATTACTTTTTTGTAGCCTGTGTAGATGGCCTGTCATAAACACTGCTGTTTCAGGGCCATTATTTTTGGGGGGTTTTCTTATGGGCCAGAAGAAAATATAAGCTAATGATTTAATTTTTTTCAATTGAAATGTCAGTCATGTTGTAGCATTCTGTAGAGGGAGTTTGGTTGTAATTCATTTCCAAATGCTGCTGATGTTCAAAAACCACTTGAGCTGTGTCCTTATAGTTTATGTCATCAGACTCGATAGTTTGAAGTTTGGGATAATAATTCCTTCATTATACCCTGGAGGTGCACCTCTGACCACAACTTCAGGGCCAATAATAGTAGTCTAGCCTCTCTAAGGATTATAGAGTCAGTTTACGGGTTCCAAATTGCATTTGCACAACATGAATTCTACGTGGTGTACTTGTCAGCATACTGGAGCTTGTCGGGGATTCCTATCAATCTATCAACCCAAAAGCTGAAAAGGAAGGAATGTGGTTACCTCATCTTCTTAACAAACAAAACACAAGGTGCCTTAATGGCTCATTTGGTAAGGTTATAATCTACTGTGCAACTGAGCCATACAGAACAGTAGGTTCCAGATTTGGTTTCCGGCCTATGCTGTGTTAGCTGATTTCAGCTGAAACAGCAGTTGGGGTGCTGCAATTTGCCTCAGACCCTCTGGACTAGAGCTAGGGTGGGGAACTATAGGCCAGAATTCCCACGCCTGATCGCTATTCTGCTACCCCTGCTGAAAGTATGTTCAGATGTCAGCTCAAGACGCAAACAGGCTCAGCTGTATTGGTTCCCATTGTCAAATACCTTGTTGCCACTCATTGTCTGGGCTGACACATGAAGAATGGCTGCTTGGGCCCAGTACTGGAGGGCGGCCAGTGCCTGTGGAACTGTACCCCATGGTGAGACAACACCTTTGGGATAGGTCTATCACATCGTGCGTTTTCTGGTCGCGGCGATAAATAGCTTTTTGATTTTCCATGTGAACGCAAACCCCAACGAGGTACATGTGAGTTTTTTTATAATGCGTTCGTTTTTTCGGTCTATTTTTTGTGAACACCCGCTAATAATTTCCTACGAGTCTGAAATACAGCTGAAATAGGAAACCCAAACAAAAGGGCTACTGCAACTTGGAAGTGTTTTCTGATTTCTTAACTTGGAAAAACTCCAAGTGCAGTTGGCTATGGACAAGCAGACAAAAAACCCGGAAGCCAATTTTACAGTGGTTTTCTTTCATGTGCTTTTGTCGACTGCATTGAATGATAAAACAACAACAATTTCAGCTTTTAATCTGTTCCAGTCTGCACCACAACCTTCTCACAAAGTTCCCAGTACATTTTTACGATAGTAATCAGGAATGATTACAAAAACATGGACAACTGCTACAGCAAGGAAGGCTGCCATTTTTAAAGCACATAAAAACTTTTTGCGAGAATCAAAGGTGTAATTTGTAACAATGATTTAGAGGAACACATATTTGAGAGTTTGGGGAGTTTTTATAATGTTTTGTAGGACTAGTGTTTTACATTGTTAAACTCAAACTCTAAAATAAATCATTCATACTATTCAGAACACCGCAGAAGTTAATTGTAGTGAATTGATGACATTCTCACATGCACAGTGATCAAAAATGTAAATGGTGACACTGCCTGTCACTGATAATTGCCTTTAATATTTGCTATATTAACTTGCCAACATAACAGCAGGAAACAGTTATTAAATACATCCCCAGTTTAATTCTGGAAGCACTACTTCCTGTAGAAACTGATTAGAAAGCAGCCACATTGCTTTTTGCAGGCGTCCAGTATGATCGAGTCAGTGATCTGCTGAAGCCATGTTCTAATTATCTGTACCATCACTATCTGTACACTTTCAGTGAGAAATAATCTCAGTGACTCATTCCTTGGGTCAGCTAATTTATCCATTGGATGGCTGAAACACTGAGACCAGGAAGGGCTGTCTTGGATTGAGTGATTGCTGTGGAAGAGCAGGTTGGGTGCTCTAAGTGATCTCACTGACCTCTATAAACAGCAGCCAAGCTTCCAAATTCTGATGACTTTCCATCGAACCTTGTTGGAAACGCACATGTGTGCAAATCGAGTGAGACAAGTTTAGGGTTAGCGGTGCTGCCGTCTGTATTATAGATACTCTCTGTCACGGCTCACACGTCAGCAGTGGCCACTTTGGCAAGAGGGTGACTGATTCCTGTGGAACTCTACCCCAGCCAGGAATGAAGGCCTTCACCAGAGCAGGGGAAAAGAGAAAACTGACTCATCATGAAAATAAATAAACCTGGTATATGATAAGTAATACTGTTTAAAATTATTATTCGACTGTCCATAAATCACATTATGTCAGCAGGTCTATAACCTGTTTGTTGAGCCATCAACTATAGAGGTGGAGCACAATTTCACAGAAATGGCTCCGTAGGCCCTATTTTAACAGTAGATCCTTTGCCATCCAAGTAGTTTAGCAATTGAAATGCTGGCTTCACAGTTCTTTGGTTGCAGTTTTGATGGTCTACTCAGAAACGCAGTTATTTTTGACAGTTCTGTGCAGCTTCAGTGGAAGAGACCATCCGTGGAAAAAATTGGCACTTGACTATTTTGCTTAACAAGGAAAATGCTATGACACAGGTGGTGGGATCATTATAATCAGTCGTGGAGAACTCTGGCTGTTTAATCCTCTCTTTTAGCTGATGAAGGATGATGCATGGAGGCAAACGAATATAATAGGAATAGAAATGAGATAAAATATCAGATTATAATCCCATTTCTATTCTTCCCATGATGGCTATTTAGCTCCACACATTCTTGATCACTAACCAGGTGCATTAACCAGTCAGACACCTCCACTATTGTCATGGTAACCCCAGTACAGGTTCAGTAAGGGCCATCTTTTCCAGACGATACTGAAATTCGAACCCGATGGAATCCTATTCTGTTGGTGCTTGTCGCTCTAATATGTGTGTCATACTTAACATGGGTTTTGTCAATTTTCATGTTGTTAGATGAAAGACTGGTTTCTCCATTCTGTCCTGCTACAAGTATAAATGCCTTTGAGGCATTACCGAGCCTTGACTGTCCAGCTCCCCCAAGTGAACAAAGTGGGGAGATAGTTAGAGGAATGCATCACAGTTAGCATCAGGCTGCTTTGTTAGTACCTTAAGACTGGTTAAGATAGTTTATATCTGAATGCACTGGCACTAATGGGAAAAAAACATAAAAATGTTCAATCACCAATCAAGAGACAGAACAATTGTCCTATATAATTGTATATACTTATTTCAATAGGAGTAAATTTTCTTTCCAAATGTTCTCTTCATTCCGTGGTCTTCCTTGGACATGCATCAACTGTGGCTGAGAGGGAATCTACTCAAGGTGTCTCAGCACTGTATTCCACACATCCACTCTATCCTTACCTCTGTACTATCAGGTACAAATAACCTTTGTAGGGCATGTGATTCTGCTTAAAATATTCACAAATCAAAGCATGGCATTACTACGTGCAACAAATACAAAAATGTAATAATGTTTGGGAAAAGTAAGTCATTCACAGAATACTAAATAAAAAAGACTGCAGTTTTTGAGTGCGTTTCTCTAACTCAGCACAAACAACTGCATTGAATCCCTTTTGCATAGAAAGAACATGATCACACGGGCATGTTTTTGAAACTCCAAATAGCTTTTTGCATTCAAAGAAAAGTCAAGGCGTATCAAGAAAGTTGCACTGTCCCTTTAAAACAAGTGGAAGATGAAAACTTTGCCCGAATGTGACTCAAGAAAATGTTGGTGTCGTTAGCTGAATGCGAGCTGAAGTCCCCGCGGCCCCTTTGTTGTACTTTCTTTCCTTCAGAGATTTATGGGGCAGATCAGGCTTGAGAACAAATGAAGAGTCATTAGCACAATGTGTAATGCATACTAATGACAAGATATCGCTTCTGCACCCAGGGACCAGGGTCAGGTCACGCACATCTACTCTTTAGATTACAACAGTTATAATAATGCATACTGTAGACTGTGAGGGAGCATTTTGCATGAAGATTAGCATCAGGAATCTACTGAGCGAGGTTTAAATCAATAAAGCAGAATCCAACATCGGTTATTTTAGTTGTCTCGTTTTGAAAATCATGTGAATTAATTTGTTTTTCAGATCTTATAGAAAACTTTTTTTAGTGATCTATGTATTCAGCACTACAGCAGGCCTGTGTATGTTGTAGTCTGTATATCTATATATGTATGTAAAGACTTGCATTTATATAGCGCCTTTCACGACCACTGGCCATCCCAAAACGCTTTACAGCCAGTGAAGTACTTTTGAAGTGTAGTCACTGATGTAATGTAGGAAATATATACATAATATAATTAAATTAAAGGTTTAGTGGTAAGCACGCTTACCTCTGAGTCAGAAGGCCATGGGTTGAAGCCCCACTTCATATAATCTAGGCTGATATTTCAGCGCAGTATAGAGAATATGCTACACTATTGGAGGTGCTCTCTTTTGGATGTGAGCTAAACCAAAGCCCTATCCGCCTTTTCAGGTGCATGTAAAACATCTCAGGACCTTTTTTTTTTGTGAAGAATAGCGAGGAGTTCTCGTAGTGTCCGGAATCAACATTCATCCATCAACCAACACCACCAACACAGATTGACTGGTCATTTATCTCATAGCCGTTTGTGGGACCTTGCTGTGTGCAAATGGGTGCCCACATGACAACAGTGACTCTACTGCAACAATCATTCATTGGCTGTAAAGCACTTTGGGATGTTCTAAGGACGTGAAATTTGCCATATTCTTTCTTTCTGCACTGCCATATCAGAAATTAGACATGATTTAATTGTATCATTATTGTTTGGGCTGGATATTTTGCACAAAGTGCATTCTTCTCAGAATCCCTGAAGCTCCTGAATGTGGGGGGGATCCGACTGTATAATTTTCTATGAAATACATTTGGACTCCCTGACTTTTTGGAGCTACAGGGACTCTGAAAAATAAAAGCATTATGACCAAACATGCAGGCTTAATTATTATAGCCTCTTTGGAGTAGCTTAGCAACAGATATTGCTGGCCCAGTTGTTCAATGTCCAAGAACGTATGGTAATTGTTAGGTCATTTGAGCTATTAACACACTCCGGCAAAGTTTAGTGTACAAATGGTTAAGTCCAAAACTTTGTTTTTTTCTTAAATGTTATTTAACCAAACTCACACTCATTAGTGTATTAATACCATACAGGAAGACTTCTATTAACATGTAAATACCAGTTATATCACATGGTTTAAAGTTTTACTTTGCTAATTGTTTGAAACAGTTGTAATGTGAGCCAGATGAACTTCAAAAGATTTTTTTTGTACTAACGCAAGAGCTAACCATGGCGTTCTGCAGTTTACTGTGCTATCTGTCATTAGTGAGTTCAAGTTTTTTTGAAGACCCTCTTTTCATGTGGTCTAGTTAACTTGTTGCAGCATGCACTTGGCAAGGCAGCTGTTTGGACCAAGGGCCAATACTATAACATAAACCTAATTATTTTCTGCCAGAACATGCAACCAACCTGAGTTTAATACAAGATGTGTTCAAATCTGAGACTGCTGCCCTGACGCTGATGTGGATGTGAGGTGTTTTTAATGGGTGTTTAATTGCATGATACGGGAAATGTGTGAAGGAAACGCACAGAAATTTGCGACCATGGTGGAATAATACAACAAAAGAGTGCAATTGAATGGAGCTTGTCTAATCTTACTCATCACATGCTGTTCCTTCACATGTTGTTTTGCATGAAATACTGGCGAACAAATAAAAATGAATTAGGGTTTCCCTCAGATGAGCGAGTGGGTAAGTGATGCGGTGCCCAGCCATACTGCTGTGAGCGATTCCCGACCTGGTTTGATCTCTCATCTGTGGTGAGCTAATTGATTTAAGCAAGGGCTAAAATTTGGCTCATCTTACACGGGCTACGGGGATAAAAATCAGCAGAGTTCTTGCTGCTGATTGCCGTCCAGTCGGAAAGTCCATGCATGTTGGTGTTGTTGCACAACAAGTCAACTTATCTGTACTGTCCATCATGGTCAAATACTCTATTGATGTACACAAGAACAATATCTGTTTGCTGGATGGCAATATGGTTTATTTTTAAAAGAGAAACATAAATGAAGCAACAATTTTATTGGCTCAGCTCAGCTTTTTAATGAATCACAGACATGGATAGAAGTTCACTTAGGTTTTCCCAATTGTTCATTTGGTAAAGGCAAGATGTCACACAGATAAGAAGGCCCGAGGACTGATTCCTGGTCTGTACTGAGTTGGCTTATCTCAGTCAGGGAACAGTTGTGTTGCTCCAATTGACTTCATTATCTCTGAGTTACAGAGGGCAAAAGTCAGCCAGTGGTTCCAATTCCTGATTGTCAACCAATTACCCAGGGCAGAAAGCCAGCAGTGATGCCTTCAGTGGTTGTCACCCTGAGCTTGCGAATAAATGATGCTCATATAATTGATGTGCTGGAGAGCAACTGTCATCCATGGTTGTGTACTGCAACAAGGATAGAAACAAAGACTTGCATTCATATGGCGACTTTCCCGACCACCAGATGTCTCAAAGTGTTTTACAGCCAATGAAGTACTTTTGAAGTGTAGTCACTGATGTAATGTAGGAAAAATGGCAGGCAATTTGCACACAGCAAACTCCCACAAACAATGTGATAATCTGTTTTGTTATGTTGATTGAGGGATAAATATTGGCCAGGACACCGGGATAACTCCACTGCTCTTTTTTGAAATAGTGCCATGGGTGTGGTGTCCCTGCACCTTGCAACTGAATCACACGAGGCATGTATTGCAGACAGGGTCACTGCGTGACCTCTCTTTATTCCCAGGACCAAGAAGTGATGACCCTGTGTGGGACCTCCCTTTAAATACCTGAGTGCCCAGGTGAGGAGTGTCTCCCACAAGTTCACCCCCTGTGGTCAAGGTGTGCACTTCCAGGACATATATACAGTGTACAGTGTGGTTGCATGAAGGTTACAGTTACATGAAGGTTACAGTTGTATGAAGGTTGCATACATGACATCACCTCCCCCCTCACATCTTTTTGTGTAAAAGGTTAAGTCTTTCAGGCGGTCGACACTCTCTCGTGGAGCGCCGCAGTTGGGGCTCTGGTGGCTGAGCCTTGGCATGCATCTCTGTCACCTGAGGTGATTCCGGCCTGTCAGGGCTGGCCACAGGGACTGTGCATGTTGGTGAATGTCCTTGTTGCTTGTCCACTGGCAGTGATGTGGGTAACATCTCATGCTCTTCCTCAGGTTCCTCAGTGTCTATGCTGAACCTTTTCTTTACTTGGTCCAAGTGTTTTCAGCATATCTGCCCATTGTTGAGTCTGACCACTATGACCCTATTCCCCTCTTTGCCAATTATGGTGCCCTCAAGCCACTTGGGTCCCAAAGCATGGTTAAGAACAAATACCGGGTCATCAATTTCTATACACCTCCCCTTGCGTTCTGATCATGGCACTCGGTTTGGGACTGGGGCTTGCCCTTAACAATGTCTGCCAGGGCTGGATGAATGAGGGACAGCCGCGTTTTAAGCGTGCATTTCATGAGTAGTTCCGCTGGCGGGACTCCCGTGAGCGAATGCGGGCGAGACCTGTAGGTCAGCAGGAGGCGCGATAGGCGGTGCTGAAGGGAGGGTCCTTGGATACGGAGCATGCCCTGTTTTATGACTTGGACCGCACGTTCCGCCTGGCCATTGGAAGCCGGCTTGAACGGCGCTGTCCGGATGTGTTTGATGCCATTACCCGACATAAGCTCCTGGAATTCATGGCTGGTGAAGCATGGGCCATTGTCGCTAACCAGGATGTCCGGCAAGCCGTGGGTCGCGAAAACCGTGCGCAGACTCTCCACTGTGATGGATGTCGTGCACCAGTTTAATATGATGCACTCGATCCATTTCGAGTATGCATCGACAACGATCAGAAACATTTTTCCCATGAACGGGCCTGTGTAGTCTACGTGAATGCATGACCATGGCCTGGTGGACCAGGGTAACGGACTGAGGGGGGCCTCCCTGGGGCCATTGCCCAGCTGGGCACACGTTGTGCACCTGCGAACCCAGTGTTCCAGGTCTGAGTCAATTCCTGGCCACCATACATGTGACCGGGCAATAGCCTTCATTAGCACGATGCCTGGGTGCTCGCTGTGGAGTTCCCTGATGAACGCTTCCCTTCCTTTCTGGGGCATGACTACCCGGCTGCCCCATAGCAGGCAGTCGGCTTGGATGGAGAGCTCATCCATCCGTCTGTGAAATGGTCTGACCTCCTCGGGGCACGCCCCGTGTGCGGGCGCCCAATCCCCAGTCGGAACACATTTCTTTATCATGGACAGGAGGGGGGTCCCTGTTGGTCCAGATTTTGATCTGGCGGGCTGTGATGGGGGAGCCTTCAGTGTCAAAAGCCTCAACAGCCATGACCATCTCAGTGCTTTGCTCCGACACCCCCTCAGTGGTGGCCAGTGGGAGCCTGCTGAGCGTGTCAGTGCAATTCTCGGTGCCTGGCCGGTGCTGTATGGTGTAGTCATACACAGCCAGCGTGAGAGCCCATCGCTGTATGCGAGCTGACGCATTGGCATTGACAGCCTTGCTGTCAGACAACAGGGATGTTAACGGTTTGTGGTCCGTTACTAGCTCGAACCGCCTACCGAAAAGGTATTGGTGCATCTTTTTCACACCATAAACACAAGCGAGTGCTTCCTTTTTGACCATGCCGTATCCACGCTCTGCCTGAGAGAGTGACCCGGAGGCATAAGCCACCAGTTGGAATCGGCCATCATCATTACTCTGCTGCAACACGCACCCAACCCCGTAGGATGATGCATCACACGTTAAAACCAGTTTTTTACAGAGGTCGTACAAGCTCAACAGCTTGTTAGAACAAAGGAGGTTCCGCGCTATATTGAAAGCCCATTCTTGACCGTCCCCCCAAAACCATTCACAACCTTTACGCAAGAGCATGTGTAACGGCTCCAACAGTGTGCTTAAGTTTGGCAGAAAGTTCCCGAAATAGTTCAAAAGTCCCAGGAATGATCGCAACTCCGATGTGTTGCCGGGCCTGGGCGCCCGGCGGATCACCTCCGTTTTAGCTTCGGTGGGCCAAATCCCATCTGCGGCAACTCACCTGCCCAAAAACTTGACCTCTGGGGCCAAAAACACACACTTGGGCTTTTTCAACTGCAAGCCTACCCGGTCCAGTCAGCGTAGCACCTCCCCCACATTTTGGAGGTGTTCCTCGGTGTTTCGACCCGTTATTAGGATGTTGTCTTGGAATACGATCATTCCAGGAATGGATTTGAGCAAGCTTTCCATGTTCCTCTGAAAGACAGCGGCCGCCAAACGAATGCCAAACGGACACCTTTGTAAATAAATAGCCCCTTGTGCGTCGTGATGGTGGTCAGAAGCTTGGATTCTTCAGCCAATTCCTGAGTCATGTAGGCCGAAGTGAGGTCCAACTTGGTGAACAGCTTGCCACCTGCCAGCATGGCAAAAAGGTCCTCCGCTCTCGGAAGCGGGTATTGGTCCTGTAGTGTCACTCAGTTGATGGTGGCCTTGTAGTCGCCACAAATCCTGACCGAGCCATCCGCTTTGAGAACAGGACCGATGGGGCTTGCCCAGTCACTGAATTCAACTGCCGAGATTATGCCCTCTCTGAGCAGCCTGTCCAATTCACTTTCAATTTTCTCACGCATCACATACGGCATCGCTCTGGCTTTGTGGTGCACTGGTCTGGCGACCGGGGTGATGCGTGTCACTACTTTGGTGCCCTTGAAAGTCCTGACACCTGGTTGAAACATTGCCCCAAATTTCTGTAGGACCTGTGAGCATGAGCTTCGCTCCACAGATGAAATGGCGTGCACATCCCCCCATTTCCAGTTCATCTCGGCTAGCCAGCTCCTCCCCAAAAGTGCAGGGCCGTTTCCTGGGACAATCCAGAGTGGCAGCCGGTTCTCTGACCCATTATGTGTTACCACCAAGTTTGCACTGCCTAGCACTGGGATGATCTCTTTGGTGTACGTCCGTAGCTGCATGTCACTGTGTTCAGTTTTGGCCTGCGAGCTCTGTGTGGCCATAGTCTCTCAAATTGTTGGGTGCTCATAAGGAACTGGCTGGTTCCTGTGTTCAGCTCCATGCGCACCGGGATGCCATTCAGTAAAACTTTCATCATCATGGGTGGCGTTTTGGTGTATGAGCTGTGGACGTCAGCCACATGAACTCGCTGAACTTCAACATCCATGGCTTTGCCCCAAGCATCATCCTGCATTGCAGACCCCTCGTCTGGTTCCTCTGTCTCATAGATTAGCCTCGCTACAGCCTTCCTGCACATTCTGGCCAAGTGTCCACTGATGTTGCAATTCCTACAGATAAATTACTGGAACCTGCAGCTTTTCGCAGTGTGCCTACCCCCACACCTCCAGCATGAGCTGAGGTTGTTGTTAACAAAAGGACTGTTACCAGGCATTCCTCTCTGATTGTCCCTTTGGTTGTTTCTAAGCGCTCTGATGGTGGATGTCAATGGTCCCATCACGGGACGCATTGTTCCTCGAGATGGCGTGAATTGCCGATCCCCTTTCCATTGTCCCTGTTGCGGGCCCACCCTAGCGTTTGTTGCTGCCTGGCCGGTTTCAAAATGCCCTTGCCTGCCTGCGGGGTCCTGAGCCGCGTTCACAATGTTAACTCCCTGGTCCATCGCCACGTTGGAACCAGAGCTGCACGCGTAAATTTGCTTGGTCTCCTCTTCCCCTGCCATGAAGGTCTGAGCTATCAATGCCGCCCCTTCTAAAGTCAAGTCCTTGGTCTCTATGAGCTTCCTGAAAATCCCGGCATGACTAATGCCCTCAATGAAGAAATCCCTTAACATCTCCCCCCTGCAGGCGCCTGTGAACTTCCAGAGACTGGCCAAGCGCCGCAGGACCGCAACGAAGTCCGAGACGTTTTGTCCCTCCCGATGCCGGTGTGTGTACGCTACTCACCGGTTTGAGATGCTCACTGATCAGCTGGCTGAGCTCTTCGAAGGACTTGTCCGCCGGCTTCTCGAGTGCGAGCAGGTCTTTCAACAGCGCATACGTCTTTGGGCCGCAGCTGGTCAGTAGATGCGCCTTCCGCTTGTCAGCCGCTGCCGCTCCTTCATGACGAAACCCTGCTGGAGTCTCTCAACGAAGTCGTCCCAGTCCTCACCCACACTGTAACGTTCCTCTGTGCTACCATTGGCCATCCTCGTGGTTCGGTGATTCCCGTTTCTCGTCACCAAATGTGGTGTCCCTGCACCTTGCTACTGAATCACACGAGGCATGTACTGCAGACACGGTCACTGCGCGACCTCTCTTTATTCCCAGGAACAAGAAGTGATGATCCTGCGTGGGACCTCCCTTTAAATACCTGAGTGCCCAGGTGAGGAGTGTCTCCCACAAGTTTACCCCCTGTGGTCAAGGTGTGCACTTCCAGGACATATAGACAGTGTACAGTGTGGTTGCATGAAGGTTACAGTTGTATGAAGGTTGCATACATGACATCGGGATCTTTTACATCCACCTGACAGAGCAGACAAGGTCTTGGTTTAACATCTCATCCAAAAGACAGCACCTCTGACAGTGCAGCGCTCCCTCAGTACTGCATTGCAGTGTCAGCCTAGATTTATGTGCTCAAACTCTTGGAGTGGGACTTGAACCCGCAACCTTCACGACTCAGAGGCGAGAGTGCTACCCACTGAGCCACAGCTGACACAGGAGTCAAGGCAATCAAAGGGGAAGGGGAGAACGTTCGCTGGAGAGAAAAAAAATTCACAGCAGCTCCAAAATCCCAGGCCATCAAATGTTAGTTGGGCTAATGGATTTTGGAAATTACAAGACCAATTACAAGACCTGTTTTATCATGAGGAACTTTTCCTTGTGATCTTCTGCTTTGATCTCCATCGTAGCAAACTTTTATGGGCAACTTAATAATAAAATGCGCTGCAATCAGAGCCAGGAGCAGCAGAAGGGTTAAATATGCTGCTTCAGGATTACATGATTTGGGGTTGATAACTTTTTGATGGGATTACCGAACCTGATGAGTCAGCAGCTCGACTGACCACCAGCAAACTAGATGAATATTTTACCACAAGCGGTATGCTTGTGCAATACATTTCCCGAGGTAGAATCATGGTTCATTCTTAACCTCATTATTGAGAGGCATGCCCAAACAATTTTGATACTGAGGCTTATCAAGGAATTAACATCCACGTCTCAATAACGTGAAGCAACATGAATGACCTCATCTTAACTTTCTATAACCCTGCAGGGGAAAAATAATATGTTTTTCAATCATCAAGGCACATTTTCTAATTTTGAAAACAGAATTTGCAACAGCAGATTGACTCTACCCAGAGAGATTTGACTGAGAGGGGTGGCATGCTCCATCATATCTACTTTTCTTTCCTAAATTGTCTTGCCCATTCCTCCTGGAAGCATGTTTTAAGCATGAAATGGGCTCCCATTGTAGGGGTTTCATTTCCTTTGGTAGTGCACTGCTTGAGGATGTTCCCCGACAATACTTTTTTTGTGCTACTTCACTGCAGTTACTTTATTTATGTTCAATGGGTAACTGCTGCATTAGAATGTGGCATAAAGGACCATTTAGCTTATACACACACGACGTTCGCACACAGTAAAACACGTTATTTGGGAAATAGAACCCATTGTCTGTCTGACTTAATTGAGAATTAAATGATTATCATCACTTTACTAGGTAAAGTGAGGAGTTAAGTAATGATTGATCAATTTTAGAATATATATGGAACTATCATCTGCAGTGGGAATGAACTGCTATTATCTTTTCAGTACTGCTTTCTTTTGGCGAGCTTCAGCATTTGCAATATTGACACACATGTGCATCTTTAATTGTTGAGCAATACTTAAGTCACAAAGTGCCACCCTGAAATGACTAAGCAAGTAGTTTGCCAATGTACATAACAACACTACACCTTTAAATCACTGGTTCCTAATTAGCATAATCTGATATGAGCTGAGCAATTTATGTGATAACTGTTTCAGGCTGGAATAATGTATTTAATTCATCTCCCAGTTGATTACATGGCTCTGGGCGGGTGGGGGAGTGCCTGTATTGTGATTCACTGGGGCATCATAACTATATGGGACAGGCTAGATGGATCAGTGGGGCTTTTCCTCTCCGTCATTTTTGGATGTGATTTTATAACGAAACTTGTCTCATCCAGTACATGCTCCCTGTCTTCAGAATTCGAGTTGCGCTGTCAGTCACCTGGGCAATACCAGTTGTTTGACTAGAGAGCTGTGCATAGCTTTTGAAAAGCGTCCTGGAAATTGTAATACTTTGAAGAGAAAAAGCTGGTTTTAGTCATAGACAGAAATGATCATGTATGCATACAATCATCTAAATGTACTTAACATAAGAATTAGGAACAGGAGTAGGCCATCTAGCCCCTCGAGCCTGCTCCGCCATTCAACAAGATCATGGCTGATCTGGCCGTGGACTCAGCTCCACTTACCTGCCCCCTCCCCGTAACCCTTAATTCCCTTATTGGTAAAAAATCTATCTATCTGTGACTTGAATACATTCAATGAGCTAGCCTCAACTGCTTCCTTGGGCAGAGAATTCCACAGATTCACAACCCTCTGGGAGAAGAAATTCCTTCTCAACTCGGTTTTAAATTGGCTCCCCCGTATTTTGAGGCTGTGCCCCCTAGTTCTAGTCTCCCCGACCAGTGGAAACAACCTCTCTGCCTCTATCTTGTCTATCCCTTTCATTATTTTAAATGTTTCTATAAGATCACCCCTCATCCTTCTGAACTCCAACGAGTAAAGACCCAGTCTACTCAATCTATCATCATAAGGTAACCCCCTCATCTCCGGAATCAGCCTAGTGAATCGTCTCTGTACCCCCTCCAAAGCTAATATATCCTTCCTTAAGTAAGGTGACCAAAACTGCACTGGCCTTACCAATACCTTATACAGTTGCAGCAAAACAGACACAAAAGGAATAATTCAGTGTCAGCAGAATTGGCTTTTCACAGTTAAAGGCACATTATTAAACCTAAAAAGTAATAGACAAATCTATTTTCTAATGTTTGTAAAAGTGTTGCAAGTGTGGCAATTTTTGTCACTGTGATATAATTTGTGTTAAAACATAGGATATGTCTGTGCAATGATTTAAATACTGGACTAGCAACCTAAGGTCATGAGTTCAAATCCCACCATGGCAAGCGAAATTGAATTCAATAAATCTAGGAAAAAGTGGGCTGGCACCAGGAACATTGACCATAAAAGCTGCTGGATTGTCATAAAACCCTAATTGGTTCCCTCATGTCCTTCTGGGATGTGAACTTACTACCCCTGCCCAGTCTGACCTTCACGCAAATCCAGTCCCATGTGGTGGCTCTCAATGGCCTAGTAACCCACTTGGTTGTAAAAGTGTCGCTATGAAATCCTAGATTATTGTGTCACACAATTATTTAATTGCCTGTGCATGGTATTATTATGATGCATGTGACCTGTGTCTTTCCTGTTCCAAGTTCCTTCTCAAAATAGCAGCGGTCCTCCTTTATAACGCATTAAAAATGTAAATAAACAGAGTGAGAAGGGAGGGCTGATCATTCCTCTTCTGACAGGCCAATTACATCATTGTGTTTGTTTTAATCTGTCTGGGTAGGAGGAGTAAAACAACTTTCTGCCATTGGCTCATTCTATGACCTAACTCAATTCTCCTTCTGGATTCAACATTGAGTTCAATAATTTCAAACCAGAACCTCGGTCCCTATTTTCTTTTTTTTCCTGGTTTTTTTTCTATCTTTCCCATGGCAGCTGTTGGCGATTCTGCCCTCTCCATTTACACCACACTCTATCTCGTCTCAGCTTTTCTTTCTTAACTTGTCCCATTACCATCTCCTTTTCCCTTGCACCATCATCCCTTTTATCTCTTAATCTATTCTGCCTTCCATCCTATCACAGACCTTCCCTTTTGTTCTTTCCTCCTCCACCCCCCCCCCCCACTTTCCCCCCCCCCCCACTTTCCCCCCCTGCACTTGCTTAAAAACCTTTTACATCACTAACTTTTTCCAGTTCTGACGAAGGGTTATCGACCTGAAACGTTAACTCTGTTTCTCTCTCCACAGATGCTGCCTGACCTGCTGAGTATTTCCAACATTTTCTGTTTTTATTTTAATTCTTCTCATTCTCCTTTCCCACAGGCTGACCCAGTTTCCATGCAAATGCTCACATTAGAATCAGAAGCAAGAGATTCATTATTGCATCGGACACTCTGTGTGACCCTGGATGCCCTTGTATAGTTGCTCTACTGGGAATAGAGGATGCAGGGCCTGAAATGATTGGCCTTTCAAGATTGTTTCTAAATGTGCCATGAATTGGCGTCTCACCTCCTTTCAGCAGAATTTCTTTGACTGATTTTATGTGACCTTGTACAAATTTACACAGTTGTTGAACAGTAAGCATACCACAGTGCCAGAGGGTACGTGGCCATTGCTTGTACGCCGCTTTCCACTGGGTGCCTGAATATGGCTTAATGTTTCTATGGCTGTTTCATATAAATTTAGGGAGAACTGGAACTAATTGCTGTCTACTCCCAGTTTTCCACATTAGATCACAGAGTAGTGTTAAATATACTTTGCGTTGACTTTAGCATTGTTCCAAATACATTTTTTTAAAGTCCTTGGAAATTACTTGAGTTTCCTCAGTGGGGCAGTATTCCAGCCTATTTTGGTTTATTTGCCAGAAAATGGGAGCAAACTTTTATTTCATTTATAAAAAAAATCTGACCCAAATTTTCTACCCTGGACTGGACTGGAACACAATAAATCTAAATATTGAAAGAACTGGATCATGCCACTTAATGGACAAAAACCCTTGTGAAGAATCAGAATTATTTTCCAGACACCGAGGCCTTGCATCCATTGATGGCAATATTGAGCCCACCTTAGTGTTGATCCAATGTGAGATATTCTTTACGACATCACAAACATACAGGCTACAAGATGGCTGCACAGGAACTTGTCATCCTGTGACTTGTCACATGACCCTTTTATTGGGCCCAAGTTTCCACATGATTCGCGCCTGATTTTTAGGAGCAACTGGTGGAGAACGGACTATCTTAAAAATCGCAATTCTCCACATTTTTTTTTCTGCAGTTCTAGTCAGGTAGAACAGTTCTACTTTGGAACAGAATTTTTTCTTCAAAAGGGAGTGTGTCCGGCCACTGACGCCTGATTTCAAAGTTTCCACAGTGAAAACGTACTCCAAACTAACTTAGAATGGAGCAAGTGAAGATTTTTGTAGAACTGAAAAAACCTGTTCTACACATTAAAAAATCAGGCGCAGGTTACAAATTAGGCGTCCAGAACGAGGTGAGGGGGAGGGGGGGTGAAGGGAAGTCATTAAATTCTACAATAAATCCTTATTTATACTTCTACAAATATTATACAAATAAATCCAACCTGAATAAACATTTATAAGCAAAGAAATGATTAAATAAACCATCTTCCTACCTGTGTGAAAGTGCTTCAGCCAGGGAGAATGCTGCAGTCAGCCTCACAAGTTGAGGCAGCCGTTCGTTCCCGCGGGGGGGGGGGGGGGGGGAAGGAGACAGTGAGAAGGCTGCAAGAAGCCTCAGTGCTGATGTGCTGATGGCAATGTGCTTTTATTAAAAAATGTTCAAAAATTAAACAGCTGCAAAGAACTACAAAAATGGCCGAGTGCCAATGTTTCCTTCGCACTGCGCGTGCACGAACGCTCCAACGCGCACGCGCAGCGTTGCTGGCAGGAAAAAAACTAATTTAAATGGTACCCGCCCCCTCCCACTTACAAAATCGGCGCGAGTGTAGGCTCCGCCCCCCCCGGGCGCCGCGCCAAACAGACAAGGAGCTGCAAAGCGCTCCAGAATCGCGCGTTTTTTTTCCGGCGCCGTTTTAGGCGCGAAAAACGGGCGCCCAGCTCGGAGGGGCGCCCGTTTTTTATCGTGTGGAAACTTGGGCCCATTGTATTTACATCAGCAGTTGCACCACTAGGAGAGCTCTATATTACAATAGCAACAGAAAATATGGGTATAGGTGCATGTAAAACGAGTTATAAATCCACTTCAAGGACTCAGAAGAACATGCTACAAGAACTATGTCAAAACACGCCAACAATATAAGAGAATATTGCTATTCTAATTTTATATTGTGAGAGCCCCACTGCATTGGATGAAACGGAGCCTGGACTTGTTTGGTGGACCTGAAATTCTGTAACGCTAAACTTCGGTTCCTTTTTCAGATTCACTTATTGGATTTACAATGATATAATTCATAAATATGTTTTAAAACATGGACATTGTTACTCATGAGGGCCTTCGATAGAGCTGAATTTTCAGTACACTGAAACAAAACAGAAAGTGTTGTCGCCCCTCAGCAGATCAGGCAATATCTTCAGAAACACAAGTTGATGCTCTGGGTGCTGCCCCTTCAAATATGAAAAACAAGAGGTGAACAAGTGTATTAATATCATCAAAACAACGGGCGGTCGAATATATCTAAACCTTATCTGATTGTATTAATACACCTGTCCGCCTCTTATTTTTCAGTTTTGAAGAAGGCTCCACACTCGCAACATTAACTTGGCTGCTTCTCTCCACAGATGCTGCCTGATCTGCTGAGTACCTCTGGTATTTTCTGTTCTTGTTTCAGACTTCCAGCATCTGTAGTTTTTTGCTTTTAGTTTAAGCACACCTGAGTTTGGTCAAGTGCGATCTTACTGTACAACCCTTTATGGCACAATGCTAATTCCTGACATTTTTAATGGTCATTATTTTATTAGTTAAAATCATTTCAAACGGTCTTGGAGGAATAAAACTTAAAATGCTGTTTAAAATTATTTTTCCCTCCTGTTGTGCAGGGTACATACACATGATCCTTAAAATCACTCTTCAAACCGGGTTGCAAATTGGATTGAGTACAATTGTTCTTTCAAAGCCAATGATGACACTGTTGCAATGGTTTATTCTTCATACAGGGAGGTAATTTGAATAAACAGGGAGGCTTAGTTTGAGCTGTGCATACTAGTACTACAGCATTGACTCCGCCACTTGTAGGTTTTCTGTAAAAAAGCAAATGACACATAATGAACATAGGAATTCAGCCCCTCGAGCCTGTTCAGTTAGATCAGAGCTGACCTTTACTTCGTCTATTTACCCGCCTCTGTTCTGTACCGCTTGATACCCTTACCTGATAACAATTCTGTTGATATCAGTCTTGAAAATGTAATTTGATCCCCCAGATTCCACAATTTTTGGGGGGGAGCAGGGGAGGAGAATTCCAGATTTCCACCACCCTTTGTCTGCTTCCTGATTTCACTCCTGAATGTTCTGGATTCCGTAGCAGAACATAAGAAATAGCTTCTCTGTATCTACTCCATCGAATCCTTTTATAATTTTAAAAATCTCAATTAGATCACCCTTTAAACTTCTAAACTCAAGGGAATACAATCCAAGTGTATGGAACCTGTCCTCAGAAGGTAACCCTTTCAGCATTGGTATAATTCTGGTGAACCTGCACTGTACCCACTCGAAGGCCAATGTGTCCTTTCTGAGGTGCAGTGCCCAAAACTGAACACAGAACTCCAGATGGGGTCTGACAAAGACTCTGCACAACTGAAGCATAACTTCCTCCCCTTTGTATTCTAACCCCTTTGAGATAAAGCACAACATCGCGTAGCCTTTTCGCTTACTTTTTACACCTGTGCACTAGCTTTTAGATGAGAGCATGGGCATTGTTATTCATACTGTTGTTGCAATGACAGTACATGCCATGTATTGTCATAAAGAATAAACACAGCTTTCAATCTGCTGAAAATGAATTCCATTGCAATAGTGAATGTATGCGATTAGCATTGTGCAAACCAAGAGTAAAAATGTCAGCACCTCCCTACTGCCATAACGCCTTCTTGTAGCAGGTAAGATATTTCCACTGTAACAACAACAACTTGTACTTATATTGAGTCTTTAACGTAGTAAAACATCCCAAGGCGCTACACAGCAGCATTATGAAACAAATTTAAAACCGAGCCATAAAAGGAGATATTAGGGCAAATGACCAAAAGCTTCTGCATAGAGATAGGTTTTAAGGAGCGTCTTAAAGAGGAAATAGAGGTAGAGATGCGGAGAGGTTTAAGGAGGGAATTCTAGAGCTTAGGTCCTTGGCAGCTGAAGGCACGGCCACCAATGGTAGATGGATTGAAATCAGGGATGCTCAAGAGGCCAGAATTAGAAGAGCGCAGATATCTTGGGGGGGTTGTGGGACTGGAGGAGATTACCGAGATAGGGAGGGGTGAGGGCACAGAGGGACTTGAAAACAAGGATGAGAATTTTAAAATTGAGGCATTGCTTTACCGGGAGACAATGTAGGTCAGTGAGCAGAGGGGTAATGGGTGAATGGAACTTGGTGCGAGTTTTGGATGACCTCAAGTTTACGGAGGGTAGAACATGGGAGGCCGGCCAGGAGTGCATTGGAATAGTCAAGTCTAGAGGTAACAAAGGCATGAATTAAGGTTTCAGCAGCAGCTGAGCTGAGGCAGGGGTGGAGTCAGGCAATGTTCCAGAGGTGGAAGTAAGCAGGCTTAGTGATGGCGCGGATATGTGGTCGGAAGGTCATCTCGGAGTCAAAAACGACACCAAGGGTGCAAGCAGTTTGCTTTAGCCTCAGACAGTTGCCAGGGAGAGGGATGGAGTCGGTGGCTAGGGAACAGAGTTGGTGACAGGCTCTGAAGACAATGGCTTCGGTCTCCTCAATATTTAGTTGGAGGAAATTTCTGCTCATCCAGTGTTGGATGTTGGACAAGCAGTATGACAATTTAGGGACAGTGAGGGGTCGAGAGAGGTGGTGGTGAGGTAGACCTGGGTGTCATCAGCGTACATGTGGAAACTGGTGAGTTATGGTGGCAACTGCTGAAATCCATCTCTCTCTGCAGAGAATAGAGTAGTATGCATTTGTTGATATGTCATTTTATAGAGAGAGGCTAAGGCTGCATAGTCGAGCATTTATCATCAGTTCTGGTAAAATGTAAAATCCTTTTCTAGCTGGGGATTGAAAACTTGAGTGAGTGCTTTTGCAGGTCTGCCTTTCCTAATCAGCTGTAATAGTTCAGAAATATGATCAGCACTTTCTTTTGTGCTTCCAGCAAAGTACTGACTAATTTGGGGTTAACTATGACATTCTGCAAACCTCTGCAGGTAAACATTTTTGACACTTGGAATCCTTTTGGATCGGTATTGCAATCAATGCAATCAATGTAAGATAAATACGATACATAGCACTTATACCAATATACAGCACAAAAAACAGGCCTTTCAGTCCAGGTAGAGTGTTTACACTCCACACGAGTCTCCTTCCATTCCATCTACCTCATCCCAGCCTTTCAGCATATCTTTCTATTCCCTTTTCTCTGATGTACGCGTCTCGTTTCCTTTAGAAAGCTATTTGCCTCAACCACGTCCTGTGGTAGTAACACATTCTAACAACTCTGTGAGTGAAGAAATTTGTCCTTATATCCTTATTGGATTTATTAATAACTATCTTCTAATAATGTCCCCTAGCTTTGGATTCTCCCACGTGGTAACATTCTCTCCACATCTACCCTGTCTGAACCATTCATAATTTAAGCGGGTTGGGCCTGTACTCATTGGTGTTTAGAAGAATGGGATGTGATCTTATTGGAACATGTAAGACACTGAGGCGGCTCGGCAAGGTAGATGCAGAGTGAAAGTTTCCACTCGTAGGGGGAACTAGAACTAGGGGGCATAGTTTAAGAATAAGGGGTCGCCCATTTAGAATTGAGATGAGGGGGAATTTCTCCTCTGAGGGTCGTAAATCTGTGGAATTCTCTGCCCAGAGAGCTGTGGAGTCTGGGTCATTGAGTATATTTAAGGCAGAGCTAGACAGAATTTTGAACGATGGGTTATGGGGAACGGGCAGGGAAGTGGAGCTGAGCCCAAGATCAGATCGGCCATGATTTTACTAAATGGCGGAGCAGGCTCGAGGGGCCAAATGGCCTACTCATAAGAACATAAGAAATAGGAGCAGGAGTAGGCCATATCTGTCTATTTCTGTCTTAAATGTATTCAATGTCCCAGCTTCCATAGCTCTCTGAGACAGCGAATTCCACAGATTTACAACCCTCTAAGAGAAAAATTTCTCCTCATATCTGTTTTAAATGGGCAGCCCCTTATTCTAAGATCATGCCCTCTAGTTCTAGTCTCCCCCATCAGTGGAAACATCCTCTCAGCTTCCACCTTGTCAAGCCCCCTCATAATCTTATACGTTTCGATAAGATCACCTCTCATTCTTCTGAATTCCAGTGAGTAGAGGCCCAACCTACTCAACCTTTCCTCATAAGTCAACCCCCTCATCCCTGGAATCAACCTAGTGAATCTTCTCTGAACTGCCTCCAAAGCAAATATATCCTTTCGTAAATATGGAAACCAAAACTGCACGCAGTATTCCAGGAGTACTCCTGCTCCTATTTCTTACGTTCTTATGTTCTTATCATTTTAAAGACCTCGATCAGATCTTCTCGAAGTCTTCTCTGCCTCAACAAAATGCACCAACCTGTTGAATCTTTCCTGATAGCTGTAATATGAACAATGTGAAGTGAGTGATACAAATGACAATCAGTCTCATTGCTTGCCTTGGCACATCTTCAAATCAGATACCTCTGTTTGCATGTGTTTCCAAGTGTGCAGGTTGTGGAGATAGATAACCTGTGTGCTGGACTCCGCTTAGGTGAACTGTTCTAATGACCAATAATTTCTCGATTCCCTCATGGCATCTACAAGAATCTGAAGAGTCTTGTCAATAAAACTGGCCTTTCCACCCCTCGTTCCCTCCATCAGCATTCTTGCTTGCACATCCAACAGTTGGATTGATGCACTGATTATTATTGCTAACATTTACACACCTATTAAAGGGTAATTCAGCACTATTGTTGCCATTTTTTTTGCTAACCTGATTGGCTGCATTAATAGAAACACTTCTCCACTCCAATACACTGAGTAAACCTGTGTCTTCCTGTGGCTGTGCTAACAAAATACTTGACTTCATTTAAAGCACAATCAGTGGGCAAATAGCAAACAAAACTCCACAGTGTTCGTCTGATATTAGAGCTTTTTTTTTGTTCAGGATAATTTTACTCGAGCCTGTCCTGATTGTGCTTCAAGTGGTTTTAACTTGACATGCCTGTGAAAGTTACTGTTTGTTATCATGCTTTCTTATTCAAACACAAAAAGTCGGTTCTTACGATAGATCATGAAAGGAGCTTTATCTGAAATTACAAGACAAATATCCTGTACCTGAGACAGAAAAAGGACTTGTGTACCTAAAACCTTTCACTGAAAGATGGGTACAAAGGTGAGGTGAGAGTCCAAACCTGAACTCAGAAAAAAAACACATCTAGCAGCTAAGGCAACCTTTCTCTTGTATTGTTACTTCAGATTCTCCTGTATCTGTTTAGCGGATGTATACATAAGAACATAAGAAAGGAAATAGAAGCAGGCATAGGCCATACGGCCCCTCGAGCCTGCTCCGCCATTTAATACAATCATGGCTGATCCGATCATGGACTCAGGTCCA
The DNA here is from genome assembly GCF_044704955.1 of Pristiophorus japonicus. Lineage (NCBI taxonomy): Eukaryota > Metazoa > Chordata > Chondrichthyes > Pristiophoridae > Pristiophorus > Pristiophorus japonicus. The sequence goes on from NC_091992.1 coordinate 117,445,156, forward strand.
CTTCCCTGCCCACTCCCCAAAACCCCTTATTCTCTTATCGGTTAAGAAACTGTCTATCTCGGTCTTAAATTTATTCAATGACCCAGCTTCCACAGCTTTCTGAGGCAGCGAATTCCACAGATTTACAACCCTCTGAGAGAAGAAATTCCTTCTCATCTCAGTTTTAAATGGGCAGCCCCTTATTCTAAGATTATGCCCTCTAGTTCTAGTCTCTCCTATCAGTGGAAACATCCTCTCTGCATCCACCTTGTCAAGCCCCCTCATAATCTTATAGGATGCAAGTTCATAGAAACCGAAATATTGTTGACAGCAAGTTAGTGTCAAAGTATTATCAAAAGTTTGAATTGCATCAAAAGTTTTGCGGGTTCACTATTTTCTGCATCATAATCATTAGACGAGCTGGAATGTTTGTATTGATCTTTAGTTTGAAGTTTAGCTGGTGGAGTCAAATGGTTGGAGATGAAAAGGAGATGGTGATGGACACTGAATTGTCAATTAGGTGATACCTCCAAGGATGGTGTACCAACTGGGAGTTACAAGGAGAATGATAATATAGGGAAGAGTATAACCCAATCTTCTCCAGTTAGGATCAGTCCTGTGGTCCAGTTCATTTGGATTATAGTTTTAACAGTTGTGTTCTCTATTTCCCACATTACGACAGTGCCGACACTCCAAAAGTACTTCATTCTCTGTAAAGCGCTTTGAGGCATCCGGTGGTCGTGAAAGGCGTTATATAAATGTAAGGCTTTTTCTTTTGTTTCTTTTGGCATCAAGCTAATTTAGGCCAAACCAAAACAATGTTTGCAATGAGGTTAGTTCATTCATGCAATGTCAACTTCAGAGAAATCTACATGGAAGAAATCTGCTTATTATGTCTATCCATACTGAATTTCACAAAAGCTGATAATGTACTTTGTGAAAAATGTAAGTTTCAATAAAGCTGCATGAGTTCTCCATCAAACTTAGATTTTCCTGAAAACTGGAATGGGTTTTTGTTCTGCAAGGAAATATCAGATTTCAAATTGAGCTGAGCACAACAATATGTTTTGTTTCTATTCTTTTTTGGTCTACATTATATTTGCATCATGGTTTCCATCGTGTACATTTCCTTTAATACTTTGTGTCGCAGTAAACAATACAGCCTGTATTATTGAATCAATTAACATATTGTGTAGGGCTATTGTTCTTAGTACTGTTGCACAAGATATTTTGGCTTTAATCATTCAACATTAAAACTTGGCATTATTTGAATTGATTTCCGTTGGCTTTGTATTAATTGATATTTGATCCATTACTGCCATGCAGGAGGACTTAGAATGACACTCAGTAGTTTGACTGCCTTGCCCGTAGCAGCAAAGAAAGAAAGAAAGAGACTGCATTTATATAGCGCTTTTCACAACCTCGCAATGTCCCAAAGGGCTTTACAGCCAATCAAGTACTTTTGAAGTGTAGTCACTGTTGTAATACAAAGTCAACAACAGCCCAAGATTTCCAATTTGCTGGCTTTTAAAAATTTACCACTGGCAGTGACTGGTAATAAAAAGAATATAATGAGACCCATCAGTCCATGAGGAATGCATTGAAGAGAAGCTTTGGCAAGCTCGAAATATGTTTTCACCATTCTTGAGCCGATCTACTGCGTAGCCCTCAGAAGATCTGCCATATTTTTGTAGCATACTTTTCCCTCCATTTCATTGCTATTCCTCATACGAAAATCAAGGATATGAAGATTTCCAGAAGAGAGATAAATTCACTTTCACACTCAGCCTGGTGAATGGCATGTTGTGTGCTGTGGCTGCAGTAATTCCACCGAGCCAGCAAAATAAGGGCAGATGGTGTCAAGCAGTATTCCAGACTGAATGGGTCCCCATAAATCTGCCAAATGTTTATGCATTCTGTTAAACTCTTCATCATGGCCATCCAGAAATGGAGAATATCAGCCATTCAAGCAAAAGATCTTCTTAAATAAATCTCTGACACACATTCTCCCACAGGATTGGAGTTGGACATGGGGTTTCGGACAGGGATGGAATAAGGGAGAGGGACTGGCAGCAGATATCTTTGTCTGGCAATTCTTATGCTATGGGTGTGCAGGGTCACCCTGCTTTTCCTGTTCTAGTTTTCTTTCCTGAAACCAAGGCAGAGTCAATGCATTTCTCCAAATTACTCTTAAAGGTAAGGAGAGATTCGATGAATCCTGCATTCCTTTTGTTGGGAGAAAAGGCTACTTATAAGTATAAAGAAATTAAGATTTGGATTTATACAGTGCCTTTCATGACCATCGGATGTCTCAAAGCGCTTTACAGCCAATGAAGTATTTTTTTTGGAGTGTAGTCACTGTTGTAATGTAGGAAACGCGGCAGCCAATTTGCGTACAAGCAAGCTTCCACAAACAGCAATGTGATAATGACCAGATCATTTGTTTTTTTTTATGTATAGTGAGCTATTTGACATCCATTCTCTAAAGTGCATGTATCTCTCTCTCAACTAAACTTGACTATATAAATCTGAACACTGCAAATCATTCTTGTGTAACGAATATGTGTTTTATAACTAAAATTGATGATCAATTCTATTTTATTTCTAGCATCCAGCTTGTTGCCTGAATGTTTGCTATTGTAAAACACTTCTTATATTCATAGAGCAACACAATACTTAGTAAAGTTGCAAATTGAACGTGAAGTTACTATTTTGTGTTGAAGTGGATAAATAAATAAACAAATTATAATACACAAATTCTGCTGTCATCCTCCTGGCCCTACAAGTGCACATCAATCTCTTCTACTCCTTCATAGTTGCCATGAGACCCAAGCAGTTTTTCTTGATGGGTTTTGGATTAAATAAGTGTTTCCATATAAAATCAGAATATCGCTATAGTGGGAATACAAGCATAGCAAAATCTGCTGGATAAGTTCAGTCTTGTTCTTCTCCAACCATTTATTTTTGGTGAAAATATTAATTATGCATGCATTCTGTTAAAATGCATACTGCAGCGGTTCAAGAAGGCTTTCCACTTTCTCAAGGGCAATAATTGCTGGCCCTGCCAGTGACACCCACATCCCATGAATTAATTTTTTTTAATTGCAAGGTTCTGAAATTTGCTGCTGTTTTTCCCCCAGGCATAGCTGGTAACCAACCCAAATTGTAGAATTGTAGATAAAAATAAAACCTTGTGCTTGCATCTTGAAATGAAAAGACTTAATTCACTATATAATGGTAACATATATATTATTTAAAGAGACACTGCCTTCATCTCCAGAGACTGAAAATTTCATAGCCAGAACAGGCATGCATCATTTTTGTCACAATAACACCACAAACAACCAATATAGTAATGCGTAATGTTGCAAGGACAGTGGCCCAAATACATTATCAAGTGTCTGGGCAAACAAACAAAAAAGAATTTGTCAATAGTTTTTGGTGCCAACTGTGCCCCTTTAAGCACCATTGGTGTTTAAGCTTCTTTAATGGCAGCCTTCATACAAGGATCGAATAGCAATTCCTGTGCCAGATTTTATGACCCATGTCATAGTGTGTTCCCTTCTTATTAAACGTTATATCCTGAGATTGAATTGCTTCAGCTTTGTCTACTTTATAATAACCTACATTAAGAGTTCTGTTGACTTAATTCTTGTAGCTGTTAGGCAATAAAAGTTGTATTCTGTAAAGTGTTGGGAACATTCAGTACTCAAAGATTTAATTAGTAATGGAATCTGTTTTTAAACATCTAATTTAATAAATCAGTGAGTTAATTACTGAGGTATATCTTTAAACATTTGGTTTAATGAACCAAAGGTTTGACAATTATGGGACCCATTATTGAATGATCATTTGATATTTTAAAACTACAGCATATACTATTCTTTAATAACTTTACCACAGTCGTTAACACTCCACAATGAGTTTTTTTAAAGTGTGCCAAGACCTTAAAACACTCACTAGCAAAATAACTATTCACTGATGAGAAAAACATATGTAAAGTAATGCATGTTAGTGATACTCTTTTTGGAGGTGGGTGGGCTTCTTATCCCAGAGTCTGAGAACCCTTCGACAGACCAGATATTCCCCAACACGTTGGCCATCCAAAGGAATTATGTATCGGTAACTGGGGGAAGAAATTTGTAGAATATTAGTGGAGTTCAATTAGCTGGGTCCCATAAATAATGCATTGTTCGCCAACATGCACTGAACGTCATAGAGCACAACAGGAACAAATCCAAGGAAAGTGGAAATTCAGAAATAAAATCTGGTTAATGCATAGCTGGACGGTCGGCATCTGAAAGAGAACATTTTGGATTCCTGAAACAGAAGTTTAAACGTTTTCCTTATTTGGCAAGTTGGATCAAAAATGGTAAGGCAGCTCAGAAAGAGTTAAGCAAAGAATGCAAAACCTTAAAAGAGGAATTCAATTTTTTTTGGCTATGGTTCTATCTCCTCTTTAGCTCCCTTCCACCATGTACCATTTCCTGACCGAAGGTATGGTCAGGGAGACCCGTTTCAGGCCTGTGCCTCTGCTGCTCTGAAGCTAGCAGTTCGGTAGCAGAGAAACACAGAGCAGAGTCAGAATCACTTCTCGAAAGAGAGAACGGGCTAATTAATATTGGCTGCCTTTGTGCACTTTCTAGTAGCAGGTTACAGTGTGGCTATGAAGTGTAGGGGAAGGTTGGCCTGCTTACCCTCTCAACCAGAGAGGAATACATGACACGGGGTGGGAATATAGAAGAGAGAAATGTAATAAGTTTGAGGCACTTACCTTCTTTCTTTCACAAAACATCAAAAATGTTTTACTTTTATAAATGTATGAAGAAAGACATTTTATACTGTCATGGTGTAAATTCTGCACACTCCTCTCCGACCCATGAAGGCAATTTGACAGGTTCCAGGAGACTAATATGACTGGGAGACACATCCCCTAATGCCTACCCTACCTACTATCGCTGTGTAATTACTGCAGTCCCAACTCCAACCTCCCGTTCCTCTCCCAAGTCCTGAAACATGCTGTCGCTTTCCAAACCCATGCCCACCTTTCCCAGAACTTCATATTTGAATCCCTCCAGTCAAGTTTCCACCTCGGAACCGAAACGCCTCTTATCAAAGTCATAAATGACATCCTATGTGACTGTGACTGTGGTAAACTATCCCTCCTCATCCTTCTCGACCTGTCTGCAGCCTTTGACACGGTTGACCACTCCATCCTCCTCCATCATCCAGCTGGGTGGGACTGCACTCGCCTGGTTCCATTCTTATTTATCCAGTCGTAGCCAGTGAATCACCTGCGATGGCTTCTCTTCCTGCTCCCGCACCGTTATCTCTGGTGACCCCCAAGAATCTATCCTTGGCCCCCTCCTATTTCTCATCTACATGTTACCCCTTGGCGACATCATCCAAAAACACAGCATCAGTTTCCACATGTAGATGACACCTAGTTCTACCTCACCACCATCTCTTTTGATCTCACCACTGTCTTTAAGTTATCAGACTGCTTGTCTAACATCCAGTACTGGATGAGCACAAATTTCCTCCACCTAAATATTGGGAAGATGGAAGCCATTGTCTTCGGTCCCTGCCACAAGCACCATTCCCTAGCTACCGACTCCACCCCTCTCTCTGGCAACTCTCTGCGGCTGAACGAGACTGTTTGCGACCTTGGTGTCGTATTTGACCCCAAGATGAGCTTCCGACCACATGTCCATGCCAAAATTAAGACCGTCTATTTCCAACTCCTTAACATTGCTGGACTCCGCCCCTGCCTCAGCTCATCTGCTGCTGAAACCCTCATCTGTGCCCTTGCTCCCTCTAGACTTGACTATTCCAGCGCACTCCTGGCCGGCCTCCCATTCTCCATAAACCTAGAATCATAGAATAGTTACAGCACAGAAGGAGGCCATTTGGCCAGTCAAGCCAGTGCCAGCACTCTGCAAGATACTTCAGCTAATCCCACTCACCCGCCCTTTCCCGTAGCCCTACAATTCTTTTCGTTCAGGTGCTTATCCAATTCCCTTTTGAAAGCCATGATTGAATCTGCCTCCACCACCCTTTCAGGCAGTTCATTCCAGATTCTAATCACTTGCTGCGTAAAAATGTTTTCCCGCATGTTGCCTTTGGTTCTTTTGCCAATCTCCTTAAATCTGTGTCCTCTGGTTCTCAACCTATCCGCCAATGGGAACAATCTATCTCTATCTACTCTGTCTAGACTCATTATGATTTTGAACACCTCTACCAAATCTCCTCGCAACCTTCTCTGCTCCAAGGAGAACAACCCCAGCTTATTTACGTAACTGAAGCTCTTCCAAAACTCTGCTGCCTGTGTCCTAACTCGCACCAAGTCCCATTCACCCATCACCCCTGTGCTCGCTGACCTACATAAGCTCCCAGTTAAGCAATGGCTTGATTTTAAAATTCTCATCCTTGTTTTCAAATCTCTCCATGGCTTTGCCCCTCCCTATCTCTGTAACCTCTTCCAGCTCTACATCCCTCTGAGATATCTGCGCTCCTCCAATTCTAGCCTCTTGTGCATTCACGATTTTAATCGCTCCACCATTGGTGGTCAAGTCTTCAGCTGTCTTCAGCTGCCAAGGCCCTAAGCTCTGAACTCCCTCCCTAAACCACTTTGCCTCTCTCCCTCTCTTTCCTCCTTTAAGACACTCCTTAAAACCTACTTGACCTTCCCTAATAATCCCCTTAGATGGCTCGGTGTCAAATTTTGTTTCATAATCTGTGAAGCACCTCGAGGCATTTTACTACGTTAAAGGTGCTATTTAAAGGTAGGTGGTTGTTGTTGCTATGTTGGCCACTCAGGAATTTATCTAGCTCCATTTTGAATGTTGGAGCAAGTCTGCACTCATTGTATGTGCTGTCAACATGTTCCAGTGCCAAAAGTAGTATCACCTACCACTGACCCTAACTCCGTGCTGAAATAACTTGTGTCCCTGGTCATTCCTGACCTATCTAGTTTGAATGATCTATCGACATGCACCGATCTAAACCTTTCATTATTTTAAACACCTCAATCATAGAAAATAGGTGCAGGAGTAGGCCATTCGGCCCTTCGAGCCTGCACCACCATTCAATAAGATCATGGCTGATCCTTCACCTCTGTACCCCTTTCCTGCTTTCTCTCCATACCCCTTGATCTCTTTAGCCATAAAGGTCATATCGAACTCCCTCTTGAATATATCCAATGAACTGGCATCAACAATTCTCTGTGATGGGGAATTCCACAGGTTAACAACTCTCTGAGTGAAGAAGTTTCTCCTTATCTCAGTTCTAAATGGCTTACCTCTTATCCTTAGACTGTGAGACTGTGTACCCTGGTTCTGGACTTCCCCAACATCGGAAACATTCTTTCTGCATCTAACCTGTCCAGTCCCGTCAGAATTTTATATGTTTCTATGAGATCCCCTCTAAATTCCAGTGAATACAGGCCCAGTCGATCCAGTCTCTCCTCATATGTCAGTCCAGCCATCCCAGGAATCAGTCTGCACTCCCTCAATAGCAAGAACATTCTTCCTCAGATTAGGAGGAATGTCCTTGAAGTCTAATAGCTTTTCTAGAGTAAAAAGCTGCAGCTCTTTAAGCCTATTGTAACCGAGGTCCTTAAAACGAGGTACTATTTCTATTGTCTCAACTCTGAATCTGTTTTTATTTAAAAAAAATAATTTCTCTCATGCTCTACAGGAGGCAAATTTTAAAATCTTGGAATCTCAACAGGAGAACTGGTTGGAGAATTAGATGTGGAAGGCCGGCTGTTATTTTGTGGTGTTCCCCCATTTTTTGTTCATTTATCCTTTAGAGTGAGCCAATGTTTTAGTCCTTGTTTCCTATCGACCAACACTGCATACTGAGAGTGGAGTTTTTGAAAATTTACCCTCAGATTTTTATGCTGTTCTCTTGCTAAAAAGGTAGATATACTATCTGGCCCCAAAGCTGCTATCAATAGCACAAATGAGCTAGCCATTGAGTCCCAAGTGTACAAGAAGAGGTGCGTGTTCCTGCCCCTCCAATCTTTCGCCTGGGAGCCGGGGGGGGAGGGGGGTGCGGAAGCTGACCACCTGCTATATCCTCCTCACAGCCCTGGAAAGGTCAGAACTTACTGTCTAGGGCAAGGGTTCTGTAAATTTCAACCAAAAAAATAATTCAACTGGAATGAGTAAGAAGCTGTATAACTTGAAATAAACAGACACAAGTGTGCTGCTTTGAGACTGGTTTGCAGTGCAAGAAAAGGCTTATGCAGCTCCTAAGGGGTTAACGTATGTATTTAAACACTTCTCCAAAGAAGAAATCAAAATCATTTTATGTAAAAAAAAATAGTTGGGAAGCGAAATGGTTAACTGCTCTTCCATCTGTGAGTATCTCTCTTCACTCCTGCTCTGCTATTTTAGACTTCCCGGTCTCACATGTTAATCAGTAACAATCACTAATCTACATAGCTGAAGATGACGAGCCCTGGCTGCCATTAGTCGCTCTCAGCTATCAGCGGTTGATGAAAATGGTGGATATTTAACCACCGTAGTCAGTGATCAGCCACGGTTTAATGAGAAGCCTGAAATGGATTAAATTCCTTTCAATGATAAGCATCAGCCCCCAGTCCTGTCCATCCCTCTTGAGTAAAGCCATGAACGTCTACTCGGGTCTCAGTTGTTGCTGCCACAATAGCCGACATATCTTTTGTGGCATTAACGGATCGGGGAACAATGTGTGAGAAGGCTGGGCCGCAGGTTTCCCACACGGCCGATCAGGTCCTACACCCCCCGGGAGACTGCTCAGTGGAACCTGTGGTGGCTTGAGCACAGCTGATCCCATCTTGATTTGCTTTTCAGTGTGCTCCTGTGGGTAAAATCCTTTTGTCCCATGAACGAGAGGTGTGGCAGGCGATTAAATCACTATGTCATATGACGGTCAATTCCATGGGGATTAGGGCTCTGTTTTCAGATATTAGTTTTTTAGAGAGGGCTCATTTACATTCTACAGCTGGTATGAGGTTCACTTGCCCTGGAATTATGTTGCAACTACTCAACTGCAAAATGGAAACTTTGCTTTATCGCTCACTGTAGATTTAAAGGCACAGTATCCTTCTTCATCGAGTACTTCACCAGATTTTAAAGATACAAGGAAAAATAAGCCCGCTTAGCATTCCTTTAAAAGTTTATTTTCACTGCGACAGAAACAGCACCTCCTTTTATATATTTCAGTCACAGACGCCACAGATAAATAGCTACAAAAAAACAGTTGCCTAATTAATGAGACACTTTTAACCAGCATTTGAAAGAATGCGATAAATGTTTTAATTTTTCATGATCCCATACTGTGATAATTGGCTTCAGAAAAGAAACCTTAAGTACAGCTAAGTATTTCAGAGCATATTTAATTCAAACACCCAGGCTGCATGCACAGGTCTAAAAAATTCACTTTTTTTAAAGCAGGTTAAATAAGATATTATGTGACTGGTTTTAAAAAATCCTAAAAGGAACATTACGAGTGACACAATTATCATGTGAAGTTAGAAATGTTTATGGAACAACTGAGGTCAGCTTAACACTCATCGCTGCTGTACTCGTCGAATGAATTTGCTGTGGTGACGTCAAATGGAGTGGGGTGCTTGGCGATTCTTTTTCTTCAAAATCATATTAATAAACACAACACAAATGCTGCGTGTCCTATAAACAATAAAGATGAACAAATTATTCTTGGTTAATAAAGACAGAAATTTGGCTACACAATTGATAGATTTAGTGAGCCAAATTAAAAGATACAAAGCAGCTCTCATTAATTACAGGCGGGAGCACTTCAGATAAGTGGAGCATGTTTTTCTGGGATGCTAAGTTTTAGTGGAGTGTCGTTAAGGACATGGGTGCTGACTGTGTGAATCGACTGAGCATTGTTCTTTTTTTCTTTTTTTTTTACCCCACATGCATTGAAAGACAAATCCTAATCAAGGGGCTTTCAGGCTGTCAGCAGCTAAGGCTCTCAGTGTGGCGCATATCAAACTGCCGTCAAGCCATTGTAATAATGACAGCTGACTTCATGCAGCAATGAGAACAGTTTTGTACATAACTCTACAGCACAAAGGCAGGCAGCTGCGGCCTTAACCCTTTCCAATCCAAACCATTTAGCATAGCAGTGCGAGCGAGATTGTACAACCCCCGTATTGGAACAAGTCGTGTTCTGGAGATGTTTACAAACTTACTTTGAATGTACAATTGACTCCAGGAGAGCTGGTGCAGACATATGATTCCAATGCACCACAACCCTTTCCGTTGCCCCCCCCCCCCCCCACCATTGTACAGAATTGTTCATCCAAGCATAACGGGTAAATACTTCAACTTGATCCATGTGGACCACTTTCCCAATTTTCTCATGCTTTTAGCGCTCAGCACGCAGAATATTGTCCGTCCTAACATGCAGAGGAAAGTTCAGGTGCAAAGACCTTTTTGTGGAATGAAACTTTGTTAATTATTTGAAAAAAAGTGTAAAGTTGTTGTGCGTTGTTTCGATTCGATTTCAGGCCTTCCAATCAGGAGCAACGCTCACGGGGAGTGTATCTCGGGATATCACTGGTGTACAGCCCGTGATTTTGTTATCCACAGTTTCCTGCGATTTCCTGACACTTAAAAAAGAAAGACAGAACTTGCATTTATATAGCGCCTTTCATGACCTTTGGACGTCGGAAACGCTTTACAGCCAAGGAAGTACTTTTGAAGTGTAGGTACCGTTGTAATGTAGGAAACACATCAGCCAATTTACACACAGCAAGCTCCCACAAACAGCAATGGAATAAATGGCCAGATCATCGGTATTAGGTGTTGGTTGAGGGATAACTGTTGACCAGGACACCAGGGAGAACTCCCCTGCTCTTCTTTAAATAGTGCTGTGTGATTTTTTTGCATCCACCTGCGAGGGCATTTGGGGCCTTGGTTTAATGTCTTATCCAAAAGGCAGCATCTCTGACAGTGCAGTACTCCCTCGGTACTGAACTGAAATGTCGGCCTGCATTATGTGCTCGTCTCCAAAGTGGGGCTTGAACCCATGACCTTCTCGACTCAGAGTGAGAGTGCTACCCATTGAGCCATAGATGACACTATCAGAAGCGTGCATGTCCTAAGATTACTATATCTTAAGACCTTTTTGTGGCATGCAACTGATGTTAATTATTTGAAAATAGTCGTTTAGTTTTGTTTGGATCGATTTAAAGGCTCCCAGCAGGGAGCAGCGCTCACAGGGCAAGGTATCTTGGGAAATCACGGGTGTGCAGTCGGCACCTCTGCCCACCGGAGGCGCTAGATCGCAGAATCATCCCTTCTATGAATTAGTTAGTGGGCTGAAGTCCCACAAATATCTGAAAAGTGATCATTTTTCTACTCAAGCCACAGAAATCATAATTTAAACAGAATAATAATCCAAATGTAACATTTATTTTACCAAAGTATGCTACTGTGTATCTGATTTCAGAAGAAAACAGCTTTCTAAATATAAGTGTTCTGCTGTAGCTGGTGGAGACTGTCTAGAACTTGTTTCCATCGTGTTTTCCTACATTACAACAGTGACTACACTTCAATATTACTTCATTGGCTGTGAAGTATTTATGTGCATATCTTCTCATTGAAAATAACCTGGATTTTCCGCTGATGGTTGCTGGCAGAAAATGTCCCACTGGGACTTAAGAACATAAGAAATAGGAGAAGGAATAGGCCATTCAGCCCCTCGAGTCTACTCCGCCATTCAATAAGATCATGGCTGATCATTGATTTCAACTCCACCTTTCCCACCCGATCTCCATATCCCATGATTCCCCTAGACTCTAAAAATCTATCTATCTCAGCCTTAAATATATTCAGGGAATCCCACATTGTGGTCCATGTAGTTTGTAGGGGCTGGACAAGTAGTGGCTGAACAATAAGGGAGTCAAGGGTTATGGGGAGAGGGCAGGGAAGTGGAGTTGAGGCCAAGATCAGATCAGCCGTGATCTTATTGAATGGCGGAGCAGGCTCGAGGGACCAAATGGACTACACCTGCTCCTATTTCTTATGTTCTTATGTTGAAGCACTTGCCTCAAATGGATGGACCCTTCATTTAAATATTGATGGTGGGGCTATCCTTCATGCTACTTCCCACTGTTCCAGGATACAGGATGTCAGATCGTGATCATGCCCATGTGAAAGAGGCAGTCAGGGTTGTAATTATATGGAAGGTCATGATTAGGTTAAGTTGAGTGTTTTTCAGCCACTCTTGTCCCCAATTTTCCTCTGTTGGCACTGAGGTTCTCTTGAGTCTTTATGCCAAATCTGGGTTAGCTTCTGCCCTTCCTCACACCATGACTGGCACCAATGGATTTCTAATGGAAGCACTCTCTCTCTGGAAGGAAAGGAAGGCCAACAAAAAGGATGCGAGGTTGTTCAGGCCGTGTAAGAGGTACTCTGTGCCCATCCACAGGCATCTGCAGATAGGTGAACATAGAGACAATGAGGGCAGCTTGAGGCTCCTATTCTCGAAGAAAGCTGGGACAGCAGGCGGCAGGCACTTGAATGGATAGAGAAAAGCCAAATGGACATTCCCTAATGATTTGATGTTTGCTTCTTCAGTGGGGACAACAATGTTGTTTAAGCTTGGGTTGCTGTCTGGTCCTTCAGGCTGCTACAGCCTTTGGAATACTGCAGTAGCATTAGTCAGTTCCTGTATCTTCTCCCCTTTCCCCAATGGTGAGCTTTCAAGCGTGGGTGGCAATACCACTGGAATATTTAAATGGACACAGCCTTTGAAGAATTAACCAGGGTCAGCGTCAGTTACTTTGGGCAGGTGGCAAACCTGCACTGCCATATTCGTACCAGTTATTGCGTCAGTGAAGAAATTTTAGACCAGAAAGTCCAGCTTGAATTTTGACTGTAGGAGTGCTTACATAATGTTCTATAATGAAATTGAGGTGCGAGTTAGAGATTAATCATTCCATCAAGGGACTCAGATATCACTATAAACTGCAAGAACAAAACATTTCAAATTATATTTTTTGTTTTATAAATTGTTCTTTGGCACTGTAACTTTGCTGTAAATGTTGGGAAGAAGGGAAAAAGAAGTAGTCAAAAATATTAGGGACATTCAAAATGCAGCTGGATGCTTTAGGAGTTGTGGTACCAGAGGGATGAGTTTCAATGGATGCCATTGTCTTTATTCATCCTTGTAATTGAACGAAATAACAAAGTTTTATGATTATGAGATAAATTGATGATGCTTGATATAAAGAGTAACCACATTATTTAATAGGTACTGTATTTCAATAATGATGTGTTTTAGGGTCTGTTACAGGAGAATAGCAAATGATACGTACATCTCTGAAATGCTGCGTTGCAGGCATAGTTGCTGCAGCTTCATGAACACCACCTAACAAGAATTGGCCTATATTTTCACTAATGGTCTTTGCACAGCAACATCAACTTAGTCACAGGGGATGGAACTTTTAAGATAACAGGAGGACCACTGACATGCAACTCAAAGCTTCTGGCAGGCATAAATTAAATTGAAAATTTAGCACAATTTATCAGAAGATGGCACTATAAAAATCCTGCCCTATTGACTTTGTAATTTAGAAGAACCTTTGAGTCTCTCATGGAGCTTACATTTAATCTGCTCCTTTTACAAAACTGCTGCCTTTAAGGGTCAGGCAGCACTAGGACTTTCTCTCACTTTCTTCACCCACTTGAACACCTCCAGCAGTGCCTGTAGCTTGTCCTCCCATGGTAATGATGGTCTGCTCAAAGGTCACGTGCACATCTCGTGTGCTGTGTTCTCATTGCTTTCAGACAGTGCCAGGCAAGTTGGAACTTGGACCCATACTTTCTTCATGGCAGAGGGATACATCTTCTTGCTACGAGGAGCAAGTGTTGTGCTGGTCTGTGAGTTTGAGATGGTCCTCGCATCCTTGGGGACGGGGCCAGCAGACAGGACAGTAGATCTGAAGAGATCTCAGTGTTGGTCATAGTGCTTGCAATGTCCTGGATTGCTGTCCAGAATGGTTAGATTGGGGGCAGGAAATGAAACTGTGCAAGAGCGTGCCAATTTGGCGACATTCTCTCCAGTATTCATCCAATATGGAGAGGTGGAAACTGTGAATCTTCCGCGCATTGTAGTATGTTCAGTGACATCACATAATTTGCTTCAAGTGATAGTTTTCTTCCATTCTTTCTCTGTTCTTTGCTTTTCCCAGACTTACTTTAGACTGTTGCGTGGTCTGTTGCTGTGGAGATGAAAACAGTTTACATGTCAGATATATGTTTATAAGTGTGAGGTGGTACATTTTGGTTGGAGGATTAAGAAGGCCACATATTTCTTGGAAAGTAAGAATCTAAATGGGGTAGAGGGGCACAGGCACTGAGGGGAACAGATTCATAAATCATTAAAAGTAACAACACAGGTTAACAAGTCCCTAAAAAATGCAAACAAAGCACTGGGGTTCATTTTTCGAGGAATGGAATTGAAAAGCAGAGAAGTTATGTTAAACTTGTATAGATCCTTGGTTAGACTACACAGTTCTGGTCTCCATAAATACAAAAAAGATTTAGAGGCACTGAAGAAGGTGCAAAAAAGATTTGCAAGAATTATACCAGAACTGAGAGGTTATAACTATCACAAAAGACTGGAGCTCTTCTCTAGAAAAGAGCATGGTGACCTGACAGAGGCCTTTAAAATTATGAAGGGGTTTGGTAGAGAAGATGGGGCCAGAACTCAGGTACGCACGAAAGCTGTCACACCTATGAGTTTCTCACCTGCTTTTACCACTGGGATCCATGAGGCCATGATCGATTTTCAGGACTTTGAAATTTTTTCAAAGTCCCACCGGAAGTCGGCCAATGTGGGGGCGGGAGATCGACAGGAAGGCAAGCTGAGGGGTTGGATTTGGGTCGGGACCGGGACTCCGCCGCTGTCAATCAGCAGTGGCACGGTGGTGATGTCACAGCGCGTGTGCGTCACCACGCTCTCTCCCCTCCGTCAAAGGGGAGAGAATATGTCACTTTTTATCTTTGACCACTGAGCCACCAGGGAGGGTTTCGGCTGGGCCAGTGACCTGGAACTCAAGAGGGGGCAGCCAGGCTGCCCGTTGGTGGCCTGGCCGAACCCGTGGGCAGTATCTTGCCAGCCGATTGGAAAGTCGGCCGTCAAAAATAAATTATGGCGGCCGCAGCAATGGACCCTCCCCTTGAAGGGCCACCGCACTGCCGGGCAGCACGCACCCCGGATAAGGTCCTCAGACAGGAAATGCTGTCGGGGACACTGCCCGGCAGGTCATCGATTTTTTTGTGCTGAATTTCGCTCGGTTAATTTTGCAGGTGAGGGAGAATGGCGGTGCGCGTTCTGATGATGCGCTTGCGGCGGTCATCAGCATCGGGGCAGAATCGGGTCCAGGCCGAAAAATCCCCGACCTGAATTTGGGTCTGGGCGAGCATTTGATCACAAAGCGGCGGCCACGGGATTCCGATGCATGGCCGTCGCAAACGGGCAGTAACGGGTCTTTCTGAGACCCTGAATTTCAGCCCCAATGTTTCCACTTGTGGGGGGAGTCCAAAGTTAAGAGTCATAAATGTAAGATTGTCACTAATAAATTCAATCAGGAATTCAGGAGAAACTTCTTTAGCCAGCGAGTGGTTAGAATGTGAACTTTGCTACCACATGCAGTAGTTGAGATGAATAGCATAGATGCAGTTAAAGGAAAGCTCGATAAGTACCTGAGGGCAAAAGGAATACAGGGATATTGTGATAGGGTAAGATGAAGTATGATGGAAGGAGGCTTGTGTGGAGCATAAATACCAGCAGGGACCAGTTGGACCAAATGGCTTTTTTCTGTGATGAACGTTCTAAGTAATTCTATGTTTATGTGTGCCTTTTGTGTGCAGGATGTGCCGTTCCAGAGGGACTGGTTATTGTTCGAAGTTGTGGAATGTCATTTGTCCCTACAGGAAGTGTGCACTCTGGAACTAGCTGTTGACTGAGGTTAAATGTATTTATTAGCTGCTAGAAGGACAAGATCTTCCCCTTATGGAGAAGCTGATCCAGGCTGATGATATCCTTCTCATTTAGGTTCAGATTTCACTTGTGGCAAGTGCCCTAGGGGTACTTTGTTGTGCATGATTGGAGTTCGGGCTGACAGACCTATTTGGGTCTGAGTACAGTGCAGGCCTCTTTCCAGATTGATGATGTTCTTATGATGATGGAGTGCTTCTACCCACCTTTTGGTCTCGTGCTATGGTCATTGGAAGGGGGCGTGGCCATGGATTCCGTGGCAAGGCTGTGTAACAAGCCATATACCCCTAAACTCTCTCACCTCTGAGTCAGAAGGTTGTGCATCGAAATCTCACTCGAAGACTCGGGTACGTAATCAAACATTGTGAAGATCTTTGGCTATGGCTGTGTGCAATGGAAGTGTAGTGTGAGTCATAGGAAATATGTGCTAGATGTACAATTGTTATTGTATTTCCAGCAGATCTCCTGTGCCATTGGATGCAAACAACATGGCCCAATTTTCTCAGTGCACAATGTCGATTGGTCCAATACACCCAAACACAGGAACAGGAAAATCTACTCTGCTAAGGCCAAGCCCAAGCTTTGAAAGAGGCAGAGGTCTCCAAGTAAAAAACATCAATGAAGCTGCTCAAAGAAAGAAAAGATAATTTTATAGATAAGTTTATTGCACATAATTTGATACATATATATAATATATTACTGTGAAATATGTACTTTATCATGTTTTCATTCATTTAAAACTTTATCTTGAACCTATAGTTGAAATGCTGAAGAAGGAAAAATGGTGACTGAAAATATTTTGCAAAAGGTATTTAGAGCAATTTGATTGCTTGTGTTTCTGGCTCTTTTATTGGTACACATTGCTGACTGGTGATTGTTGATTAGTTTTTATGGGAAATGCTTTGTGCTTAATAATTGTTTTTTTTTTGTTCTGACCTTTGACTGGCAATTTGTAAAGTTCTCCAATTGAAATGGAGCGCTGTTTTATGAATGTAAAATCTGAGTGAATTAGGTGATTCGAATGCAGCCCTTTGCATTGGACAGCATATGACATCATGGCTCAGTGGGTAGCACACTCGTCTCTGAGTCAGAAGATTGTGGGTTCAAGTCCCACTCCAGGGACCTGAGCACATAAATCAAGGTTGACACCCCAGTGCAGTGCTGAGGGAGTGCTGCATTGTCGAAGGTGCCATCTTTCAGATGAGATGTTAAATTGAGGCCTCGTCTGCTCTCTCAGGTGGACGTAAAAGATTTCAGGGCACTATTTCGAAGAAGAACAGGGGAGTTATCCCTGGTGTCCTGGTCTATATTTAGCCCTCAAATAACATAACAAAAACAGATTATCTGGTCATTATCACATTGCTGTTTGTGGGAGCTTGTTGTGCGCAAATTGGCTGCTGTGTTTCCCACATTACAACAGTGACTACACTCCAAAAGCACTTCATTGGCTGTAAAGTGCTTTGAGATGTCTGGTGGTTGTGAAAGACACGATAGAAACGCAATAAGTCCCTGGGGCCTGATAGTCTGCATCCCAGAGTACTTAAGGAAGTGGCCATAGAAGTAGTGGATGCATTGGTGATCATTTTCCAACAGTCTATTGACTCTGGATCAGTTCCTATGGACTGGAGGGTAGCTAATGCAACACCACTTTTTAAAAAAGGAGGGAGCGAGAAAACGGGTAATTATAGACCGGTTAGCCTGACATCAGTAGTGGAGAAAATTTTGGAATCAATTATTAAAGATGAAATAGCAGCGCATTTGGAAAGCAGTGACAGGATTGGTCCAAGTCAGCATGGATTTATGAAAGGGAAATCATGCTTGACAAATCTTCTAGAATTTCTTGAGGATGTAATTAGTAGAGTGGACAAGGGAGAACCAGTGGATGTGGTGTATTTGGACTTTGAAAAGGCTTTTGACAAGGTCCCATACAAGAGATTGGTGTGCAAAATCAAAGCACATGGTATTGGGGGTAATGTACTGACGTGGATAGAGAACTGGAAGCAGAGAGTCGGGATAAACGGGTCCTTTTCAGAATGGCAGGCAGTGACTAGTGGAGTACCGCAGGGCTCAGTGCTGGGACCCCAGCTCTTTACAATATACATTAATGATTTAGATGAAGGAATTGAGTGTAATATCTCCAAGTTTGCAGATGACACTAAACTGGGTGGCAGTGTGAGCTGTGAGGGCGACGCTAAAAGACTGCAGGGTGACTTGGACAGGTTAGGTGAGTGGGCAAATACATTGCAGATGCAGTATAATGTGGATAAATGTGAGGTTATCCACTTTGGGGGCAAAAACACGAAGATAGAATATTATCTGAATGGCGGCAGATTAGGAAAGGGGGAGGTGCAACGAATCCTGGGTGTCATGGTTAATCAGTCATTGAAAGTTGGCATGCAGGTACAGCAGGCGGTGAGGAAGGCAAATGGTATGTTGGCCTTCATAGCTAGGGGATTTGAGTATAGGAGCAGGGAGGTTTTCCTGCAGTTGTACAGGGCCTTGGTGAGGCCTCACCTGGAATATTGTGTTCAGTTTTGGTCTCCTAATCTGAGGAAGGACGTTCTTGTTCTTGAGGGAGTGCAGCGAAGGTTCACCAGGTTGATTCCCGGGATGGCGGGACTGACACACGAGGAGAGATTGGATCAACTGGGCCTTTTTACACTGGAGTTTAGAAGGATGAGAGAGGATCTCATAGAAACTTACAAGATTTTGATGGGACTGGACAGGTTAGATGCGGGAAGACTGTTCCTGATGATGGGGAAGTCCAGAACCAGGGGACACAGTCTTAGGATAAAGGGTAGGCCATTTAGGACTGAAATGAGGAGAAACTTCTTCACTCAGAGAGCTGTTAACCTGTGGAATTCCCTACTGCAGAGAGTTGTTGATGCCAGTTCATTGGATATATTCAAGAAGGAGTTAAATATGGCCCTTACGGCTAAAGGGATCAAGGGGTATGGAGAGAAAGCAGGAAAAGGGTACTGAAGGAATGATCAGCCATGATCTTATTGAATGGTGGTGCAGGCTCGAAGGGCCGAATGGCCTACTCCTGTACCTATTTTCTATGTTTCTATGTAAGTCTTTTCTTTCTTTGAAGTACGATGGGTATCTGAAGAGCATGATAGATGTGCCAATTTCAGAATACAGCTGGATCTTTTATGGCATTGCTCACAATGAATCAGATGGTAAGATGAAGTGTGATGGATAGAGTGTGACAGTATATACGAGGAAGCTTATTGGAAGTATGAAATTTATGCAGGACTTTTAATATATTGTCGATATATCTAGATCTACCTTGTTAAACTTTTACCCTACTGTTCATGCCAAACCCTGAAATTACGTTGGGCCTTACTGCAGCATCAGGCATCATCATTATCCATAATTCTATCAACAGTTCACTTTGAGCAGAGAAAAACTTGAGTATATTTAAAACATATGTTATATATACTTTGATTTTTTAATGACAGTTAGCAGGCTAACTGCTGAGAACTCTATAATTACAATCAGCAACTTACAATTACCAGCAATTACAGTAATGAAGATCTAATGATGTAGCAATAAGAAGAACTGGATGAACTTTGCTTACCGAAGTTTAGCTTAATCATTCATCTTCTCACAGTTTTCGTTAGACAGCCTTGCATCACTCGCCTTCCTCACACAACAGCCAATCCCATTGTTGTTTATAAATCCCTTCATGGCCTCGATTGTCCTGCCTCTGCAATTTATTCCAGCTTGCATGCTCTGTTCTTTTGACTTTGGCCTGCTATGTGTTCCTCCCCCTTCTCTCCTCTGCTCCACCATCAGCGGCAAAGTCATTATGCCTCAGCACTTTGGAAGTGACTTCCTTAAGCCCACCACCTAGCATCGCTTCCCAAATTTCTAATATATATATTCTAATATATATTCTCAAAACCTAGCCCCTTCAATCTTACCTTTATTCACTTCCTCTAACTCTTCTCCACACTCCTCTTTTGTTTCTCGTTCCTCCAACCAACAGCATTGTTGATTAAACACCTCAGGATGCTTTGGCATGACAAAGACACGTTGGCCCTGAAATCCCTGTTCTGGGCTACCAACGGCGATTGGGGTTTTAGGCCTCTTCTGCATGCGCATCAGAGCACGTGCACGCCTGAACGTACGTGGAGTTGGAGCTGGAGTCACGTGGGCCTGGACATCCAATCAAGGTAAAGTATTTTCTCATTCATAATAATGGGAACACCGTAAGTAGGATTATGAATAAGAACCCCCCCCTCCCCCCAAACACCTAAACACAAATAAAAGATAGAAAAAACACCCCACATATTTAAATTAAAATTAATAAATGTGTTAGAAAAAAATATATTTTTCTGATTTTTAAAAAAGTTTTGTCATTAGGGTTTAAAATAAACTTACCTTAGAGGGCAGGGTTTTTAACATAAAAATATGTTCTTAAATTTTATTTTTATATGTTTTACAACTCTTACGCTGGTAAAAGTAGGCTACGCGCCTGCTTTTACCAGGCGCAAGAGTTTTAAGGACATTCGCTGGGCAAGAGATGGGCAAATAGCACAATCTCGCCCTCGCGAATGTCCTACCTGCCGAGATGTGTGCGATCTGTCAAGCCAGAACTTGACAGATTGGAAAAGCCGGTTTTCGGCGCATGCGCATTGCGCGCGGAAAACTGGCTTTTGCGATGCCTCGCCGGGTCCGTACACACCCCGTACCGACCCGGGAAGACCGGGATTTCAGGCACAATATATGTGCAGGTTGCTGTTGTTTGCTGGATCTATGGATTGATTCAGGATGTAAAGTTACCTCGGGCCCGAACTTGGTGGAAGCCAAGGCCCGCTCACGTGCCGTCCAAACAACAGCCGATGGCCGCCGAGAGACCGGGCAGTACTTTGCCAGGATGATCCCTCTAAAAGGAATGGCAGTACCACCCAGCGGCCAAATAGCAGCTGATGACGGCAGCTGACAGGAGTTCTCAATCTCTCGCCAAAGTGACACAGAGGATTGAGTCGGGCCCAGGGAGGGGAGAACATTGAAAAATAAAAATATTCACAATAAAAAAAAACACCATGATATCTTCAGGGAACCCCATTCAGATAAAACGCTGAAAAAAAATAAAATAAAAAAATGATCACTAACCTTTTTTTTGCAGTTCTTCTTTCTTACCATCGTGGTTAGACCTGCCTCCACGTAGCGGTCCTTCCCCCTGCTGCCGCCGACTCCCGCCGACTCCCACCCGCACCAATGTGCCAGCTCGCCGGGCAGGAGGTCACTTACGCAACTTGGCCACCAGAGGCCGTCAGCAGGCGGTTCCCGGCGGTACTCCCCTCCCGTCAGACATTGACCTGGAGGAATCTGTCACTGAAGGGAGAGCGGCGACTAAACTCGATGGCGGCCGGCGGCAGTGGGCAGTAAGGCCACCAATTTCGGCCCCGTACAGTCTTACTTACACATATATCTCAAAAACGACAATCGGGCCCAAATTTCCCCAGGAGTTGCTCCGTTTTTTTTGGAGCAACTTGATTTTTCTGGAATATCTTTTTAGTTGCAATTCTGGCCATTTAATTTGCGCCAGTGTAAGTGAGTTAGTTAGGTTTTTTTTTTAAGTTTAGTTTTTTTTTCAAAAAGGGGCGTTACTAGCCACTTATGCCTGTTTTGGCCATTTAAGCAAGTTTAGCCAGCTAAAAGTTACTCCAAACTAACTTAGGCCAGCGTAAGTGGCCACTCTTGTAGGTTCAGAAAAACCTTACGGTGACTTAAGAAACCAGCGCAGGCAGCCAGAGATGGTGGTGGTGGGGGGGGGCGGGGGTGGAAGGGGACCTTGAAAAGCACTAAACACCTTCACAACAACATTAAAGTAGCATAAATACATTTAAAGCACCAAGCACTAAACAAAGCAGTACACTTGCACCAAACACAAAAAGTAATAAGCAATTAATTAACAAATAAAAAAATAGAAGGAACCCTGCACCTAAAGCACCAAGACCAAAGTAATAAGCAATCAATCAATCAGTAAATAACAAATAAAAATAGAAGTCCTACCTTAGAGAACAGAGTAGGCCGCCGATGAGGGAGCCCATTCGGCCAGGGCAAGGGACGGCGTGCTTCGGGCCCCTCCCACACAGCCTGCAGCACACACACACAGATTCGGCCTGCCAGAAGCTACTGCACATGTGTACAGACTCTAGCGCGCATGTGCAGAGGTCCCGGCCTGTTTTCAGCGCTGGGACCTCCACCCCCAATCCACTGGGCCACGCTACACCACCACCGAGGAGAGGCTGAGGAGCAGCCAGAATCGGGAGGAAGATTTTCGGCGTGCTTGGAGGCGGACAAAAGCGCCGCACCTCGGGTGAGGGCACCAGAAAAAGGGGTTGGGGAAACTTGAGCCCATCGTGCCTTCAGAGGAGCATTATCAGACAAAATTTGAGACCGAGCCACATAAAAAGATATTTATGACAGGGTGACCAAAAGCTTGGTCAAAGAGGTAGGTTTTAAGGAGCATCTTAAATGAGGAGAGATACGTAGAGAGACGGCGAGGTTTAGGCAGGGAATTCCAGAGCTTGGGGCTTATACAGCTGAAGGCACAGCCACCAATGTTGGGGCAAAGGAAATCTGGAATGCACAAGAGGTGAGAATTGGAGGAATGCAGAGTTCTCAGAGGGTTATGGTGTAGATGCGAAGTCATGGAGGGATTTAAACACAAGGATGAGAATTTTATATTTGAGGCATTGCTAGATCGGGAATCATTATAAGTCAGCGAGCGCAGGGGTGATGGGATAACGGGATTTGGTTCGAGTTAGGATACTTTGGCAGAAAATCCCCACCTCTTAATTTGGTTTCAAACCAGCTTTGAAGTAAATAGACTACAAATTCAACCAATACGAATTAAGTATCTGAATTCCTGTTTCAAATCTGGCTCAGATGTCCTCAGCAACTCACTTGATGATTATAGTGTGATACAGTCTGATATGCTCAAGAGAATCATAGAATCATAGAATGGTTACAGCACAGAAGGAGGCCATTCAGCCTGTCGAGCCCGTGCCGGCTCTCTACAAGAGCACTTCAGCTAGTCCCAGTCCCCCACACTTTCCCCGTAGCCCTGCAAATTTTTTTCCTTCAGGTACTTATCCAATTCACGAAAGCCATGATTGAGTCTGCCTCCAGTGCATTCCAAATCCATCTACTCGCTGTGTAAAAAAGTTTTCCCTTATGTTGCCTTTGGTTCTTTTTCCAATCACCTTAAATCTGTCCCCTCTGGTTTTCAACCCTTCTGCCAATGGGAACAGTTTCTCTCTATCTACTCTGTCCAGACCCCTCATGATTTTGAACACCTCTATCAAATCTCCTCTCAATCTTCTCTGCTCTAAGGCGAACAACCCCAGCTTCTCCAGTCTATCCATGTACCTGAAGTCTCTCATCCCTGGAATCATTCTTGTAAATCTTTTCAGCACCCTCTCTGAGACCTTCACATCCTTCCTAAAGTGCGGTGCCCAGAATTGGACACAATACTCCAGTTGAGACCGAACCAGTGTTTTATAAAGGTTTATCACAACTTCCTTGCTTTTGTACTCTATTCCTCTATTTATGAAGTCCAGGATCTCATCTGCTTTTGTAACCACTTTCTCTACCTGCCATGCCACTTTCAACGATTTGTGCACATATACCCCTAGGTCTCTCTGTTCATGCACCCACTTTAGGATTGTACCCTTTAGTTTATATTGCCTCTCCTCGTTCTTCCGACCAATATGTATCACTTCTCATTTTTCTGCATTAAATTTCATCTGCCATGTGTCCGCCCATTTCACCAGCCTGTCTATGTCTTCTTGAAGCCTATCATTATCCTGTTCACTATACTTCCGAGTTTTGTGTCATCTGTAAATTTTGAAATTGTGCTCTCTACTCCTAAGTCCAACTCATTAATATACATCAAGAAAAACAGTGGTCCTAGTTCCTTCCTCTAGTCCGAAAAACAAGCGTTCACCACTACTCTCTGTTTCCTGTCACTTAGCCAATTTCATAACCGTGCTGCACTGCCTCTTTTATTCCATGGGCTTCATTTATATTATTCAAGAGTAATTGCTGTGTAAAAACTAATGAGATCAAATTTCATTTGGACAACGTAACAGGTTTTACATTACTAAGTTTTATCAATTGTTTGTGCTCTATATTCTAACCCTTTTTCCCACTATTGAAGTTTATGCCTCTTCCCCCATCCACCATGCTATCTTCTTAAGCTGTTAGTGTAGGACATTCTGGGCTGTGTGGTTGCAGTTGCTGATATACTGTTTTATAAATGGCTGACATGAAGCATGCTTTTGCAGGTGGAACTATTCATAACAGCTTCTCCTCCCTCTCTACTCCCTTTCTCGTTGGATCCCTCCATTGCCATTCAACACTGTATTACGCAGCTTGGCCACAAACTGTTAAAATTTAGCATTCGCTACATAAGAAATGACTGCAAGATCATCCCTAGTGTTTCCTGTGGGTTCAATCCCTTGCCCCCTCTGATTGTTTATCTGCATGCTGCCTCTCAGCGATATTATCTGTAAGCATGGGGTCAGCTTCCATATGTATCCTGATGATGCTCAAACTGTCAGGTTCAGATTAAATAAGGGGAATTGAATCAGAGACGAAAGTAAGTTTCTGGATGAGGAAGAACATAATGGCTTCTGCCTTGCCAATGTTGAACATCTACAGAAGGTTCTGGCTAATCCATGATTTGATGTTCGACAAGCAATTGAAAAAGCGCAGTAACACTCGTGGACTCAGTGGTGTTGATAAATCTCGTGTCATATCAGCTGAGCCCTCGCTTACGAATAATGCAGACGAGGAATAAGAGGACGCTTGGGATGGAATCCTGAGGAACACTGGAGATGATCGGGTGGTGACTCCACAGAAATATTTGGGCCAACTTGTTCTACAAATGTTTGTGATATCAATTCAATTTGAAATCGGTACAAATGAAATTTCAGGTTGGGTAGCAATGAAGCTTCACCTAAATCTCATTCTCTGGAAAAATAATTCTGTGCTCAAGTTCCTGGTGTAAAGATTACACCCATAGAATGGGCTTTTAATAGAATGGTCCCTAAATCATGGGTTGTGCACGACTGAATTTCCAGTATGACACCCCAGTGGGTGAAGCACCCAGTTAGAGCATCAACTTGTAAAGTTGCACCTCGATTTTGGCAAAGGGAAAGTTTATCTTAGCAGACCGTTGATTGTATCGGAATTGGAACTACATAAGAATGTTAAACATGCTAATCCTCATTGGATTAATTTCTCAGAGGTAACTGCAAATGTGTTGGGTTCCACTTTAGTTACTTTTGGTAAGACGAAATGCTGGTTCGACCTGCTTCTGGTTATGCGGTATATCATAAACCTTTTCTCAAATTTCATGATACTTTCTGATACAGCTTCATCATAATTTTGAATCGTATTGGCCGAGGACATTTTAATTCACTGACATGAATGAACACAGCCAGCATCAGCAACAGAACAATGCAATGTACTTTTACAGCTATAGTAATCTCAAATGGGTACAGTAGCATAGTGGTTATGTTACTGGACTAGTAATCCAGAGACATGAGTTCAGATCTCATCATGGCAGCTGTGGAATTTAAATTCAGTTAATTAAATAAAATCTGGAATAAAAAGCTAATATCAGTAATGGTGACCATGAAACTACCTGATTGTAATTAACAACTCATCTGATTCACTAATGTCCTTCCTTTAAGGAAGGAAATCTGCTGTCCTGACCTGGTCTAGCCTATATGTAACTCCAGAACCACAGCATTGGGGTTGACTCTTAACTGCCCTCTGTGGTTCGAGAAGGCAGCTCACCACCCCCTTCTTAAGGGCAATTAGGCACGGGCACTAAATGCCGGCCTTGCCAGCGACGTCCACATCCCATGAATGAATTTTTAAGACATGGAATCATTTGGTGTTATTTTTGCAGATCTCATAAGGCTATATGAAAGCTTTCACTATATAAAGAAATTCTAGTCAAAACCTGGCCAAAAAAGTCTGCTTTCACTTAGCTCCTTCAGACTCCTTAATGTGTTATGGATGTACTTTTCCAGCCTAACTACATTGTTATCTACGGGTTAATCAGTATGTTAATACATTATCAATATGTACTTATGTGTACAGTTTGCGCAATCCACATATATGCAAATCTGATCGAAATAAATCTTTACAAGTCTCTTGTTTGTCCTTGACTTTGTTCTGGTGTAGCCATTTCTGTTGTGATTAGCCAGTGTGGAGTGTGTTGCTAAACTGTAACTCAGGCAAGGGGTTCGGATGATATTATAAACTGCAAGTGCCTGCCCAGTTTACAAAGTTATTGCAACTGTTGTGATTATGTTGCACATTATTCTGCTAACTATTATGTTTTATAGTACACATAATTTTTTCAACGTTCTCTTGTTTTCAACCCCCTCCATGACCTCGCCCCACTCTACCTGAGTAATCTCCTCCAGCCATCTTCCCTGCATGCGTCCTCTGCTATTCTGACACTCTCCGCTTCACCATTGGAAGCTACTCTTTCAGCCGTTGTGCCCGTACTCTCTGGAACTCCATCCCTAGGTCACTCCACCTCGCCACCTCCCTCTCTCATTTTAGAAACCTACTTCATCTTCAAACATGACTTCACCCACTCCCCACCACCCTATCCCACCTAATTACCTTCTGCATTTTCCCTTTATCCTCCCTGCTCAGCACCCACCAGTTTTCTCTCTCACTGGTAGAGCACTTTGAGAAGTCTCCCTCTACATGAGGTGTGCTACAGAAATGCACATTGATGTTGCTGTTAGATTTGTTCCTTCCACTTCTTGTTTTCAACCATGGTCATGTTTCACTACGTGGTTGGTAGTTACCCTGTTGCCTGATAAAAGTACTCCCAGTAGGACACTTCAGGTGAAAAAGGATAAGATAATTGTTTTGATCAGAGCATTCTTGTTATCTGTACAAACCGTCCGCACATGACAGGATTTCATGGCACTTTTGGCAATGCAGTTGGTCGAGAGTCCTGAACACGTGCTTGCGGCTGTAAAGGAAGTTCAGTATTTGAAGGGTTAAGTATTGATCCCCTTCTCCTTATTCTACTTCGATGACCATGTATAGAATTGAATATTTATACTATCCTCTATTGATTTTTTTTCCAGTCTCAAAAGGAAAAAAAGCCACCTGTGCTTGCATAGCTGTTAAGCTGAAGTCTGAGCTCTGTCTCCTTTCTGGCCATAACATTCATTTTATTGACATTTGCTGATCTCTCGGCTTCACTCGAGCTTCATTTCCATGGCTACTGTGACACAGGAGTTCATGCAGTTCATTTGTCACCAATTGTCACCATTTGTTCTGCCTTGTATGTTCACTGAGTTGTGTCACAGTGATGCAAGTCAAGTAAGAGAGGCTTTCTAATAAGCCAGACTTCCCTGCAGAGAGGACGCTAGGAGCACTTGGTATAAGCTGGCATTTGTAACTTATTCATCCTTGATCCGGACAGCCTGGTGCAAAGAAAAAAAGGTTAACTCGAAGTACTTCAAAATAAAGTTGAAATCAGCAGCAATATAGCTAAATTTCCGACCGAGGTCTCTGGAATTCCCTCCCTAAACACCTCTGCCTCTTTATCTCCAAACTTCTTTCAGGCCATTATTCCAACCTATTCTTTGACCAAGCTTTTGGTCATTTCTCCCAATATTTCCTTCTTTGGCTCAGCTTCCATTTTTCAATTACGCCTCCATGAAGAGCATTGGGATGATTTCTGTGTTAAAGATAAATGTAGATTGTTGTTGAGATGCTTTACTGTCATCATGATTCATGTATGAATATATGGCCAGTTGTGGCTCAGTGGGTAGCATGCTTGCCTCTGAGTCAGAAGGTTGTGGTTTCAAGTCCCACTCCTGGGACTGGAGCACATAAATCTACCCAGACACTCCACAGAAGTGCTGAGGGAGTGCTGCATTGTTGGAGATCTTTTGGATGAAATGTTAAACCGAGGCCCCATCTGCTCTCTCAGGTGGACGTGAAAGATTCCATGGCACTATTTCAAAGAAGAGCTGGGGAGTTATCCTCGGTGTCCTTGGCCAATATTTATCCATAGAACATAAGAATTAGGAACAGGAGTAGGCCATTCATGGCTGATCTGGCCGTGGACTCAGCTCCACTTACCCGCCCGCTCCCTGTATCCCTTAATTCCCTTACTGGTTAAAAATCTAACTATCTGTGACTTGAATACATTCAATGAGCTAGCCTTAACTGCTTCCTTGGGCAGAGAATTCCACAGATTCACAACCCTCTGGGAGAAGAAATTCCTTCTCAACTCGGTTTTAAATTGGCTCCCCCATATCTTGAGGCTGTGCCCCCTAGTTCTAGTCTCCCCGACCAGTGGAAACAACCTCTCTGCCTCTATCTTGTCTATCCCTTTCATTATTTTAAACGTTTCTATAAGATCACCCCTCATCCTTCTGAACTCCAACGAGTAAAGACCCAGTCTACTCAATCTATCATCATAAGGTAACCCCCTCATCTCCGGAATCAGCCTAGTGAATCGTCTCTGTACCCCCTCCAAAGCTAGTATATCCTTCCTTAAGTAAGGTGACCAAAACTGCACGCAGTACTCCAGGTGCGGCCTCACCAATACCCTACACAGTTGCAGAAGGACCTCCCTGCTTTTGTACTCCATCCCTCTCGCAATGAAGGCCAACATTCCATTCGCCTTCCTGATTACCTGCTGCACCTGCAAACTAACTTTTTGGGATTCATGCACAAGGACCCCCAGGTCCCTCTGCACCGCAGCATGTTGTAATTTCTCCCCATTCAAATAATATTCCCTTTTAATGTTTTTTTTCCCAAGGTGGATGATCTCACACTTTCCGACATTGTATTCCATCTGCCAAACCTTAGCCCAATTGCTTAACCTATCTAAATCTCTTTGCAGCCCCTCTGTGTCCTCTACACAACCCGCTTTTCCACTAATCTTTGTGTCATCTGCAAATTTTGTTGCACTACACTCTGTCCCCTCTTCCAGGTCATCTATGTATATTGTAAACAGTTGTGGTCCCAACATCGATCCCTGTGGCACACCACTAACCACCGATTTCCAACCCGAAAAGGACCCATTTATCCCGACTCTCTGCTTTCTGTTAGCCAGCCAATTCTCTATCCATGCTAATACATTTCCACTGACCTTTATCTTCTGCAGTAACCTTTTGTGTGGGACCTTATCGAATGCCTTTTGAAAATCTAAATACACCACATCCATCGGTACACCTCTATCCACCATGCTCGTTATATCCTCAAAGAATTCCAGTAAATTAGTTAAACATGATTTCCCCTTCATGAATCTATGCTGCATCTGCTTGATTGCACTATTCCTATCGAGATGTCCCGCTATTTCTTCCTTAATGATAGTTTCAAGCATTTTCCCCACTACAGATGTTAAACTATCGGCCTATAGTACCTGCCTTTTGTCTGCCCCCTTTTTTAAACAGAGGCGTTACATTAGCTGCTTTCCAATCCGCTGGTCCCTCCCCAGAGTCCAGAGAACTTTGGTAGATTATAACGAATGCATCTGCTATAACTTCCGCTATCTCTTTTAATACCATGGGATGCATTTCATCAGGACCAGGGGACTTGTCTACCTTGAGTCCCATTAGCCTGTCCAGCACTACCCCGCTAGTGATAGTGATTGTCTCCAGGACCTCCCTTCCCACATTCCTGTGACAGCAATTTCTGGCATGGTTTCTGTGTCTTCCACTGTGAAGACCGAAGCAAAATAATTGTTTAAGGTCTCAGCCATTTCCACATTTCCCATTATTAAATCCCCCTTCTCATCTTCTAAGGGACCAACATTTACTTTAGTCACTATTTCCGTTTTATATATCTGTAAAAGCTTTTACTATCCGTTTTTATGTTTTGCGCAAGTTTACCTTCGTAATCTATCTTTCCTTTCTTTATTGCTTTCTTAGTCATTCTTTGCTGTCATTTAAAATTTTCCCAATCTTCTATTTTCCCACTAACCTTGGCCACCTTATACGCATTGGTTTTTAATTTGATACTCTCCTTTATTTCCTTGGTTATCCACGGCTGGTTATCCCTTCTCTTACCGCCCTTCTTTTTCATTGGAATATATTTTTGTTGAGCACTATGAAAGAGCTCCTTAAAAGTCCTGCACTGTTCCTCAATTGTGCCACCGTTTAGTCTGTGTTTCCAGTCTACTTTAGCCAACTCTGCCCTCATCCCACTGTAGTCCCCTTTGTTTAAGCATAGTACGCTTGTTTGAGACACTACTTCCTCACCCTCAATCTGTATTACAAATTCAACCATACTGTGATCACTCATTCCTAGAGAATCTTTTACTCTGAGATCATTTATTATTCGTGTCTCATTACACAGGACCAGATCTAAGATCCCTCAATCAACATCACTCAAAACAGGTTATCTGGTCATTATCAGGTTGTTGTTTGTGGGAGCTTGCTGTGTGCAAATTGGCTGCTGTGTTTCCTATATTAAAACAGTGCCCACACTCCAAAACTATTTCATTGGCTGTGAAACGCTTTGAGACATTCGGTGACCGTGAAAGGCGCTATATAAATGCAAGTCTTTATATGCCTGCTGGTGGTCCCATTAGCTCCCCTCCCCATTTCTCGGCATGTAAGTTTGAGTGCGCTCAAAAATGGGTTGCAGTGCACCTGACTGGATAGGCCCAAGGCTCATGCAATATTGGGTTTGAATGTGGAGCTGGAAGGTGTACTCTTGCTCTATTTGCAACACTTACCTTGTTAGTTGTGGCCTGCTGCAGCCCCATAGGCAGCGTAGACCCGGTTTTCCTGAACCCAATATTTCAGATAGGGCCTCAAACAGATGTTAAGCCCTTTTGAATATGTAAAGGACCTAACACCTGCTTCAGGCAAGGGCACTGGATGCTATTTCTTTTGCCTACAGCAATAAGGCGGGCGGCGCGTAATGAGCGCATGCTTCCTGCTCATCTTATTGGAGGCATAGGCACCCATTTAGGGCCCAAAAAATGGCACCATCATATTTCTAGGCCATTAAGTCTTCTGTACAATGCACCACTGACCAGCAGAAATCACAGCCAGATAGCTTACTCCCAAGTGTCTCCTAATATCTTTATGTGAACAGTCGCCTTGAGCTGCACTAGACAAGGTCAGGGTAATTCACCTCCACTGGTTCATAGAGAGACGCCAGACTTTCCTTCCGAGGCAGTTCCTCACTTCAGGGAAAGCCTCTGCTCTGTGCCTGATAAGATGACTGGGATTAGTCAGTGACCATGTCACCCCTACACAAAATGTTAGCAGAGTTGCAGTCTTCATTCTCACTGATGAGTCACAATAGACAGCTCAAATTGTTTACAGCTTGCTCTAAGTGGTCAATGAAATCAAAATCTCTATTCTGAACCGCAGTAGCAATCATTGTAATATGAGATCACATTCGCCGTGAAATTTCCTCAAGTCTTCTCCTCCTCTGCGCTGTAACTTTGGCAGAAACCCCAGTTTCGCAAAGTTACAGCGGAACAACTGGAGAAGCCCTGAGGAAATTCCGTCAATTGTCTCCGACTTGATGTCATTGAGTAGTGGTTCATATTATAATACTTCCATCGTCTCAGACTGAAACACAATCGCAAGTTAAAAATAACATAAGAACATAAGAAATAGGATTAGGAGTCGGCCAGTTGGCCCCTCGAGCCTGCTCCGCCATTCAATAAGATCATGGCTGATCTTCTATCTCAACTCCATGCCTGCACTATCCCCATATCCCTTGATTCCCTTAATATAAAAGAATCTATCGATCTCTGTCTTGAATATACTCAACAACTGAGCCTTCACAACCCTCTGGGGTATAGAATTCCAAAAGATTCACCTGAGTGAAGAAATTTCTCCTCATGTCAGTCTAAATGGCCGATCGCTTATTCTGAGACTGTGACCCCTGGTTCTAGACTCCCCAGCCAGAGGAAACATCCTCCCTGCATCTACCCTGTCAGGCCCTGTAAACATTTTGCATGTTTCAATGAGATCACCTCTCATCTTCTAAACTCTAGAGAATATAGGCCCAGTCTACTCACTCTCTCCTCAGAGGACAACCCCCCTACCCCTCCCACATCCCAGGAATCAGCAATAATTCACATATGCCATGATATTTAATGCTTCAAAGGAAGTTGAGTTGCATAAAAATTCTAACAATTTACATTCATATAATGTTTGTCTCAGCAGAAAGAAATCTGAGTAATTTATGGAGCAGTGAAGAATATGAACACTAAGCAAGAAAGAGAACAAGTAGAAATGGAATTAGAGAATGGGGCCAAAAGAGTAAGTGAAAAGAAAGGTCTTTAAATCGGCTCTTGAAAGCAGAAAGTAAGACAGAGGGAGTGCCAGGGTTGAAAGTGGATGTAAGAGCGGCCCCGAAATAGCTGACTGGAGAAGACGCGGATCAGTGTCGGAGAAGCAAAGGGTGTGAGTGCAGCCACAGGACTAAAGGAGGCTGCACAAGTAGGGACAAAGATTTTGACATTGATTTGAAAGGGCACAAAACTGGGATGATGGAAATTCAGGACTTGGAGTGGGTAAGGATGTGGACGGTGGTATTCTTGAATGAATTGTTTCGTCTCCCCAAAGGTGTTCAGGGCTCCATATTTTAGATGGGGTCTGGTAGCATCGTGGTTATTTTACTGGAACACCAATCCACAGGCCTGGACTAATGATGCAGATACACGGGTTCAAATCCCACAAAGGCAGTGTGGACTTTAAATTTAATTCAGTAAATCTTGAATTTACAAAAAACTACTGTCAGTAAAGGTGACCATGAAACTACTGGATTATCGTTACAAACTCGTCTGGTTCATTATTATCCTTGAGGGAAGGAAATTTGTCTGGCCTATATGTGACTCCAGACCACAGCAATATGATTGACTCTTAACTGCCCTCTGAAATGGCCTAGCAAGTCAGTTGTTTCAGGAGCAATTCTCAAGGGCAATTAGGGATGGGCAATAAATGCTGGCCTTGCCAGCGATGCCCACATCCCATGACTGAATTAAAATTAAATTCAGGAAACTCGAATCATGAGATAACACACACTTGGAGTATTTAAATTGCTGAAATTTACCACAGTAACAAAGATCTATAATTTTCTGGTTCTGTGTGCAGTCACTGCGGACGAACATTCCATTTTTAAAAAGTTTTTACCGTCGGTCCGTGAGGCGGGCTCTCAATCGATTTTCACCTGTTTGTCCTTTTTTTTGGAGCGGACCAGAAGCCGGCCATAATGTGGGTGGAAGTGCGGCGGTAAGTGCTGGTGAGGGGCGGAAGTGGCGGCGGGACAGATTCTCCGCCGCTGTCACTCAGTGGCGGAGCGATGGTGACATCATTGCACGTCTGTGTCACCACGTAACTCCCCTGCTTTAAAGGGGAGATAATCGGTGAATATTTAGGGTCAGCCACTGGACCACCAGGGAGGGTTTCGGCCGGCCAGCGGCCTGGCACCCAAGAGGGGGTGCCAGGCTGCCTGTGGCGGCCCGGTCGAACCCGGGGGCATAATTGTCCGGCTGGCGTGGAAGTCGAGCTGCAAAAAAAAAAAAAAAATGGCGGCCGCGGCAGTGGGCCCTTACCTTTAATGGCAGCCGCGCAGCCAGGGCTCGCAGTGAGAAGAAAAGGTGCACCGACAGAAAAAGCTGTCAGGGGCACCGCTTGGCGGGGATTTGATTTTTCGGGCTGAATATGGACGGAGGTAGGTGGTCCCGGCAGTGTGCGCATTGATGACGCACTTATGGCCGCTCGGCAGTGGTGGGGCGGAAGTGGGGATCACCAGAAAAAAAACCCTGCCTAATTTAGCTTGCGGCGGCCATTTGACCAGAAATCGGCGGCCATTGGATTCCGCCACATGACCGCCACAAAATGGCGATAATGGGCCTTATCTGGACCTTGAATTTCAGCCCCACCTTGTCCAAACAAAGATTCTTGTTCTACCACCAGAGAATGTGCAAATGCTGGTTGGAAATTGACCAAAGTTGCAAATTGCTCATTTTTAGCGATTCACATTTTTTTAAATCCAAAAGTTGCCTAGGACATCTCGCAGATGGGCAATGGATGGGAATAAAGGAGAATATCAAAAAGCAAGAAGGATCAGAACCCATGTAAAAACATTTCTGATATTCGGTATTTGGAGTGGTTTATCACTTTGGGGGTGCAATATTAGGCCT
Organism: Pristiophorus japonicus; assembly: GCF_044704955.1. Classification (NCBI taxonomy): domain Eukaryota; kingdom Metazoa; phylum Chordata; class Chondrichthyes; family Pristiophoridae; genus Pristiophorus; species Pristiophorus japonicus. The sequence continues at coordinate 117,479,357 of NC_091992.1, forward strand.
GTTTTCAGACCTGAAATTTATTCCACACACACCCGCAATCGGAAGGCCCAAAGCCAGCCTGAAATTGGGCCTTGGGCCTCATCAGTAATATTTGGGTGAGCAGCCAGATCCAGTCTTGGCTCCAAATTTAAATAGATGCATATCAGCCGCTCTCCTCGCTGAGTGAAGTTCTAAATGTTTTCTCACTGAGTGAAAGAGACAGTTGGACACTGATTCAACTCTAGTTGCTCTCACTCTACCTCCTGAGGCAGTAGTAGAACCCTGGGAGCAGGTTATCCACTTGCTTTCTCAGTGGGACAGTTATGCACATATCCTGTGTGGGAAGGGGATCTGATGAAGGGAATAATAGCAATAAATTGTGATTAAAAATATAAATGCAAAACAAAGAAAATAGTAAATGATCTGTAATTATTTTTTGTGGAACAAAGTCCATTACATTCTTGTTGCAAATTTGGGCCTAACCATGGGCCCGAACTTGGTCAAAGTCAAGGCCCGCCCAAGTGCTGCCCAAAAGACTGCCAATGGCCACCGAGAGACCGGGTGGTACTTTGCCAGGAAGATTCCTCTAAAAGAGATGGCAGTACCGCCCGACGGCAAAATAATGACTTACGCCGTAAATCTGGGCGGCAGTGGGCGGGAACTCCTAATCTCGACGGCAAATGCAATCCTCGCCAAAGTGCCGCCGACTATTGAGTCGGGTCCGCGGAGGGGGGGGGAAGACCTAAAAATAAAAATCTTTAAAAAAAAAAACAGTGGAACACCATCAGGGGACCCTATACAGATAAATCGCTGGGAAAAAAAAATTTAAAGATGTTCGCGAACTTTTACTTGCAGGTCTTCTTGCTTACCGTCGGGGTTAGACCTGCCTCCACGCAGTGGTCCTTTCCCCTGCTGCCCATGACCCCCGCCGACTCCCGCCCGGAGGAATCTGCCAGCTCGGCGGGCGGGAGGACACTTGCGCGACTTGGCCGCCAGCGGCTGTCAGCGGGCAGTTCCCGGCGGTACCCCCCTCTCGGCCTGAAGGAATCTGACGAGAGCGGCGGCAAAACGCGGCGGCAGCCGGCGGTAAGGCCACCAATTTCAGGCCCCGAGTCTCGAGTCACTGGTTAGAAAATTAGACCTCAGGTGCCTGTTGTATCATCCCACACCAATGCACCTCCTTCAGGGCGATTTAAGTATCAATTCATGGAGTCCTCCGTTGCTTTGTTTCTTTGCCATCCCAGCCTAGATGACTGTTGAGACTAAGAGGCCGTCAAAAGGGAAGAAGGCCGGTGAAATAGATTTCTTAATAACAAAACAAAGCGTTAAAAAGCAACGATATTTGTACTTTGGGAGTCACACTTGACATGCAGTCCTCCCCGTCGTCACTCCCATCAGAAAGAGATATAGCCTCTTTAAAGACGAGACAAATGAAAGTGATGGACAAAGGGCATTAGCGACTGTGTTATGAAACGTATTTCAAAGGAACAGTTGTGAAGAGTCTGGCTGGAGCCAGGGGTGGCCACCATGGTGTTGCTTCAGGCAAAAGCTCAGTGTGATGTACCAGGCTGCAAAAAGTCAATATTAAACGTCTCTGGGAGCCGATTCCTGTAATCCAGCATGCATCCTGAAGAAAAATTAAAAGTATTCCTGGTACAGGGTACTGAAAAAGAGAATTCACACTGCATTTCGATACATTGACCGAAAGCAGAAAGCAGAGTTCCCATGCTTTTTCTGTCGGAAGCTCACTTTAGACGTTATTGTATATAATATATTCGGAGGTGGGGAAAGAGCCAGACAAATAAACTTTACTGCAGAGGTTTAGCATGGAAGAAAAAAAAAATCATTCGAAAAGTCATCTTGAAAGAAGCTGAAAAATGCTAACCTTGTCAGGGTTAGCTGTTGGATGCTAAAATGTTCCTTGAGGATTAAAGAGATTGGGTTACAGAGTTACGGAAAGCAAACAAAAATTGAATTTTCATTAACACTTTCTGGCCTTTTACAACCTGGCTGCAACATCTTACATTCTCACATTAAAAGCATTTCTCACTAGGTTCCATTCTTCCTCCATTGAAGATCCCATTTATCATATTTTTAACGTGTAAATCTATACCCGTTCGGTTCATTCCATCTTTTATAGTTTGATTTTCCCCTTCTTTTATACACTGTTTCTTAGAATAATCTGCTTTAAGATAAGTATCAAAGTGCTGTGCCCACATCTTTTCCTTGGCTAAGAGATTTATTTTATCTAAGTTCCTATTCATTAAGTCCATAAAACAATACATAAGTCAGTACAGGTGGCAATGTTTGGTCAAAACACTTTACGTAATGTATAAATAAAATAATTTGCTAATTTAATTTTCTGCCTGACTGGTCTTTCGTTTTATCCTTATATTCACGTTCTCTCTTATCCATTCAGTCCCACTGTTCACCCACTATTTACTCAGTTTTCTTATGTATTTTTCTGTGGAACTGTACAGCAGTAGTTTAGTTTTAAGCACTTGAATGCCACATCAGATTAAGAAAATGTTTTGTGCGTTCCAGATGCCATTGCAGCAATACTATACCATAATCATTTTTAATATGCAGTCGATGCAATGTACCCCAGGGAATAACTGAGTGCATCAGTTCCATGGAGCTTCACATCACAGAGCTGCTGATTAGCACTTAATCTTCACCACAGGTGTTCGGCTGGGCATCCAGGCTGTCGAACTAGGCCCAAATTACTGTCATAAATCATCCACCTACTACAGAAAATACTATTCAGGATGAAATGTGTTTCCACACTCTTAACTGGTAGCCAGGGAGCATCATTTGTCCAGCTCTGATTGGTGATAATTTGCACAGTCAAGTCGACTCAAACTATAACAGCTGGTAGAAAGGTCAGAGGTGGCAGGAGGTTCAATTAGATCACTGCTTCTTGATCCATATGTCTTTGGCTACTAGTGACTTCTCCAGCCATCACTGTTCACTTTTACCTCCCGGACGCCATTGCTTCACTTGAATGCCTTTTACATTCAAATTCAGAGCATAGCTGAACCTAATCATCCATTTTAAGGCCACAAAAATATTTAACTCGCCCTCGCTGTTAAACAGCTTTACCGTTTCTAAATGCTTTTTAAAGATTTTTTTAAGTAGTAAAGCTTGTTATTTTACCTGTTGCAGGTTAAAAAAAAAAATTGGCATTAAATCTGAAAATCTAACATAAAGATTTTTTTTAAAGGGAGCGTATAAACTGAAGCCAATGCAGGGATATTAAAAAAAGATCAAGGTTCCAACGTAGTCTGCTCCATAAAAATGTTTTAGAAGCGTGTCACAGCAAATCGCATCTTTGAAATAACTGAAAGTAAAGATAATTATTGGAAGAACTGCAGCTGGCTTGCATGGTGGCTCTCACTTCCTGCAGCGAGAAAATCAGGAACCGCTCAGCGATTGAAGCATTTGTCAGGTGAGAAGTAAGTCATTAGAACATAAGAAGGAGGAGCAAGGGTAGACTATACGGCCCCTCGAGTCTGCTCCACCATTTAATAAGATCACGGTTGATCTGATCATGGACTCAGCTCCACTTCCCCGACCGCTCCCCACATCCCCTTATCGTTTAAGAAACTGTCTATCTCTGTCTTAAATTTATTCAATGTCCCAGCTTCCACAGCTCTCTGAGGCAGCAAATTCCACAGATTAACAACCCTCTGAGAGAAGAAATTTCTCCTCATCTCTGTTTTAAATGGGCGGCCCCTTATTCTAAGATCGTGCCCTCTAGTTCTAGTCTCCCACATAAGTGGAAACATCCTCTTTGCATCCAGCTTGTCAAGCCCCCTCATAATCTTATACGTTTCGATAAGATCACCTCTCATTCTTCTGAATTCCAATGAGTAGAGGCCCAACCTACTCAACCTTTCCTCATAAATCAACCCCCTCATCCCCGGAATCAACCTAGTGAACCTTCTCTGAACTGCCTCCAAAGCAAGTATATCCTTTCATAAATATGGAAAACAAAATTGCACGCAGTATTCCAGGTGTGGCCTCACCAATACCTTATATAGCTGTTGTAAGACTTTCCTGCTTTTATACTCCATCCCCTTTGCAATAAAGGCCAAGATACCATTGGCCTTCCTGATCAATTGCTGTACCTGCATACTAACCTCTTGTGTTTCATGCACAAGTACCCCCAGGTCCCGCTGTACTGCAGTACTTTACAATCTTGCTCCATTTAAATAACAATTTACTCTTTGTTTTTTTCTGCCAAATGCATGACCTCACACTTTCCAACATTTTACTCCATCTGCCAAATTTTTGCCCACTCACTTAGCCTGTCTATGTCCTTTTGCAGATTTTTTGTGTCCTTCTCACACATTGATTTTCCTCCCATCTTTGTATCGTCAGCAAACTTGGCTCCGTTACACTCAGTCCCTTCTTCCAAGTTGTTTATATAGATTGTAAATAGTTGGGGTTCCAGCACTGATCCCTGCGGCACCCCACTAGTTACTGGTTGCCAACCCGAGAATGAACCATTTATCCCTACTCTCTTTTTCTGCTAGTTAGTCAATCCTCTATCCATGCTAATATATTACCCCCAGTCCCGTGAACTTTTATCTTGTGCAGTAACCTTTTATGTGGCACCTTGTCAAATGCCTTCTGGAAGTCAAAATACACCACATCCACTGGTTCCCCTTTATTCACCCTGTTTGTTACATCTTCAAAGAACTCCAGAAAATTTGTCAAACATGACTTCTCCTTCATAAATTCATGCTGACTCTGCCTGACCGAATTTTGCTTTTCCAAATGTCCTGCTACTGCTGCTTTAATAATGGACTCCAACATTTTCCCAACCACAGATGTTAGGTTAGCTGATCTATAGTTTTCTGCTTTTTGTCTGTTTCCTTTTTTAAATAGGGGCGTTACATTTGCAGTTTTCCAATCTGCTGGGACCTCCCCAGAATCCATGGAATTTTGGTAAATTACAACCAATGCATCCACAATCCCTGCCGCTACTTCTCTTAAGACCTTAGGATGCAAGGCATCAGGTCCAGGGGATTTACCTGCCTTTAGTCCCATTATCTTACTGAGTACCACCTCCTTAGTGATTGTGATTGTGTAAAGTTCTTCTCCCCCTATAGCCCCTAGACTATCCACTGTCGGAATGTTGTTAGTGTCCTCTACCGTAAAGACTGATACAAAATATTTGTTCAGAGTTTCTGCCATCTCAATATAGTCTTGACTATATTTCCGATTGAATAGACCCAAGCTAAGTTTTAAAGTAGATTAAGATTAAGAGTTAGAAATTCCATTGCACCCCATTTGGGATGATAACTTTTGAAATCTGTAAAAAGTATTGCCAGGTGATAATCATTTTTTGAACCCTGGGACCTTCAGCATTAGCGCTCCAAGAGGGAAGTGGAGTCCTAAATTCAGTGCTAAGCATTTCTCTGAGGGCGCTAAAGTGTGTGAGAGGGGCGGTAGTGGCAGAGCGCTGAACAATGTGCAGTGCAGTGATACCAGCATCAGAGCTTCCGTCCCTCGCTTAAAAGGAAGGGCCAATGGTGGTTTGCAACATTCTTGTATTCAGTTCTGTGGGGCCAGAGGGCCTGCGCGACTGCCATTACAGCCCCAATCACTCTCAGAGAGTGGAGGGCTCAGACATCGCGCAGCAATGAAACTTCAAAAACTTTCAGCAGGCACCAGACTGGTGCGAAGAATAAAATTTGCCTACCTGAACACCACTGCCTTTAATTATCGCTCCCCGAGCGGCCAGTCGAGGTGACAACGTCGCCTCTTGCTGCCATTGTTGATGCCGGGCGATGCTGCAGGGGGCGGCAGCGAATTTCACATCCGGGGCGGTAACGGGGTGCTGTGCACTTGATGACATCACGATCAACAGGGCGCTAGAGACCGAGGTGGTAAGTGTTAGCATCAGCGCCAAACTGGCAGGGAAATTCGCGGGCATCGCTGAATTTGCCGCACCGGGTCGGTAACCCCCTAGCGCCCCGTTACCGCCCCCTGCAGGCGCTTACAGGAGGCGCAAAGCAGCCAAATTTCCCCCCCTTATAAAGTTCTATTATTCTATAGTCCTGCAAAGTATGAGTGCTAATTGAAAGTGTGTGGATTCAATCTCATAGGTTAAAGGTTTTCAGCTGAACGGGTCATCATTTGCAATTTTAAAATAAATACATCAACCATGATTCATAAATATTAGCTGACATTTTATTAAATTGATAATGCACCATACAAATTATCTTATTTGTTATTAGGCGAACGAGTATAAATGAAGCTTGCCATTTTTGCTGCAAAGTGGTTAATAACTGTGCTCTCAATCAGCTGGTGGCTATAGTTCTGTATTCATATCGCACTGTTGAGCATATATCTTCGTTATTCTTTCAAAGGATCTGTATTGAATCAAATAATTTTAGAATTATATTTCAATCAGAACTTTTTTCTTAGAGTTTTTCTTGCAGTAATGTGTTTCCTGATTGGCCCAAATGCTTGTTTTACTCGTACAGTTGACCTGAAGTAATAAGGGAACACAAGAACAGAAGTAGGCCATTCAGCCCCTCAAGCTTGTTTTTTTTAAATTCATTCAGAGGATGCCGGCAAGGCAAGCATTTATTGTTCATCCCTAATTGCCCTCGAGAAGGCGGTGGTCAGCCACCTTCTTGAATACAACTGAGTGGCTTGCTAGGCCATTTCAGAGGGGCAGTTAAGAGTCAACCACATTGCTGTGGGTCGATTGTCAGATATAGTCCAGAGTGTGTAAGGGCGGTAGATTTCTTTCCCTAAAGGACAATAGTGAACCAGGTGGACTTTTACGACAATCAGGTAGTTTCATGGTCACCATTACTGATACTAGGGTGCCAAAATTGCCCTGCGCCCCGTTTGGGGGCGGTAATCGAGTCCGGGCGGAAATCACGCCCGGCCGCGAAATTCGGGTTACCGCCCCTCACAGGAAGTGGAGTGCAAAGTCGCGCGCTCCACTTCCTGTTCGAGTGGTGTCCGGGGCACAGATTGGCAGTGCTCCGCGGCATTTCTGCATAGCGCTAGTGCATTTCGACAGCCCTTTCCGTCCGTTAAAGGGGAGGGTTGCTGTGAACTCTGCAGGCCCTTTGATTGTCTGCACAGGTCTGCGTGATGCCATGGCCGCAGCCTGGCACTGATACGGAGTGCTGGGCTGCATGATGGCGGCGCAGAACACCTCCCCTTCACTTCTGTCCCGGGAGCTGAGGTCGGCCTGGTTCGTGAGCTGGCGCTGACATTGCCCTTGGCAGCCTCATGGGGGGGGGGGGGCTAGTCAATTTCTGCCACGGGGGGGGGGGGGGGGGATGGGGAAGGGATTGCTGCGCATGGCAATGACATCACCAAGCGCGGCGGCCCGGAGCACTACTAGCGGGGTGCAGCGCTACCATGTTCGCGCCTCCGCTAACTCCCATGCAATTTCGCAGGAGCCAGTAGCTCCGCCCCCATGCAAAAACAGGCTCGCGCCCTGTTAGCGTCCACAGAGGCGCTAACGGGAGGCCCACAACATCGACATTTTGACCCCCAATTTTTTAATTCCAGATTTTATTTTTAATTGAATTTAAATTCCTCTGCTGCCAGGGGATGATCCGGGATACATATTCCAGAAGAATGTACTGAAATGGGACATAATACAGGGGATGGCCCAGGATATAAACTCCAGGGGAACGCACTGAACCGGGACATAATACAGGGGAATGGTCTGGGATTTGAACTCATGTCTCCAGATCATTATTCCAGGCCCCTGGATTACTAGTTCAGTAACATAACCACGATGCTGCCATACCCACTGTTGCCAGCCGATTATTTCATGGCTGAACTGTACTCAACACCATTTACCTGCCTTTTCTCCATATCCCTTGGTACCCTGATATCACAAAAATCTATCAATTTCAATCTTGAAAATTTCAATTGACTAAGCGATCACAGCATGTTGGGGGAGAGTTCCAGATTTCAACTACCCTTTGTGAGAAAAAATGTTTTCTGATTTCACTTCTAACTCGTCTCGCTCGAATTTTAAGATTATTTCCCCTTATTCTGAATTCCAACACCAGAGGAAAGAGTTTCTCTGCATCTAACCTATTGAATCCTTTTATCACTTTGAACACTGCAATTAGTCATCCTCCAACTTTCTAAACTCAAGGGAATATTAACCAAGTTTATGCAACCTTTCATCATAATTTAATCTTCTAAGCCCCAATATCATTCCAGTGACCCCCCTCCAAGGCCAATATATCTTTCCATTTCAAAAATAAATGCAGTACTCCAGATGAGGTCTGACCAAAGCTCTGTACAACTGAAGCATCACTTCATCACTTTTGTATTCCAATCCCCTAGAGATAAAAGCCAAAATGCAATTATTCTTTTTGATTGCACTTTTTACCTATGTACTAGCTTTTAGTGATATGTGTACATAGACACCGAAATCCATTTGCTCCCCCACAGCTCCAAGTCTCTCTCCATGAAGAAAATATTCCAATTTGTCTTTGGTAGATCCAAAATGGATGGTCTTACACATTGAACTCCACCTGCCATAGTTTTGCCCAAAACAGATCATGGGAAATGGCCGTTTTAGATTCACAACCCTATGTACTGTAATGTTACCAAGGAAATACAAGATGGCGGAGTATTGACTTTCAGAAATCATCAGGACCAGAGCTATCAAGTTGCTCAATTCCTTCAGATAATAAACTTCAGTTGGGAAAAGCACACCTGGCTTTTCCTGTTGCATTTTCCAACTGGGTCCATCCAATTTATGGCTATAAATCAGGCTATCCTAAGTGCTAAAATGGGCGGAGATCTGTAACATGTAACTCTTTCTAGTGCATAGTCCATTGGGAGTAGGAAGTACCCACCTAAAACAGGTTGGGGGGGGAGGGAGGAACATCTTACCATCATTTGAATCTGCCTAAAAGCCAGGCTAGAAATTTCAGCTCACTTTATGAAGTTGAACGCTTAGCTGGTAGCTAAGTAGCTAATTTACTGAACATTTCTGTTGCTTCTAAAGTCATTGAGTACATAAACAAGATGCTTGCGTCTGCGCACATTCAGAGGCTGAACTCCAAGCCATCGTCAACACCTTCACTGAGGCATATGAAAGCACGGGCCTTACACTAAACATCCGTAAGACAAAGGTCCTCCACCAACCTGACTCCGCCACACAGCACTGCCCCCCATTCATCAAAATCCATGGCGCAGCCTTGAACAACCATTTTCCATTCCGTGGGAGCCTACTATCAGCAAGGGCAGACATCGACGACGAGGTCCAACATCGCCTCCAGTGCACCAGCGCAGCCTTCAGTCGCCTGAGGAAGAGAGTGTTTGAAGACCAGGACCTCAAATCTGGCACCAAGCTTATGGTCTACAGGGCAGTAGAGATACCCGCCCTCCTGTATGGCTCAGAGACGTGGACCATATACAGTAGACACCTCAAATCGCTGGAGAAGTACCACCAGCGCTGCCTCCGCAAGATCCTGCAAATCCACTGGGAGGATAGACGCACCAACGTCAGTGTTCTTGCTCAGGCAAACATCCCCAGCATCGAAGCACTGACCACATTCGACCAGCTCTGCTGGGCAGACCACATCGTCCGCATCCCCGACACGAGACTCCCAAAGTAAGCGCTGAATGAACTCGGAACTTCCACACAGCAAGCGAGCCCCAGGTGGGCAGAGGAAACGTTTCAAGGACACCCTCAAAGCCTCCTTGATTAAGTGCAACATCCCCACCTACACCTGGAAATCCCTGGCCCAAGACCGCCCTAAGTGGAGGAAGAGCATCCGGGAGGGCGCTGAGCACCTCGAGTCTCGTCTCCGAGAGCATGCAGAAAACAAGTGCAGACAGCGGAAGGCGCATGTGGCAAACCAGACTCTCCACCCACCATTTTCTCTAATGACTGTCTGTCCCACCTGTGACAGAGACTGTAGTTCCCGTATTGGACAGTACAGTCACCTGAGAACTCACTTTTAGAGTGGAGGCAAGTCTTCCTCGATTTCGAGGGACTGCCTATGATGATGATGATGATTCCTAGAGGTCAACACGTGGGCAACTATAGGCAATTTCCACCTTTATTTTTGGGATATATCAATTTGCATATAACAATCAAAAAGAAAATTGCTTTAATTCTCCTAATTAAACAAGAAATACACACAATAATTATAAGAATAGTTCATTCGTGATCGAATAACCAAATCTTCAGGCAATGTCATTTTATTCTTGTTTAATTTACAGTTCTCAATTCAGCATATTCAATAATATATTTGGAGCAAAGATGACCATTTTGGCCAATTTCATTCAGTAAACACACACATGACATGTGCAATGGCAGTTTCAAATATTTGCCATGCAGACACGGCCACACATGGAGCTGAGGTCTGATCATTGGAAGCTATTTGGGTACAACCAGCTAATTTTAAAGCTGTACTGATTTCATTCAAAAGTGATATATTTGTTTGGGGAGAGAGACAACCAGAGTCTTTTTCATCATGATTACGCTGTGAGGCACAGGTGAAGCAATTGTACACTTGGTGTGATGGACGCTATTTCCCGATGTGCATGTAAACATGTGGAAACAAGAGGAGAATTTTTAACCCCAAAAAACGATGTGTTTGGCTCGGGCGGGAGGTTAAAGTGTTATAAATCTGAATTTTGACCCCAACCTGCCTCCAACCCAATTCCTGATTTTAACAGAGACGGGAAGAGGGCAGGCAGCGAACCTGCTCCCAGGAGGCGGGTTGCCCATTTAAATATGATAATAAGGCTGGAAGTCTTGCTTTGCAGGTTTAACTCTGGCCGGCAGCTGCAGCAAGGCAAGGACAGTCTCGGGGAGAAATCCCTTTGGGCCTGCTGGAGCACGAGTGCTTCCTCCCTGTCCCCCCAAGCTCCCTCACCATCAGCCCCCCGCACCCCATACAAACCCCCCTCCCCAGTCCCCAGGATCGAACCCCCCCGCCCCCCGCTGGTTAAGGATTGAACGCCCCCACCCCTTCCGGGATCAGACTCTGCCCCGGGGTCGGGGCTCGGACCTCCTACTTGGGGCTGCGGCCTCTTCCCCAGTCTTCCCACCCGATTGGAGGTCAAGCCTGTCCAGTGAGGGTGGGGAGTGACGTGACTGTCAGTGACATCACACACCGCTGTGGAGATAAACCTCCACAGTGTGTGGGGAGACCCGGACTACCAGGTTTCCTGCATGCTACTGGGTTACCCCCCCGCCCCCTCGGCTCCCGGTGAGCCCAAACGTTAACATTCACCCCAAGGTCATTACCAGAAAAATATCAATATAGGTTTAAGAGCTATAATCCTAATTGCAGATTTCTTCTGCAGATGAACTCAATGTGACGCCTAACATTGGGCTTGTCTTGTGTTGCTGTCACTGAGCTGTTTCATATACAGCAGGTATATCCTCATGAACCCACGGCTGGCGTCCCACTAAAGTACATGCTTGTTTCGGGTCGGTGTGCTGTGCGATGAAAGTGGATCAGAATGCATTATTTTATCTTTCGTCATCAGGTTCGTGAATTGAATATTGGGAAGACTGAAACCATTGTTTTCGGTCCCCTCCACAAACTCCGTTCCCTAGCCACTGACTCCATCCCTCTCCCCAACTTCTGTCTGAGGCTGAACCACACTGTTCGCAACCTAGGTGTCATATTTGACCTTGAAATGAGCTTTCGATCACCGCATATCTGCAGCATAAGTAAGATCGTCCATTTCCACCTTCGTAACATCACTCGTCTCTGCCCTTGCCTCAGCTTATCCACTGCTGAAGCCCTCATCCATGCTTTTGTTACTTCTAGACTTGACTATTCCAACGTACTCCTGGCTGGCCTCCCACATTCTACCCGACGTAACCTGGAGGTGATCCAAAGCTCGGCTGCTCGTGTCCGAACTCGCACCAAGGCCCAATCACCCATCACCCCTGTGCTCGCTGACGTACATTGGCTCGGTTTCAGAATTCTCAGCTTCATTTTCAAATCCCTCCATGGCCGCGCTCCTCCCTACCTCTGTAGTCTTCTGCAGCCCCTGAATCCCACGAAATGTCTGCGCTCCTCTAATTCTTGAGCATCCCTAATTATAATCTTTCAACCATTGGTGGCCGTGTCTTCTGTTGCCTAAGCCCCAAGCTCTGGAATTCCCTGCCTGAAGCTTTCCGCCTTGCTACCTCAAGAAGCTCCTTAAAACCTACCTCCTTGACCAAGCTTTTGGTCGCCTGCGCTAATTTCTCCTTATGCAACTCGGTGTCAAATTTTTTATCTCATAATACTCCGGTGAAGCGCCATTTTACTATGTTAAAGGCACTATATAAATATAAATTGTTGTTGATGATGATTCTTAGAAAAGGGAAATGTTCTCTTGCATTGCCATAGAATTCATGTTCTTTGAGTTCTGCATTATCATTTTGACCTTTCTCCATTGAGAAAACACTGTGAGAAATCGATTTATAAGCTCAATGTAAAGTGAATCCAAATAAATAATTTTTCCTGCTTTTCATCCTGCACTCCCAGTGCAGCTGATCAATACAGATCAAAGCCTCAGAAGGCTTACTCATATACCTTCAAGCAATTTCTGATACAAGGAAGTAATTTGTTGCCCACAGGTGAAAGAAAACTCTGTAAGTTTGGAGTAGCAGAAAGGGAAAGGATTTATTGTTACATAGAATCATACTACCAACTACGCTGAGTATAAGGGCAAACACTAAAATCAAACTGACAGAACACCGATGCTAAGGTGCACGTTTAAAAACTTTGGGATGTGTTAAAAGGCAAATAAAACCACGTCATTTCAGAATGAGGGCTGCAACAGCAGGATACAATTAATGATTAAAAAAGGAGATTGTTACAATATGGCTGGTTAATTCTAAATTCTGTTCGTATGATTCTTTCAGTATGTACAACTAATATGCACATCAGTCCTGCTTCATTTAACTCTTTCATTTCCTTTCTTCCAGTAGTCACTGATCGCTCGTCCCCAGCAACGGAAATAGCTGTACCTGTGCCTACATTATACTCGAATACTTGGGTCAGATTTATGGTAGTAGCATCATAATGTTAAAGTGAAAATCACTCTCCTATTCACTAACCCAGCTCCAAAGAGAAAATAGAAGTAGGCATTCCTAGTACTGGAGTTGTTATGTAATGATGTGTGTATCGTCCCAGTATCTTAAATGTATTGTAAGTACTATGCCACACCACAGAGGGTGCTGCGGTGGGAAACCCTGGTAGTACCTGTAACAAGGACTATATAAGGGTGACCACCACACCTGGGAGGCATTCTGGAGCTGAACAATAAAGGACGAAGGTCACAGCAGTTGGACTTAGACCAGACCGTGTGGAGTCAGTGATTTGTGTGCTACATACACCACATTGGCAACGAGGAAGCGGACGAACTCCACGCAACCATGGCTACTCTGGGCTCGCTAAAGGATTTTACCGTGGGCAATGATTGGGAGGCCTTTACGGAAAGGCTCGAGTACTACTTCACAGCAAATGACCTGACGGAGGACACATACGCAATGAGAGATAAGCGTAAGGCGATATTGCTCTCCAGTTGTGGAGATGAGGTTTACTGTCTCGTCAGGGATTTGCTGGCACCTGGGAGCGCCAGGGACAAGTCATACGAGGCACTGACTGAACTCATTCGTGACCAGTTGAAACCGAAGGAGAGCATCGTCACAGCCAGATACCAATTTTACCATCACTGCAGACCCGAGGGCCAGGATATCACCAAATATGCTGCGGACTTCAGGAGACTCGCGGCGCCGTGTGATTTTGGGGCACACCTTGATGAGGCTTTGCGGGACGTTTTCGTTATGGGGATTGGCCACGAGGGCCTCCTTCACAAGCTGCTGGCCACGGAACCCACAGTCACTCTGACAAAGGCCATCGCCATCAGCCGGGCATATATGACCTCGACTTGCAGCACCAAGCAAATGATCCACACAGTCTCGAACCCGGCAGGCACTGTCCACAGGATAGCGCCCACCACGGACAAAACTGCAGAACGTGGCTCTGCCCGGGGCAGAGAGCACGGACCTCGGGATCCTGGAGCTCAGAGTCCGCCGAGGGGGGCCAATCAAGCAGCACCATGCTGGCGCTGTGGAGGAAACCATGGGGCTCACTGGTGCAGGTTTGCGGAGTACACGTGCAATACCTGCCACGTTAAAGGCCACCTTCAGCATATGTGTAAAAGAAATCGGACTCACCGCGTGGCTGAGGAGATGGGGGATGATCCACTGTTCAGCGAGGAGCAGGTAGAAGAAGATGAGATGCTTGGACTGTATACGTGCACCGACGATTCGCCCCCAGTGATAAGTGAAGGAAAAATCAACGGAGTCCCAGTGAGTATGGAAGTGGACACGGGCTCGGGTCCGTCGTTGATGAGTCGGAGAACTTTTGATAAACTGTGGATTAACCCAGCTGCACGACCCAAGCTGGTCCCGGTCACGGCGAAGCTGCGTACCTACACCAGGGAACTAATACCTGTTCTCGGCAGAACGATGGTGCAGGTATCCCACCGGGACGAGACGCACGCTTTACCTTTGTGGGTTGTTGCAGGCGATGGGCCGACACTCCTCGGCCGGAGGTGGATGGGGACAGTCCGTGAGAACTGGGAAGACTTCATTCCTCCACAGGCTGCTGCTCCCCGGGGTGCTGCCGTGCCCCGGGTCCCCAGAGAGCAGCGCCGACCGAGCTGGAGCTGCAGCCTCAATCCACCCACAGGCAAGTCCCAGGCCCGGACCTCACACAGAGACCCTGCAGCCCTAGCCCCCACAGGCAAGTCCCAGGCCCGGACCTCACACAGAGACCCTGCAGCCTCAATCCACCCACAGGCAAGTCCCAGGCCCGGACCTCACACAGAGACCCTGCAGCCCCAGCCCCCACAGGCAAGACCCAGGCCCGAATCTCACACAGAGACCCTGCAGCCCCAGCCCCCACAGGCAAGCAGTCCTGCACAGAGGGGCCCAAGGGGGGGGTGGGGGTTGAGCCGGCGGGGCGCTGCGGGCGGGGTGCTGAGAGATCCAGGGGCCGGCGGTTCGGAAGGGCCCCGCAGAGGAAGAGGCCCCGCAGAGGAGCTGGTAGCGTCGGTCGGCGGCCATGGCAGCCGCAGGGGAGGCCGCTACGGAGGCCGCGGGGGACGCGGCAAGTGCGGCCGCTGGAGAGGCCTCGACGGCCGCAGGAGAGGCGGCAAGTCAGGTGGCACCGGAGGGGAGCGGAGGGCATTCGGAGCGGCGGAGAAGAAGATGGCGGCGGCATCGTGTCAGAGCTGCAGAGCATCAAAGATGGCGGCGCCCAAGGAGAAGCCTCGTGGAATCCTCCTGCATCAAAGATGGCACCTTAAAGAGGAAATGCACCCGGGAGTCTTAAAAGGGCCTTACAAAGAGGTGGTCCCCACAAAGGACTTCTGTTTGGCAGAGCGAGTCTAAAATGAGCTATGTTAATGTGAGATAGTGAATTTATAATAAGAATTACTTTTTTTATGCTGAATGGCCACTGTATTTGTGTAAAATAATGGATGAAGTACAATTAATGATAACGGTTAACAAGGAAATCAAGGTTCCGTTACCAGTCAATAACCAGTTAATGTACCAGATAATATGTACCATACTAACGCACTGTCTATGCCTACCTGCCTTCCGTTGGACAAGTGTGATGTTATGTAATGATATGTGTATCATTGTCCTGCGTCCAGGTGGGGGGGGAAGGTGATGTTATGTAATGATGTGTGTATCGTCCCAGTACCTTAAATGTATTGTAAGTACTATGCCACACCACAGAGGGCGCTGCGGTGGGAAACCCTGGTAGTACCTGTAAGAAGGACTATATAAGGGTGACCCCCACACCTGGGAGGCACTTTGGAGCTGAACAATAAAGGACGAAGGTCACAGCAGTTAGACTTACACCAGACTGTGTGGAGTCAGTGATTTGTGTGCTACATACACCACAGGAGTAGTATTTCTTTTGTTAATTCCTGCGATGTGGGCATCGCTGGCAAGGCCAGCATTTATTGCCCATCCTTAATTGCCAGCGAGAAGGTGGTGGTGAGCCGCCTTGAACCGCTGCAGTCCGTGTGGTGAAGATGCTCCCACAGTGCTGTTCGGGAGGGAGTTCCAGGATGTTGATCCAGCGACGATGAAGGAACGGTGATATACTTCCAAGTCAGGATGGTGTGTGACTTGGAGGGGAACTTGCAGGTGGTGGTGCTCCCATGCACCTATGCAGAAAACCAGTGTAAGGCATCATGACATCAATTGAAAATGTTCCATATCACAACATCATACTATCCTTAGAGTTTAAAAAAAACAGATTGTGTTTGCACAACAAGGCACATAATTGACAAATACAATGGGGTAAATCGCCTGGGCGGAATGGGGAATGGAAAATTTGGCAGGGAGGATGGCACTCCAGTAACAGGCCCACCTCAGTTTCCTTCTATTGAAATCAATGGAAGAAAGCATCCAGTAGGTTTAGTGATCATTTTGTGATCCTTCCCAGCGGATTCCCCTTTCTGTGCTCTGCCCTGACAAAGCTTAAAGCCAAAGAGGTAAAAAATGAAAATCTACGCCAATCTTTCCAAGTGCCCTTCACCCTCCTTAAAAAATTACAAGTACAATCAAAAGTTAAAGTGAGTGAAGAGTTAGTACATTTCTGTTACAAGTTTAAAAGAGCGATGAAAAGTTTTTTTTTTGTCCAGTAATAAATCTTCATACCAGGTACTGAATTTTGGATCCATAAGAACATAAAAATTAGGAACAGGAGTAGGCCATCTAGCCCCTCGAGCCTGCTCCGCCATTCAACAAGATCATGGCTGATCTGGCCGTGGACTCAGCTCCACTTACCCGCCCGCTCCCCGTAACCCTTAATTCCCTTATTGGTTAAAAATCTATCTATCTGTGACATGAATACATTCAATGAGCTAGCCTCAACTGCTTCCTTGGGCAGAGAATTCCACAGATTCACAGCCCTCTGGGAGAAGAAATTCCTTCTCAACTCGGTTTTAAATTGGTTCCCCCGTATTTTGAGGCTGTGCCCCCTAGTTCTAGTCTCCCCGACCAGTGGAAACAACCTCTCTGCCTCTATCTTGTCTATCCCTTTCATTATTTTAAATGTTTCTATAAGATCACCCCTCATCCTTCTGAATTCCAACGAGTAAAGACCCAGTCTACACAATCTATCATCATAAGGTAACCCCCCATCTCCGGAATCAGCCTAGTGAATCGTCTCTGTACCCCCTCCAAAGCTAGTATATCCTTCCTTAA
Organism: Pristiophorus japonicus; assembly: GCF_044704955.1. Taxonomy (NCBI): domain Eukaryota; kingdom Metazoa; phylum Chordata; class Chondrichthyes; family Pristiophoridae; genus Pristiophorus; species Pristiophorus japonicus. The sequence goes on from NC_091992.1 coordinate 117,496,596, forward strand.
GTAAGGTGACCAAAACTGCACGCAGTACTCCAGGTGCGGACTCACCAATACCCGATACAGTTGCAGCAGGACCTCCCTGCTTTTGTACTCCATCCCTCTCGCAATGAAGGCCAACATTCCATTCGCCTTCCTGATTACCTGCTGCACCTGCAAACTAACTTTTTGGGATTCATGCACAAGGACCCCCAGGTCCCTCTGCACCGCAGCATGTTGTAATTTCTCCCCATTCAAATAATATTCCCTTTTACTGTTTTTTTTCCCAAGTTGGATGACCTCACACTTTCCGACATTGTATTCCATCTGCCAAATCTTAACCCATTCGTTTAACCTATCTAAATCTCTTTGCAGCCTCTCTCTGTCCTCTACACAACCCGCTTTCCCACTAATCTTTGTGTCATCTGCAAATTTTGTTGCACTACACTCTGTCCCCTCTTCCAGGTCATCTATGTATATTGTAAACAGTTGTGGTCCCAACACCGATCCCTGTGGCACACCACTAACCACCGATTTCCAACCCGAAAAGGACCCATTTATCCCGACATTCTGCTTTCTGTTAGCCAGCCAATTCTCTATCCATGCTAATACATTTCCTCTGACTCCGCATACCTTTATCTTCTGCAGTAACCTTTTGTGTGGCACCTTATCGAATGCCTTTTGAAAATCTAAATACACCACATCCATCGGTACACCTCTATCCACCATGCTCGTTATATCCTCAAAGAATTCCAGTAAATTAGTTAAACATGATTTCCCCTTCATGAATCCATGCTGCGTCTGCTTGATTGCACTATCCCTATCTAGATGTCCCGCTATTTCTTCCTTAATGATAGCTTCAAGCATTTTCCCCACTACAGACGTTAAACTAACCAGCCTATAGTTACCTGCCTTTTGTCTGCCCCCTTTTTTAAACAGAGGCGTTACATTAGCTGCTTTCCAATCCGCTGGTACCTCCCCAGAGTCCAGAGAATTTTGGTAGATTATAACGAATGCATCTGCTATAACTTCCGCCATCTCTTTTAATACCCTGGGATGCATTTCATCAGGACCAGGGGACTTGTCTACCTTGAGATCCGTTAGCTTGTCCAGCACTACCCCGCTAGTGATAGTGATTGTCTCAAGGTCCTCCCTTCCCACATTCCTGTGACCAGCAATTTTTGGCATGGTTTTTGTGTCTTCCACTGTGAAGACCGAAGCAAAATAATTGTTTAAGGTCTCAGCCATTTCCACATTTCCCATTATTAAATCCCCCTTCTCATCTTCTAAGGGACCAACATTTACTTTAGTCACTCTTTTCCGTTTTATATATCTGTAAACGCTTTTACTATCCGTTTTTATGTTTTGCGCAAGTTTACTTTCGTAATCTATCTTTCCTTTCTTTATTGCTTTCTTAGTCATTCTTTGCTGTTGTTTAAAATTTTTCCAATCTTCTAGTTTCCCACTAACCTTGGCCACCTTATACGCATTGGTTTTTAATTTGATACTCTCCTTTATTTCCTTGGTTATCCACGGCTGGTTATCCCTTCTCTTACCGCCCTTCTTTTTCACTGGAATATATTTTTGTTGAGCACTGCGCTATGCAAAGTCAGTTCAAAAGTGTAGTATCCCTTTCTGATGGCTTCCTTGAAGCTACATTTTCAACGCCTGGCTTGTTCATCTCGCTCTGAATTTTTGCGTGAGTTCCGCCAATCTCCCACTGTAATTCTGATGGAACTCTCTGGAAAACTTCAAAGGATCTAGTTGCCCCAAGTCAACGCCGTTTCCTGAATATTCCCGCAAGCCTTCTAAGGAGCAGAACCTTTCCGCGCCCTTTACGACAAATGTAATCAGGGGGCCGGATTCAGGGACAGGGTCTCCCTCCGTCAGGAGTTCCTGTTTCCCTGGCTCATTTGGAACCCAGCATAGTACTGGAGGATGGTGTGCCAAGTGAGCTGATGGGTGGAAATTCACCCCCCACCCCATAGTCTTAGGAAACAGTTTATGATCCAAAATCTAATTTCAGATCTAAACCACTTACTTTCTGCCAACGTCCCCAGAAAGAGGTTTCCTCCTTGCGTGTCATTGGACCATTCATGCAACAACAATAACTGACATTTATATAGCACCTTTAATTAAATAAAATTCACAGGAGCACTATCAAAAAATAAAATTTGAAACCGAGCCGTATAAGGAGATGTTGGGGCAGGTGACCTATTTTATATTATTGGGCCTGAATTTGCGGCACCTACGGGCGCGTACGAGGCAAGCGCCTAAACCCGGAACTTGCGACCTGTCAAGAATCCTCTCGACAGATCGCACGCACGTGAAGGTAAAGGGCCTCCGCGGGTGGAGAGTTGGGCTCTTTACCCAACTCCTGCCCAGCAAATGCCCTTCAAATTCTTGCGACTGATAAAAGCAGGCGTAAGGTCTGCTTTTATCAGCGTAAGACTTACAGAAAAATACATTAAAAAAATAATTTAAACATTTAAAATCCTGTTACATAAGGTAAGTTTATTTTTAGACCCTTTTAAAATATGTAAACTTATTTTTCAAAAAATTAAATTTTTGTTTTAAGTAATTAATTAAATTCCATTTTGATTACTTTGAAATATGTGATGATGTTTTTTTATATATTTTCAGTGTTTGTGTGTTTTTGTGGGTATTCCCATTCATATTTATGGTGGTTCCACGGAATTACCATATGTATCAATGGGGATCACCCTACTCTGATCGGTTGGGCCGGCCCATGTGATCCCAGTGATGCGTACGAAGCCCTTACGCTCCTGGGATACATGTGCCTCTACACCAGCCTTCGTGTAGAGGCCCAGGACCACAAGTCTCCGAACCTCCGGGGATCACCAGGTACTTTCGGAGAAATTTTTGCGGTCGGAGGGATCCGCCTGCGGGAAGCCTCCGACCCCAAATTCTGGACCATTGCATTATAATATTGAATGAATAACCTTGAAATATTAACGATGTTTCCTCTTGTGAACTGATGCGAGTCAGTACGAGGATGCTGCAGATAGAGTGATATGTTTGTTCGTAGCACCTGCCCTGACAAAGATCAGGAATTTTGCATGTGGGGAAATCACTCGTACCACTCCATTGCATTGTAGCATATTTTTCGTTCATTGTTACTGCACTGTGCACATGCTGCAAGCTACGTGCAAGTTATTGCAAGATGAATGTGTGTGCTGGCGTTTGTGTGGGAGAGAGAAGCTTCTCGCGGCCTTGTTTTGCTTTGTCTTGCTTGGCATTGTGCCGTGACGTCAGTTGGTCGGAACGGCCGAGTTGCTGCTTTATAGTTTCTTCAACATTGTTCCAACTCAGCAAAACCTACACCTATCTTTTCCAGAAAATTCCAGTTTGAAATGTCTTCCAGCATGACAGAATCATTAAACACTTCTCAGTTGTTTGCTTTTTTATATTGCAGACTCCAGTACACCCAGCAGCTGTACACTTCCTTTACTGTTATTCCATCCAGCTGCATACTTTCGACTTAATATCTGAATCTATGATGCCATTGCAGCAGCTCTCAAACAGCTGCAGGTTGCTGAATCATTAACCACTTTTGAAGGCCTCCTGCCAAAAAATGAGCAATGCATTGTAAAAGGAAAGACTCGGTCCTGTCTGAGAAGCTGTATAGCATTTTTGGACAGTAGCTGGTGCACATTTAATGGGATTAGGGTGTATGGTCTCCATCTTAGCTGCTTGCTGAGAGGAAGGGGTGTATGGCAAAAGCTTAAAAGCTTGGCTCCCACTCACAGGGAAGTTAAGCCAAGATTTCAATCATTTCAAACCATCTCTTTTTAATGCTTTCAATGTGTTACAAACTTACATCATTAATTTTATTGTGTATTGCTGTGTTTTTAACAGGGAGGTGTGTAAATCTTAACCAATGTGAGATGTATTTTTTTTATAAGCGTACTGAAGCTAAGTAGGAGTGAGTACACTCCTATCTATTCCCAAACTGCTCTTTTTGACTAAATAAGATACATATATAGAAAATATTCTGTCTAATATTGTCCTTGGAAACCATGCAATAAACGTGCTGCAAAGCCATGTTTTACATGATTTCTGTATTAATGATGCAGCCTAAACAATGAATATCATTTTGAACCTATGATTCATCAAAGAGCATGCTGGCAAAGGGTCATGTTGTATCTGTCATGAAGATGCTAATACAGTAAGTGCTAGTCATATTTTATTGGTTGGACTTCAATTAATGGTGGATTACATAGTATTTACAGCACACAAACAGGCCACGCGGCTCAACAGGTCTTTGCCGGTGTTTATGCTCCATACGAGCCTCCTCCCACTTACTTCATCGAACCCCATCAACATATCCCTCTATTCCTTTCTCCCTGTTTATCTTGTTGAGCAGGATTTGATAGTAAACGGCATGCTCAAATCCACAAGTTTAAAACAGACTGACGTATTTGCTGCGGGACTAGCATAAAACTGAGTCTTTTGTGCCATTGTGACTCACATGATCAGAGCTGGCATCGTGCGGAACAGCACGGCAACATGAGTAATCGGTGCTGGCAACTATACTGTTCTTCCTGGTTGTTTGTTTCACAAAATCAGGAACAACCATCTTCTGTGAGATGTAACCATGTCAAGTGGTCAAGTTAGATGGTATTTGACGTTTGTAGAATTTTCATTCCATGATTTAGCAAAATTGTTTAGCTTTGTAGATTTTATTTTCTGTTTAACAACATGCATCTCTTGAAATCTGATGGAGTCATTTTGGCAGATGTTAGATGAAAATAGATATTTTGAGAACTGAAAAAGGTCTTTGGGTGTTCACAAGACTTTTACAATCCTAGTGTACTGCAAGTTACTGGAAACCCAGAATTTCGGGTTTCCCAAACGTCCTGCAAGGATGCCTTTTAATTGTTTTCACCAGGATTCCCGCTAGACAGCCAGTTTGATTGACAGGCTGATTGCCTGTCAGCTAGGAAAGCCTGCAGCAGAAGGACACAGCGGTGCAGCTGGTCGGGAGGGAACGCTGTTGAGACTCTAGTGGTGCGGGAGGTGGGGTGATGGGTGGTGGGAGAGTTTGTGGGGGGCGGTGGGATGAAGGTGGTCAGGGGGTAGAACATGGTTGGGGGGGGCAAATGATGATGTCAGGGTATGATCACGGTGGTGTGTGGGGGGCAGGGGCAGGGAGATGGTGGTCGGGGATTAGAACATGGTCAAAGAGGAGCAAATGGTGGTGGGGGGTCCGATCATAGGGTTGGAGTCCGGGGTGGTTGTACAGGTAAGCTTGTTGGACCTGGAGGGAATACTACTGCTCCACCTGGCCCACAAGCAGTGCTGTAAAGACACTTACCTTCTGGAGCCAGCCCTCCTCGCCTCCTTTTACCTGCCGGGTTTCCCCAGGCCTGGGAAACCCGTCCGACTGTGGTTGTACATTGAAAAACTGTTTAAATCGAGGCACACAGCCGCCTTAAAAGGTTTCTACACATGACCCGCCTCCTGTGAGCGGATTGGTTGCCTGCCCCTTGTGCCGCCTCCGGAAGTGGGTGAGTTCGAGATGGGTTGTGTGCCGATTTCAGATTTTTAACTTTTTAACATCCCACCCGTTTTGGGGGTTTAAAATTACCCCCACTGTTTCTGCACATTTTCCCCAAGGTACTTAGAATATTCAGCTGGAAAAAAAATTATGGGAAGACATTTTTGCAAATTATGTAATCGAAAATATGCTCATATTTAGAAAGCTGCAGAGAATTTTCAGTATGGGAAGTTAGGCGTGCAAAATGAGAACTTCCAGGTCCTTTGCACTGTTACAAACAGACTACCATCAACTGAGAAATTACATGTGACATTAACATTCATATTTTCAGAAACCTACTTGATAGTATTTGTTGAATACACAAAGAAATTATTACATTATCAGTGCGCAACTGCAAAGCTATTCCCCATGGATGAATGCAATATTACCACAGCCCTGTGCAGAAATTAATTATTAATTTCTTTGATTTGCAGGGGAAGATAGTACAGAGGGAGACAAACATCCAAGTGTTTTGTATATTTTCAACTCACACGGGACAAGTAAATGATGCAAGTAAATGTTCTCAAGTTTTATGAAGCTGCTTACATCAAATGAGTGTTGTTTGGGGAAATTGCTTAGCTTTGGGCTGACACCAGGTGATCTAATGCTTGAATTACTACTTTATTTATTGGGAAATGTTGGTCGTCTGTGGGCAGGTGGTCATCAAGACAGATTTCAGTGTGAAATGGCATTGGCATGTATGATCTGATAGCCTGAGGTGGGCTCAATTTTTCATTGTTTGGAGTCTGTGCCATGGATAACTACAATGTCAAGTGCGACTCCGAACAGAGGATACTGATCACATTTGATCGGAATGCCAGCTGATCCGTTTTCCACTTTAATTTAATGTGCATTTATAGTTCAATAGCCGGATGTTCCCTCCAAGGGTAAAGTGTTATCTAAGATTTCCTCATGCAATTTAACCTACGTGCCCATCGAACACTTTCCTTCGACAGACCACAGTTCCTAATATTAGGGAAATGCTAGGACTGTGATTTATGATTAAATGGTGTGAGACAGAATGCAAACTGTCATGTATTCAACGATCATTGTAACCCATGTATAAGCTGACCTAAGTTGTACACCTTGAGAACATTGACCACAGGGGGTGAACTTGTGGGAGACACTCCTAACCTGGACTTTCAGGTATAAATGGGGAAGCTCCACCCACCTTCATCACTTGAGGTCTTGGTAATAAAGGTAACTGGCAACAGAGTGACCTTCCCTCAAGTATGGGCCTCGTGTGCATTTATACTGTATAGTAAGGACATATCATTGGCGATGATAAACTGGGATTTAAACCACGCGAACATGGCCACTAGCAGCACAGAAGAGAGGTACTGCGTTGGTGATGATTGGGACGACTTTATTGAGAGACTACAGCAAATTTTGTCACCAAGGAATGGTTGGGACAGGATTCGTCATACAAACGCAGGGCTCATCTCCTGACAGTTTGTGGATCCAGAACGTACTCCCTGATGAAGGACCTCCTAGTGCCAGAGAAGCCGGCGGACAAGATGTTCAAAGAGCTCAGTAAGTTGATCGGGGAACACCTTAAACCGGCGAGCAGCATGCACATGGCGAGACACTGGTTTTACATGCACCGACGGCGAGAAGGGCAAAGCATTCCAGACTTCGTGGCAGATCTCCGGCGACTGGCGAGCCTATGTAAGTTCCCAGATGCATGCAGAGCGGAGATGCTGCAAGACTTTTTTTATTGAGGGCATCGGGCACGCTGGGGTTTTCAGGAAACTGATTGAGACCAAAGATTTGACCTTGGAAGCGACGGCTGTGATAGCCCAGACATTTATCTCAGGGGAGGAAGAAACCAGAATGATGTATGACAAAAATCTTGGCTCAAATTTGACAAACGACCAGGGGGGAGTCAACATTGTTAAAGCGACACACAGTTCTCTAGGCAGACAAGGGCAATCGGACATGCCCCAGCATGTAGTCGAGCCCAAAGGGGGAATTCAACAGAGACAATGGCTAGCTGAACGGCGATTCATGGCATCGCAATGGACAATGCGGCCAGTAATGGGGCCATCAACACCTGTTAATAGTGCGCTTAAGGACAGTCACAGAGACAGTCAGAGACGATCGACTGGTAATGGACCTTTTGTTTCCAACAACGGGGCTTCCAGCTCATGCTGGAGGTGTGGGGGCAAACACCCAGCCAGAGCTTGCAGCTATCAGCAATATTCCTGCAGAAACTGCAACGTCAGCGGTCAATTGGCACGTATGTGCAGGAAGCCTGCAGCCAGGTTGATGTACGAGGAGGATGGGCCCGATGTAAGCCCTACGAGGCCAAATGAATACTGGGGGAAATCGCTGGAAGCTGAAGTTCAGCGAGTTCATGTGGAGCACATATACAGCTCATATACCAGGACGCCACCGATAATGATGAAAGTGCTCCTCAATGGCATCCCAGTATTAATGGAGCTAGATACGGGGGCCAGCCAGTCCCTGATGAGTATCAAACAGTTCGAAAGGTTGTGGGTATCCAAGGCCAGGAGGCCAAAATTATTGCCGATTGACACACAGCTATGGACATAAACAAAGGAGATCATTCCGGTGCTGGGTAGTGCCACGGTAGTCGTGACCCACAAAGATTCGGAGAACAGGTTGCCACTCTGGATTGTCTCAGAGGATGATTCCGCACTACTGGGGAGGAGTTGGCTTGCTGTCATGAACTGGAAATGGGGCGATGTCAATGCAATTTCTTCTGTGGAGCGAATATCACGCTCACAGGTCCTGGACAAATTTGACTCATTATTTCAACCCGGCATCGGCACTTGCATGGGGGCCAAAGTAGTGATCCACATAAACCGGATGCCAGGCCAGTACACCACAAGGCTAGAGCGGTGCCGTATGTGATGCGGGAAAAGATAGAATGCGAATTGGACCGCCTGCTGAGGGAAGGCATTATCTCGCCAGTCGAATTCAGTGACTGGGCGAGCCCGATCGTGCCGGTGCTCAAGTCGGATGGGTCGGTCAGGATATGTGGCGATTACAAGGCCACCATCAATCGGGTATCACTCCAAGACCAGTACCCGCTACCGAGAACGGAGGACCTCTTTGTGACGCTGTCCGGTTGCAAAATTTTTCAAAATTGGACCTGATCTCAGCTTACATGACCCAGGAGCTGGCGAGTGAGTCGAAGAAGCTGACCACCATCACGACACACAAGGGGTTGTTTGAGTACAACAGATGTCCATTTGGGATTCGTTCGGCCGCTGTGATCTTTCAGCGCAATATGGAAAGCCTCCTCAAGTCGATTCCAGGGACGGTGGTTTTTCAAGACGACATCCTCATCACGGGTCGCGATACTGAAGAACACCTCCACAACCTGGAGGAGGTGCTACGCAGTCTGGACCGGGTAGGGCTGCGACTGAAAAAGGCGAAGTGCATCTTCTTAGCTCCAGAGGTAGAATTCCTGGAGAGGAGGGTAGCAGCAGACGGGATCAGACCTACTGCGTCCAAAACGGAAGCGATCCAGAGAGCACCCAGACCCCGTAACACGACGGAGCTGTGTTCATTCCTGGGGCTCCTGAACTATTTTGGTAACTTTCTTCCCAAATTGAGCACGCTGATAGAGCCACTACACGTGCTTCTACGCAAAGGTCGCGATTGGATCTGGGGGGACAGCCAGGAAAGGGCTTTTGATAGAGCACCCAATTTGTTAGGCTCCAACAAACTGTTAACGTTATATGACCCATGTAAGAAACTTCTGTTAACGTGCGATGCGTCATCTTATGGGGTCGGGTGTGTGTTGCAGCATGTGAATGCCAATGGTCAGTTACAGCCAGTAGTTTATGCCTCCAGAAGTCTGTCCCAGGCAGAAAGGGATGGTAGAAAAGGAAGCGCTAGCATGTGTATATGCTGTAAAAAAAATGCACCAGTACCTGTTTGGCAGGAGTTTTGAGCTGGAGACAGATCACAAACCCCTAATGTCCCTTTTGGCTGACAACAAGGCTATAAACGCGAATGCATCGGCCCACATACAGAGGTGGGCACTCACGTCAGCTGCCTAGAACTACACAATTCGGCACAGACTGGGCACTGAAAACTGTGCCGATGCACTCAGCAGGCTCCCACTAGCCACCACTGAGGGGGCAACTGAGCATGATGCTGAGATGGTCTTGGCTGTTGAAGCTTTTGAAAGCGAAGGCTCACCTGTGACAGCCCGTCAGATTAAAGTCTGGACAACTAAAGACCCGCTACTGTCTTTAGTTAAGAAATGTGTCCTGAATGGGGACTGAGTAGCCACGTACGGGGCATGCCCTGAGGAATTTAAACCGTTTCATAGGCGCAAGGATGAACTCTCGATTCAGGCCGATTGCCTGCCGCAGATGGGCAGAGAGGTGTTTATCAGAGAACTTCACATTGAGCACCCAGGCATTGTCATGATGAAGGCAATTGGCAGGTCACACGTTTGGTGGCCAGGGATAGATGCAGACCTGGAACTTTGTGTTCGCAGGTGCAACATGTGTGCTCAGCTGGGCAACGCACCCAGGGAAGCCCCCCTTAGCCCCTGGTCCTGGCCCGCCAAGCCATGGTCACGCATCCATGTGGACTACGCAGGTTCTTTCATGGGAAAAATGTCTTTGGTTGTCGTAGACGCCTACTCCAAATGGATTGAGTGTGCCATTGTAAATTCAAGCACATCCTCTGCCACGGTAGAAAGTCTATGGGCAATGTTCGCTGCCCATGGTCTACCGGATGTCTTGGTCAGCGACAATGGCCCGTGCTTCTCAAGCACTGAATTCCAGGGCTTCATGGCAGGCAATGGAATCAATCATGTCAGAACGGCACCATTCAAGCCGGCCTCAAACGGCCAGGCGGAACGAGCAATGCAGATAATCAAACAGGGGATGCCAGAATCCAAGGGGGTTCCCTACAAAGCCGCTTATCATGCCTCCTGTTGGCCAATAGATCCCGACCACACTCGTTCACAGGGGTTCCACCCGAGAGCTGCTAATGAAAAGGACGCTCAAAACCAGGTTATCCCTTATACACCCTACTATGAAAGAAATCGTTGAGAGCAGGCGTCAGTCACAATGTGACTACCATGACAGGAATGTAAGGGCGTGATGTATTGATGTCAATGACCCTGGTTTTGTCCTTAATTACGCTGCAGGGCTCAAATGGCTTGTAGGCACTGTGTTTGCCAAAGAGGGGAATAGGGTTTTGGTTGTTAAACTTACCAATGGACAAATCTGCCGCAAACACGTGGATCAAACTAAAAGGGCGTTCAGCAACCCCATAGAAGAAGCAGAGGAAGAACACGACGTAGAGTTTACTCCACCACAGGTGGCCGAACACCGGAACCAAGTGGAGGAGAGCCAAGTCACTGTGGGCAGTCCGGACAGGCCTGAGGCACCGCAAACAGCAGACACTCAGGCCAGCGCCCAACAACCGGAGCCCCAACTCAGGCCCTCTACAAGGAAGCGTAAACCACCAGAGAGACTTAACCTGTGATCCCAATAAGACTTTGGCGGGGGAGGTGATGTCATGTATTCAACTATCATTATAACCCATTTATAAGCTGACCTAAGTTGTGCACCTTGAGAACATTGACCACAGGGGGCGAACTTGTGGGAGACACTCCGAACCTGGACTTTCAGGTATAAAAGGGGAAGCTCCACCCACCTTCATCACTTGAGGTCTTGGTAATAAAGGTAACTGACAACAGAGTGACCTTCCCTCAAGTATGAGCCTCGTGTGCATTTATTTGTAAAGTAAGGACATATCACAAACCTATTTAAACGTATGAAACTTGTAATGTATTTGCTTCATGGGTTATTTGTTTAAGAATTGTTTAAGCAAAACATTGCTATTAAGAACATGGTTCTTGGTTTATGAACAATGGTTTAACAATCATATTACACATTACCAGATTATCTACCAGGCTCACAACTGCATCCCTCATTGTCGATGACCTAGACCCAACTGATTGGGGTTTTATTGAGTCTTATGAACATCTTGTGACTGGCTAAGCCACTCACAATGCAACAGCTCCACAACTATTTTAGTTCTAAACTTTAATCAAGTGCCCCCTGATTAAAGAGCGGGGGTGGGGTGCGGGGGTGGGTGGGACACTGCAAAAACTTTTCAAGTACCCCCTTGTTTTTTTTGCGGGGGGCACGAAAAACACAAATTATACAAGTGCCCCCTGGCTAAAAGCAGGGGGGGGGGGTGCGGGGGGGGGGCACTAAAACCGACAAACTTAAACAAATTAAAATTTGGACATGGTTCAAATTAAAATGTGGTTATTGGGGTTGATGATGCACTCCAGTCCCTCCGGCACCCACCTCTCGCTGAAGGCCACGAGCGTACCGGTGGATAGCATGTGCTCCATCTCCAGGGATACCCTGGCATGGATGTAACCGCGGAAGAGAGGCAGGCAGTCGGGCTGTACGACCCCCTCGACCGCCTGCTGCCTGGACCAGCTGTTGGCCCCCTTGGCCGTGCCCAGGAGCAACAGCTCTACAAACCTTTTACCAAAGTTTAGAGGATCAATTCTGCAGTTCGAGCACGAGTCCGGGGTGCGTGGAGAGGCCTATAAAGGGCCAACGTCAGAGGAGGAGCGGCAGTTCGAGCACGAGTCCGGGGTGCGTGGAGAGGCCTATAAAGGGCCAACGTCAGAGGAGGAGCGGCAGTTCGAGCAGCACGAGTCCGGGGTGCGTGGAGAGGCCTATAAAGGCCCAACGTCAGAGGAGGAGCGGCAGTTCGAGCAGCACGAGTCCGGGGTGCGTGGAGAGGCCTATAAAGGGCCAACGTCGAAGGAGGAGCGGCAGTTCGAGCAGCACGAGTCTGGGGTGCGTGGTGAGGCCTATAAAGGGCCAACGTCGAAGGAGGAGCGGCAGTTCGAGTAGCGCGAGTCCGGGGTGCGTGGTGAGGCCTACAGCTTGTACAGCTCCAGCCGGAGAAAAAGCAAAAAGGAAGTAGAAAGAAATCAAAAGGTGATGTCACAGCCAAAGGGGTAAGTGATTGGCTGGTGATTGATGAGTAGCTTTTCTTTTTCTTTTTTGTATCAGTAAGTAAGCCGTTAACATTGTTTTCTTTTTCTTTTTTATATCAGTAAGTAACCTGTTAACATTGTTGTCGCCAAATTAAGCGTATCTAAGGGTTAAGTCATGGTAGGAGAGCTCGGTCATGTGATATGCTCCTCCTGTACCATGTCCCTGACGACTACGTGTGCGGGAAGTATATCCGCCTCCAGCTCATGACTGACCGCGTTGCAGACTTGGAGCTGAGGGTGGATTCACTCTGGAGCATCCACGATGCTGAGAATGACGTGAGTAGCACGTGAAGCGTGTTGGTCTTATCGCAGGTGAAGGGTCCACAGCCAGATAGGGAATGGAAGACCAACAGGAAGAGCAGTGCAAGGAAGGTAGTGCAGGGGTCCCCTGTGGTCATCCTTTGCAAAACAGATGCACTGCATTGAGTACTGTTGAGGGGGATAACTCATCAGGGGAGGGCAGCAGCAGCCAAGTTCATGGCACCGTGGAGGGCAGGAAAAAGAGTGGGAGAGCGATAGTGATAGGGAATTCAATTGTAAGGGGAATAGATAGGCGTTTCTGCGGCCGCAACCGAGACTCCAGGATGGTATGTTGCCTCCCTGGTGCAAGGATGTCTCGGAGCAGGTGCAGGACATTCTGAAAAGGGAGGGAGAACAGCCAGTTGTCGTGGTGCACATTGGTACCAACGACATAGGTAAAAAAAGGGATGAGATCCTACGAGACGAATTTAAGGAGCTCAGAGCTAAATTAAAAAGTAGGACCTCAAAAGTAGTAATCTAGGGATTGCTACCAGTGCCACGTGCTACTCAGAGTAGGAATCGCAGGATAGCTCAGATGAATACGTGGCTTGAGCAGTGGTGCAGCAGGGAGGGATTCAAATTCCTGGGGCATTGGAACCGGTTCTGGGGGAGATGGGACCAATACAAACCAGACGGTCTGCACCTGGGCAGGACCGGAACCAATGTCCTAGGGGGAGTGTTTGCTCATGCTGTTGGGTAGCAGTTAAACTAATATGGCAGGGGGATGGTAACCAATGCAGGGAGACAGAGATAAACAAAATGGAGACAGAAGCAAAAGACAGAAAGGAGATGAGTAAAAGTGGAGGGCAGAGAAACCCAAGGCAAAAAACAAAAAGGGCCACTGTACAGCAAAATTCTAAAGGGTCAAAGTGTAATAAAAAGGCAAGCATGAAAGCTCGGCGCCTCAATGCGAGGAGTATTCAGAACCCAGGAGAGGGCTCTGAGCTGGTTAGAGTGGGTGAGAGCGCAGATGAACAGGACCCCAAGAAAGAATGCAAAAGGCAGGAGGCAACAGAGCAGAGTAGCACTGGGGTAAGTGTAAACCACAAGGTGATAGGAAGGGACAATATGTATGAATATAAAGGGGCTGAAGGAGGGGTCAAAACTAAAAATCATGGTTTAAAAACTAGTATTAAAACACTCTACCTAAACGCACGCAGCATTCAAAATAAAGTAAATGAGTTGACGGCACAAATCATTACAAATGGGTATGATTTGGTGGCCATTACAGAAACGTGGTTGCAGGGTGGCCAAGACTGGGAATTAAACATACAGGGGTATCTGACAATTCGGAAAGATAGACAAGAAGGGAAAGGAGGTGGGGTAGCTCTGTTAATAAAGGATGATATCAGGGCAGTTGTGAGAGACGATATTGGCTCTAATGAGCAAAATGTTGAATCATTGTGGGTGGAGATTAGAGATAGTAAGGGGAAAAAGTCACTGGTGGGCGTAGTTTATAGGCCCCTAAATAATAACTTCACGGTGGTGCGGACAATAATCAAGGGAATAATAGAGGCATGTGAAAAAGGAACGGCAGTAATCATGAGGGATTTTAACCTACATATCGATTGGTCAAATCAAATCGCACAGGGTAGCCTGGAGAAGGAATTCATAGAATGCATACGGGATTGTTTCTTAGAAAAGTATGTTACAGAACCTACAAGGGAGCAAGCAATCTTAGATCTGGTCCTGTGTAATGAGACAGGAAAAATAAACGATCTCCTAGTAAAAGATCCTCTCGAAATGAGTGATCACAGTATGGTTGAATTTGTAATACAGATTGAGGGTGAGGAAGTAGTGTCTCAAACGAGTGTACTATGCTTAAACAAAGGGGACTACAGTGGGATGAGGGCAGAGTTTGCTAAAGTAGACTGGGAACAAAGACTAAACGGTGGCACAATTGAGGAACAGTGGAGGACTTTTAAGGAGCTCTTTCATAGTGCTCAACATAAATATATTCCAATGAAAAAGAAGGGCGGTGTAAGGGGTTCTCAGGGAGTGTTGTTGTGCCTTGGGTGTCTCTCTCTGGGCTTCTGCCCTCACAACTTATGCCTGGCCTTTGAGGTACCCTGAGTGCTGCAAGAGCACCCCTGGAGAGACTGTGTCCACAGCTTATGAAGGGGGTTTTGAGACTCGTGCGTCCCCACAGCTTATGCCTAGCCTGTGAGGCACCTGTGAGTGTCAAACACTCCTAACCTCTTCTTCCCTAGCCTGTGACACAGTTGAGCGTTTTCGAGGCGCTCCTAGCTTCCCTTACACTGTTCTGACATAAGACTCATGATCAGGAGATGTAATACAATAGAACTGAAACAAGGTGATTCCAAGAGGAACTTAGGCTTCCAATTTATTTGACAAGGTGTATCTCAACAAACAGCAATACACCAACAAAACAATCCCCCTAAATCCCAATAAACGGACACAACGAAAATCTTTACACAAGTTCAGCAGTACAATGCCCAACCTCCCACCTTTCCTGGCCGAACTGAGTTGGGAGTTCCAGGGACCAGAGATTATACTCACTACTGTGCCTTCTGCAGTCTGGTGGTTTGTTTCTTCTATCTTCGGTGTCTTCGGACACTGGTTTCCCTTCAGTGTCGAGAGGCTTGCTGGTTGTTGGATCATGAGGGCAGGGAACCACACACACTACGTCAGAAACCCCTTTTTATAGCCAGATTATCCAGTCCGCCTCTCCTGCTGAAATCGATCCTTCCCATTGGTGGGCTTTGTGATTTAGAAAAATGCAGCAGTTTTAGATTATTGCGGGTTTTTTCCACTGATGTTAACCTATTCAAGGTTTGAGTGAGTGTTGATTGTGTTGGCTTCCTGTTGCCATTGTGTAGGCCCTTGGGTGTTTTGGGTTCCCTGGTTTCTGAAGGTCTGCATAATTTTCTTCCAATTCAGTTTTTCTAACCTACTCAAGGTTTGAGCAGGTGTTAATTGGGTTGGCCTCCTGTAGTCATTGTGTAGGCCCTTGGTTTGTTTTGGGTTCCCTCCATAATTTCCTTCCATAGTGTAAACATGGGGAAGACAATAGCCCGATAATGGCTATGAGTCAGTCCCACAGTTTTCGAGCAAGTGCTCTCCCATTGGCTTGAAAGCCCCATGCTTCGGACTGACTCTGTCCCACCATTGGCCCTCCGGTGTCCTCCCCCGTCCAATCACTGCTCTGCCAAGGTCAAACTGTCTCGGTTTCAATTCACAGCACAGATCGATCCCACAGCCCTTTTCCTTCTGGGTTTAATGAGGGGGTTTGCGTCCTCCCCTACAGCGGTAAGAGAAGGGATAACCAGCCGTGGATAACCAAGGAAATTAAGGAGAGTATCAAATTAAAAACCAATGCATATAAGGTGGCCAAGGTTAGTGGGAAACTAGAAGATTGGGAAAATTTTAAACGACAGCAAAGAATGACTAAGAAAGCAATAAAGCAAGGAAAGATAGATTACGAAAGTAAACTTGCGCAAAACATAAAAACAGATAGTAAAAGCTTTTACCGATACATAAAACGGAAGAGAGTGACTAAAGTAAATGTTGGTCCCTTAGAAGATGAGAAGGGGGATTTAATAATGGGAAATGTGGAAATGGCTGAGACCTTAAACAATTATTTTGCTTCGGTCTTCACAGTGGAAGACACAAAAACCATGCCAAAAATTGCTGGTCACGGGAATGTGGGAAGGAAGGACCTTGAGACAATCACTATCACTAGGGAGGTAGTGCTGGACAGGCTAATGGGACTCAAGGTAGACAAGTCCGCTGGTCCTGATGAAATGCATTCCAGGGTATTAAAAGAGATGGCGGAAGTTATAGCAGATGCATTCGTTATAATCTACCAAAATTCTCTGGACTCTGGGGAGGTACCAGCGGATTGCAAAGCAGCTAATGTAATGCCTCTGTTTAAAAAAGGGGGCAGACAAAAGACAGGTAACTATAGGCCGGTTGGTTTAACATCTGTAGTGGGGAAAATGCTTGAAACTATCATTAAGGAAGAAATAGCGGGACATCTAGATAGGAATAGTGCAATCAAGTAGACGCAGCATGGATTCATGAAGGGGAAATCATGTTTAACTAATTTACTGGAATTCTTTGAAGATATAACGAGCATGGTGGATAGAGGTGTACCGATGGATGTGGTGTATTTAGATTTCCAAAAGGCATTCGATAAGGTGCCACACAAAAGGTTACTGCAGAAGATAAAGGTATGCGGAGTCAGAGGAAATGTATTAGCATGGATCGAGAATTGGCTGGCTAACAGAAAGCAGAGAGTCGGGATAAATGGGTCCTTTTCGGGTTATAAATCGGTGGTAAGTGGTGTGCCACAGGGATCGGTGCTGGGACCACAACTGTTTTCAATATACATAGATGACCTGGAAGAGGAGACAGAGTGTAGTGTAACAAAATTTGCAGATGACACAAAGATTAGTGGGAAAGCGGGTTGTGTAGAGGACACAGAGAGGCCGCAAAGAGATTTAGATAGGTTAAGCGAATGAGCTAAGGTTTGGCAGATGGAATACAATGTCGGAAAATGTGAGGCCATCCACCTTGGAAAAAAAAACATTAAAAGGGAATATTATTTGAATAGGGAGAAATTACAACATGCTGCGGTGCAGAGGGACCTGGGGGTCCTTGTGCATGAATCCCAAAAAGTTAGTTTGCAGGTGCAGCAGGTAATCAGGAAGGCGAATGGAATGTTGGCCTTCATTGCGAGAGGGATGGAGTACAAAAGCAGGGAGGTCCTGCTGCAACTGTACAGGGTATTGGTGAGGCCGCACCTGGAGTACTGCGTGCAGTTTTGGTCACCTTACTTAAGGAAGGATATACTAGCTTTGGAGGGGGTACAGAGACGATTCACTAGGCTGATTCCGGAGATGAGGGGGTTACCTTATGATGATAGATTGAGTAGACTGGGTCTTTGCTCGTTGGAGTTCAGAAGGATGAGGGGTGATCTTATAGAAACATTTAAAATAATGAAAGGGATAGACAAGATAGAGGCAGAGAGGTTGTTTCCACTGGTCGGGGAGACTAGAACTAGGGGGCACAGCCTCAAAATACGGGGGAGCCAATTTAAAACCGAGTTGAGAAGGAATTTCTTCTCCCAGAGGGTTGTGAATCTGTGGAATTCTCTGCCCAAGGAAGCAGTTGAGGCTAGCTCATTGAATGCATTCAAATTACAGATAGATAGATTTTTAACCAACAAGGGAATTAAGGGTTATGGGGAGCGGGCGGGTAAGTGGAGCTGAGTCCACGGCCAGATCAGCCATGATCTTTTTGAATGGCGGAGCAGGCTCGAGGGGCTAGATGGCCTACTCCTGTTCCTAATTCTTATGTTCTTATGTTATACTTTTGAACCAAAATGTCTGAATTTGTGCTATCAGAGACTCCCCTCAAGCTTCTGACACAGCTGACCAAAGGTAAAACCTCCGGTCAGATAAAGCTGTAGCAAATTACTCTCCATGCACTGAGGGTGATCAGCATATTTATGCAACCTGACAACCGACACAATTCAAGTTGGACCCAGCCGCATTCTACAAAAGATGCATCTCTGGTCCCAACAGTATCGGAACTATCATGTTCTGTGTAATATTTGACCATCCAGTTCTGATTTTATCATCATAACCTTTAATCCAGTTACAAACAGGTATTTATCCAGCTCTTTTCTGAAATTAATTATTAGTCATGACGTTCACTGCTTTAGAAGTCTGTATTCACCCGTATATAGTGGAAAGATTAGTCTAATATTTTGTCTTGCTGCAGGCTTGTTAATTCTGTAAATGTTTCCTCAGTTCTGTGATTACAGTCTAAATTAAATAATCTGCTTACATCTACCTAATCCATGGTCCTCGTTACTTTGAAGACTGTCATTATACCTCACCACAGCTCTTTCTTTCAGTGAGAACAAATTTTGTTCCATGAATCTCTCTTCAGTCCTAAAATCCATTGATATCACTGCCTTGAACTTCGCTAGATCTTTTTTTTTGCAATATTTTCGCCTTTTTAAGGGGCACGTTCCAAGATAATAGAATTCTCCTTTGTGCCTTTAAAATGATCCCACTTAGCATTGCATAAATGCATATTATCAAGAAATAATCTATATATATATACTGATTGAGAATAACTTGGATGAGGTTGAATCAGGGCAAGCCAGTTTGCAAAGATCTCCCTGAATACATGTCAGACTGCTGCATGCAACACAAGTGTCCCAACCACAATTCCATTGCATGCTCCAAGACACCACCACTTGTCAGCCATGGCTCATTGGTTGATCTCTGAGTTAGAGGGTAGAAGGTTCAAGCCCCAGTGACTTGAGCACATATTCCAGGCTGGCACTTCAGTGCAGAAATTAGGGAGTGCTGCACTATCTGGGATAGCAGCTTTCAGATGAGATGTTAAATCCAGGTCCTGTCTGCATGCTGAAGTAGATGTATAAGATCCAGTGGTACTGTTTCAAGAGGAGTAGGGGAGTTCTCCTGATGTCCTGGCCAACATTTATTCTCCAACCAACAACAAGAAAAACAGAGTATCTGGTTATTTATCTCATTGCTGTTAGTGGAAATTTGCTGTGCACAAATTGGCAGCGGTGTTGCCTACTGCCGACATTACAACAGTGACAAAAATTAAATAGTTATTCATTGACTGTGAAGTGCTTTGGGACATCCTGAGGTCATGACAGAGGCTATACAAATCGAAGTTATTTTTTTTTCTGCTTTTAATTCAAAGTTGCTCAATTCAATTATCTGAGAATTCATTTTTAGCACTAAATTCTTGCTTTCCTTTGTTATTTATGTTCCATAATTCAAGTTCCTGGATAATTCAAATTGTTTTAGAGCTAAAATTGACTGAATTATCATAAATTAATTGTATAATGTCTCAGATGATTTCTGCAATTTACATACGAACATAAGAACATAAGAAATAGGAGCAGGAGTAGGCCATCTGGCCCATCGAGCCTGCTCCGCCATTCCAGAAGACCATGGCTGATCTGATCATGGACTCAGCTCCACTTCCCTGCACACTTCCCATAACCCTTTACTCCCTTATCACTCAAAATTCTGTCTATCTCTTAAATATATTCAATGACCCAGCCTCCACAGCACTCTGGGGGAGAGAATTCCACCGGGTTACAACCCTTTGAGAGAAGAAATTCCTTTTCATTTCAGTTTTAAATGGGCGTCCCCTTATTCTGAAACTACGTCCCCTAGTTTTAGGATCCCCTATGAGTGGAAATATCCTCTCTGCATCCACCTTGTCGAGCCCCCTCATTATCTTATATGTTTCGATAAGATCACCTCTCATTCTTCTGAACTCCAATGTGTATCGGCCCAACCTACTCAACCTATCTTCATAAGTCAACCCCATCACCGGAATCAACCTAGTGAACCTTCTCTGAACAGCCTCCAATGCAAGTATATCCTTCCTTAAATACGGAGACCAAAATTGTACGCAGTACTCTAGGTGTGGCCTTACCAATATCCTGTACAGTTGTAGCAGGACTTCTCTGCTTTTATATTCTCTCCCCCTTGCAATAAAGGCCAACATTCCACTTGCCTTCCTGATCACTTGCTGTACCTGCTTAGGAACTTTTTTGTGTTTCATGCACAAGGACCCCCCAGGTCCCTCTGTACTACAACACTTTGCAATTTTTCTCCATTTAAATTATAATTTGCTTTTTTATTTTTTCTGCCGAAGTGGATAATCTCATATTTTCCCACATTATACTCCATCTGCCAAATATTTGTCCACTCACTTAGCCTGTCTATATCCCTTTGCAGATTTTTTGTGTCCTCCTCACAATTTGCTTTCCCACCCATCTTTGTCTCATCAGCAAACCTGGCTACATTACACTCGGTCCCTTCATCCAAGTCATTGATATAGATTGTAAATAGTTGAGGCCCCAGCACCGATCCCTGCGGCACCCCACTAGTCACTGTTTGCCAACCGGAAAATGACCCATTTATCCCGACTCTCTGTTTTCTGTTATTCAGCCAATCCTCTATCCATTCTAATATATTACCCCCAACCCTGTGAACTTTTATCTTGTGCAGTAACCTTTTATGTGGCACCTTATCTAATGTCTTCTGGAAATCCAAATATACCACATCCCCCTTATCTACGATACTCGTTACATCCTCAAAGAACTCCAGCAAATTTGTCAAACATGATTTCCCTTTCATAAAACCATGCTGACTCTGCTTGATTGAATTATGTTTTTCCAAATGTGCCGCTACTGCTTCCTTAATAATGGACTCCAGCATTTTCCCAAAAACAGATGTTCGGCTAACTGGTCTATTGTTTCCTGCTTCTTGTCTGCCTCCCTTTTTAAATGGGGTGTTACATTTGCGGTTTTCCAATCCGCTGGGACCGCCTCAGAATCCAGGGAATTTTTTTAGATTACAATCAATGCATTCACTATCTCTGCCGCCACTTCTCTTAAGACGCTCAGATGTAAGCCATCAGGTCCAGGGGACTTGTCCGCCTTTAATCCCATTATTTTACCGAGTACTACTTCATTAGTGATAGTGATTGTATTAAGTCCCTCCCCCCCCCACTATAGCCCCTTGATTATGCACTATTGGGATGTTTTTAGTGTGCTGTGAAGACCGATACAAAATATTTGTTCAATGTCTCTGCCAGTTCCCTGTTCTCCATTATTAATTCCCAGTCTCATCCTCTAGGGGACCAATATTTACTTTAGCCACTCTTTTCCTTTTTATGTACCTGTAGAAACTCTTACTATCTGTTTTTATATTTCGTGCTCGTTTACTTTCATAATCTATCTTCCCTCTCTTTATTATTTTTTTCGGTGTTCTTTGCTGACTTTTAAAAGTTTCCCAATCCTCTGGCCTCCCACTAGTCTTGGCCACATTGTATACCCTTGTTTTCAATTTGATACCATCCCTTATTTCCTGAGTTAGCCACAGATGGTTATCCCTTCTCATTGGGATACATTTTTGTTGCGAGTTATGAAATATCTCCTTAAATGTCTGCCACTGCTCATCAGCCATCCCATACTTTAATCTATTTTCCCAGTCCACTTTAGCCAACTCTGCCCTCATACCTTTGTAGTCTCTTTTATTTAAGCTTAGAACACTGGTTTGAAAACCAACTTTCTCACCCTCCAACTGAATTTGAAATTCAACTATGTTATGGTCACTCATTCCTAGAGGATCTTTTACGATGAGATCATTTATTAATCTTGTCTCATTACACAGTACCAGATCTAAGATAGCCTGCTCCCTGGTTGGTTCCGCAATGTCCTGTTCAAGGAAACTATCCCGGATACATTCTATGAACTCTTCCCCAAGGCTGCCCTTGCCAATTTGCTTGGTCCAATCAATATGAAGGTTAAAATCGCCCATGATTATTGCCGTTCCTTTATCACAAGCCTCCATTATTTCTTGATTTATACTCCGTCCAACAGTGCAGCTACTGTTGTGGGGCCTGTAGACTACACCCAACTCCGACTTTTTCCCTTATTATTCCTTATCTCCACCCAAATTGATTCGACATCTTGATCCTCTGAGCCAATATCATTTCTCACTGATGCAATGATCCCATCCTTTATTAACAGAGCTACTCCACCTCCTTTTCCTTTCTGTCTGTCCTTTTTAATATTTTCCATTTGCAATTAACTATTGAACGGTATCTTTAGTTGTTTATTCTGCTAATTTACACATATGCTTATTTATTGTCTATTTGCTGTAAACTTCAAAATACTCCAGTTTAAAAATATTTATTTTATAAATTAGGCCTTTTTTTTAGCATAACATCTGTAGCTTCAAATCCATCTCTATCACACATTTACAGATAAATTCAGACAATAAAGCCGCCTCACTGTCTCAGTTGGTAAAAGTGTGGACCTGAACCATACACCCCAAGAAGGTCCCAGTCAAGGCTGTTAGGAGTGGGACAATTGGTCTTCAGGGAAAAATTAACACAGTTTCCCATTCCTGATTCCCATCCAGTGACCCCAGCTGTAAAATGTGTGTGTGTGTGTGTGTGTGAAATTAGGACAGGATTAAGTTGGCCATGATGTGCTCTGCAGTCGAATAGCTAGCTGGCATTGTTTAGGTTCACACATGAAGAATGGACACTTGAGTGAGGTAACAGAGGATACATGCTGCCTGTGGAACTGTACCACTGCACGAGTCAGTGCCTGAAGGGGAAGATGGGAGAAAATCATAATGAAAAAAAATTGACAATAAAATGTGTCACTTTCCACTTGTGTCATATTTATGATACTGTGGTCCTGATATTACACCATGGGATATTAGCAGATGAACCCTTAATGCGATTGTTGAAATTCCTCGCTCCACTATTTCAGTGACATTGTTAACACATTTAAAGTAAATGGATTACTACCTTCCTAAAACTGGGGAGCGAGGAGTTTTATGTACATGTGTTATGCATTTGCCCTCTAGTATTCCACAGTGTAATTTCAGGGTCTCTGTATTTGTTTCCAGTACTTACTTAGCTGTAAGCTGTCATCATTTACTTTGGAAGTTCTGGCAATGCACTGACATCAGAGGGGAACACTAAACATATTAGCAAAAAGAGTTATTCCCAACTAAAACTTATCGTTTATAGAATCTAGTTAAGATGAACAAATTTACATTCATCTGTTCTACATTCTGTTCACATCTCTACACACAGCAACACTCTATAGACTTAATAAAAATCAGCGCTTCATGTCAATGAATTGCCTAAATTTAGAAATCATGAATAAGAAAAGTATGATACAACATTCATGGCACAAAATATAAATGAAAGGCAGAAATAATGCGTTCCGCCTGTATGAGTTCCGGGCTAGTGTACAATGGTTGTAGCAGAACCATGTCTATGAGGGTTGTATAACATCTACATGAATCTATATTAGCACTGTACAAGGTCTCTATAAGAAAGACTTGCATTTATAGTGCGCCTTTCACAAACACAGAATGTCCAAAAGCACTTTACAACCAATGAAATACTTTTAAAGGGCAGTCACTATTGTAATCTAGGAAACGCAGCAGCCAATTTGCACACAGCAAGCTCCGACAAACAGCCATGTGATAATGACCAGATAATCTGTTTTTGTTATGTTGACCGAGGGATAAATTTTGGCCAGGACACTGGAAATAACTCCCCTGCTCTTCAATATGTACGTCCATCTGAGGGGGCAGACGGGGCCTCGGGTTAACATCCGAAAAACAGCTCCACCAACAGTGCTGCGCACTCTCAGCATTGCACTGGAATTTATCTGCTCAGGTTCCTGGAGTGGGACTTGAACCCACAACCTTCACGACTCAGAGGGGAGAGTGCTACCCACTGAGCCACAGCTGACACAGAAGTCAAAGCAATCAAGCGAGGCTGGAAGGGGAGAACATTCGTTGGAGAGAAAAAAAATTCACAGCAGCTCCAAAATCCTCGGCCACCAAATGTTAGTTAGGCTAATGGATTTTGAAAATTACAAGACCAATTACAAGACCAATACAGCAGTTATCATGGGCAACTTTAAACTACATATAGATTGGGCTAACCAAATTGGTAGCAATACGGTGGAGGAGGATTTCCTGGAGTGTATTAGGGATGGTTTTCTAGACCAATATGTCGAGGAACCAACTAGAGGGTTGGCCATCCTAGACTGGGTGATGTGTAATGAGAAAGAACTAATCAGCAATCTTGTTGTGTGAGGCCCCTTGGGAAAAGTGACCATAATATGGTAGAATTCTTTATTAAGATGAAGAGTGACATAGTTAATTCAGAGACTAGGGTCCTGAACTTAAGGAAAGTTAACTTCGATGGTAGGAGACGTGAATTGGTTAGAATAGACTGGCAAATGATACTTAAAGGGTTGACAGTGGATAGGCAATGGCAAACATTTAAAGAGCACATGGATGAACTTCAACAATTGTACATCTCTGTCTGGAGTAAAAATAAAACAGGGAAGGTGGTTCAACCGTGGCTAACAAGGGAAATTAGGGATAATGTTAAATCCAATGAAGAGGCATATAAATTAGCCAGAAAAAGCAGCAAAGCGGAGGACTGAGAGAAATTTAGAATTCAGCAGAGGAGGACAAAGGGTTTAATTAGGAGGGGGAAAATAGAGTATGAGAGGAAGCTTGCTGGGAACATAAAAACTGACTGCAAAAGCTTCTATAGATATGTGAAGATGAAAAAGATTAGTGAAGACAAACGTAGATCCCTTGCAGTCAGAATCAGATGAATTTGTAATGGGAAACAAAGAAATGGCAGACCAATTGAACAAATACTTTGTTCTGTCATAACGAAGGAAGACACAAATAAAGTTCCGGAAATACTAGAGGACCAAGGGTCTAGCGAGAAGGAGGAACTGAAGGAAATCCTGATTAGTCAGGAAATTGTGTTAGGGAAATTGATGGGATTGAAGGCCGATAAATCCCCAGGGCCTGATAGTCTGCATCCCAGAGTACTTACAGAAGTAGCCCTAGAAATAGTGGATGCATTGGTGATCATTTTCCAACAGTCTATCGACTCTGGATCAGTTCCTATGGAGTGAAGGGTAGCTAATGTAACACCACTTTTTAAAAAAGGAGGGAGAGAGACAACCGGGGAATTGTAGACTGGTTAGCCTGACATCAGTAGTGGGGAAAATGTTGGAATCAATTATTAAAGCTGAAATAGCAGTGCATTTGGAAAGCAGTGACAGGATCGGTCCAAGTCAGCATGGATTTATGAAAGGGAAATCATGCTTGACAAATCTTCTGGAATTTTTTGAGGATGTAACTAGTAGAATGGACAAGGGAGAACCAGGGGATGTGGTGTATTTGAACTTTCAAAAGGCCTTTGACAAGGTCCCACACAAGATATTGGTGTGCAAAATTAAAGCACATGGAATTGGGGGTAATGTATTGACATGGATAGAGAACTAGTTGGCAGACAGGAAGCAGAGAGTCGGGATAAACGGGTCCTTTTCAGAATGGCAGGCAGTGACCAGTGGGGTGCCGCAGGGCTCAGTGCTGGAGCCCAAGCTCTTTACAATATACATCAATGATTTATATGAAGGAATTGAGAGTAATATCTCCAAGTTTGCAGATGGCACTAAGTTGGGTGGCGGTGTGAGCTGTGAGGAGGACACTAAGAGGCTGCAGGATGTCTTGATCAGGTTAGGTGAGTGGGCAAATGCATGGCAGATGCAATATAATGTGGATAAATGTGAGGTTATCCACTTTGGTGGCAAAAACACGAAGGCAGAGTATTATCTGAATGGCGGCAGATTAGGAAAAGGGGAGGTGCAACGAGACCTGGGTGTCATCAGTCCTTGAAGGTTGGCATGCAGGTGCAGCAGGCAGTGAAGAAGGCAAATGGCATGTTGGCCTTCATAGCTAGGGGATTTGAACATAGGAGCAGGGAGGTCTTGCTGCAGCTGTACAGGGCCTTGGTGAGGCCTCACCTGGAATATTGTGTTCAGTTTTGGTCTCCTAATCTGAGGAAGGATGTTCTTGCTATTGAGGGAGTGCAGTGAAGGTTCACCAGACTGATTCCCGGGATGGCAGGACTGACATATGAGGAGAAACTGGATCGACTCGGCCTGCATTCACTGGAGTTTAGAAGGATGAGAGGGGATCTCATAGAAACATATAAAATTCTGACGAGACTGGACAGGTTAGAGGCAGGAAGAATGTTCCCGATGTTGGGGGAGTCCAGAACCAGGGGTCACAGGTCACAGTCTAAGGATAAGGAGTAAACCATTTAGGACCGAGATGAGGAGAAACTTCTTCACTCAGAGAGTTGTTAACCTGTGGAATTCTCTTCCGCAGAGAGTTGCTGATGCCAGTTCGTTAGATATATTCAAGAGGGAGTTGGATATGGCCCTTACGGTAAAGGGGTCAAGGGGTATGGAGAGAAAGCAGGAAAGGGGTACTGAGGTGAATGATCAGCCATGAACTTATTGGATGGTGGTGCAGGCTCGAAGGGCCGAATGGCCTTCTCCTGCACCTATTTTCTATGTTTCTATGTTTCTACCTGTTTTATCATGAAGACTTTTCCTTGTGATCTTCTGCTTTGATCTCCATCATAGCAAACTTTTACCGGCATCTTAATAATAAAATGTGATGCAATCAGAGCCAGGAGGAGCAGAAGGGTTAAATATGCTGCTTCAGGATTACATGATTTGGGGTTGATAACTTTTTGATGGGAGTACCGAACGTGATGAGTTGGCAGCACGACTGACCACCAGCAAAGTAGATGAATGTTTTACTACAAGCGGTATGCTTGTGCAATACATTTCCCAAGGTAGAGTCATGGTTCATTCTTAACCTCATTATTGAGAGGCATGCCCAAACAATTTTGATACTGAGGCTTATCAAGGAATTAACATCCATGTCTCAATAACGTGGAGCAACATGAATTACCATGAATCGCGCCAGATACCATATTAGTAAAGAACTTAAGAACATAAGATTTAAGAGCAGGAATAGGCCATACGGCCTCTCGAGCCTGCTCCACCATTTAATACGTTCATGGCTGATCCGATCATGGACTCAGGTCCACCTCCCTGCCCGCTCTCCATAACCCCTTATTCCCTTATCGTTTAAGAAACTCTCTATTTCTGTCGTAAATTTATTCAATGTCCCAGCTTCCACAGCTCTCTGAGGCAGCGAATTCCACAGAACCACTACTCTCAGAGAAAAAATTTATCCTCATCTCAGTTTTAAATGGGCGGCCCCATATTCTAAGATCATGCCCTCTCGTTCTAGTTTCCCCCATCAGTGGAAACATCCTCTCTGCATCCACCTTGTCAAGCCCCCTCATAATCTTGTATGTTTCGATAAGATCACCTCTCATTCTTCTGAATTCCAATGAGCAGATGCCCAACCTACTCAACCTTTCCTCATAAGTGAACCTCCTCATCTTTGGAATCAACCTTGTGAATCTTCTCTGAACTGCCTCCAAAGCAAGTATATCCTTTCGTAAATATGGAAACCAAAACTGCACGCAGTATTCCAGGTGTGGTCTCACCAATACCCTGTATAACTGTAGCAAGATTGCCCTGCTTTTATACTCCATCCCCTTTGCAATAAAGACCAAGATTCCATTGGTCTTCCTGATCACTTGCTGTACCTCTAGACTAACCTTTTGTGTTTCATGCACAAGTACCCCCAGGTCCCGCTGTACTGCAGCACTTTGCAATCTTTCTCTATTTAAATAATAACTTGCTGTTTGATTTTTTTTTCTGCCAAAGTGCATGACCTCACACTTTCCAACATTATACTCTATCTGCCAAATTTTTGCCCACTCACTTAGCCTGTCTATGTCCTTAGCGTGCACTAAAGTTGTTAGCGCGTGCAGCTAATGTCCGCCGGATGTACACAGAGCAGGCAGATCATGACGTCAATCAGCGTGACGCCACCGCTGCCACTTTGAAGCTCAAAGCTCCAGCCGATGCCCTCTCTTAACCTCACATGGCTGAACACGCATTAAGCAGCAGGAAGACTCCTCACCGGCGCTATTTAATGGGATCATCAACTATTTACAGCTTAGTTGCTGGTTGATTTCTTCTGGCTGATGGTGCGGTTCTACAAATGTTTGGTGCTTTCCATAGTTGTTTCAAGTTGCAAAAGTCTACAGCGAGTGGTTAGGCAAGTGCCAAAGGACTTTTTCCTGACTTCAAAGCTTCTGTAGAAACCAGTTGCTGCCAGATGTGGGTGCATTAGTAGGCATATCACTTGGAACCGAGCATGACTGGGAGAATGAGCGGAGGCCATGCAGAACAGGACAAGCTGCTGGAAGATGGAAGAGGAGGCTATACTCATCCAACGTGTTCAGGGAGCTGGTGGAAGGTAGCTGACTTTCAGTAGAGGAGACCGTAAATGGCCTTGGTGGATGACCACGAGCAGCTCTGGGCCTAGAAAGTCTGGCTGCAGAGTGCACTCTCTCGGCATGGGCAGCAGCAGCCTGGGCTGGCTGGCTGACAGGCAACAGCAAGGGCACTGGTGGATTGGCAGGGGAGGGAGTAGGAATGCTGTCCTCCGGAGACTGGACAGCAGGTTCTTGCTCCATTGGGGCAGTGCCTCAGTAATCCTAGTAATCAGTTGGAGGACAGATTGCTGGACTGCTGTGACACCCAGCAAGCCCCTTTGAACACTGTAATCCATAGCCATGATGGTGGCAGTCTGAGCTTGCGAGGCAGCAAGCTAACCTTGCATGATAGCCATCTGAGCTTCCACTGCAGCACTCAGATATCGTGTGGCTGCTGCTTGTGGTGTAATGGAAGCTGCGACATTGGCCATCAGACGCTACATCATGGTTGGATCCACAAGTGTGCGAAAGGAGTTGGCCACCATTTCCTTGCTGGAAAGGATGGGCTCTAAGCTCTGTGTGAAGTTGGTGCTGAACTCTTTCATGCTTCTTGATATCGAATGCAAGCTTACTGGCATGCCTCCCAATGCACCAAGCATTTTGTTGTGCACACCCATCAGCCTTCTTCTATAAGCTGCATCAAAGTCCTCATCTCAATTCTCTGTAGCAGAACCCGTGTGCAGCCTCACCCTCAGGTGAGCTGGCACCTATGCTATCCTTGCCTCGTGCCCTGGCTGCAGCTCACTCATGCCTGGTATCTCAACACGTGCAGATCCTGCCTCTAATCGATCCTCTAAGATTGTCAGTGTCAGTATCTAATCTGGTGGCTGCGAGTGTGAGATCAAGGAATGGTGCTGTGTCTTCATCACCACTCTCTTCTTCCTGTTACTTCACTGCGTGGCCACGTTGCACCTCTTGGTTATCTGAAAGGAAAAAGGCACAAGGGTAAGGTTGTGGTGAGGGGAGTGGTGGGGGGGGGGGGGGGGCGGGGAGGAAGTAAGAAGTGCATGTGTACACCACCTGCAGCTTGTAAATCGGAAGAGATTGTGGGATGAGAGGGAAGTGGGATGTGAGAAGGAGGATTAAGTATGAGGATACCATCACCTTTGATGGTTTCAGTCATGCTCTCAGCAATGGCCGTTCCCATAATAGCCAGCACCATCTCCTCCATAGGGATTAGGACATGCTGGTGCGCCTGTCCCATTATGGGTAGCCCCTGCTGCCTACCATGTGCGCCACCATGTCCTGCAAGAGCGAGGGAAGTGTGTCAGTAAATATTGTGCAATCTGTTGTGGTGATGTGGCCGTCCTGGTTGAAGAGTTGACAGTATTTGCAAGCTGTGGTGTGGGTGTGAGGCTTGCAGCAGTGCTAAATGTGTGCAGGTGCGAGTCTTGATTGATATAGATTGTTTGTATGGATAAGTGATGGAGGTGTGGTGAATTGAGGAGTGTCTGAGGCCAGTGGTGTGGTTGGTAGGATATGCCATTTCAAGATGCATTCACTGACCTTGACCACTCGTGTAAGGTCATTAAACGTCTTGTGGCACTGCATCTAGGTCCTTGGGACTAAACTCCTGGAATTGACCACCATAGCTTTCTACTGCCACTGTCTTTTGAGCATGTGTCTCTTGGCCCTCCTGTCTCCCTGCCAATACAGGACATGTCTCTTACTTTTCACCTCCTCCGGTATAGCATCCCAAAACCTTGCAGTCCGCACACTCCCATATTGTGCCATTTTTCACTGTTTCCCAGGTCAACTTCACTTCCTGCATGACTGCCGGCAGCTGCTGCAGCCACAGAACCCCTCCACTTTAAGAGGTGCAGGCTAGTATCAATTTTGGGCCCCCTACTGATGTGTGCAGCCAATGAATAACGTGATTAGCATTGGCTGCATGCAGTAATTATTAGCAGGAAGCATGAAAGAAAGACTTGCATTTATATAGCACCTTTCACAAAACACTTTACAGCCAATGAAGTACTTTTGGTGTGTAGTCACTGTTGTAATGTGGGAAATGCGGCTGCTAATATGCACATGACAAGCTCCCACAAACAGCAATGTGATAACGACCTATATTCTAGTTTTTGTTACGTTGATTGAGGGATACATATTGGCCAGGACACTGGGGACAGCTCCCTGCTCGTCTTCGAAATAGAGCAATGGGATCTTTTACATCCACTTGAGAGAGCAGACGGGGCCTCGGTTTAACGTCTCATCCGAAAGGCAGCACCTCCGACAGTGCAGCACTCTCTCAGCGCTGCACTAGTGTGTCAGCCTAGATTTTTGTGCTCAAGTTCCTGGAGTGGGACTTGAACCTACAACCTTCTGACCTGTGTGCGAGTGTGCTACCCACTGAGCCACGGCTTACCCCAGCTTGGCATGCTGCTTGCATTACACTGAACGGGTGTGGGGTAATCGTGCATTGTGATCCCTGTACCCGGTTTGGGGGCGGGTGGGGGCGCTATTGAATGTAGCCCCCTTAATATTGACAATAGGTGGAACATCAATGTTGTTTGAAAGAACAAAGTAGATCTGAATGGATTGGAGCACTGACATGCGGTGCCACAGAATGTAAGGCTGTGGGTTCTCTCCCACACCCCTGCACTCACTGAGTTCCCAGTATTAACTGTGCTGGTGTAGTGAGGCGAGGTGTGGCATCTAAGTGTCTCCACACAGGGAGAGTGAAACGAGAGGAAAAGATCATCGGGGGGTCACCCGCTGCACTTCTTTGGACTGTGCCCAGGCAGTATTGGTGGGGCCCTGGGAGCGGCTCACCTCTCTAGCCTCTGCTCCGTAGCATTCAGAGCTCCAAGCAAGAAGAAGAAATGACTTAAAAAGAAGGAGGCTTACTTAAAAAAAAAATGTGATTGGCAGAGACAGCAATATGAATACTGGAAGGAAGTGTTCAATCTGGAAAATGAGCATGGATTCATGCCCAAAGCCTTGATCCTCTGGAGCCTGTTCATTAGTTATTGCTATACAACAAAGTTGAAGTGAATAATTTTTCCTTCAATAGTCCCCATCCACATCACCCTTTAAAAAAAAAGCGTTATCCCATTTTACTGGTCTATCTTGGTAATATTTTAAACTTGTCAAGTATCCAATTGCTATAACAAACATTCAGAATTGTACTCATGTGGCCTGACATTTCCGATGCTGATTCACTGTGCGAGTAGATCAGG
This sequence comes from Pristiophorus japonicus, assembly GCF_044704955.1. Lineage (NCBI taxonomy): Eukaryota > Metazoa > Chordata > Chondrichthyes > Pristiophoridae > Pristiophorus > Pristiophorus japonicus. The sequence goes on from NC_091992.1 coordinate 117,528,442, forward strand.
AAGGAATCAAAAAAGTTCCACAGATTGCATCATAAGCCCCATCCATTTACTGAAAATCATTGTACATGCATTGATATTAAACTTTGCCTCTTAAATTAATATCAGGCATTCCCCACAGCCTGAGTTTGAGCCCCACGACCATTGCTCGAAGAGAGACAATGGCTAGCTGAATGGCGATTCATGCCATCGCAATGGACAATGCGGCCAGTAATGGGGCCATCAACACCTGTTAATGGTGCGCTTAAGGACAGTTACAAAGACAGTCAGAGACCATCAACTGGTAATGGACCTTTTGTTTCCAACAACGGGGCCTCCAGCTCATGCTGGAGGTGCGGAGGCAAACACCCAGCCAGAGCATGCAGGTATCAGCAATATACCTGCAGAAACTACAACGTCAGCGGTCACTTGGTGCATATGTGCAGGAAGCCTAAAGCCAGGTTGATGTACAAGGAGGACGGGCCCGATGTAAGGCCTATGAGGCCAAATGAATACTGGGGGAAATAGCTGTAAGCTGAAGTTCAGCGAGTTCATGTGGAGCACATATACAGTTCATATACTAGGACGCCACCGATAATGATGAAAGTGCTCCTCAATGGCATCCCAGTATTAATGGAGCTAGACACGGGGGGCCAGCCAATCCCTGATGAGTATTAAACAGTTCGAAAGGTTGTGGGTCTCCAAGGCCAGGAAGCCAAAATTATTGCCGATTGACGCACTGCTACGGACATAAACAAAGGAGATCATTTGCAGCGCCACGGTAGTCATGACCCACAAAGATTCAGAGACTCTGGATTGTCTCGGGGGACGGTCCCGCACTACTGGGGCGGAGTTGACTTGCTGTCATGAACTGGAAATGGGGCGATGTCAATGCAATTTCTTCTGTGGAGCGAGTATCATGCTCACAGGTCCTGGACAAATTTGACTCATTATTTCAACCCGGCATTGGCACATTCATGGGGACCAAGGTAGTGATTCACATAAACCCGGATGCCAGGCCAGTACACCACAAGGCCAGAGTGGTGCCGTACGTGATGCGGGAAAAGATAGAATGCGAATTGGACTGCCTGCTGAGGGAAGGCATCATCTCGCCAGTCGAATTCAGTGACTGGGCGAGCCCGATCGTGCCGGTGCTCAAGGCGGATGGGTCAGTCAGGATATGTGGCGATTACAAGGCCATTATCAATTGGGTGTTGCTCCAAGACCAGTACCCGCTACTGAGAGCAGAGGACCTCTTTGCGACGCTATCCGGTGGCAAACTTTTTTCAAAATTGGACCTGACCTCAGTTTACATGACCCAGGAGCTGGCGAGTGAGTCGAAGAAGCTGACCACCATCACGACACACAAGGGGTTGTTTGAGTATAACAGATGTCAGTTCGGGATTCGTTCGATCGCCGCGATCTTTCAGCGAAATATGAAAAGCCTCCTCAAGTCGATTCCAAGGACGGTAGTTTTTCAAGACGACATCCTCATCACGGGTCGCGATACTGAAGAACACCTCCACAACCTGGAGGAGGAGGAGGTGCTACGCAGACTGGACCGGGTAAGGCTGCGACTGAAAAAGGCAAAGTGCATCTTCTTAGCTCCAGAGGTAGAATTCCTGGGGAGGAGGGTAGCAGCAGACTGGATCAGACCTACTGCATCCAAAACAGAAGCAATCCAGAGAGCACCCAGACCCCGTAACATGACGGAGCTGCGTTCGTTCCTGGGGCTCCTGAACTATTTTGGCAACTTTCTTCCCAAACTGAGCACGCTGATAGAGCCACTACACGTGCTCCTATGCAAAGGTTGCGATTGGGTCTGGGGGGACAGCCAGGAAAGGGCTTTCGATAGAGCACGCAATTTGTTGTGCTCCAACAAACTGTTAACGTCATATGACCCGTGTAAGAAACTAGTTTTAACGTGTGATGCGTCGTCCTATGGGGTCGGGTGTGTGTTGCAGCATGTGAATGCCAATGGTCAGTTACAGCCGGTAGCTTATGCCTCCAGAAGTCTGTCCCGGGCAGAAAGGGGCTACGGGATGATAGAAAAGAAAGCGCTAGCATGTGTCGATGTAGTAAAAAAAATGCACCAGTACCTGTTTGGCAGGAAATTTGAGCTGGAGACAGATCACAAACCCCTAACATCCCTTTTGGCGACAACAAGGCCATAAATGCGAATGCATCGGCCCGCACACAGAGGTGGGCATTTACGTTAGCCGCCTATGATTACACAATTCGGCACAGACCGGGCACTGAAAACTGCACCGATGCACTCAGCAGGCTCCCACTAGCCACCACTGAGGGGGCAATTGAGCATGATGCTGAGATGGTCATGGCTGTTGAAGCTTTCGAAAGCGAAGGCTCACCTGTGACAGCCCGTCAGATTCAAGTCTGGACAATTAAAGACCCGCTACTGTCTTTAGTTAAGAAATGTGCCCTGAATAGGGACTGGGCAGCCACGTACGGGGCGTGCCCTGAGGAATTTAAACCATTTCACAGGCGCAGGGATGAACTCTGGATTCAGGCCGATTGCCTACTGTGGGGAAACCGAGTAGTCATGCCCCAGATGGGCAGAGAGGTGTTTATCAGAGAACTTCACAATGAGCACCCGGGCATTGTCATGACGAAGGCAATTGGCAGGTCACACGTTTGGTGGCCAGGGATAGATGCAGACCTGGAACTTTGTGTTCGCTGGTGCAACACGTGTGCTCAGCTGGGCAACGCACCCAGGGAAGCCCCCCTTAGCCCCTGGTCCTGGCCTGCCAAGCCATGGTCACGCATCCATGTGGACTATGCAGGTCCTTTCATGGGAAAAATGTCTTTGGTTGTAGTAGACGCCTACCCCAAATGGATTGAGTGTGCAATTTTAAATTCAAGCACATCCTCTGCCATGGTAGAAAGTCTATGGGCAATGTTTGCCGCCCATGGTCTACCGGATGTCTTGGTCAGCGACAATGGCCCGTGCTTCACAAGCACTGAATTCCAGGACTTCATGGCAGGCAATGGAATCAATCATGTCAGAACGGCACCGTTCAAGCCGGCCTCAAACGGCCAGGTGGGATGAGCCGTGCAGATAATCAAACAGGGGATGCTCAGAATCCAAGGGGGTTCCCTACAAAGCCGCTTATCATGCCTCCTGTTGGCCAATAGATCCCGACCACACTCGATCACAGAGGTTCCACCCACAGAGCTGCTAATGAAAAGGACGCTCAAAACCAGGTTATCCCTTATACACCCGACTATGAAAGAAATTGTTGAGAGCAGGCGTCAGTCACAATGTGACTACCATCACAGGAATGCGAGGGCACGATGTATTGATGTCAATGACCCTGTTTTTGTCCTTAATTATGCTGCAGGGCCCAAATGGCTTGTAGACACTGTGTTTGCCAAAGAGGGGAATAGGGTTTTGGTTGTTAAACTTACCAATGGACAAATCTGCCGCAAACGGTGGATCAAACTAAAAGGAGGTTCAGCAACCCCATAGAAGAAGCAGAGGAAGAACACGACGTAGAGTTTACTCCACCACAGGTGACCGAACACCGGAACCAAGTGGAGGAGAGCCCAGTCACTTTGGACAGTCCGGACAGGCCTGAGGCACCGCAAACAGCAGACACTCAGGCCAGCGCCCAACAACCGGAGCCCCAACTCAGGCGCTCTACAAGGGAGCGTAAACCACCAGAGAGACTTAACCTGTGATCCCAATAAGACTTCGGGGGGGGAGGTGATGTCATGTATTCAACTGTCATTGTAACCCATGTATAAGCTGACCGAAGTTGTATACCTTGAGAACACTGACCACAGGGGGCGAACTTGTGGGAGACACTCCTAACCTGGACTTTCCGGTATAAGGGGAAGCTCCACCCACTGTCTGTCTCTTGAGGTCTTGGTAATAAAGGTAACTGGTCACAAAGTGATCTTTTCTCTAGTATGGGCCCTGTGTGCATTTATACTGTATAGTAAGGACATATTAACAGGTCTGTGTTGTACCTAACCCTAAGTGGGTTTTGGCTGCTGGTTTCACTGCCAACACATCACAAGTGTGAAAGCCACAAACCCTATTTGTGATTACAGCAGTTTCTATTTTCATCAATATACATTGATAAACTCATATGTCATGGCATGGTGGGGGGTGGGTGCGGTAGAACTATAAAATGTCATGCAGCTATCTGAAGAGAAGAGTGTAAAGAGTTAACAGGCTGTCATAACCCACAGAAGGTTGCAATCAAGAGTCTTGATGGCACGGATTCAGGTCATTGCAGAGGGCAGCTCCAGCATTGCTGCCGTGCCCTCTTGTCTCATCAGTTAGTCCCTGAACCATGCAATGCAAACACGTAAAAACCCAATCAGGAGCATGAAGTGACCTAATCCAGTCTCCGAAGACAGTGTTGATTAATATTTCCTGTGTGCAAGCAGATTGGGAGTTTGCATTTGAGGTTGGTCACTGTTCAAAACACAGGAGGAGGGAAGGTCGGTGAGGCCAGATCGAATCCAAGGTTAATGTTTAATCAGAGCTCTCACAAAACGCCACCTCATCCAGACTTGTAACAAGTTTTCTCAACCAGTCCAAAAATTCTGAACTGAATAAACCGATGGGAAGAAAAATGGAAATTATAATTTCCGAATCTTGACGAACTTTTTCAATACTGAAATCTTCTAAATCATTTAAGAAAAAAGAAAAAAGAATTTAATATAAGAAAAGACATAAATTGGGTATCATTGAAATGACATTGCATTGTGGGAGAGTTCATTCTCAAGTATTTAATCTGATGTTGGACCAGTCTATTGTTGTACCAGTATCTTTTTATTTGTACTTTTTAGTAAGTGACCAGCAACAATTTCTATTAAAGAAGTATATTGCTCTGATGTTTCTCCTGTCGCAGTTATGCGGAACCATATAATTCTGCTCCAGTGAGGGAACAGAACTCCCAATTCTGTCCCAAATTTAAATTGTTATCGTGTTTCTCGCTGACAACTCAGTGGAAAAGTTTCAAATTTGTCTGCGCTCCATTTTCCTCTTTACAATAAAAAAACAAAATGAAAATGCAAACCTACCTCAGACAAATTCATATTCGGTATGGTCTGGAATTGAACCATCAAAGTCTATATTTCAAGACTGGAACATGTCCTTATCCAAGTTTTATGCACTCAGGAATGTAATAAATCTTAAATATTTTGTATCGGGCTTCACGATAGAAAACACTAAAAACAACCCAATAGTGGATAATCAAGGGTCTGTAGGGAGGGAGGAACTTAACACAATCACTATCACTAAAGTAGTATTCGGTAAAATAATTGGACTAAAGGTGAACAAGTCCCCTGGACCTGATGGCTTGCATTCTCAGGTCTTAAAGGAAGTGGCTGCAGAGATGGTGGATGCATTAGTTGTAATCTACCAAAATTCCCTGGATTCTGAGGAGGTCCCAGCGGCTTGGAAAACCGCAAATGTAACACCCTTATTTAAAAAAGGAGGCAGACAGAAGGCAGGAAACTATAGACCAGTTAGCCTAACATCAGTTGTTGGGAAAATGCTGGAGCCCATTATTAAGGAAGCAGTAGCTGGATATTTGGAAAAGCATAATTCAATCAAACAGAGTCAGCATAGTTTAATGAAAGGGAAATCATGTTTGACAAATTTACTGGAGTTCTTCGAGGATGTAATGAGCAGGGTGGATAAGAGGGAATCAGTGAATGTGGTGTATTTGGATTTCCAGAAGGCATTCAATAAAAGGTTACTGCACAAGATAAAAGTTCATGGGGTTGGGGTAATATTTTAGCCTGGATAGAGGATTGGCTAACTAACAGAAAACAGAGAGTCGGGATAAATGGTTCATTCTCTGGTTGGCAAACAGTAACTAGTGGGGTGCCGCAGGGATCAGTGCTGGGGCCTCAACTATTTACAATCTATATTAATGACTTGGATGAAGGGACTGAGTGTAATGTAGCCAAGTTTGCTGATGATACAAAGATGGGTGGGAAAGCAAATTGTGAGGAGGACACAAAAAATCTGCAAAGGGTTATAGACAGGCTTAGTGAGTAGACAACATTTGGCAGACGGAGTATAATGTGGGAAAATGTGAGATTATCCACTTTGGCCGAAAAAGTAAAAAAGCAAATTATAATTTAAATGGAGAAATATTGCAAAGTGCTTCAGTACAGAGGGACCTGGGGGTCCTTGTGCATGAAATACAAAAAGTTAGTATGCAGGTACAGCAAGTAATCAGGAAGGCAAATGGAATGTTGGCCTTTATTGCAAGGGGGATAGAGTTTAAAAGCAGAGAAGTCTTGCTACAACTGTACAGGGTATTGGTGAGGCCACACCTAGAGTACTGCGTGCAGTTTTGGTCTCCGTATTTAAGGAAGGATATACTTGCATTGGAGGCTGTTCAGAGAAGGTTCACCAGGTTCATTCCGGTGATGGGGTTGACTTATAAAGATAGGTTGAATAGGTTGGGCCTATACTCATTGGAGTTCAGAAGAATGAGAGGTGTTCTTAATGAAACATATAAGATAATGAGGGAGATCGACTAGGTGGATGCAGAGAGGATATTTCCACTCATAGGGGAAACTAAAACTAGGGGGCATAGTCTCAGAATAAGGGTCCGTCCATTTAAAACTGAGATGAGGAGGAATTTCTTCTCTCAGAGGGTTGTAAATCTGTGTAATTCTCTGCCCCAGAGAGCTGTGGAGGCTGGGTCATTGAATATATTTAAGGCAGAGTTAGACAGATTTTTGAGCAATACGGGAGTTAAGGTTTATGGGGTGCGGGCAGGGAAGTGGAGCTGAGTCCATGATTAGATCGGCCATGATCTTATTAAATGGTGGAGCAGGCTCGAGGGGCCAGGTGGCCTACTCCTGCTCCGATTTCTTATGTTCTTTATGTTCTTATGAATCTGATACTGCAGCAGATCAATACTCGTCATTGTCTACTCATGAGCAAATCGCAGTGTGGATGAGCTCTCCTGCTATTTTACACAGGTTAAACACCATTGAACTATGCTGTGCCAGCTGTGATATGGGTATATTTTCCATTGTTTTCCAAACAGTCGAATAGAAGGCGTTAAGCAGAGGGAAGATACTTCTCCACGTGGAGAAATAGAGAGAATATTGAATGATGAATCAACACATGTCAACCTCACACACACCCTCGCAGCTTTACCAGGGCCCTGGGAGTTGCCTATGATATGATGAGTCACCAAAGCTCAATCAGGGATAGATATGTGTCACAGGAGAAGGGTTTTAATGACGATGTGACATTATCAGACTATTACTTGAGTATTAACACATTCCTATGAATAAGAGAACATCTTAAGCACAATCAAAGGTGGGATATTTCATTTGATCTCTGCATGTCTACCAAGGCGATCTTAAACATTTGTTAACAATAATGAATGTATTAACTACCATTTTGTGACGTTCACACTTGTGATGTGCTGGCAGTGAAATGAGCAGCCAAAACCCATTAAGCAATGACTTTCTTCTCTGTTTTGCCAATTTTCTTCCACTTTTATTGAAATGCAGTGAAACGTGTCGGGGTTTGATTCCAGGATGCTAGCAGCCCTCCAAATACCTCGCACCATTAGCCATTCAGTAAGCAATGTGACAATGGTTTGCATTGCAGCCAACTCAACACTCATACGCATGCATTTTGCGGCATGAATGACTGCATGGTGATCTAGCTAGTTTTACCCTTCTTAGCACAGGGGCAGCAGAAGCACGTTTACCGCCCTAGCTGGGACCAATTAATGCAACACAGACCGGGAATCATTTTCCTAATCTATATGACAGCACTACATGAGATGGTTCATTTAGCCACTGAGGCATTGGCCGGAATTTTCTGGGGGGGGTGGTCAGTGGATGCGATTGGTGGTGGATCAGGTGGGAACATGTTTTTTTTCTCACAGCGGGTCGGGACCCCGCTGTGAACCCGCCACCATGCGCCTTTCCCAATGTCGGGTCTGTCAGCGCTGAACAGACCCAACACGCAGCAGTTGGGTCCTAATTAAGATCATTATGACCTTGTTTAGACATAATTAAGAATACATTTTGGTTTACCTTTTGACTTTACGTGCTCGTCCATAGAGTCCTCGCTGCTCAGGGATCGCGTCTGTTAAGCTGAGGCAGGAGATGAATGGCCATTGAATCAGCTGACTACTTGACAGCTTCAAATATGCTATAAAAGCACCCACCTCACAGCCCTTCATTTTCCAAGCTCAGAAGCTGTTGCTTATTCCATTTGGAATGCAGATTTAGCTTTATACAGTTTGCTAGTGTTTGAAGCAAACTCTCTATTCAGCGACACCTCATTGGAACAACCTCACTAACCAGTGACAGAATGCTTCTGTCATTTCAACTTCACCTGCCATCTATTCCATCAACATGGATGACCTTTATAATCTCTCACTTTGGTCCTCAGAATCCCACCATGACCAGCCTCAACACCAGCAGCACCAGGCACACCAGCAGCACCAACAACAACACCAACCTTCTCCACAATCAACTGATGCTGCGCAGGACAGAGGGCATCAGCACCCGATCACATTGCTGCCTGGGAGGCCAGGGATGGCCTCACCATGGCCACATTTACTTCACTTGACGTTGTACACCCTGGCTGCCACATGATATGCCAGGTTGGCACCACCCCACACCAACACCATAAAGCCCAAGCCATTCCTTTCACACTCATCACCATTACGGGAGGTACCGTTATGTCTCACCATTCACTAAAACTCACAAAGCCACTTCCAAAGGTGCACACAAATCTGTCCAAGAATGCAACGTGTTGAAAATAAAGTTTTCAAAGTTTGACAGCAAATTAACAGAAATTTTACATGAACATTGGATAAAACACCCAAGTGCCTGCCCTTGTGTGTTGTTAGTTGGCATGATTGTGCTAGGATGAGAGTGAGTGTGAGGGGTGGCTAGTGAGATGGGGATGTGATAATGTAGATAGAAAGGGATGGGTGGAGGTGCAAGGTAAGTAGGTGTGAGTAAGGATGTTCAGGAGTAGAGTAGGGAAGGCAGAGTGATGGGATGTGATGAGAGGCACAGCAGGATGAGGTTTACTGTGGTTTTGTACTAACATTTCATGATCTACTGAGATCTTTGAAACTTTTGTGGCACTGCACCCAATTCCTCCTGACCACTTCCCTGCTTGTGCCCTCCTGAGCAATGTGCAACCAGGCTGTGTGGATCTCCTGAGGGGGTCTCTTCCTCCCAGTGAAGGAAAGAGGACCTCCCTGTGTGCTGTCACTCCCTCCATAAGCATATGGAGGGAGTCATGGGAGAACCTGGGAGCAGCCCAGAACCTCTGTGCAGTGTTTGTCAGTGTTTGCAGCACCTCAATGCTGTAGAACACTGACAGCACAAATATCAAGATAAATTTGGACATGGTCCCTTGAAGGAAACTGGCTGACGATGCATCATCAAATGACTTCACCAGACCCGCTTCCTCTATTTGGCCTGGAAACACGCTGGGTGGATTTACCAAGTCCCATCAACAGAACGGGATGGAGCAAGCAGCGGGGTCAGGACCCATGACCAACATTGCCCGCCGAGGGAAATCAAATTGTGGCCATTGAGTTTGGCAATAACATTTCTCACTGGCATCTGTACATGTTACACATATCAGTGACATTACTAATGCAATGAGGTAATAATGCTAACTGATGTAAGAATAAGAATTGTGGTTCGCTTTTATTTAATTTATTTAGTTCAATCTGCTGTGCTTGTAAGGCGTATGGTTTTCATTGTTCTCTAAATAAAATCCAATAACACTTGCTAATATTGAACTATTTACATGACATCACCACCAGATGTTGATATAGACACATGTACTTGAAAATTAAACATCTCATTTTTAGTGACATGCTAATTTTCCTGGATTCTCCACAAATTCTTCCAAATAATAAGTTGTCTGCTATAAAATATAGCTGGTAAAATGCTTGCCATGGTACTGGTAAGGTCTGTCTGTGTGTAAAAGAATTGCCTACTGACATTGCTAAAACTAATACAGTGCCCCCTTTAGGGTACTCCAGGAATGGTTAACATCAGGCAAACGCAACCAGCATTTCACTTTCTGTCAAAGTCTGAAGCATACGCAGCATTTATTGAAATTTTATCAAAGTATCAGTGCATTATTAAGTTTATGCCACAGAATTCTTAAATATTGATGATCTTCAACATAGTCTCACCAAAACTGCAGCATATACTTCAGCAGGAGAACCATCACTCTCTAACATTTCTCTGAAAATAATCCTGTAATGCTTATGAAGTTCACATTGGAAGACTGGCTACTTTTGCAGATCCACTCTGGTGATGCACCTCTGAGAATAAATTTAACAGCAAAAGCCTTACTGGTGAGATGGAGTGTAAAAGACATGTCTAAATAGAATCAGAGCATTCTACAGCACAAAAGAAGGCTATTCGATCCATTGCACCTGTTCTGGCTCTCTGAATGAGCTAACCACTTGATCCCATTTCCTTGCACTTTCCTCATATACTTTTAATTATTTTTTCCAAGTATTCCCTTTTAAAGCCGTAGAAGCTCGACAACATCCAAGGCAAAGCAGCCTGATTGATTGGCATCCCATCCACCACCTTAAACATTCACTCCCTCCTCCACTGGCGCACCGTGGCTGTAGTGTGTACCATGCATAAGATGCACTGCAGCAACTCGGCAGCACCTCCAAAACGAGATACCTCTACTACCTAGAAGGACAAGGGCAGCAGGCGCACGGGAACACCACCATCTCCAAGTTCCCCTCCAAGTTACACACCATCCTGACTTGAAAATATATCGCCGTTCTTTCATTGTTGCCGGGCGAAAATCCTGGAACTCCCTCCCTAACAGCACTGTGGGAGTACCTTCACCACACGGACTACAGAAGTTCAAGAAGGCAGCTTGCCACTACCTTCTCAAGGGCAATTAAGGATGGGCAATAAATGCTGGCCTTGCCAGCAACGCCCACATCCCAGGAACACATTTTTGTTTAAAAGAGACCCGCTTCAATTGTTGTTTCTGGTAGGACATTCCAAGTCCCAACAATGCTCTGAAAAACAACCACATTCTCCTGACCTCTCCCTTCATTCTTTTGGTGCTGGTCTTTAATTTATGTGTTCCAGTTACTTACTCACTGACTAGTGGAAATAGTTATTCCTTATTTACCTATACACAAAAGTTCATTTAGTCGGAATGGACAGTATACTTAATAGGTATTGACTTAGAAATAATGTCATGCAGAATGCCTCAGGTACATTATCCCTGGGCTAAAACCTATTAAGGTTTTACAGAATCAAGATGTTAAGGTACAAAGGGGAAACTTACCCTGCAAAGGAACTTCCAAGCTTTGGGCATGTCTCTGGCAATAAATAACTTTTAAAAATCCACCCATTGCTTCATATTTCCCCTCTGTCTCAGGTGAATTTCCATATGAAAAATTAGTACTCCTTCAGTCAATGTTTTCCTTCCATAATAACAGTGAGAGCAACAAAGGCCTCCACCATCTGAAGATGCCACATAACAAGGCCAATTAGAACTGACACATTGTACAAAACATGCATTTAGCATATTTGTTCTGGCGCAGAATCTTGCTTTTACCCATTGTCTCTGCATCACTCCCCTGTGCTGTATTTGATTTACATTGCTGTTGCATTTTAAAAGCATTATCAATAATTGCTAGGTCACCACCAGATACTGCAAGCCTTGATTTTGTTTTAAAATGACTAAACACAATCATTGGAATAAAAGCAGAATACATTTCACCAATGTGTACCTGATTAGTGTAATTTAACTATGTTTATGAAATGGATGTACCCGCAATCATTGCCTGTCTACATGCCATGCATGACTACTAATCACTGCATTTTACTTTTTAATTGAATGTTCCTAGTTCATTTATATATTTTACCTAGATTACACACTCAACCGTAATTAGAAGCAATTGTACAATATCCCCTCCTGACTTATGGTCTGACTGATTTGTTTGTAATTCACTGTGCAGTTTTAGATGACTTACTGCAGAAATCAAACACATTAAAAAGGACCATACCAGCCTGACTTTCATTAATGTAATTAGCAGCCAAATCACTTAAACAAAACTGCCAATTTTCATCCCTTTTCCTCCATTTCTCTCTTCTTGTAGACTGCTCATTTCTAACTACGAAGACACCGTGGTCTGAGCCATAGATTTGCATCGTCGGCCTCAGTGCCATCCTGTGGTTAGCCAACTCAGGAAGGAGATTCAGTGGGGCAAGTCAGACAGTGCTGATGATTCCTCTCTTGGATGGAATGAGTTGCTTCCTCATCATGGTTCCTGGCAGTTTAGCAGACCAAACTCATCAAATAAGTTGGAATGAAGATTAGCCTTATTATGAGCCTTTGGGCAGGAGTCAGCTACTTACATTGCCTGAGCTGCCAGGCATCATCAGGGTGACCTCAGGATGCTCAGACCATTGTTGGGGATTCCCCCACAAGGGGACGATATTGCCTTTGCATTACTTTTTATTCTATGTATCTATTTTTAAAGAAGGCTTCTCCTTTATAGGCTTCCCCATAGTGTGTGCCACCATTGTGGCACCAAGGAAATGGACAGTTGCCCTGCTCTAATGTCTCTGTCATCTATGGTCCCAATATATTTCTTCTGAAGTACTCAAAAGCTTCCTTTAGCACCTAGCCTCAGCTGGGCATTTCTTTTGATGGTAATCCCAAATAGCAGAAACTTGCTTTTCTGAAACCCATATTGTACCAATTTTTGCCATGGTATATTGAGGACTGATTTGCACCATTGTGTCACTCCGATGCTGCTCTTTAACTTCACCACTTGGGAATTTTCACCAAAATTTCATTCACTTCACTAAAAGCTTATTTTTCAATGAGAGGAAGGTTTAACTATTTATGCATTGCTTATGCCAATACTTCAGGATTTAATTCGTTAACAGTATTTAACAAGTCAACATTGCCACAGAACTTGACCCAGACCACTTTCTGTGGTCTGCTGAATGCAGTATCTGAACAAAACCTTTTTCCTGGAGTGGATTTAATGATCCATTGCTAATGTGCTGCTCTCTTATTTGGCTGACAAAACTTTATTTCTAATATTTTTATTTTAGTAAACCATTTACTGGCAGGCCTGCCAGAACAGTCCCTGGCAGACAGTAATGATTGGTTCCTTGAATTTGATTTTATTTTAGAAAATGGAGCCTAAATTACAGTAATATAATTACCTAATGGTAATGAAATACAGGTAGAATGACAGAATGACTTCCAGCATGATCTTTTATCATCCAATAAATTCTTTCTTGGTTCTCTGTGTTGTATGATTCAGGGTGCTGCAGTTAATTACAGGACCACAACTGTGGTGTTGTGATTGTCAGCCTGTGGGTGTGTTACCATGGTAATTTCCCTATCGTTCAGCATTCCCACAAACTGCAATCAATATGCAAAGCAAGCCCCTCGCCCTGATTACTCAGACAAATAACTTAATAATGTTGATTTCCCCCTTTTCATCATTTTACTTTAGATAAAAATCTTAAGAATATGATCTGAAGTCTCTTTTTAATAGGTGCCTTGAGGCTGAAATGCTGCACTTTCCTGTACACCACCTATTATTAATGCATACACATTTACGAAGCGAGATTAGAATCTGGGAAGGGAGTCTCTATTTATCTAAGTTTTACAGCACAGGGCAATTCCAGACCTTATAGCGGCTGTGGGCATTAAGCAATGGAAATCAGAAATCCTTTTTGAAGATGAAAAGAAGTTGTTTAATATGGGTTACTTGCCATTTATCTTACCTTAACATTCCACTGTATTTTGGACTGCATCCAACTAACCCTTAGCATATTTATCTTCCTCCTTGACTTTCAATTAACAAATTCTCCATGACTTAAAACTGACCAAATTACATTCTCCACATTTTAATGCAAAGATTTATAAAGCAAAACTAAAGAGGTGGAGTTTATTCTTTTAATTAGTGTGCTGCAAATATTTAATCTTGCTAATACTTTTGTTGTGGTGTGCAGATACTACACTAGTGATTAAGGAGTTAATACCTTCTGTCTAGTTAACCTTCAAAATCCTTTTAGTGCCTCTGTTTCACATTGCCGATAAGGTGCATTTAAAAGTGAATTCCTTTTTATGGGACAATATTTCTTTGAAATAGAGATTTATAGGTCTTGCTGTTAACACTTTATTACCTCTTGATTAACTCTGTGAGCTTCAGTACAGTACCGAGTCCTCCATTGTGGCAGGTGCCATTCTTCAAATGAAATGCTAAACCAAGGTACAGTCTGCCTTTTCACATGGACAGTACATATTCCATTATTTCAAAGGGAAGTATTCCAGTGACAAGGCCAATATTTTCTCCGCAAAACAATACCACCAAAAAACTAATTAACTGAATATTCATTTCATTGCGTTGCTGCTTGTGGGATCTTGTCATGAGTAACATGACTGCTGCCAATATCCACGAAACAAGGGTGACTGCACTGTAAAGTCATTCATCGCATAGGAAGTGCTTTGAAATGTTTCCGAGACATTTGAGGCCTGATAGACCTTGGGAGTTTGCAGGGTTAGTGGGATGGCATCTGATTTGCATGGGGCGTGTAGTAGCCCAGATTTACTGTTACATGGAATAAAAGAACTTGCATTTGTAAGAACTTGCCTCTCACAACCTCAGGATGTCCTAAAGTTACTTTGCAGTGTCGTCACTGTTATGGTGTGTGAAGCACTGCAGCCAATTTGTGCACTGTAGGGTCCCACAGGCAGTAATGAGATAATGACCAGATAATCTGGTTTAGGTGTGGATTGAGAGATAAATGTTGACCAGGACAGCTTCCCCCTGCTCTTCTTTGAATAGTACCATGGGATATTCCACCAGATGGAACCTCAGTTTAATGTCTCATCTCAAAGACAGAACCTCTGACAGTGCAGCACTCCCTCAGTACTGCATTGAAGTGTCTGCCTGGATTATCTGCTTAAGTATCTGGAGTGGGACTTGAGCCAATAGGCCTCTGATGCCAAGGCGAGAGTGCTACCACTGAGCCATGGCAGACACCTATAGAGTCCACATTTCTTGTGGCTGCTTAATGTGTTTCTAACTCCTGACGTACTCTAGCTCTTCTGTGAAATGAGACCTACGTATGAAATGCAGGAATGTCGGAAGTATGTCACTGAGTATCCAGAATGGGGAAAGAGCTAACTGGATTGCTCTTCGAAAGGGCCGGCACAGACTTGAATGGCCTCCTTCTGTGCAATACTATTCTATGATTCTAAGCATCACTGTGAGCACATCTGCACTGCCCACATAGTGGAACATTGGAAGGGTTGCCCAGGTCACCCACACCCCAACTGTCTCCTGTCCAACCCCCTGTGTAAATGGACTGATTCCAATTTCAAAAAAAGATACCTTTTTTTCCAATGGTCCAGGCTGCTTGGCTGACCTACCCACAGGTAGGCCCATCTGAAGGTGTACCAACCTCCTAAACTATTTTGGGTCCTGAATGAGCCAGCCTAGTGGGATCTCCCATAAGGAGTCAGTGCCTCTGGCGCTGTCCGCCCTCCTCCAACCCCAGTGGCATTTTCCTTGGAATGAGCAAGCGGAGGTTCCATCCCATCCAAAGCATATTGAAAAATCCCAGCTATAAACAGCAGAACCCCTGTGAATTTTCAGGGCCATGATCAAGTTCTATATGGATGCAAAAACAAGTTTATTTTTTTACCTCTGTGAAATGAGGAGTCATAACTTAATGCCCTGGGTGTGAGCTGAACCTGAAGTGACACAAATTGGAGCAAGGGTTAACTCATGAACAGCTGGAGTATTTCTAATTCAGATCTTCACAGACTTCGGCTTGGCCTTCCCCTTTTGGAACTGGTGGTTGAGCCCATTGTTAGCTTGTGGGCCATAATGGAAAGTGGTGTGCACAATGGCTGTCTGTCTTAGCACAGATGGGAATAGAGGTAGGCCAGTTTTATTTAACTGCCTGGTAGTCTAATCTTTACCCATACCTGAAGCAGGCATTCAGCCCTTTATTTCCACTTGCCAAATGCCTGCATCAGGATCCCCCCTCCAACATTGGCTTGCCTTGCGGCTACTGAATACCTGCCAACCAAGAGGTGAGCTCTGGAATTACCTCCCCAAACCTCCCCGCCTCTCTACCTCTCTTTCCTCCTTTAAGATGCTCCTTAAAACCTACCTCTCACCTGATCTAATATTTCCTTATGTGGCTCGGAGTCAAATATTGTTTGATAACACTCTTGTGAAATTCCTTGGGACATTTTAGTACATTATAAAGGTGCTATATAAATCCAAGTTGTTGTTGTTGTAAGTAATTTACCTGAATATGAGGCAGGAGGAGCAGGAGTTTGAGGATTCCAGGCCCCTCGACTGGTAGTCTCTGCCTCGGCCCCATCCCCTACCCCGACCCCATTCAGTCACTACCACAGTAACAGCGGCCCAATTATTCTTCGCACTTATTCCGGTCATCATTGGTAGGCCGTTGCACCAGACCCGCTCTATGACAAGAAGGTCCAGCACCCAATAGCTCAGGAGCCTTGGACCTCGCCATTCTGGCGCAGGGTATTTACCCTTCTACCCCTGCCAATATATCTTACCATTTTTCAAGGCCTAGAGTACAGAGACTTTGGGGCAACACACATTGTGTTGGAAGTGGGGTGAGGAGACTTTGCTGCAGAGTTAATGTAACATGGGTGGTTGAGGAAAGTTGGGGCTGTGTGGGTCAAACCAGCAGGGACTGGGATTGTGTCAGGAGGAAAATAAGGTGGAACTGGGAGTAATCGTGGGCTCTGTGGTGTAGGAGAGCTGAGTTCTGGAACACTCGGTGGGATTATGATCGCTTGATAAATGTATTGATCAATTTTGATGATGGTTTTTGGCACTGGGAACATAGTACTGGCATGGAGGAATACTGGTGGGCTGGGCTGTGTGATTAGGGAAGAGCGATAATATTCTAATAGTTGATGCATAGTGGAAACTGTAGCCTTTGCAACTAACAATAATGGATCTGAGGACCTGTATGAAGTCAAGACTTGGGCTTCTCATATAGACAGGCTTCCGATGGAAAACATTCTGGCATTTCAAACATAGAACATCCTTTGGTGTCAGGAAGTTGAATTATTTTCTTGTAAATTTTGTATTTTTATGTCTTTGTAATGGTTGCAAACCTTACTTCCAATAGTAAATGCTGAGTGTATTGGGCAAAAGGATTTTTAAAACATATGTGGCATGATTTGATTGGTTCAATTTATCCCTTTTATTGCTAAGATTTTGTTAACTAATCATGCTTCATTTCTTGTTTCATATGTTCTTAGTAGTTCCTTATTGAAAATGTATCGAGCTATTTTCCTTGCAATGGTTCCTGCGTACCTTACCTGATTTGTTGCTATTTTATGAATATGAAATCAACTGAAAAATGTTTGTATGTAAATTGTGCTGAACTATGACCAGGAATTGTGACAGAAAGTGATACATGACAGATATAACATTCACTACATGTAATGTTTTTTAAATTCTATAAATACCTTGGTGTTGTATAGATAGTGCGATGTTGTATAATGGGAAATGTAGATCTTAATAGATGGAAAGAACTTTCAGTTTTGGTCTTCGAATGGTTAATTATTTTTGAAAATCAGGAAATTCGCAAGACAGGCTTCAGCTGCAGTCTGAATCCCCAGGCAAATTCTATCTGACATGCTCTTCTTCGGGGCTCCATTTAAGCAATTTGCTATTTTGCAGATTCTGATATGAATCTGGTGTGGTGCCGTCAAAAGTTATTGCAAAACCGAGAGAAGGAGTGTGGGAGGTGGGGTTTCTAAGTCAAGACTACGTGGACCCAGCTTCTCCTGTTTTTCCTATGCAAATCTGGTGGTTGCAAGATTTATCCACATTCTCTTAAAAAAAAATCTCCCTTGAACAAAATACCAGTCAATATTAAACCTGTAACTTACTATAACTCAGCATAATTTATTCACTCCTATCTTTTTGACTCTTTGTTCCATTTGCTGATTTTGCCACAGGCTTCCCAATGTAACCTTGGCTCCTACAAACTATTTGTTCTCTTGTGATCAGATGTATCTTATTACAAGCTCTATAATTAATTAATTTGTACCTGTCTATTACATTTATGTTATTCTCAGTGTGCATATGTCAGTATGCACTCTGAAACAATGATGTTTCAAAATAAGATCTTGGTGGGTCTTACATTTGGCTACAATCTGTTTCTCGAGAACCAAGATCAAACATTGGTCGTCATTTTTATTTTAAACATTGAGCGAAAAACTATGCATTTAACATTTTGCTGACTAGGTAGAAATAGCATAGTAGATAGCAGACATTACAAAAAATATATAAAAGTAGTTGAGAGGGACATTTAAAATAAATCATTGTCTGATTTAAAGTATTATGTAAATAATGTAATATCATCAGAAGATTCTGCTTCAAGTGCAGAACAGCTGCATTTGAGTACAATAGCTAACAGCTAAATCAGCGCTTTTATTTTTTTTTCTGATTACCGAAGTAACAACCTGCTTATATTACAATATGGCTTCAAGAAGTGGTTTTGAAAGGCTCCTAGTACTATGGTATCTCCTCCCACCTTGCATATTAAGTTGTGGGAACAACATGAAAAGAAACAGATTTGCACATAATGGATTGTTTCAGTCTTGTAACTTGCTTTGTTTCTGCTCAGTGTACCATCGCCACAGACGCACCCAGTCCTGACCCAGTGTAGCAGTGGCTGCAAAGGTCTGTGCAGGTGCAAGACCTGCTCAGCCCATCAGCAGCCAGGAAAGAAGACAGCCTTTGTCAGGGTCACCATTATAGCCCAGTTAAATGACATAGGGCTAGAAATTCGGTATGGCCCGCTTTGAGATGGTGATGCCACTGGGGCGCTAGCTTTAGCGCGGGCGATGTCTACTGCCTCAAAGTGTGATATTCAGTGGTATTGCCCCAAGAGGAGAGTGAAGCGCTAAGGGAAGCGGTGCACAATCCTCTTACAGTGCTAAAGGCCCATCGTGGGTGGTAGCGCGGGAACACTTCTCAAGTTGAGGCGCTAGGATACAAGTTTCCCAGTGCCTAAAGAGGGGTTGAGGTCGACCATATGAAACCTGCAAAAAAATAGAAAGGAGGGTACCAACAGCCTTCCACAGGTAAGAGAGGTAATTGCTACAAATGTGACTCTCAACACTTACCTCTTCATTCCCTGCGATATGGCCCCCGGATCCTCTGTGCACCATCTGCTTCCCCCTGTCGGGAGTAGCGGCAGGCACCACGGCCGGCAAAAACAGTCAATTTCGGAAACGCGTCGCAAAGGGGGAGTTGCACACACTTGACGTCACCAAGTGGGCGGCGCTAGAGTGCGCACGCTAAATGACAGCACCGCTGTTAAACCCCCAGTGAAGTTCGCGGCAGGCTGTCACAACTCGGTGTTTAGCAACCCCATAGCGCCCTTCTCTGGTGTTAATGGTGGTGCTAAACAACCGAATTTCTCCCCTATATTTTTTGTTGATGTCAAATGGTTTTGGCTTTGTATCGATTCAGAATCTGTAGAATGGCTCAGGTACGGACAAGGACGGCACTTCACATTTTAATAAGCAGCAGCAGACCACCTCAAGAAATTGAGCTAACGCTGCTTCAGGTTCATACCGGCTGCAATGCAATTGCAACCAGTAGAAATCAAAGTTTAAAATGTTTCCACACAGTAACTGAGATTTTTTTTTTTAACGTTTCAAAATTTGCTGAGTTATTCCATTGGCTCTCTGCTAGTATTAAAATGTAATTGGTATTTCAGTGCCAGTGTGTATGACATTGCACATATATATCTGCAGGCATGCGGGCACACATAGCTCTCTTCAGTGTAGTGTCGAGCTCATGGTAAATGTTGGGTCTGCCAGCTGCATGTTGCTTTAAGTAGTACAACTGCTCTCTTAAGACACATGGGCTCTGAAATTCCTCGGGAATTCTGCCGGTCTCCTGCTGTAACTCTGACTGGAGACTGGCGGAACCCCCACGGAAACAGAGGAGACTTCCCACTTCTGGGGGTTTCCGTATTGACTTGAAAGGAATGGGACTTCTAGCCACCCCTTACAAGGCAAATGATGGGCCGCGGTGCAGGATTCCTACATTAGCCGCAACCAGTCCTGGCTCAGTGTTGTAGTGATGGCTGATACCCCGAGAGAGATGACATACACTGGTCTCTACAAGTGGGCATGTGGCCCCCCCCCCCCCCCTGGTGGGGTCCAGACCTGGCCCTTTTTGAGAATTTAAGTTAAAAGAATTTCTGGATTAGTTACCTTGCTCGGGGGCTGATCTGAGCAGTAGCAGGATTGGGAGGGGTTGTCGAGGCAACCCCTCCCCTCTACAGATATATATAGCACAATAGGGCACTGGTGGGTGCGATTCCAGCTCAACAGGCCTGTGGAACTTCGGGGCCATATTATCCATAGAACACAAAGGACCAAATATTTATAATGTGCTTGTTACAGTGGACATTTTGTGCCAGTGACACTGCATTAAGTATCACTTTGGTGCACCATTGGAGGTAAAGAATTAATGAATTCAAGTTGGCACAACTACCCATCTCCACTGACACATACCCAAGCTGGAGAAGTTATCTTCTGATATAATATGAAGAGCTGACACAGTTCTGCTCACTAACAGCACACCTAACTTGTGCTACTTAAGATGTACCAAACTAAACAAATCCCAATGTCAACTTGAAAATTCTCCCTTTCTGAATCCAGATACACATGTGCAGTATCTGCTCTTAATTCAAGGTTGTTTAATTCAAATTATCTGATAAGTTAGTGTTTTAGCACAAAGTTCCTACTTTGCTGTGCTATTTACATTGCTTGATTCAAATTATTGCCTAATTCAAAATACTGCATATTCATAATATATTGTATCCCACATCATATGCAGTCTATTTTGCTGCATTTGTGCAGTATTGTGCTGAGAAGCTACATGGCCAGCCAAGTTACCGAGTTTGTACACTGCAAATTATTAACCAGTATGCCACTGTATTGGCCAATATACTACTAGCACAATGGAAGGAAGAGAAAAATGGAAATTGAAGGCTACCTATTCAGCATTTTATAGTCTAAAAAATTAATTTGATGAAATATAATTCACTGAGATGAAACATTGAAACATAATTAAATTGCTGCATTGAATTACCTACAATGGTGAGTAGATAGCAGTGATGTTTATAATTAAAAGCAAATGTGTAATAATGTAGAAATATGTAAAAAATGTGTTGTTTTATTTAGTTCCTCCACTGCCATGTCAGCTTATGCTATCTCCCATTATTGGGAAATTGAGGATGCACTGTATAATGGATTTCTCCATAGCTGCTGGCAGTGCCCCTCTCTGTTCTGCCAACATTAAGTTCCCTTCTGCAAGCTCCCCTCCATCAAGAAAGAGTGCTCCGACACCCATAACTTGCTCCATCTAGCAGCCCAACTGAGAATTGGCAAAACTCGCTAAGCAAGGGAAACCAAGTTCGAATGCAAGATCGGGGCATAATTCAAACCCTTGGCATCTAGCATGCTGATGCTGCAACTAACAGGCCACATGGTATATTTTTGTTGAACAATACAGGAATATTTAGTATTCCATATACAACACATTGTAAGTTAACACCACTTCACAAGCATTTTGTTTCAAACTCAGCATTAATTAGTTCCTTTGAGATGGTTAATTCAAATAATCTCAGCGCATCTTCAAAATTATTTGCTTTAACTACCTTCTATTCCAACTTTGTTTTCAAAAACAATAACGTGGTGTGAAACTTAAAAAATAAAACTTGCCGTAGTCTTGCCTTCATTTTTTTTTGTTTTTATAGACAATTGTGTCTAAGGGTGAGCCATCAGATTTTGCATAACAACAGACCACCCAAAGGGATATATGGGGCCAAGTACTGTCACATGGGGCTGCCTAGCATATTAATGAGCGCATTTACTGGGAAAAAGCTGCCCACAGAAACCGCCAGTGAATAGATTATGCAGTGTGCATGATTTTGTTTTATGTTTCAGATAGTTTAATGGTTTATCCCATTGTGTTTAAGCGAATGGTCAAATTAGATAGGCATCGTCCAGATCAAAGCTGTGTCCTACTGGAAGCAATTTTTTTCATCTGTGTTTTTGCAGATGTTAGAGAACAACGCTGAACAAAAGCATTTTGTTGTTACAGATTCTTATGGACATCAAAAGAAAAGAATAACAGAAGCATGTGGGGAATAGAAGAACACTGTTTAAAATTTGAGTACTGAAACTAAAAGTACCATAGAGTGAAAGTAATATACCCGAGTATGTATTGCATTAACCTACAAACCCTGTTTTAATATGTTGAATTTGTTTAACAATGAGGCTTCTTTATGTGTATTAAGGAGACCATAAACAATTTATATTTTAATACATTTCTTATTTATTGCAAACAATAATATACAAAAGGTAAGTTTATTTAAAGACAGGTCTTTCCAAACTCACCTAAAGGCAAAATATCTGATTTGATAGTTTTAAGTTACAGAAATACTTTAATGTCCAACTTTTATACAGAAATAAGAGTTTCAGCCATATTACAGAGTAATTGAATTCTGTACTACTGAATCCCTATTACACTTTTCCAATAAAACTGTTAACAAATATATATTTTTGAATGCCTGTTGTCTTTTTTAAAAAGCAATCTGTACAACCATGCCACAGCTTAATGAAAATAGAGTGAAAACTTTTAAGAGGTTTTTGTAAATGTCAGGTAAAAAAAAGTTACAAAAAGTTTTTCATTTTCTCTAGTTAGCAAAAAGTAGTAGCTGAAGCAATTAGCAAATGCTGTAAACTACATTTGCAATCTGCATATTCATGTGAAATCGATCTTCCAGTCTTTACACATTTCTGATTAGCTTAATAAAGTTGAGTTTATCTTTTAACATCCACACAACTGTACAGAAAAGAACTAAGTACAAGATGTAAAAAAAATTACTTTAATAAGAAACTTTACAAGATAAATAACGTTTACAGTTTTTTAACCATGTTTTGGGAGTTGACACTTCGAGCTCTTCCCCTCCGAGTACTAAAACAGCAAATGGACACCCAAAGATAGAGGTGCAAACTCCTCTGCTTTCCTTGTGTAAGACAATAACTACTGGTCGTAATGCTGTCTGGTTCAATTTTTGCAGTACCAATGAGGATTTGACAGTATTTAGACTTTCAAAGCTCTGGAAGTTGTTGCTGTACTCAGAGGGTTAAAAACACTTCCTGCTTTTTTATGCACAAGTTCTCATGCAGGAAGCTGGATGTCAGCTGCAGATTCACTACCTAATGCTTGGATGCTGTAGTTCTCAGCTTAGCAATGCTCAGAAACTCAATCCACCTCAATCTCTGTTCCATTTCATAACACAACATATGGCACTATGTGTGTAGGGAGGCCTGGTGAGACGATCAGTACCTCTACAGTTAACATAAAATGGCATTCCTGCTTTAAACTGGCACAAACATTCACCAATCCCTTCCTTTTACTATATTCTGGCATTAATCTGCTTTTTTCTTTTTGACAGGAATTGCAGGAACATATTTTTCAAAAAGGATACTGTAAATAGAGTGAAAAAAGATACTATTTCATACAAAAATAGGTCTTATGGCAATAGCAAATGCAAACTGTTAAGTATTCTACCAAAAGTGGTTTGGCAATTGATCTTTGAAAATAAGAGCTTTTATTCTCTAAAATATGTATAAATCCCCACACTGCAAATGGCAATGACTCATACACAGTACATACTAAATTCAAAAAAATTAAAGAAAATTCTCCTCACAGAGGATTTCAATACTACAAAATAATAAGTCCAAACACAGGAAATGACCAAACCAGCTGACTTGACTGCTCAGACTTGTTCATTCAATGACTTGCCTTAACTTTCAGTCACGGAATGTTTGAACATTTTTTTTAAAAATCAGTCACCAGTACTGAATGGACACAGCAAAGCACTTTGTGGTAGGACACTTCGGCCACTTCTCACAGCAGTTTATGTTAGTGCAGAGAGCACCTCTCTGTGGTCCTCATCAACCTCCTTGACGTACTCAAGTCTAGACCAGTGGATCATTAAGGTCTGGTCAGCTGTGTGTAGACTGGCTGCTCCCAGTGCTGCGGACTGTGGGTTTGAGGGATGGACGGGACTCCCGTGGTGTCTGCAATGGGTGTGTACATGGGGCGCTGGGATGGACTCATGTAGGTGAAGGTGGAGTACAGGCCTGTGGTCTGCCCTGCAGCGTGGCTGTAATAGGAATTGGTATTCTGGTGGTCGGAATATTCGTACTGGGTGCGAGGGATGGATGGGTACGACGAACTGTAGTGTTGCATGTTGAAGGAGCCATAGTTGATCTGCTGTGGCGAGTGCTGCTGCTCGTTGTAGTGGCTGGGGCTCAGCTGCTCTGTCTTGATGTGTGTCCTCTGCTGCTGTCCCTGCTCACTGGCGAGGCCCGTCATGGAATGCTGCTTGGACAACCAAGGGTGGGCCGCCTGGCTGACCGAAGTGCTGCTAATCCCGTAGCTGCCTGTGTAGGTGGTCGGAGCGCTCTGCCCATGGCCGGCGTGGGTGACTGGAACTCCCGGGTGCCCATTGGGCGGGAGGTACTGGTCAAACTCGTTGACGTCGAACGTCTCCATGTTGGACATGACCTCGCTGCTGAGTTCTCCAATGTCCACATTGCTGAAATCAATGTGAGGCTGTCTCCCTCCTTCCTGCAGGGGGCGTCCTTCACGCTTCAGATCAGGTTTAGCAGGCTGGACTTCTGTTTTGGGAGTGGTGGGAGGCGTTGGTGGTCCTTGAGATTGCCCTGAAGGCCAGAAAAAAATAAGTCGCTTTATTATGCCGACCTGCCAAAGCTTAGGCGTGCGCAACATTTCACAATCTCCCAACCAACTTAACGTCTGTCTACATTTGAAGCAAAGCTCAATGTTCTTAAATTTCAAAAAAAAGTTAGCAACTTATCAGACAGAATGCATTTAACTTTTTTTGCCTGCTTATCTCAGTCTCAATCACCGTTTGCACGACTCTGGCTCCTTTACCTGAGTGTTCTCCGGGAGAATGCACGTCGCTCATGCTGGAGGCGGAGTGTGGCGAGTCCGCCTGCAGGACTTTGAAGAGTGCGTTGGGGGTGATGTGAGTCTGCTCAGCGCCCTCCTCGTTCTCGCCCTGCCCGTTCTTCACCGACTTTCTCCGCCTGGGCTGGTACTTGTAGTCGGGATGATCTTTCTTGTGCTGCACCCTCAGGCGCTCAGCCTCCTCCACGAAAGGGCGCTTCTCGCCCTCGTTGAGCAATCTGCAGGCAACGCGGAAAGCAAAAAAAAAGAATGAATAACAAGCCTCCCAAAGCATCCCAATTTTGTTAACAAAAATCTGTAAGCTGGCCAGCTTCAGCACCGTGTTGACGATAGGGGCTGTTGCAATGCAGGAAATCACAGTGTATCATTGCATGATATCAGTTTGTGCATAATTCCAAAATTTATATATATGTATTTTAAACCAGTGCATTTATCTCCGAGCCAGTAAGCTCCGACGGATCCCTAGGTTTCTGTCGGGACACGTTCAGCCCAAGCCTGTTTGGAGATGGGCTACATCAACTGTGAAGGAATTCGATCGGATTGATTTTGTGTGTGTGTGACATGTCTCCTTTGCAATTACTGCGCGGCCAAGACAGGTTCAACTGGGACTCAAGGAAAAAAAATTGTTCTCTCTCTTAAACCAACCAAACTCGTTCTGACGTCCAACCCTCCCCTACGAGCAGGCACCAACTTTCACCAGGAGTAAAACGCGCCCGAACTTTCATTTCTGCACAGTTTGCCACAGCACCAATCCATGCAAAGCGCCGTCTGCGGTGAAGTTTGCAACATCTAAATCTCTCCTCGCCTCAATGAGATGGTTGGTTTTGCATTCTGCAGCTCCCTCTTACTCATTTCACCCATTAGAATGAGTCTTTCCCGTAAATGCAATCATTTCCACGCGTGCTTTTTTTCCACGATAAGTTGTGCAAAAAACAGATCCCTCCAGTTATATACATTCAAACTACATAAGATACAGTACAGCGCGCAAAATACTCTTTCAATCCAGGAAAAATGCCCTTTCCCCCTCTGTGCTTTATTGCATTGATCAAAGATTAAACCATTCGTTCTAAATAAAAATCCACAAAATCCCACGGTTTATATATAAAATAATCCATGCATATTATTTTAGACGTAATTTTTTTTTAAACAGATGCATAATGATCATAAAAATTGACCGTGCACCAAAACTGACCACCTCAAACAATCTGCCAATTGCTAAACTTAATTCGGGATTAAACGTGCAAAGTGGGAGTCACTCACCTCCAGAGTTTGCCGAGGGTTTTGCTCAGTTCTGCATTGTGCAGATGGGGGTATTGATCCGCCAGCTTTCTGCGGGCTGCCTGAGCCCAGACCATGAAGGCGTTCATGGGTCTCTTAACGTGAGGTTTGTTCTTGGACGAGCCATTGACGCGTACGGGCATGGGCACCAGTGTCCAGTCGTATCCTTTGAGCACCTGGGTGACCGCCTCCCGGATACACGCCGGGAACTTGTCGTCGTCTTCTTTCTTGGAATCCAAGCCCTGGACGCACAGATCGTCCTGGCCGTTCTCGCCGGGCTTGGTGTTCTCGGCGTCGGAGCCAGCCCCAGATCCGCACGGGGAATCGGTCGATCCCTCCGACATGGTGGGGCTGGGCACGTCGGAGAGCGTCTTTTCGTGTTCTTCTGTCATTTTCAGGAAGGGATTGAGGAGATTCATGCAAAAAAAATATAGAGAGGCGACTGCACTAGGCAACTGGAAGGAAATCAAATGGCAGTGGAGAACTTGCTTAATGTGTTCTCTCTGTCTCTCTCTCTCTCTGCGGAGAAACTTTCCAATCCGCTCGGAGTTATAACCAAGTAGTTCTCTTGCTGGAACTCGGGCTGTCTGCTGAGTATATTTGACTTGCTAAATAGAGGGGCGCAAACTTCGCAGGCACCAATCGCAATAAACCGCCTAGCGCTTTCCCTCGGTGCGATTGGTTCAAAGTTTCAGGGGCGGGTTGTGGGGAGGAGCCCCAGAAAAAAAAAATCTCGGCTCAGCTGAGAAACCCGAAGATTGATCAAAATCTCAGCTCCAATTTTTTTTTGGACTTGGGAGTGATGTAATGAGATAAAGCGACAGATACCGGTGGTTTTAGCAGCAGTCTGCTTATGCGTTTACTCAGTTGTTGTTGCTTTTATATATCTTTATATTTATGTCTGCACATGGCGTTTGTTTCATTTGGGAGCCGTGTTGTTTTGTAAACAGGAACTAGTTGAGCGAATTGTACGTCTGGATGGCGAAGTTATTGCAGCTTATTTGAGAATGTTTTGCGCTGCTGTTTATGAATCACTCGAATATCTTTTTTCAGCTGCAGCTCAAACAGGTTGGCGAACTTATTAGAGTTTCGCCTGCTCGCGGTGCCAAGTGTAAGACTGTATTCGCACTGCGAAATTGCCAATTCGACTCGTTTTAATCAAATTCCTCCAGTCACTATAAATCAGGTGATGTCCTTGCTTGTAGCGATCGCCAGTCCTGAAGATTAGTTGGCGCTGCGTGAAAGTTTCATGCAAATCCATCGGTGCGGGAGAATGAAATGCCAGAGATAAAAGGTGTACGGTATTGACACGGTGCGCCGCTCCGCTCCTGCATTGAGGTTTGTGAGACTGCGGGTCTGACCAGTAGTGTGATGATACTCTTGTGAGGAGGGCAGGGTTCAGCAAGACTCAGATCGCCATATTCCTACTTAATAAACCTCTGATGGGCATCTTTCGGTGCGGAGAAATCAAGACTCAAAAACGATGGCCCAACTTTAATTAAGAATTTAATTGTATATAAATAAAATGCACAATCAAGCAGATTTAAAATTTCAGCAGCAACGAGATATAAATCAGTAAATACTTGATGTATGGACACCATGCAATTATTGCACATTTGGAATGACAGCATCCTTTATTATGTATGAAAGTTCCGATCTGACTGTGTGTTTCATTAACATGTATGCATGTCAGTGCTGAAAACAGAGGTGCACTTTCGAGTCGATCTATGGCATGTGTGGATTTGTTCAAAAATGCCCCGTTTCTCACCGTCCCCAATGGGTTATTGCTCGTATGTATCTGAATGCTGTTAAAACCCCCGATCCACAGGTTTTGATGCAAAGTGCTGTAGATTGTGCTGATGCAGCAGCCTGAAGCAATTGTGCACTCTCCGAGTTTAGTAACAAAAAAGTTACTTAGAAGAAATGTTTTAAAAACCCCGATGTGCTAAATAAATGCTCATATTTTAAGGCCCTAAATAAGATAATAGGGACCAAGTTATCTTCAGTGGGGAAGCAGATGGTGCCTTGCAGAAAGCAACGACCTGTGAAGTTGTGCTGGCCAGGCGATGGGTGCATATTTGTCTTGTGATGAATCCACATACTTTTGCATTTGGGGAATCCTTCCGTAGGGGTTTAATGGAAAATAATCCAAGCTTTCTTTGCGAGTGCCTGCCCTCGGTATGATGCGCAGCTTCAGTTGCATCTGCCGCCTTCTCCCCCCCCGCATATTTTTGGTTTCAGAAGGAACGCGCGAATCCTAATGCAACTTTCTGTAACTTGCAACTAGTAATAACTGCAGATAAGAACACTCCAGGGCAGTATTGGCATAACCTTCTCCTTGTGATAATTACATTGTACTTACATTCAGTCCACCCTCGATAAAAACATATGGAGGTATGTTTTGGCCAAATATATAGCTATTGCAGACAGGAAAACCAAATCCTGATTAACATGTCTGCTTGAACACTATTCTTTGGGATTTTAATTGCAGTTTTCACGGAGCTAAATAAATTAGTCACTTTAATGAGAGTTGTTAATATTCAAGACACGTTAATAATGACTTTAATGGGTCTTTTGGATGTTGTGACTGAACGCCTTCTCGGCTACAATTGTTTTTCTTTGCTTTTCGTGATAAGAATAGTTTAACATGTTAAATCATTCAAGAAATACACCCGGCGTGGTTTATTTATTTCTCTGAAGTTCTTGTCACGGGTTTATTTTTTTTTAAATCATCGAGTTCCTAAACTTCTTCGCGTCGCTCTTATTTTTGAATTAAGATCTGTTTAAATCCATTTTTGGATAGCTGCGAAACAGTAAACGTTAACAAAAAAAGGCACTCCCGTGTTCTCTGGCCGATGGCAAAAAATAAATATTGTAAAAAACCTCCCAAATTCACCTTCAAGGAAATAAATAAAGTTGCAATATTAATTTAATTTCGTTCCGGTAAGATCCGTTTGGAACCGTAGAATTTCACAAATGTATTGTATGAGATTTATTTTGAACGCTATGTGAAATATACATAATAAAACTATTGTGACTCATTTTATGGTGTTATGTTTACGAACGGCAGTCTTGCCGGCACGAGTTTGTGGAATTGGCGACTGCCTCCCCTTAAATATACCGGCCATGAAAAATCGTCTTAATTGTCTCATTAATGACTGTTGTTTATCTTTGTTAGAGATAACGGCTTGTAAACAAACTCGTGAATCCAGGAGAACTTTTTTTGGGGGAGGCGGGGGCGGGGGGGGGGGGGGGGGGTGGTGCAATACTTTATTGCAACCAGAGGTGGCGCCACGTTCCCAAAAAACTTCAGCAAGTTTCTCAGCTCATCCTTGTAGGAAGTGTGAGGAAGGCGAGAGTGTGACTGTGTCAACCATTGACCGGTAGAGGAATCACAACACGAGGAATTAGCGACCTCCAAGATATGCTTCACTCGTTTGCTGGACTCTTAACAAAAGTGAGCACACTTTTTTTTTCGGTGCGGGGTCTTTTTTTGGCGTTGAGCAAGAATATATCTGCCTTTTGCGGAAAAAAAGCCCCAAATTAATGAAATTTCCAAGCAAAGATCCGCATTTTATTTTGTCTCCACAGCAAACTTCAGTTTGACTTAGGAGGAAAAATAAATGCATTCAGAAGAAAAGGGGTCGTGAATGTTACATTTTCTCCAGCATGAAATGAAAGGTGAATTTATATTTCAAGTAATGTACCTTGTCACTCTGCATGTAAGTGACTAAACCCAACAGCACGGACTCGCTCTGGATTTCCATATTTTGCTTGTGAAATTATTATTTAATTTCACATCATTGAAATGCAGTGCTCCGATGTCTCTTGCAGTACATTAGTTTTTATAGTTCGTTAAATCTCAAAATTCACATCCAACCACCCGAAATATATGTTCAAAGAAATAATTATTTTAGTAGTGATAAAATATCCGCAAGCATCTAAGGATGCAACAAACCGCAGAATTTTTTTTGTTTTTGCTGGCACCGTTTTTAAATATAAACATAACCAACATTTAAAGTACATCTTTGCATTTAAAAAACACGCGACTAAATGGTATAAAGATAACATTAAACAAAGCTGCGATACAATGTTCTGATGATAGAGGCAAGCTGCTTAACAGAAGCAATTATGGTCCTTGCATTAAAGCAATGGCAGAGCCAGTTAGTTCCCCGTTTTGTCCCATGTAAGTCGGGTTAAATGCATCTGTTGTTTGCCTGACCAATCTTGCATGTACTGGCATTAACTCAACTTGCTTTTTCGGATAACTATAAAATAACTATAGATAATGTTATAAGTGAGGGGGAAACCCCTTTATTACTTTACCATGTCAAAGAATGGTTTACTTTTAAGGGGTTAATTAAAAAAACTTAGCTGACATGGGCTAAAGATCACAACGATGCTTATCTAAAATTAAATTGACCACAAAGCCCTAACCCGGTGAGTAGCATTTTTATTATTACAATTACAATACTCGGTTTCACCTTTGCTACCCTTACATTGGTTCTGCCTAAATTTGTTCGAGACAGAATTTTTCACATTTTTTAATGTTTCCAAACACGGATTCGGGGAATATTTTCAAATCAGCCTCATATAGACGTTTCAATGAATCTCGTTCCAGTTGTAGTTTTTATCCATGTACAGCACATGTTTTTGAGGTAAGGTCAATAGGGTTACACCAGTCCCAAATCTGTGGGTGCCCCTTTTCCAACGGATATTGTCAATTTTGCAAAATCACTATCAATCAGATGGATGGGAGCAGTAATCATATCAATCCGGAACATTCTCGAGTTGATACACTCATTTGTGTAGAAAGTGACACACGCATGCTGGAAATACACACATTCATCACCTTCCTCGGTGTCAACCTGGAAGGACAGTGCTGAGTGATAGACTAATAAAAACTGGAAAGATAACGGAGGTTTTATCATGCTATATTTCAAAGCACACGTCTACAGATACATACAGATAATTAGCAATCCCCAGTCATTCTATTATTATTTAACATCAACGAAATAAATGCATGTAGTATGACATTGACAACCCATGCAGGCGCTGAACAGAAAATAACATTAACACCAACTTTGCACAAAGGACGGTGATTTTAAATCCCTGGAAAATATACGGTGTGTTGCCAGAATAATTATGTCCTTCTTATGGTTATGCGGTGGCTTGAAGATTGATACCTGAGGTTAAGATTCACACAATGTAATTGAAACACATTGTTTAGCTCGCTAAAAGCGAGACTGAGATATTTCAACATTTTCTGTAGAAGTGCGATTTTTGCAGGTCAGAGAGTGCAAACGTCTGGGAGACACATAATGAAGGAGTTTACAACAATGTAATAGAGTGGAAAGCAAAGGGAGTAATATTGTGAATAGCAAGATGCATAGAGAATGTTAATAATGGAAATGATTTTCGTTTTTTCATTTCATGACCGATAGACCAAGATCAAGAAAGTTTGACTTCCAGGGTCAAGTCAGATTCGTTGAATATGCACGCAGCACAGATTCAAAGAAGTTAAATTAAAACTGCATAGATTTTCACAAATATTGATTGTCAAAAATTAAACGCGGTTGATGCCGTTCACAAATGCGAGGCACAGAAAACAGTCAACCAACATTTATTGTGTTCGCTGAGCCCCGCTTGCGCATGTCCGAGAAGTTGAACGAGTGACGGGACATCTTTGACAGCAGCCGAGTTGTCTCTAAAACTGTCGGAAGGTTTGAAGAGGTTGTATATATTTTACGAGTCAGACACTACACAAACATTTGACATGTGCTTTGATGCAATATACAGAGCCGTAAACTGGATAACGTTTACGTCAGAAAAAAAATCTCCCCACTTTGATTCGGTCGACTTTGATAGTATGTGCAGGTTTTTTTTAAGGTGGTCAAAAGAGAGCTTTAACTGTCCCCTGCTGATTTCTGTTTAAAACACCTCAGATAAGACCCTTTGCTCACAGGGCAACTTTATCCCTAGATTATGCTTATTGTTATTGTTTTGTTCAACTCCTTTTCAAAACCAGCTCCCTCTCAGCCCAGATGGAGTTGATCTTATTACATTTACTGTGTGCAAGGTTGCATATTTTACTGGAATATTTTTGCACAGTCTAGTTTGCACATGGCACATTTTTTTCTTTTTGTGTGGCGGTTACATCACCCACGCTTTCAGAATTTCCGTTTTAAATAGAGCAAATTTATAATTACTAACCGGACAAGATTAAACGATGGCGTTTTAATTAATTTGGTTGTATTTTCTCAACAAGATAAAACTTAGTCCAGGCATTTCAAAAAAGTAGTTCTACTAACTATGTTAATGCCATGAAATGCATTTCAAGCAAGTTCAGGAGTTGCTTGGCTTGGAAATATTGTGTGAGAAATATTTGCTTCACTTGTTGGAGAGTAGTTTAAAAAATGTTTGTACACTGAACCACCTTAAACGGCATGGCAGTATCACCTTGTGGATTCTGAAAATTGTCCAGTCACTGTTAACACTCTTACAATGGGAGCATTGTTATTCGGTAGGTTTCAATCAGTGATATCGTATTAAACTGAGAGAACCAAACAGAAACTAGGTTTCAGCTTAGCATTCAGTCCAAAGGTCACACACACACAGAAAAACTCTAGAAATTAAGGTAGAGAAAATTCGTCATTTGAGAAAGCAACTAAAATTAAACCGATTTCTGAACTAATTCTAATGCACACCATGCAACACGCCACACAGAAATAACACTGGTTAAAACGGTATTTATTGGGATAAAAGGCTGTTTTGGTGTTTATCTGCACCCGAGTTTTGAAAGTACTGTGCTATGCAGAATTACAGTAAAGATCCTGGTCCATGTGCGTCCTGTGTCTTATCTGCTCTTTACCGTGTGTTTGAAGATGCAGGATGACCCGTAGAGGTAAATAGGTATAGTATTTTATGTTTTTACATCAGAATTACATTTCGGACTATCGTGCAGTAGAATTATACACAAGGAAGAAATGTGCAGAAAAATCAAATCGTCAACAATTATTTTGGTTATATTTGTCATTTCCATTCCTACTTTATAATCACAGACTAACACAGGAAGAAATGCTTCACTCCACCAACAGTAGCCTGTAGCCTCTCGTTACAGTTCCTGGTGCCCCTATGTCCAATGAATTTTATTTCTGAGTCTTGCCTACAAATCACTCGAAATGATTCTGTGACTTGCTCTGAACATTTCTGTGTGTTGCAGTGACTAGTGCGACAGTAAGGCACGGGACTTCGAACAACGTGGAATGCGACATTTCACAGAGCCATTCGCTCACTGTGGGCTACCTGTAAACTGGACGATGACACGAGTCTCCTCTCGTAACGCAAGTCGTGTTAACCAGATAAACATTTCAAAAGCAAACTTAAAGCTTAGAAGATAATAATATCAACACGAATCCCCGTTTGCAACACTTGCATTATCCATCCACTTTCAAATACGGTTCACATTTTAGTCTGCTTCATAAAAGCCCTGTGAGTCCCGGTTTCACCAAGTTACCACAAATCTGTTATGTAGTCAGTCTATTTATTTTGTTTTCTAAAGTTGTGGAAATATAATTCCTGGGTGTAATACGGGCAGCGCGTGTGGCTGCAGGTACCTGAGCTAATTGAAGGCTTCTAAATTGTAATCGTTTTCAGATGTCACTGGTCAAATTCATTTCAAAGCACGCGTCCTGTGTTTTGCAGGGGGAATTTTGTCTTCTGCTGCTTGTAACATTGTTTATTTACGTTATGTCAGCGCTCCTGCTGAAATGAGCCTGAAATACTATACGCCAACACCAGCTTAAAACGAAACAGGGACTTTTCAAAATACATACAAACCATTTTCGTTATTATGTCGGTGCCCTCGAGCCGCAAGTTTATTTATATATTCGCTGCTATTCCTAATCTCCATTTGTTGCACCATTAATGAACATGTAATTAAAACAGTGATTCCCTCTTCCTCCCTGCTCAATTGTACCTCCTTTCAGTCACTCAGGTCAAGCTTATGGTTCAAAGTCCTTACCATTTAAAAAAAATCTCAGAAACACGTGGGAAGTTATTTGTTTTATAACGTATTGTAATATTCGTGTTTAATGTTTTTCATATTTCATGTAGTTGCAAAGAATTGTCTATTTTTTTGAGTTCAACATTCACCGAATTGTACACTGGATGTACACTGCTCTTCATTTGCAATGTTGTCATCTTATGGCTGTGTTCTCCCTTGAATTTATCGGGAAATACACTATTGGAAAGTGGTCCAATGCCCTACGACAATCTCGAAGCCACGACAAACATCGTAGAAGCACACTAGGGCAAGATGACACTCCCACGACAATAAAATGAATTCATTTTACTTCGATACCTGTTGTTTCATTTTACCTCTCCTGAACTCACGAAGGGTATACTGAAAATAATCTATGGCGTACGAGAAGCAAGTTTAAGAGTTAAGTGACGAACAAATCATAAGAGGCAAACATGCACAAACACAGCTTTTACATTTCAGACCACTCTGCAGCTATGCACATCATGAGGTTTAGCTCGAATACTGAAACCTGTATTTTTTTTTAGCAAATCTAATGAAAACACTGGCAATATTTTCCGCTCCATCTTGCACACGCTGAAACCGAGAAGTGACAGAGACAATTAGCTGCACCAGCTCTTCCTCCCAATGTAACATTCTTGCCAAAGTCTAAACTCTGCTAACGAGCGTTCTGAGCGAGCCGAGAAAATAGAGCAATTGAAAAGTTTTAACAATTGATTCGATACAATCTGTCGGATGTTTCAGAGCGATATCATTTGGGTTGTATGTGAGTAATCAGCCACGCCAGAATGTTTCGAAATAGACCAGAAACTCCCGCCAAAAAGAAGCTGAAAAGACAGTGAAATGGCAAGGTAAATAAAACAGTGGGCCCATGTAAAAGAAAATTATTAATTGTTAGGCACAGCAGCAAAAAGAAAACAAAAAATAGGGTTTTGTGCTATGCAGTGAACGGTGATATTTAGTTATATCATTGTCAGCGTATCATGATTTCATTCCAGATGTTCCTTTATTTGCTGGGCAACTTATTTTGGGAGGTGGAAGAGGGCGAAATTGCGCATGTGCCGTTTGCATGTGATGGTCCGGTGGAAAGGTGGGGTTCATTGTTGGAGCAAAACGCCGGATAATAAAGCAAACAAGAGAAATGTACAAGGTGTTTGAAGAAAAATAAACACGCTGCCTTCTTAATTATGTATGTTTTCTCGGCTTCCACTGTTTATAATATATAACGCATACTTAATGTACTGGTTTAGTGCCATTATTGAATTAAATAAGCAAAGACACGAGGCCAGTGAGTAGAAGTGTTGGTATTGAAGATACAGCAGACTGGCAAGTGCCAACTGTTTAGGAACAATACTCGTTGATTTAAAAAGAAAATAAAGTCTTAAAACAAACACAGCTCTGAATATTTAAATGGGGTTGTAATCTGTCACTGCTGCTGATTATAAATGTGGTTTTCTTAACATTAACAGCTATAGAATTGGTTAGCAACGCTTCTATATTATTTACACTTGCTGGACATTACATCTTATGTAGACTATTGTCATTCACTATTTCCATCAGACAAATAAATGCTCCAAAATCTTATATTATTAATGTTAGTACTATTTTATACTACTCCATGACTAATTCATAACAATAACTATTAGAATTCGAAATATTTTTGAGACTTGGCGGTTCATGTCACTATCTTGTTATCTCTGGGACATCGGGAGCCTCGTGTGAAAAATGGAAATGGCACATTATTCTAGCAGGTGCACTTTTGTTGTTGAACATAGTTGGGGCACTGCAGAATCCACATTACAATAATCTAACCCATGCTTTGCCAGATCTGGGAGTGATTAATTCTAAAAATAGAAAATATTCTATTCCCTCAGTGATGACCTGCTACCCTTATGAATACAACATTCACCCAAACATTGGAGACAGTGGGGCAGATGTTCGTCTTCAACAACAACAACTAGTGTTTATATAGCGCCTTTAACATAGTGAAACATCTCAAGGCACTTCACAGGAGTATTATACGATAAAAATTTGACACCGAGCCGCATAAGTAGAAATTAGCGCAGGTGACCAAAAGGTAGGTTTTAAGGAGCGTCTTCTGGAGCATCACCGGAGTGGTGATCTGGCGGAGTGTTTGCATGTCTTTTATAGAACTCGCCTGATTTTCATCCACTGAAATCAAAAGATTGAAAATTAGGTGGTGGCGAACATGAAAATCTACCTGAACATTCTGAACATTTCATACTTTGTAATATTCCAAATAGGTTCCAGGCTTGAATGTTTCCAACCCAACCATCACTTCTGGGTCTGCACATTTAACAAATTATATTTTATAATTTTTTACTCAGCATGAATACAGGGTATTTTGAATGTTGCAAATAAAATTATGAACTCAGTTAAAATATAGACGGAGTTTATAAAATGGAACCATGTGTGCTCCGACAGCGTTTGATTACAGATGTGAGAAAATTAAAGTTGAAATACTACCAAACATGTTTGTCTTTCCAAAATAGTTATAAACAATGTAGCGGATTTCTGATTACATGCAAAATCATAAAGATGTCTGTTTGAAGAGGAAAATGGAAACAAAAAACTTATGGAAAATAGAATTCCATGTGGAAATCACATTAAGAAAGTGATGTTTCTTAATTATTGCATGTGGTACTGGAAGCAGAGTGAATTTTGTTCCATTTAGCCTGCCAACCTTGTCAGAGAATTTGTTCAGAATTGCAGTCATTTGACACAGAATCTCTTGTGGCCTGTGCGGCTGGGCTGTGAGATGGTCTGTAAGTCCAGTTTTACTTGTAGCTCAGCATCTTGCAACTGGACTCTAGATAATGAGAGTCTGAAAGAAAAATATTAAAATGTCAGCCTCCTGACTGTCAAAACAGCAGGTTTTTCTGTATAGTTGGACTGGGTTGGATCCCATAACTCATGTGAATGTAAGCAGCGCCTTCTGTGTTACAAACTTTATCTGAACTGTACTTTGAAGAGTTGAGCACACGGGGGATAGCATTTGAACCCAACAAAGACGAGAGGATTGGATTTCTGCAGTGCGGTATCCTAATTCAGGAGTTGGAGTAGCTGAATGGTTATGCTTCAGGTGGTGTGAAATAGAGATGTTTCAAAGATAGTGGCTAAACCCTACAGAATTCAATATACTAAGTTCTGGCAGCTCATGCTATCCAAATCCACTTTTAGAGGATCTCGAACTCCAGTTGAATCTTTCAGATTAACATATATTGATACTTGGAATTTATTCACGTTATAGATTGCTATCAGACTGGGGGCAAAGATTGTATCATATGGAATGTAAATGGCTTTATAAGTAACATTTGGTCCATGTGATCTCCTGGATTGGCTCTGATTGCCTGAGGGGGTCAGAGTGGAATCTTTCAGTGTATTTTTTCCCTTATTGACCGTGGGATTTTATCTCTTCCAGGAGATTACATGGCTACAGAACGTAGGGTAAGAGGCAATGTTCCCTTTAAGCTGTGCAGCTGCACTCTGCAGCTCCCACACAGTCGGTTCCTTGCCTTTATAAATAGGAAAAAACGCACATGCACGGTATTTTATGGGCCACACAGTCCCTTAAAGGGGCCGCGCACCCCCCCCCCCATCCCCGTCCCCCCCAAAATTAAGGCAACATTGGGAAGTATCTAGTCATGATGCTCCAGCCGTCATGGTCTGATGGACCAGCTGGTCTTTTCCTGCCTGTCAATTTTGTATATATGTATGGGAATTATTTTGAATCTGCATTGGATTACTGTGGAATTTAATTAATTTTACTCAATGTGATAGAATTTTATAGTTCTATTTTTACGTGAGGGGTTTTAAAGGATTAATGTGTCACAAAAGATGTCAAGTGCGAGTCAAATGATTTCCAAGTTAATATGTAAATAGTCCTCAATTGTTTTGTATTTGCAAATGTAAGCATTTTAATTTTAAACATTGTAGATTAGTTTCAAACGACATTTGTTGAATAGGTTAACTGACAAAGAATAGTACACCACAGCAACAATAAATCTCAGTTATGGAACTCTTCATGTTTCATGAAATGATGAGGTAGCAGTCATGGCTATATACGTTCAGTGGGACTCTCCTAAAGTCAGCTTTTTCCCATGAGCACAAATATTACTATTCACTGTAGTGTAATTATGTGCCCAATCAAATCCATCTCAAAGAAAACTTGAGGCTCCAGTGCATCTATATTTGGTGCGTACGACACTTCGAATGCAATATTTTATTGCTAACATCGTTACTTTATACAATTTCATTTACATGGTAAAATAATTTTGAAAGTGACTATTATCCCCTTCCATGGTAGCAGTCATTAAATGGTTTGGCGGTGTTGTTGGTCTGGAAGTATTCTTGATTCGATAAATCGCTGCTGTTGTATTGCAACAGAATGTGAAACGTGTCTTATTGCAGTGTAAGAAGATTGTGTTTGGAAAATAGGAAAACACAAAGGCTGGAAATGCACAGCTGGCCAGTCAATTAAAAGCAAAACCCTGATTGAATGACCAGCTGTGCATTTCCAGTATTTTCTTTTTCATTTATGTTTGCAAGCTGCAGTTGTACCTCCTGAGAATGTGAAAAAAAGTCAGCGTCTGAGGGTTGCAAATCTCACCCCCTGTGAACTCTACAGCAGCTTTTGCTGCCTCTTGCTGCAGACTTGGAGCGGGTGGGTGGGGGTGGAGGGGGGTGGGGGGGGTGGGTAGAGCTAAAATTACTACATGGCCACAAGGAAAACACCAAGCCAGCCTCCAATTGAATCCAAAAATAACCCTTTTCTTTACATAGCAAAATTAATCAAATTCTGATTCAGCAAAAAAAAACCTAGACTGCAAACTAGACCCCAGGCAATTGAGGAATTGTCAGCCCTTAAAGTGTCGGAAGTTAACAATTCATGGAGCTCCGTGTTTTCATGTTTTTAAAAAAAAACTTACACTCCGATACAATCCACCATTTTTTCCCCCAAAACTCCAGCGCAGTGTATAACCAGAATACTTGACAGGAAAGATTGTAATTTTCACACTTGTGAAACAGCCCTATATATAACTCACTCACAACATTGTTGCCTGTACTCATGAATTATAAGGCCAACTTTACTTGCATGATAAATACAGAATCGCTTCTGTTGTCATCAAATGGCTTCTCTTTTGCACTGGTCGGTGATTTGAAGAAATTACCTGCATCTGTCTGAAAATCAGGAAGTCCTGAGATTTGTATCTAGTTAATTTTATTATATTGCGCAGTAAATTCACACACAAAATTGACGGGCAGGAAAAGGCCAACTTGTCCATTAATGATTACATCAAAACAAAATCCATTGGCAGGATAGGCGTACCAATGTTCTCTCTCAGGCCAACATCCCCAGCACCAAGGCATTGGATGTCATGTATTCAACTGCCATTATAATCCATGTATAAACGGACCTAAGTTGTACACTGTGAGAACACTGACCACTAGGCGGTGAACTTGTGGGAGACACTCCTAACCTGGACTTTCAGGTATAAAAGGGGAAGCTCCACTCACCTTCATCACTTCAGTGCTGGCCAATAAAGGACTGGTCACAGGGTGATCTTCTCTCTAGTATGGGCCTCGTGTGCATTTGTACTGTAGAGCAAGGACATATTATTGGTGACGAGGATGGGATTTAAATCACGCGAGCATGGCCACTAGCAGCACAGACGAGAGGTACTGTGTTGGTGATGATTGGGACGATTTTATTGAGAGACTACAGCAAAGTTTCGTCACTAAGGAATGGCTGGGACAGGATTCGGCCGACAAACGCAGGGCTCATCTCCTGACGGTTTGTGGATCCAGGACGTACTCCCTGATGAAGAACCTTCTCGCGCCAGAGAAGCCGACGGACAAGACTTTTGAAGAGCTCAGTAAGTTGATCGGGGAACACTTTAAACTGGCGAGCAGCATGCACATGGTGAGACACTGGTTTTACACGCACCGGCGGCGAGAAGGGCAAAGCGTTTCAGACTTCGTGGCAGACCTCCGGCGACTGGCGAGCCTATGTAAGTTCCCAGATGCATGCAGAGTGGAGTTGCTGCGAGACTTTTTTATTGAGGGCATCGGGCACGCTGGGGTTTTCAGGAAACTGATTGAGACCAAAGACTTGACCCTGGAAACGGAGGCTTTGATGACCCAGACATTTATCGCAGGGGAGGAAGAGACCAGAATGATGTTTGACAAAAATCTTAGTTTAAATGCAGCAAATGGACGCGGAGTCAACATTGTTAACGCGGCACACAGTTCTCCAGGCAGATGGGCAATCGGACCTGCCCCAGCATGTAGTCGAACCCAAAGGGGGAATTCAACAGAGACAATGGCTAGCTGAACGGCGATTCATGCCATCGCAAGGGACAATGCGGCCAGTAATGGGGCCATCAACACCTGTCAATGGTGCACTTAAGGACAATTACAGAGACATTCAGAGATGATCGACTGGTAATGGACCTTTTGTTTCCAACAACGGCTCATGTGGAGGTGTGGAGGCAAACACACAGCCAGAGCTTGCAGGTATCAGCAATATACCTGCAGAAACTGCAACGTCAGCGGTCACTTGGCGCATATGTGCAGGAAGCCTGCATCCAGGTTGAAGTACGAGGAGGACGG
Organism: Pristiophorus japonicus; assembly: GCF_044704955.1. Lineage (NCBI taxonomy): Eukaryota > Metazoa > Chordata > Chondrichthyes > Pristiophoridae > Pristiophorus > Pristiophorus japonicus. The sequence continues at coordinate 117,569,479 of NC_091992.1, forward strand.
GCCCAATGTAAGCCCTACGAGGCCAAATGGACACTGGGGGAAATTGCTGGAAGCTGAAGTTCAGCGAGTTCATGTGGAGCACATATACAGTTCATACACCAGGACGCCACCGATAATGATGAAAGTGCTCCTCAATGGCATCCTAGTATCAATGGAGTGAGACACTGGGGCCAGCCAGTCCCTGATGAGTATCAAACAGTTCGACAAGTTGTGGGCGTCTAAGGCCAGGAGGCCAAAATGATTGCCGATTGACGCACAGCTACGGACATAAACAAAGGAGATCATTCCGGTGCTAGGCAGTGCCACGGTAGTTGTGACCCACAAAGATTCGGAGAACAGGTTGCCACTCTGGATTGTCCCGGGGGACGGTCCCGCACTGCTGGGGAGGAGTTGCCTTGCTGTCATGAACTGGAAATGGGGCGATGTCAATGCAATTTCTTCTGTGGAGCGAATATCATGCTCACAGCTCCTGGACAAATTTGACTCACTATTTCAACCCGGCATCGGCACTTTCATGGGGACCAAGGTAGCGATTCACATAAAGCCGGAAGCCAGGCCAGTATATCACAAGGCCAGAGCGGTGCCGTACGTGATGCGGGAAAAGGTAGAATGCGAATTGGACCGCCTGCTGAGGGAAAGCATCATCTCGCCAGTCGAATTCAGTGACTGGGCGAGCCCGATTGTGCCGGTGCTCAAGGCGGATGGGTTGGTCAGGATATATGGTGATTACAAGGCCACCATCAATCGGGTGTCACTCCAAGACCAGTACCCGCTACCGAGAGCGGAGGACCTCTTTGTGACGCTATCCGGTGGCAAACTTTTTTCACAACTGGACCTGACCTCAGCTTACATGACCCAGGAGCTGGTGAGTGAGTCAAAGAAGCTGAACACCATCACGACACACAAGGGATTGTTTGAGTACAACAGATGTCCATTCGGGATTCACTCGGCCGCCATGATCTTTCAACGAAACATGGAAAGCCTCCTCAAGTCGATTCCAAGGGCGGTGGTTTTTCAAGACAACATCCTCATCACGGGTTGCGATACTGAAGAACACCTCCACAACCTGGAGGAGGTGCTACGCAGACTGGACCGGGTAGGTCTGCGACTGAAAAAGGCGAGTGCGTCTTCCTAGCTCCAGAGGTAGAATTCCTGAGGATGTGGGTAGCAGCAGACGGGATCAGCCCTACTGCGTCCAAGACAGAAGCGATCCAGAGAGCACCCAGACCCCGTAACACGACGGAGCTGCGTTCATTCCTGGGGCTCCTGAACTATATATTCCAAGTGAGGCCTCACCAAGGGCCTGTACAATTGCAGTAAGACCTCCCTGCTCCTATACTCAAATCCCCTAGCTTTGAAGGCCAACATGTCATTTGCCTTCTTCACCGCCTCCTGTACCTGCATGTCAACTTTCAATGACTGATGAACCATAACATCCAGGTCTCGTTGCACCTTCCCTTTTCCGAATCTGTCGCCATTCAGCTAATATTCTGCCTTCATGTTATTGCCTCCAAAGTGGATAACCTCACATTTATCCACATTATACTGCATCTGCCATGCATTTGCCCACTCATCTAACCTGTCCAAATCATCCTGCAGCCTCTTAGCATCCTCCTCACAGCTCACATCGCCACCCAGTTTAGTGTCATCTGCAAACTTGGAGATATTACATTCAATTCCTTCATCCAAATCATTAATGTATATTGTAAAGAACTGGGGTCCCAGCACTGAGCCCTGCGGCACTCCACTAGTCACTGCCTCCCATTCCAAAAAGGACCCATTTATCCCGACCCTCTGCTTCCTGTCTGCCAACCAATTCTCTATCCACGCCAGTACATTACCCTCAATATAATGTGCTTTGATCTTGCACACCAATCTCTTATGTGGGACCTTGTCAAAGGCCTTTTGAAAGTCCAAATACACCACATCCACTGATTTTCCCTTGTCCACTCTACTAGTTACATCCTCAAAAAATTCCAGAAGATTTGTCCATCATGATTTCCCTTTCATAAATCCATGCTGACTTGGACCGATCCTGTCACTGCTTTCCAAATGCGCTGCTATTTCATCCTTAATAATTGATTCCAACATTTTCCATTACCCATTTTCTCTCTCCCTCCTTTTTTAAAAAGTGGTTTTACATTAGCTACCCTCCAGTCCATAGGAACTGATCCCGAGCTGATAGACTGTTGGAAAATGATCACCAATGCATCCACTATTTCTAGGGCCACTTCCTTAAATACTCTGGTATGCAGACAATCAAGCCCTGGGGATTTATCGGCCTTCAATCCCATCAATTTCCCCAACACAATTTCCCGCCTATTACGGATATCCTTCAGTTCCTCCTTCTCTCTAGACCCTCGGTCCCCTAGTACATCCGGAAGGTTATTTGTGTCTTCCTTCGTGAAGACAGAACCAAAGTATTTGTTCAATTGGTCTGCCATTTCTTTGTTCCCCATTAGAAATTCACCTGAGTCCGACTGCAAGGGACCTATGTTTGTCTTCACTGATCTTTTTCTCTTCACATATCTATAGAAGCTTTTGCAGTCAGTTTTTATGTTCCCAGCAAGCTTCCTCTCGTACTCTATTTTCCCCCTTCTAATCAAACCCTTTGTCCTCCTCAGCTGAATTCTAAATGTCTCCCAATCCTCAGGTTTGCTGCTTTTTTTGCCCAATTTATATGCCTCTTCCTTGGATCTAACACTATCCTTAATTTCCCTTGTTAGCCACGGTTGAGCCACCTTCCCTGTTTTATTTTTACTCCAGACAGGGATGTACAATTGTTGAAGTTCATCCATGTGATCTATAAATGTTTGCCATTGCCTATCCACCGTCAACCTTTTAAGTATCATTTGGCAGTCTATTCTAGCCAATTCACGCCTCATACCGTCGAAGTTACCTTTCCTTAAATTCAGGACCCTAGTTTCTGAATTAACTGTGTCACTCTCCATCTTAATAAAGAATTCTACCATATTATGGTCACTCTTCCCCAAGGGGCCTCGCACAACAAGATTGCTAATTAGTCCCTTCTCATTACACATCGCCCAGTCTAGGATGGTCAGCTCTCTAGTTGGTTTCTCGAAATATTGATCTAGAAAACCATCCCTAATACACTCCAGGAAATTCTCCTCCACCGCATTGCTACCTGTTTGGTTAGCCCAATCAATATATAAATTAAAGTCGCCCATGATAATTGCTGTACCTTTATTGCACACATCCCCTATTTCTTGTTTGATGCTGTCCCCAACCTCACTACTACGGTTTGGTGGTCTGTACACAACTCCCACCAGGGTTTTCTGCCTTTTGGTATTCCATAGCTCCACCCATACCGATTCCACATCATCCAAGCCAATGTTCTTCCTTACTATTGCATTAATTTCCTCTTTAACCAGTAATGCCACCCCGCCTCCTTTTCCTTTCTGTCTATCCTTCCTAAATGTTGAATGCCCCTGGATGTTGAGTTCCCAGCCTTGGTCATCCTGGAACTCAATGCCTGTCGCTGTGATGCCAATTACATCATATCCATTAACTGCTATCTGTGCAGTTAATTTGTCCACCTTATTCCGAATATTCCTTGCATTGAGGCTCAGAGCCTTCAGGCTTGTCTTTTTAACATATTTTGCCCCTTTAGAATTTTGCTGTAATGTGGCCATTGAAACCATTTCACAGGTGCAAGGATGAACTCTCGATTCAGGCCGATTGCCTACTATGGGGAAACCGAGTAGTCATGCCCCAGATGGGCACAGAGGCGTTTATTCGAGAACTCCACAATGAGCACCCGGGCATTGTCATGGTGAAGGCAATTGCCAGGTCACACGTTTGGTGGCCAGGGATAGATGCAGACCTGGAACTTTGTGTTCGCAGGTGCAACTTGTGTGCCCAGCTGGGCAATGCGCCCAGGGAAGCCCCCCTTAGCCCTTGGTCCGGCCCGCCAAGCCGTGGTCACCCATCCATGTGGACTACGCAGGTCCTTTCATGGGAAAAATATTTTTGGTTGTAGTAGACGCCTACTCCAAATGGATCGAGTGTGACATTCTCAATTCAAGCACATCCTCTGCCATGGTAGAAAGTCTATGGGCAATGTTCGCCGCCCATGGTCGACCGGACGTCCTGGTCAGCGACAATCACCCGTGCTTTACAAGCATTGAGTTCCAGGACTTCATGGCAGGAAATGGTATCAACCATGTCAGAACGGCACCGTTCAAGCTGGCCTCAAACGGCCAGGCAGAACGAGCAGTGCAGATAATCAAACAGGGGATGCTCAGAATCCAAGGGGTTGCCTACAAAGCCGCTTGTCACACCTCCTGTTGGCCAATAGATCCCGACCACACTCGCTAACAGGGGTTCCACCCGCAGAGCTGCTAATGAAAAGGACGCTCAAAACCAGGTTTTCCCCCATACACCCCACCATGAAAGACATTGTTGAGAGCAGGCGGCGGTCACAATATGACTACCATGACGGGAATGCGAGGGCACAATGTATTGATGTCAATGACCTTGTCTTTGTCCTCAACTACGCTGCAGGGCCCAAATGGCTTGCAGGCACTGTGATTGCCAAAGAGGGGAATAGGATTCTGGTAGTTAAACTTACCAATGGACAAATCTGCCGCAAACACGTGGATCAAACAAAAAGGAGGTTCAGCAACCCCATAGAAGAAGCAGAGGAAGAACACGATGTAGAGTTCACTCCACCACAGGTGACCGAACACCGGAACCAAGTGGAGGAGAGCCCAGTCACTGTGGGCAGTCCGGATAGGCCTGAGGCACTGCAAACAGCAGACACTCAGGCCAGTGCCCACCAACCGGAGCCCCAACTCAGGCGCTCTTCAAGGGAGCATAAACCACCAGAGAGACTTAACCTGTGATCCCAATAAGACTTTGGGGGGGGGGGGGGGGGGAGGTGATGTCATGTATTCAACTGTCATTGTAATCCATGTATAAACTGACCTAAGTTGTACACCATAACGGGGAACAAAGAAATGGCAGACCAATTGAACAAGTACTTTGGTTCGGTATTCACTAAGGAGGACACAAACAACCTTCCGGATATAAAAGGGGTCAGAGGGTCTAGTAAGGAGGAGGAACTGAGGGAAATCTTTATTAGTCGGGAAATTGTGTTGGGGAAATTGATGGGATTGAAGGCCGATAAATCCCCAGGGCCTGATGGACTGCATCCCAGAGTACTTAAAGAGGTGGCCTTGGAAATAGCGGATGCATTGACAGTCATTTTCCAACATTCCATTGACTCTGGATCAGTTCCTATCGAGTGGAGGGTAGCCAATGTAACCCCACTTTTTAAAAAAGGAGGGAGAGAGAAAACAGGGAATTATAGACCGGTCAGCCTGACCTCAGTAGTGGGTAAAATGATGGAATCAATTATTAAGGATGTCATAGCAGCGCATTTGGAAAATGGTGACATGATAGGTCCAAGTCAGCATGGATTTGTGAAAGGGAAATCATGCTTGACAAATCTTCTGGAATTTTTTGAGGATGTTTCCAGTAAAGTGGACAAAGGAGAACCAGTTGATGTGGTATATTTGGATTTTCAGAAGGCTTTCGACAAGGTCCCACACAAGAGATTAATGTGCAAAGTTAAAGCACATGGGATTGGGGGTAGTGTGCTGACGTGGATTGAGAACTGGTTGTCAGACAGGAAGCAAAGAGTAGGAGTAAACGGGTACTTTTCAGAATGGCAGGCAGTGACTAGTGGGTTGCCGCAAGGTTCTGTGCTGGGGCCCCAGCTGTTTACATTGTACATTAATGATTTAGACGAGGGGATTAAATGCAGTATCTCCAAATTTGCGGATGACACTAAGTTGGGTGGCAGTGTGAGCTGCGAGGAGGATGCTATTAGGCTGCAGAGTGACTTGGATAGGTTAGGTGAGTGGGCAAATGCATGGCAGATGAAGTATAATGTGGATAAATGTGAGGTTATCCACTTTGGTGGTAAAAACAGAGAGACAGACTATTATCTGAATGGTGACAGATTAGGAAAAGGGAAGGTGCAACGAGACCTGGGTGTCATGGTACATCAGTCATTGAAGGTTGGCATGCAGGTACAGCAGGCGGTTAAGAAAGCAAATGGCATGTTGGCCTTCATAGCGAGGGGATTTGAGTACAGGGGCAGGGAGGTGTTGCTACAGTTGTACAGGGCCTTGGTGAGGCCACACCTGGAGTATTGTGTACAGTTTTGGTCTCCTAACTTGAGGAAGGACATTCTTGCTATTGAGGGAGTGCAGCGAAGGTTCACCAGACTGATTCCCGGGATGGTGGGACTGACCTATCAAGAAAGACTGGATCAACTGGGCTTGTATTCACTGGAGTTCAGAAGAATGAGAGGGGACCTCATGGAAACGTTTAAAATTCTGACGGGTTTAGACAGGTTAGATGCAGGAAGAATGTTCCCAATGTTGGGGAAGTCCAGAACCAGGGGTCACAGTCTGAGGATAAGGGGTAAGCCATTTAGGACCGAGATGAGGAGAAACATCTTCACCCAGAGAGTGGTGAACCTGTGGAATTCTCTACCACAGAAAGTAGTTGAGGCCAATTCACTAAATATATTCAAAAGGGAGTTAGATGAAGTCCTTACTACTCGGGGGATCAAGGGTTATGGCGAGAAAGCAGGAAGGGAGTACTGAAGTTTCATGTTCAGCCATGAACTCATTGAATGGCGGTGCAGGCTAGAAGGGCTGAATGGCCTGCTCCTGCACCTATTTTCTATGTTTCTATGTTTCTATGTAACACTGACCACTCGGTGGTGAACTTGTGGGAGACACTCCTAACCTGGACTTTCAGTTATAAAAGGGGAAGCTCCACCCACCTTCATCTCTTCAGTTCTGGCTAATAAAGGACTGGTCACAGGGTGACCTTCTCTCTAGTGTGGGCCTCGTGTGCATTTGTACTGTATAGCAAGGACATATTATTGATCACACTCAATCAGCTCCGATGGATGGGCCACATTATCCACATGCCTGATACAAAACACCCGCAACAAGCACACTACTCTGAGCTCTGTCATGGCAAGCGAGTCTCAGGAGAGCAGAGAAAAAACTTCAAGGATGCCCTCAAAACCACCTTGAAAAAATGTAACATCCCCACCGACTCTTCGAAATCCCTGGCCCAAGGCCGCTCAAAGTGGTGAAGAAGCATTCGAGAAGGTGCCGAACACGTCAAGTTTCTCCATCGGGAGCATGCACAAGCCAGGTACAAACAGCAGAAGGAACGTACGACAAACCAAGCACCCCACCCACACGTCCCTTCAACCACCATCTGCCACACCTGTGACAGAGTCTGTAGATCCCACATTGGACTCATTAGTCACCTTATAACTCATATTAGTGTGGAAGCAAGTCATCCTTGACTCCAGGGGACTGCCGAAGAAGAGGACGACTTCAAAACACAATCATTGATGTGCGAGCTAAGAGATTAATTCATTCTTGATTCAAGATTAAGAGTTTACAACATTACCTTAGTTTATAGGGAAAGTGGGAACAAACCAAATGTCATTATCACCATGGGTGACTTTATTCTAACCTTGACTTATATTCTGATCAAATTTTGATTAAGATAGCTTTCCATTGATATTGATTTTGGGAGGATTTCTATTGTATTATTGCTTGCATTCGAATTCTATAGCATTTATTTATCTCTTTTTCTGGAAGCATCATGTAAGATTAATGTTAATATTATGTAAGATTAATGTTAATATTATGTAAGATTAATGTTGATATTAATGCCCACTCAGCCACTTCTGTTGTACCACAAGGCTCCAATCTTGCCCAGTTCAGTGACATCCTCTGGAAGCTTAGAGTTAACTTCCATATGCTAATGACACCCCGATTTAACATTACACCTCGTCCATTGATCCCATTGCTACACTCTTTAACTCGTTGACTGTCACTAAGTCCTCCAGTTAATTGTTGGAAAAACCAAAGCAACCTCTTTGGCTCCCGACAGCAAATACATGCCGACAGCCTTGAATTCACTAACTTTTCCATCAGTCACCAAAGACCAAATCCAGAGGTGAGGAGCCTTGGTGTACTGTTTAACCCTAAACTCAGGTTTCTACCTACGCTTGAGCTGTTACCGAGCTGTGACCGACAGGGCTACGGAACTTGTGCTGGAAGGTGGGATTAGGCTGGGTAGCTCTTTTTCGACCGACACAGACACGATGGGCTGAATGGCTTCCTTCTGTGTCATAATTTTCTATGATTCTATGATTGTGTTCTTCCACCGCCAAAACATCTCCACCTCCACCCTTACCTATTTCCCACTGCTTCATCCATGCCTTTGTCACATCGAGGCTTGACTTAGTCAACAGTTTTCCTGTCTGCCATTTTACTTCACTCCTATTTTTCCCTTGTTCATTTCCTCACCCTTTGCCTTCCTTGCTCTGGTTCTGATGCATTCAATCTGCTTTGAATCATTCTGCTTTATGTGTGAATCTTGAGTAGAGTTCTCAGCATTTTAGTTTGTCCTTGCATTTAAGTCTTATCTGCTGTTTGCTACTCCTGCACACATTTAACGTTGAGGCAATATGAATGGTTTCCATCTACAGTTCTAATGCTAGTACTTCATTCTGAAATGGTTGGCACTGGATGTGGAGTTTTGCCTCGTCACCTTTTTCTTTAACTGTGACCCACTAGACTTTTTCATAAACTCGTCCCAAATATTCTGAGATTGGTTATTTTTTCGCAACTCAAAGGTTTGATTGAAATGTTGGATGGATCACGACTAAAATGAGAACAAACTAAGCTTCAGATGGCCCAGTAGTTCAATGGTATGGTTGAGAGTTTGATTTCCAGCACTGCTTCAGCTCGGTGAATTAATCACCATGGGTGACTTTTTTCTAACATTGACTGGTTTTACATAAGTAGTTGTACAAGACAGCATCATGTAACTTGAAAGGAAATATTTACAAGGTTTCTTATATTGTGCGTTAAAATGCATTTACAGAAAGACGAATAACAGAAGTGTGATTCTGCAGGAGGGTATTCTAGGTCCGTGTAGCAGAGCTGGTCGCCAGTCGTCTTGGTTAATCCTTGCCACTGGGCCAAGACCTAGCTCTGTCAAGTCCGTGTGGTGGCTGGGGTGCAACGGCCACCACACGTTTAAAAAAAATCCACAGGCACCTTCCACCCTTTAAGATGTAGTTCTGGATCCAGAATATTAGGTCCTTCTTTGAAACAGCTGTGAACGCATCCCTTATCGGCATGGAAGCAAGTCATCCTCATTTCGAGGGATGATGACTCTAGGCAGTACACCAATTGCCTGAAAATTGGATGGTTTTAGGTTTGAGTCCAAGGTTTACCTGTCCGTCGAGTGCTACCAGTGAGAAGAAGTTTCTTGGCTGGTCCACAAGATGGAATTCTGTGCAATGGCGGGAAGTTCAATTCTAGGGGGAAATAAACTAATAGTATAGTGTCAGCTGTGGCTCAGTGGGTAGCACACTCTCCTCTGAGTCAGAAGGTTATGGGTTCCAGTCCCAGTCCAGGAACTGAAGCACATAAAAATCTAGGCTGACACTCCAGTGCACTGTCGGAGGTGCCGTCTTTTGGATGAAACCTTAAACCGAGGCCCCGTCTGCTCTCTCAGGTGGACGTAAAAGATCCCATGGCACTATTTCGAAGAAGAGCAGGGGAGTTATCCCTGGTGTCCTGGCCAATATTTATCCCTCAATCAACATAACAAAAAAAAACCCAGATTATCTGGTAATTGTCACATTGCTGTTTGTGGGAGTTTGCTGTGCGCAAATTTGCTGCTGCGTTTCCCACATTACAACAGTGACTACACTCCAAAAGTACTTAATTGGCTGTAAAGCGCTTTGAGATGTCCGGTGGCTGTGAAAGGCGCTATATAAATCCAAGTCTTTTATGGCTGAAAGTGTGCCTTCTGTTGTCTTATGTTAGTTTATGGTGATTGCAGAAAATGCTGTCTGTCAGCCTTTTCAGACAAAGATGGAAGCACAGTGGTTTTTAGAGTGACGAAGAAAGGAACTGAGACTATGTAAAAGGTAAAGATGTGCATAAAGCAGAAATGTACATTTGGTATAAAACATTTCAAATTTTCACTTTTAAAGAAAATGGCTTAATTATTGGTGGGAAGTGTTTGTCAACTAGCACAAGGGAGAGCTCCTTAGTGAACATTTGTACTTTGTCAAAGGTTTCATTTAGTGCATCAGTCAGATCTAGTTATGGCAGATACCAACTTTCTACCTTTTTAAAGCATTTATGGAAGCTAATTTTCTAAATTAATTACATTTATGAAAAAAATACTAAGAGCTTCCAGTGTTGGAAGTGTTGCAACCACAAGTGTACTTTTGACTTCTTTAAAGGTGCATTGTCTGAATGCTCAACGTGGCACTGGGCCCTTCCATCACTTTGCTTACATCAGCAAGTGTACTGTAACAGTGACCCTCATGCTAATTCATGGAGTGTGTGTTAATGATTTTTTGACCTCCCACCTTGTGTCTCGAGAAGTTAAGAACTTGGTGTATCGTACTAATCTTCCGCTCTAACAGCTGCTGCAGTTTTCCATCTCTTGTGATCTCTTGTTTGCTTTCGGCAACATTTCTACAGTTGGGCTGTTTGTGACTAGTGCTCTGGTTTATTTGAGGGCTGGGAATTGGTGTTTGCTGATTGGTTTACACTGAACTGCGGGAACTCGGGGACGGTTTGGGGGGGGAAGAATCTGGGTTGAACTTGAATGAGAAGCATTTCTCGCAGGAAGAGAACAATAAGGAAAACTTTTTCTCGCGGTGGAAGGGGTGGGTGCAATTAGGAAAAATAATTAACATCCTGGTATGATTATGTTACTCACTTTTGAAGTCTGCAAAACAGTTATTGAGTAGACAACTTGAAACATTCCCAACAGAGCGTGAGCTCCAAGGTACAGATGTGTATGTTTAATTTATACTTCCATGGTGCAACAGCTGAGAATACCTGTATTAAAAAAATATATATTGTTATCTCCAGTGATAGTTAAGCTGGCCATGAGTTTACATCTTAATTGCAGCTAACATTTAAATGTGCCTGTTAGCACTGCGAGAGTTGATGGACAGGTAGATTATGGAAGGGGGAATAATGTGGCAGCATAATTCTTATTCAGCGAAAGCTTACTTTCTATTTACCAACTACAGAGTAGAAGTGATTGTTGGTTCCCCATTATATTGCCGAGCTCCTTTCAAAAGCAGCTCTGTACTTGTAGAACTTTCCCCTCCTGCCAGTAAACCATCCTGTTTAATAACATGGAGGTGAAGTGCTTTGGAATGTCTTGAGGATGTGAATATATAAATGTAAATTCTCCTTTTTTATAGTGCAGATCAGTTTTGTGAAAAAGGGGATTAAAAACTGGAAGATATGGCTACGCCAGCCTATTTAAATTGAACCCTTTTGCTTCTTTCCCCACTACCATTAATGGAGCAGTTTTGTGTGTATTTACTGGTACATTGCTTCTCCAGCAATGAGAAGTTTTTGGGTAAAAAGTCTAAAATATTTCTACAAGCTGCCGCTTGCTCATGCTGCATGTCGGTTGATATACAGTATGTTCAAAACACCTCCAAACTTCTTCCATAACTAGAGAAGCACGATACTGCTAAGTAGGAGCAACATCACGGTGCCGTGATTATGGTGTTGGAGTCATACTGGAGGACTTTGACCAATAAGTTTTGGAACAGTCATATATACTGACTGTATAGCCTTTGCCTTCAGTGTTACTATTGTTTACAATGGTGGGAAAGCAATGGCAGCGATTAATGTTGGAGCTTCAAACATTTGGATTATGCAAAATTGTGTCATTTATGGTTGTAAATGGGAGCTAACTTACAGATTCATTTGGATCCCATTTGTTGCTATGAATGGCTATCAGTTGCTAAGACTGAGTGTTGAATACCATTGGGTTGCAGTATCAGGTCATTACCACGATTATAGCCCAGGAATTCTATTCCTGGAAAGGTATAGAAATAGAATAGTAACAGCAATTGGCTTTGTACAATCAGAGCTGAAAAGAGGATTATTTTTACGTAGAATCCTGATCCCATCTGTATTATTTCACTTGTGCTCTCTTTTTGATGAGGACTTCAAACTTAAAGATATTAGACTGTGATGTCAGAGTCGCCTTTCATCTGTCCCCAAAGGACTCTTCAATTTCTAAATTTATGAACAAAACATGGGAAATTAGGTAATCTGTAAAATCTATAGCTATGGCTTGGGACTTTACTCTGTTTCTGCATAAACTACTCTTCCTTTCTTTTGAAACTATAGCTATCATCAACTTCATGTTGCTCGCTTCAAAAAGAGCACCTTACCTTTGCACTGACTTTGGCTGAGGGAGCAAAGCAAAATCATGTGGGTTTTGGCTTCTAAAGGGACAGTGTCTTGTGATTTCCTTTGGTGTATAGAAAATTCTTTATTTGAGCAATAAGGAGACTAATAGTCACCTCAATTAGCTTCATAACACATTAATAAATATGGATATTATGGCGAGTATTTAAAACTCATGTTGCTTATTTGCCCAGAGACATGAGCCTAGAGTTTTCACTTGGGCAAATTCCCAAGGAGAAAATTGGCAGAGCATGAGGAAATAGACCGACCCTGCTAATTACCGTAATAATGGCAAGCACCTGCCATTAGGATACCAGCCATTGGGAGCTTGCCATTTGGGGGATGGAATTAATGTGCTCAAAAGGACCATAATACAAAAAAAACCCTTTTGGCTGCAGAACAAAGAGCTGACTTCTTTGAAGAGTCTCAGTGAGGTCTGGTGAATGGCCCAAAGCACCCAGGTTCAGAGACAAAACTGCAAGTGTTTCTCCAGAAAGTCCGTCAGTGGAAGGAGGCTATGCTGGGCGCAAATGGAATCAGACCCTCACGGGAAGAAACACGGCTACTGTGGCAGGAGGTGGCCAGGGCAATAACAACCAACCTTGATCACTGTGTGCATCGCAACTCAGTGGTGGAAAAAGTTTAATTACCTTACCAGGTCTACCAAGATCAGAAGGGCCAGTCACATCTTTCAACAATACATTGTACTAAGCATGTCTGTAACTTATAATGCTCTTCTGCTCATATTCTGTTCAAGTACTTGAATTGCTACCATTAATGCTCAGGAGTATGTGCAGTGCCCTTTACATACTCAGCATTCATCTGGAAATGCTGCTTCACTCAAAGTCTTACATGCAAATGCCCTACTAAAAGCGTCAAATAATTGCTTGGTGCATGTTGACACCTGGGTTTTATTGCATCTTCTGGCAACCAAATGTAATTCTCACTCTTTGCATTTGTTTTCAAGATAGCACATATCTGCAGAGAGGGAGCTTGATGGATGGTGGTCCCACAAACCTAGTATCTGTGAAGCACCTTGGGATGCTTTTTTATGTTCAAGATGCTATACAAATGCAAGTTGTTCATTTCAAAATGTCTTTTGTGTTTAGAAAATATAGGTAGGTTACAGGATACCAGCTTTTCATCTTTTTGGTTATCTTTTCAAATTTCTAATTTTATCTACTCTCTTTTGATATATGAACAGAATGAATGACATGATCTCGTATTATAAATAAACGTACTAGAAACAGAGTCCGTTGTTATGGTCTTCTCCATATGATTCTGGATGATCATTGAAGAGAATGCAGAAATGTGAGGGTTTTCATCAGGAAAGGATGAACAGGTCTCTTTTCTCTTGAAAAAAGAAGGCTGAGGGGTGACCTAAAGAGGTAATTAAATTTATGAAGGGTTTTGATAGGGTAGATACAGAGAGAATGTTTCCACTTGTGGGGAAGAGCATAACTAGAGGCCATCATTATAAGATAGTCACCAAGAAATCCAATAGGGAATTCAGAAGAAACTTCTTTACCCAAAGAGTGGTGAGAATGTGGAACTCGCTACCACAGGGAGTGATTGAAGCAAATAAGAAAGATGCATTTAAGGGGATACTCGATAAGCCTACGAGGGAGAAGGGAATAAAGAGTAGATTTAGATGAGGAACGATGGGAGGAGGCTCGAGTGGAGCATAAATGCCGACATGGACTGGTTGGGCCGAATGGCCTGTTTCTGTGCCGTATATCCTGTGCAATCCGATGTAATCATAACCCCATGGCTTTCAGCAGCTGGTAGCTTGTGATTCCACTTTCACAATTTTCTACATTCCTGGTTGTATGCGAACTTCAGTAAAGTCATTCTTTTATGGTCATTAGACCGTTTAAAAAACATTTTCACGTATTTTTGGTGGTACTGGGTATTTCTTTTTAAAAACTTTTGTTATGATTGCAACTACTTTCAGACACTATTTATGTAGGAGACTCAATAAATGTCCTGATGCTTTAAAAATTCCTTCACAAAATTTCTCAATTTGGTTTCCTGGAAGTGTGACTTTTTTGTAAGGTTAATTGAGTAGGCTCTGTTCCTTACTTTAATGCCAAGTCAAGTCCATGCCAGCTTGTACATAACAAATGGGAAGTGGTTTGCTTTTGGTTAATATGGCAGCAAAGTAGCATAATAGAAACTCATTGACCACTTCACCCAGTTTAGTGGAAGACCAGACTTTTTTTTATCTACCTTTCCTATCTGATGTCCTTCATCTACTCCCTCCATCTTTGCTTCAAACACCGTAGGTGAGCAACGTATGTATTTGTTCATCTCAAAGAGCGAAACCATCCACTTAGTTGTGCTATCCATAATCCTCCCCTCCTCTTCTTCCACCCTATACTCTCCTAATACCCCCATACCCTTGCCCTGATGTCATCTCACATTACAAATTCTCCCTAATCTCCTCCCAGACCCTCACTAAGCTCATATCCACCATGAGACCAACTTTGACTTCAAAGCTCTTTGATGCTGTCATTGGCTCCCTTTCTTCAGGCTTTGCCTCTTGCTTTTCAAGATTGCCTACATCGACGCATCCTCTAAAAACACACTCTTGATACTGCTATCCTCTTCCTCTACTTCCCTATTCCTAATCTTTCCTCTCTAAAGATGTTGATTGTCCTGTCAGTACTTTGTACCCAGCTCACCTGTCACTCCCTCTTTCATCTGGTTTTGACAGCACCAAGACTGACCTGATTAAAGTTATCAGTGACATGTCTTGTGACTGTGACCACCATGCACTATTCCTCCTTGCTTTCTGTGACCTTTGCAAAAAGTTGGTACAAGCGCCGGCTGAACTCGGTAAAACTGGCCTTGGGACCACCTATGACCTACAAGGTAGATTTTGCACATTTACTTATCTGAATATGGAGCATGGAAGGGCAGAAATACCCCACTGATGACCTCCGATCCTCCCACCCCAACCGGTGACCTCGACTGCCTGCCACCAATCCTATCCTGACTCCCGACTGTCCACCCCAGGCCTCCGAACCATCCCCACCACAGCCCCCTGCCTCCGATCCTTCCAACCCAATCTCCAATCCAGCCGGCGACCGCCTAGCCTTCTGCCCACCCCCACCCCCACTCCGGCTGCATTTCTCAATTCTCTACCTCAGGGCCGCTGATCCTCCGATCCTAACCATCAGCTACCTATCCTTCACCGCCCCCCCCGCCACCCCCTTGGCCGCCTATCCTGACACCCGATCCTCCATCCTGGGGCCTCAAACCTTCCCACCCCTGGCCTCCTAGCCATTCCCCTTGGCCTCCTAACCCAACACTGTAGTCTTCCTCCCGTGGCCTCCCCTCCCGATCGTTGGCCCCTCCGGCCCCTTGATTCTCGGACCCGTCCCCGGTCCCAGCCTCAACCCTAATCCCTGGTCCTGACATCAGCCCCAGACCCACTTAGCTGCGGGCCTTTGTGGTGCTTGCAGTGGCCTGATCGTGCACTCTGGTGGGTTTGTCTTGCCTTGCTGGCTCCATTATAACAAGGCCCAATATCGGGGGAGCCTCGGGCCTATCCCTCAGGAGTAGGGCATGCACCATGTGCCTCCCAGCTGCAAATATCCGAATCTCTAGGCCGATTACTCCATTGTTACCCTTCCCGTTCTCCTACATTCCACCTTTCACAAAATGCAACTCGTCCAAAGCTCAACTGTCTGTATCCTATCCTGCACCGAGTACCATTTCCTCTATGACTCCTGTGCTTTGCCGTATTTCATTGGCTCCCCGTTCCATATACATCAATTTCAAAAGCCTCATTTACAAATTCTCACCCCTCCCAACCACTCTTCCAGCTCTGGCCTCCTTTGCATTCCCATTTATTTCTGTTGCAAATGTCTCAGCCATTTCAATCTCACACTCTGAAACATGTTCCTTGAGCCTCTCTGCTTTGCTACCTTGCTCCATTCTTTCAAAAGCTGCTTCAGAAGCTATCTCTTTGTTTTTGTTTTCAGGTACCACCCTTCATTTTTCTCCCTCCATTTCTCAACACCTGGTTAATTTCACTTCCCTTTTAGTATATTCATCGTCATAGGCAGTCCCTCAAAACAAGGATGACTTGCTTCCATGCTAAAAAAAAGATGAGTTCACAGGTGTTCAATGAAGGACCTAATATTCCAGGTCCTGAACTACATCCTGAAGAATGGAAGATGCCTGTGTGTGGATTTTTTTAACGTGTGATGGCTGTTGCACACCAGCCACCACACGGGCTTGACAGAGCTAGGTCTTGGTAAATTAGAGGCGTTAGGTAACTGCAACTTGTTGCTTTCATTTAATTAATGCAGTCAACTGTTTTGTTCTCACATTTCAATAGTGTCTATATATGCTTATGGAGAGGACTAACTACACAGGACTGCATGATAAGTTTCACATTTATTTGTATCGTAGAGGAGAAGGTTCAAATTCACTTGCAAGGGCACATTCTATTATTTGATTCAGTAGGTTATGATAACACTCATATGCTTCCTTTGAGATGCATACTAAATTTAAATCTAAACAAATTTGCATTCTGCTTTTGGAATGACTCATTCAGTGTAGGAAGGAAAACACTTTTGTCACTTTTTTGAGAAATTGGTTTATACAAATCAACATCCGGTTTCTCAAAAAAGAGACAAAAGAGTTTGCCTTCCTTCATTGAATGAGCCTGGAGGTTTTAACTTCTGAATGTAGACCTAGGGGGTTCTGAGGATTGTGTTTAAATTTACCCTTAAAGTTACACTTTTTCATCAGCTTATAGTTGTTTGGTAGGTTTATCTGAAAAAAAAATCTTTTTGAATGCATTTATGATCAACCTAATAGATTGGTTGCTTTTTTTGTTTATTTGATGCTAGGCCATTTGGTTGCCTGGAGAATTATCCACGATAAGGAACCATTGATTAATACAGAACTCTGCTAATTTAATCTCCTTTTGATTTCCATAGGATGGACGTGACGATTCCTGCATAGATACATGCCCTGTGCTCATAGAGCATCCTGCTTTGCGAAACGCTCTGCTGAACTTCTGTATTTTGCTTTTCACCTACTTAGAAGCAAATTCTTGAACTTCCTTGTCTTAAATTCCTAAAATGCTTGAAAGATCCTGTGTTAATATTATTTTTTAAGCTCCTGCATAAATGTGTAGCGTTAAGAATGAAACTTTGAGCACATTAACAGTCTTGAGTATTAAAAGTTTTGAAGCATCAAAATATGTGCTTTTTGAAAAAAATTATGCAGGCTGGCCAAAAAGAGTTAGTGCTGATTTTACTGTTGACCTTCTCTTCTTCCTTCACTGCTATTTTCCTGATTTTATTATTTCTCTATCACCTCCCTCATTGGGATGAATTCTCTTCCTGGGGCTCAGAGCACAGTCTGTATCAGTCAGCAGGAGTGATGGTTAAAGCAGAGCAAATTTGTCTGTTGATCTCGCTGTCCTTGAAATATCCTTGAAGTTATATTAATAGGTAGCTGTGGAACTCCCAATTTTTTTGTGGAGAGTTAAATGCTGAGTACATAAACTTATTTTAAGATAAAGAAGTACATGCAAGAAAGAAGGACTTGGATTTATATAGCATATTTCACGACCACCGGACATCTCAAAGTGCTTTACAGCCAATGAAGTACTTTTTTTGGAGTGTAGTCACTGTTGTAATGTAGGAAACGTGGCAGCCAATTTGCACACAGCAAGCTCCCACAAACAGCCATGTGATAATGAGCAGATAATTTTTTTTTGTTATGTTGATTGAGGGATAAATAATGGCCAGGGCACTGGGGCTAACTCCCCTGCTCTTGTTCAAAATAGCGCCATACAATCTTTTACATCTACTTGAGAGAGCAGACGGGGCCTCGGTTTAACATTCCATCTGAGAGATGGCACCTCTGATGGTACTGTGCTCCCTCAGCACTGCACTGGAGTGTCCGCCTAGATAATTTTGTGCTCAGGTCCCTGGACTGAGACTTGAACCCACAACCTTCTGACTCAAAGGCAAGAATGCTACCCACTGAGCCATAGCTGACACTGAGATGACAGATGGTTTGTAAATTTGTATTATTTTGTAATCTAGTGACTTAATTTATTCCGACAGTAAAGGACAGCTGAAGTCAGAAGGTTTAGCTGGTATTGTGATTTTTTTCTTTATATGAAAGTGCATTCCTAATTTTGTTGCTCCATACTCAAAATATTGTTGCCTGTTGAGTAATATATGAGAATTCCATGTGATTTCATTTCCGATGGAGGGAGTTTCCAAGCGTATCACTACCTAATTACTTATGATCAATACTTCACCTACAATTATATCTTTCACCTTCAATCAGTTGGTCGTCAAAGTTGCTGTGCTTCAACAGAAAAAAAACTTGTTCTGGATTCTGTCTCTGAATCTAGTCTGAAGTCACATAACTATGTTCTGAGATTAATTTCTCCTCAGTCTGGAGAAAATGTGCACAAGTTGCTTTTTCCAATTGATTTTTCTACAGAATTCTTTTTAACACAACACTGGCATGCCTGAATGTGGATTAACAGAACTCGATTAACTCTTCTCAGTACAGAGCATCTTTTAACAGTTTTCGAAATGTGTTTTCCATCATGGAATATCTACAGCATCCAAAAAGAACATTAAAAGCTGAAACATACTATTTTATATCGCTAAAATGGTTCATAGGAGACCTAGCAGAACTGCCACAAAGATGAAGATTTAAGGGGAGTTGGAGATTTGTCAGCTCAGAACCAATCGGTTCTGTAACCTGTTTTGGGCCAGCCAAGGTTAGCTGCTGCTCATATTGGCTCTTTATAAAAAACACTATTGTATATCGACTACCTGAAAGCATTTCTAAGTTTCCCAAGTAACGAATCCTGGGAGTTAGGCTCAGCTCCCATTTAAAAAAAATTAGCTGAATCTAAGCACTTCGTAATTAATATAGTTGGTTCCCGACAGGCAGCTTGGTAGCATAATTGTTACAGTCCTAACTTCCCAAGTGGATAGTTACAGGATTGCATTCTGTGGCTAGCTGCCGGAACAGTTTAGATTTTACCGGACTTCGGCTTGTGTGGTAGGTGAGCTGCCTGTTCTTGGTTTGGGAAGAGGCAAAAAAACAATATATTCTGGTCTATTTTTTTTTACACATGGATCTTCTGTAAGCTAGCTGCGAAATGGCATATGTTGCGGTTGCACACAAATTTAAAGCCAGCACTATGGCAGCCTCGTAGCTTTAGAGGTAATGCACTGGACCCTTGGAGTGCTTGGGTTCAAAACCGCAGTCGACTCTCACTCGGACTTGATTCTTTGGCTGCTAGATGAAGCATTTTATTTTTGGGAGAGGGCCGAGGAGAAGGAAGCTCGCAAGGGCAGTCCTAATTCACATAAATGGACCTCCCGTTGATCCACTCGAGAATGGTATTGGAGTATACAACAGAAAAGTATGTATTGCAAACAATCCTGCTCTACACATAAAAACAAAAGTTCGTGCAGTGATGCGATACAGCAGTACGAGTCTGAAGGAAAAAATGGGAGTTAAAAACAGATTCCATGTTCTACCCAAGACTTCAAAAAAGTTTTTTTTTTTAAAAGCTCATTATAGAATGTAACTGTTGTCATCTTATAACATATTCTTACAATTCTCATTTCTGGCATTACAAAGTTGGTTGCTGTTATTTTTCATAAAATCATTTTTTCAAAAAAGAAAAACATCTTATTCGGTTACTCGAAAACTCAATTTTTGCCCTCGAGGGGATTGCAGTAGGATTTGTTCACCAAAACCCAAATTGTAACGGTGGTTACTTTTTCCAATCTGTGTCCAAGAATGAAGGATTAAGATATATTCTGTGATTATGTACATTTTTATAATTCTCCGCTCACAATAGTCATCATTCATAGAAGTTTTCAGCAAACTATGTCTTCTAGATAAGCCACAAATCCAATATTTTGAGAACCAGTCAAGGTTTAAAACAGTATATTTTATATATGCAAGTCAGGTTATTAACCACTTGTGAAGTTTTGGCAGTAGCATTTTAAAAAGCAGAGAAGAAAAACAATTTTACGAAAAAATGTTGTAGATTAACCAATGGGAACATCACTTGGAAACTGGTCACATTTTATTTCCTTTGAATTGTTTCTTCTAAAGCCAATTTAGAGTTGATTGCCTTTTTTTTGCACTAGACTATGAAAAAATATCTCCCATGATGGCAAAGTTCTCAGAATTTTGAGGAAGATACCGGCTGGTGTTGGTGTTTACTTGTTGGACCTGCAACTTGGCGGAGGTCTTGGGAAACTTCTCAGCTTGAGTTGAAGCTACTGTGTAAAAATTCAGAACAAACAGTGTGAGCAAACTGCTAAATCATGTCTATGGTGCATCCACTGGACTCAGATTCCACTCAGACATGTTTGGCTGAGACATCTTTTAGGTACAAGTAAAATCTTAAATTAGTCCTAAATGCTGAAAGTGCTGAAAGAACTAGTCTGGAGCAATCTCGGATAGTGTGGGATGCTGGAAATGAAAGTCTGAAGGTCAATTTAGTGAACCGCTTTTATTTGGCTCAGTACTTCACTCCAGCAGAATTTTGCATTGTTTTGGTTTATTTTAGGACATGTTGTTCACAGTTAGCAGGTAGTTGCATATTTTTATCAGCAATTTTATACAGCAAATAGAAATTTACAATAATGCAAAGTAATTTGAAACATCAATAAAATTAGAAATATTAGCAGTTTTAATTTCTTCGTTGTAATTAACAGTTAATAGGTTAGTAGCCACTAAAGGATAGAAACCTGTTGTTAATTTTTTTTAGTAATTCACGGGATGCGGGCATCGCTGGCAAGGCCAGCATTTATTATCCAGCCCTAATTTCCCTTGCTAAGGTGGTAGTGAACCGCCTTCTTGAACAGCTGTAGTCCATGTGGTGAAGGGAGTGAATTCCAGGATTTTGACTCAACGACAATGAAGGAACGGCAATATATTTCCAAGTCAGGACGGTGTGTGACTTGAAGGGAAACTTGAAGGTGTTGCTATTCCTATGTGTCTGCTGCCCTGGTCCTTCTAGGTGGCAGAGGTTGTGGGTTTTGGAGGATCTGTCGAAGAAGCCATGGCGAGTTGCTGCAGTGCACCTTGTAGATAGTACACACTGCAGCCACGGATATTTAAGGTGCTGAATGGGGTGCCAATCCATCTTTTGTTGGAGATGGTCATTGCCTGGCACAAATGTTACTTGCTCGCAGGAAGCCTCCGACTGCAATTTCTACACCAATGTAATCACTTCTCCCTCAAAAAAAACCAGCCTCCCACCTCTCAGTCCTTCTAGAATACCACCCCCATGTCCAACCTCCCTTTCCTATCATATGTACTTGAGCATGTTCTCACATGACCGATCTGTGTCCACCTCTTGCAACTCTCTGTTAGAATCTCTCCAAACAGATTTCTGCCTTTCCCAAGGCACCGAAACAGCCCTAACCTAATTCAGAAATGACATTCACTGTGACTGTGGTGCATTATCCCACCTCATCATTCTTGACCTCTCTGCTGCTTTTGACATGGTTGACCACATCATCTTCTTTCAATGCCTTTTTTCCTTTGTTCAGCTCAGTGGCAATGGACTCACTTGGTATCATTCGTGCTTATCTGATTGTAGCCAGAGCATCTCTCGCAATACCTTTTCTTCCCACCCCCATACTGTTCCTTAAGGAGTCCTTTTTACACTCCTCACCTTGGCGAGATCATCCTCGGACATGGGCTAAGTTGATAATACCCATGCTAACACTCTGCCACCTCTCTTGACCCCTTCCACTGACTCTGTTATTAGACTATTTGTCCAACATCCAATCTTGGATGAGCATAACGGCACCCATGCCCATGATTTGTTGTGCCATCTATATAGAGATTACCAATTTATCATTGTATTTACTAAAATAATAAATGTGTGGGAGGAATATTCTTCATTAGGTGTTTTGTATGCAACAGGCTGTGTGGAAGGTGACCAATTGGAAATCACATCTATTTTCTGTCAGCTGATTAAAACAAATTTCAGATTGAGAATAATTGGTGCACTGCTTGAGTTATGATCACACTTTATTGTACATAAACAGGATTTCTAAATTCCACTCCTACATCCTCAGTAGATTCCTCAATATACTCATGGATCCAAAACGTGAAACCCGCTGAGAAGCATGACTCCCTTTGCACAGTGCAAATGCTCCTGGCGCCTGAATTCAAATTTCCTTAAACATGCAGTGTTGTGATGTCATTACAGCAATGTCGAGAATAGAATACTGGATTGGAAGACCTGTAAAAATTGGAATATCTCAAATAGACCAAATGCATAGCTGTCTATTAATGATTATGTTAAAGGAATGAAGAGATTCAATTGAAATATAGATCATCAAACTTGTATGTCCCTTGTTAAAATCATATAGCTCCCATGTTAAATATAGCTACAATATTAAAAGAAAAAAGAAAGACGTGCATTTATATGGCGCCTTGCATGACCACCGGATGTCTCAAAGTGCTTTACAGCCAATTAAATACATTACGAACAATGACGGACAAGTAAAGACCATCTGGTCCATCGAGCCTGTCCCACACAATTGAGATACCTTGTGTTTCACAATATATACACTCCACCCCACCCGAAACCATGGGATCTCCTGGAAGAGGCATAAAAACAGATAAAAAACCCAGGCCAATTGGGGGAAAAAAATTTGGGAAATTCCTCTCCGAGCCATCTAGACGATCGAAACTAGTCCAGGAGATCACTCTGGCTATTAAATTCCCTGCAGTACCTACCTTCTGTAAGAGTTAATCTCCGCCGCAGCCAGAAACAAATCCAGCTTTTGCTTTAAGGAGTTCAGCGAGTCTGCATCCACCACATGGGAGGGCAGCTTGTTCCAGAGGTCTACTATTCTCTGTGAAAAGAACCAACTCCTGACATCTAACCTAGATCTAGCCTTATACAACTTAAATTTCTGTCCCCTGGTCTTGCCTAACCTATTTAGTTGAAATAAACGGTCAGCTGGAACACTGTCTATTCCCTTCATTATCTTATAAACCTCACTCATATCCCTCCTAAGTCTATGCTGCTCTAAGGTAAAGAGTTCAAACTATTTTAACCTATCTTGATAACTAAAATAATTTAGACTTGGAATTAGTCCAGTGACCCTTATCTGCACCCTTTCCAGAGCCTCAATATTACCTACCATGTGAGGAGACCAAAACTGGACGGAGTATTCCAAGTGCGGCCTGACTAAGGTCTTGTACATGGACAAAACAGTACGCCTCGTCTTATACTCAATTGTCCTATGGATACATCCCAACACCCTGTTTGCTCTAACTATCGCTGTTAGGCATTGCTCATGTACCTTTAAGGATGTATGCACTAGAATGTTCAAATCTCTTTCCATCCCCACCATCTTTAATGCCTTTCCCTGGAGGGTGTATGAATGTTGAGCATTTGCCCTGCCCACATGCATAACACTGCACTTATCTAAGTTATACATTTTCCAGTCATGAGCTCAGTCTCCCAACACATTAAGATCTGCTTGAATCAGACGAGCCTTTTCTACAGTTTTAGCACTCGCACAGATCTTAGTATTATCTGCAAATTTGCAAATTGTGCCGCCAACCCCTGAATCCAGATCATTAATAAAAATAGTAAAAAGCAACGGTCCCAACACTGATCCCTGCGGGACACCACTGGTGACCGGTCTCCAAACAGATCCAAATCAATCTTTAACTACTCTTTGCCTGCGTCCTGCCAGCCAGTTCTGCATCCAGCTACTTTGGAGTGTAGTCACTGTTATAATGTAGGAAACTATAAGAGGGACTATCAAGATCTGATAATGAAGCGTGAGCAAGTTATGTTTCTGTACCCCAAGATCAAACAACAACTTGTATTTATATAGCACCCTTAACGTAGTGAAATATCCCAGGGATACTATGAGATTTAAAAAACGACAATGTTATGTTTACAAAAAAACAAATATTAATACCACTGTTGGCCTGTAGTGTTCTGTCGTACAATGTGGATCTTTTCCAATGATTCCCCACATGGTAAGCTATCAATCTCTGGGGGGGAAGCACTGATGGAGATGTGAAGTACTGTATTTCTAGAGAGAGAAAATGAGGGAATGAGTCAACCAGTAGCACTCTCACATATGGAGCAGGCATTTCAGACGCATTACACTTAATGGGCTGGAATAATATTGCTGGCGCTCATAGTCTGAGATTATGAATGGTTTAGTAGAATGTAAAACTTGAGGAAAATAACTTGCATTAGGGGAAGAAGAAAATTGAACCTTTGTAAACTACAGTGCTTACTGAGTGCTGTTTATCAGCTTAGGTGACTACCAAAAGAATTGTAATCCTTTGGGCGCAGTGTTGAAGTATTATTACACCTTCCCATTACTAGGAACAAGTATCTATTAGCAGGTTGTATTTCTGTAGTAGATAACAGGATTGACTGATCAGCAGTACACATTTACCTAGGTCATATAATTAGGATGAGTTTGTTCCCCTGTAAAGTGATTGAGAAGACTTATAAGTCAATATATTTTTTGAAATTAATTATTTCATTAAGCTGTAAAATTCCAAAGCAGTTAATCTTACATCAGTTGTAACCCAGCTTCAGCAGGAGTGTCATATATCAGCTGTCATCTGTTACATCATTAATGGTTTGCAGAAGAACAAAAAGTAATTAGATTTACAGTGGCAATTTATATATGGGGACCACATTTACGAGCAATATAATGTTTAAACATCTCAAATCTTAGAGCTATCATAATGGAGAAAGGCATCATTCAAAATGTAGCTTTGACCTGTATTTTATTGGAGATAATTCTCCCCTTCTGGTGCACATATATACACACACACACACACAGATGAAAAGCAGGTTTGCAGAGTTCAAAGTCGATTGGGGGAGGGGGGTGGTTATTTTGGTATAAGGTTCAAAACAGGCACTAAATGGGTGCTGTGCTAAGGCACGCCTGTTTGAAAGTCTGGTTTTAGCACAATTTTGGTCCTATTTGCTGATCACCATAATTTGAACTTGCCTTGTGGTGCTAAAAGAGGCACCAGTAGATTTAGCACTCAGGCGCTGATTGGAAGCAATTTTTGTAGAGCAGCATATGTGGGCTCCACACACCCACTTCCATTGAAGGTGTGTGGTATGCTGGCTCATGGACCGAGAGAGAGGCCGCACAGGTTCTCAGATGTGGCACTGGAGGTCCAGAGGAGGAGGGATGTCCTGTACTCGCAGGGAGGGGAAGGAGCCCACCTTGCCCTTTGTCCCTCTCTCCTGTAGCAGTGGGTGCTGCTCTGCCAGGCCTCATGTCCTCCTCCCATTCCTCCTGCAGACCAAGGGGTCCCCAGCAAGATGCCCAAGCACTCACTTTCTCTTGGTGACTCCTATAAGGTAGAGTAGCGCAGCACTTACTCTTTTTAGGTTAAGTCCTTCGAGAATTTCCAGAATAAATGTTGATAGTGTTGGTGAAGTCTTCACAAAGTGTCCCAGAAAGTCTTGCGATGTGTTTCAAAAGTCCTCTTCCAAATGTACTCTTCAAAGGTCCATCAGCAAATGAATAGTAAAAGAAAGAAGAAAGAGAGACTTGCATTTATGTAATGCCTTTCACAACCACTGGACATCCCAAAGCACTTTACAGCCAATGAAGAACTTTTTGAAGTGGAGTCACTGTTGTAATGTGGGAAATGCAGCAGCTAACTTGCGCACAGCAAATTTCCACAAACAGTAATCTAATAATGACTAGATAATCTAAAAGGTGATGTACTTTTAAGTACCACTCTAAATCCTCAGCAACGATGTGTGTACTCCCAGTCAGCTGGTTGCTGTTAGGAGAGGGCGTTAAGTCAAGTGCTATCCACCAAAATGCCGCGCAGACTCATTAATGAGCACGAGCAGGCAATTTAAGTTGCAATTAGCCCCTTAACAATCCTCAGTGTGGCCGTTTCTCGTGCGGGCTTCAACCCCTTTACCAAGATGGTGCCTTGCATTAAACATAGGCTAAACCGGCATTTCAACTCAAGACCCAATCTTGGCCTCCTCGGGACTCTTTCGTGCCTGAAGGAGCTGTTGAAAATCACCCCCAAAGGGTCAAATATCTATAATTAATATATTTGTGGCTTTTTGTAAATATTGGCTGAATTATACAGTCACCTATATTCTGTTTCTTGTGGATCAAATCTGCTCATTTTATCTGTAATTCAACTCCTTTATTTTTTTTGTGCCAGCATATAAAGAGTATCACCTGTTTTTTTTCATCTGTACGGGCAAACATAGGAGAGTTATGTAATTGCTAGTCACACTTTTGGCTCCATGTTCAGTTATGTACTCACTAAAGATGCCATTACTCAAAAAGTGGTTCTTTGCAGCAAAAAGATTAAAAAAATTAATTTCTGGAGACAGGAAATGAAAGGTAAGTTTTCAGATTGTAAAATAACAATATGCTACCTATACATAATATCTTTTCTGTAGTATAGCTGGGTGGGCCTGGTAGAGAAAACATCTAATCACTGGATAAGTTGCAGTCCGAGATTTGCAGGTTATTAAGTCCCGTGTAAAGGTGCAGTTTATGTACCGGATTTTATGATCATATGCTATTTAGGTTGTTTTTGGGTGGAATTTCCTTTTAAGTAGTATTTTTTTTTGCTTTTACAAGGATTTGTCAAATCTCACACATTTTCAGCTGCTTTCACCAGCAGACCACAAAATAACATGCTCCGAGATTAATCCATTGGTATCAAATTAAAACAAAACAATTGTGAAAGACGCCAGAGTCTGGAGAATATGCAAATGAGTTGGGAAGATCCAGCTATTTCCTGAGAGAATAAGTCAACTGGCTGATTGTTTTCTCATCTTGATCTTGAGATTTGATCTTTCCTCCTTGGATACTCTGTATCTGAATGAGCAAAGCTTTGAAATGTTTGGCAAGGTGGGAAAAGTACGCGGATAGCCGGTTTGCAGGAGATTTGCCTGTCCTCACTGCATTGTGACATTAGGTTTGCATTAAAATGGCAACGCTATGGTTTTGGGTGATGCGGGAGGGAGGGGAATTGGAGGACCTTGTTTGGCATCCTTCCTTCTAGGTGTTGCGGCAGTTCTTGTAGCAACATTGGTTATGTAGGTTGAAGATTGCATTCTGTTCAATGTGCTATAACTTGTCATTTTAAAGATTTCGGGCTGGATTTTCCGGTGATGCGCGCTTCTGTTTTCGGAGGGGCGGCAACGGCTCCTCTGGGCAGGCGGTCAGCTTCCAGCGCCCCGCGGTGGTTTTCGGGTCCGGTTTCGGCGGGGCGCGGAGCGGTACTGCCCAGAAGAGTTGAGAGCCAGTGTGCAACGCCCCTGGTTGCGGTACCGGCTCGCTTTTGGACTCCCGTACGCCCCACCGCGTGTCCTGCTTGGTATCCATTGGTCTCAAATTAAAACAAAACAATTGTGAAAGACGCCAGAGTCTGGAAAATATGCAAATGAGTTGGGAAGATCCAGCTATTTCCTGAGAGAATAAGTCAACTGGCTGATTGTTTTCTCATCTTGATCTTGAGACCCCCCCTGTGAAAACAGGGGGGGGGGGGGGGTCCAATCTATACCGGCTGCAGTGAGGTAAGTGTGATTGGCTTTTTTTGGTGTGGTTTATTTATTGGCGTGGGCTATGTATTGGGAATGTTTGGTGTTTTTTCCTCAATTTTTTTTTTCTTTCCAGGCCTCTTTGGAGCGCTCCCAGGCCGGCTCTTCAGCTTGGGATTTTTGCAAGCTCAGCCGGCCGAGCGCCCTAAGAGACACTGCCTCTTAGTGCACCGCCCCTCACTCTGGGCCCACCTGCCCTATTTTTGATGAATGAGGTGCAAACTTTTCCCAGGCGCAAACTTTACCGCCCACCGCCATTACTGCCCCAAAATCAGCAAAGCCGATAATCCAGCCCTTCATCTCTCACTACCAAGATGAAAGTTTTACACCCTTTCAAAATGAAAAAGCTGTGTCTTTTCAACTAAAACATTAATCAGCTGTATAATGACCATACATGTTAGGTTATGAAAAATAATTATTTTAAGACTAGATGGTAAAAGACCTGTACATTTTTAGTATTTTTGTTGAGTTTGAAAAGTAGAAGCAAGTTCTCCAAAAGGGAAACAACAGTGGAGCCCTATTGACTGCCATCTTTTCCTTAGAGATAGTAAAAAATGACTTTGAAAAAATTTAATTTTAGAAAGACTGAAACATTTGTGAGGATGTTGAGTAATGATAGCCAGAGATTTACAACTTGTGTGAACCAACAAAAAAGCTACAGTATGCTACAGCTTTATGCTACAACTTTAACTGGCGCTGCACCTCGATTCGTAGAACTGTACATAGAAAGCAATTTAGTACTCTTACAGTTTAACGTGATGAATGAGGTGACAGAATGAATCTTTGAAACCTTGATATATGTCGTTATAAAATGAAACTATGTGGTTGAATCCATGTAGATTGGATGCAGGTTGCAACATGCTTGATACTCTTATGCTAAGAAACTACAGATTCTGGACTGCCAAGAAAATGAAAGAGTTATGCGTTTTAAGGTATCAATCCTACTTTTCACTAATTTTTGCTTTTAACCTAAGAAAGCCATGAAATGGCAAGTATATCCATTGTGTTCCTTCACACATTAGATATCGCAACCTATTTCTCAGAATGCTAACAGGGCTGTCTTTTAAAAAGAAAAAAACAGGGTGTAAAACTTTGAAAAATGTTTACTGCAAGATTGCTACCTTAAGAGGCAGATATCTTCAAACAGTTCTAAATGAATGTAAATTGATACTTTAATGACAAAGATTAGCAGACCATGTCAAACCAAAATTATTTTCCCTGGGAATCAATTTTAACTTTCTTTAACTAGGCTACAGTCTTTTTAGAAGCTGTTGTTTATTGGAGTGAATGTTTTCTGCATTATATTATCTATATAGGTTAAATTTGTTTAAATACTATTAATTTTGCAACACGCATTTTAGTAGTTCTAATGTTCTGAATTTATGCCCATGACAGGTCAGATGAGTGCTTATCTCGGATATAACTTTCACAAAATAATTACAGATGAGGACGGCCATTCGGCCCATCTTCATTCATCCATCCAGAGGTCTATGAGGAAAGATTGGATAGGCTGGGTTTGTTTTCTTTGGAACAGAGGAAGCTGAGGAGAGACCTTATTGAGGTGAATAAAATTATGAGGGACCGAGATCAAGTGGATAGGAAGGACCTATTTCCCTTAGCAGAGGGGCATAGATTTAAAGTAATTGGTGGGAGGTTTAGAGGGGATTTGAGGGGCAATTTCTTCACCCAGAGGGTGGCTGGGGTCTGGAACTCGCTGCCTGAAAGGGTGGTAGAGGCCGAAACCCTCACCACATTTAAAAAATACTTGGACGTGCACTTG
Organism: Pristiophorus japonicus; assembly: GCF_044704955.1. Taxonomy (NCBI): domain Eukaryota; kingdom Metazoa; phylum Chordata; class Chondrichthyes; family Pristiophoridae; genus Pristiophorus; species Pristiophorus japonicus. Next base: position 117,599,204 of record NC_091992.1, read on the forward strand.
AAGTGCCGTAACCTACAGGGCTACGGACCAAGAGCTGGAAAATGGGATTGAGCTGGAAAGTGGGATTAGGCTGGATAGCTCTTTTTCGGCCAGCACAAACACGATGAGCCGAATGACCTCTTTCTGTGATTCTATGATTACATTGCCACGGATTCATTCCAGACTGCAGCAAGTGAAATCAGCAACATATCGCAGTTTTGGCCCATTAGATCTCTCAAGTTCATCCGCAGCTATTTTAACGTCCTGTATGAAATAGAACTTGTAATTCTAACCCACTGACATGTCCGGATCATTTTTGTGGTTCCTGAGCAGCCTCCTCAGCATCAAGTATCCCCGGGACTTTGGTACTCTCCAAGTCTGGCCATTTTGTATTAAGTTTCTGAATCCAAAATGTTACTGTAAATTAGAAATCGGAAAGCCCAACACCAATCTTTTGAGGGCACATCGCTCAATGCTTTCACACCCCTACCCCTCCCTGTCCCAACATAACTCCTTTAACGTATACCTGCTGCTTCCTATCCATCAACCAATTTCTGACTCATTCTCCAGTTCCCCCCCCCTTTTCTGCTGCTTTGAGCTTAACTAATGACCTTTTTGTGTGGAGCTTTGTCAAATGCCTTTTGGAAATCTAGGTTGCACCATGTTGTAAGACTTTCCACAATTCACTTGGAGGGTCACTTCCTAAAAATGTAATTAAGGCCATTTGCTGGGTAGGATCTTATCCTCCACCCAACGGAATCCATGCTGACTGCTCTTTCCGAGATTATTATCTTATTGGTAAATCTCAAGTTTACTCCTGATAATTAATTCCATTATTTTACCTGTAAAGTGCAAGAAAATAAATACACTGTAAATATATTATACTGTTTATTTGTCTTTTCAATATGGATAGTACGGAAGGCTCCCTTTCTTTGAGATATTTCTCATTGTAATGCATCCCTTTTGTGCCTCTCAGAAACAGACACCCAGACCAGTTACTTATGATTGCACAGCATGATTAGCTGTGCAATCGGTGCCTCAATGTGATCCCTTCTGAAAGGTAGACAGAGTTTTTTAGTGAGTAAATTGGGTTAGGCAGTAACTTGGTAAGAAAGACTAATGCTCTTTTTATCATTCAGTTTTTATTATAGTTAGTGTTAGGTTCAAAGGGCATGTATACACTGATGCTGGAACCTTGTGGTAATCATGCTGTTTCCTAGTTCCACATGTATGACTGACACAGAACAGTAATTAAACATTTGTATAAGTTATCTCCTTAATTTTCCTTTCAAAACACCTACCTTCAAGCAACAGTGGAGAACTAGGGAGCAATACTTAATTGGGTGTCCATTTTAGCTATTTTAGTGAAATTGGAAAGTTTTGGACATAATTGAGAACATTTCTAAAACATTTAGAGATTACTTTAAACTGCCTTGCTGAACTGATTGTGATAGAAAACCTATTACAAACTAATTGCAATGTATAAAACTTCTTTGGCAGAGAAAATAAAGCCCCAAATCCAATTTTTTAGTATCATAAATGAGTTTTTGTCTGTAATATTTAAAACATATACTGACTGAGATTAGCACTTTGCAGTTTGTTGACAAATCCTTGGTTTAGGATTATGGTAATCTGCAACATATTTACAAGATGCAAGGGAGTGTTATAAATTTGATGTACTTGCTGCAAATTTTAAAACACTTATTGCTTCATTCTAGCTATATCTCAAACTACGTATTTCATACCGCGTTGAGAATCCTGACAATGTTTAGCATAGATCACTTTGTGGAGAAAACTGATGACAAAAGTTTTTGGTTCGACGGTGGGAGAGAAGCTGTGGTGTTTGATGAAGTGTCTCTTCCCTATGGGAATCTTGATAACTGTTTGATTTTCAACCTAAACGTCCTGTGAGGAATGAATGGAATTCTCAATAGTCCACAGTCAAGTGATAAAATGGCAGAGGCAGTTGATTAGTGAGACCAAGTTTTACACCTGTATGCAAGTTTTCCTTATATAATTTATCCTTCTTTCAAGGCAGTAGATATTTGACATTGCTGCTTCTAATTGAAAATTGTTAGATCTCTTAATTTCCAATGAAATACGAACTCCAATTGTAGTTTTAACTTCTTTATTTTTGGCAGACAGCAGTAACAAGTTCTTGGCTTTAAGCCAGGTCTTTGTCCTTCTGAGACCACATGGTCAAAATGGCTGTACTTATACCTGGATCAATTTACAGAAAAGAACTCGCCTTCTTTGACCTTATTAGCTCAATTAATAGTCTTTTAACCTTTTAATTGGCTCGCTACCCAAGGGTCCTAAAATGTCAAGTTGATTGATGCCTTAATGCAACATGCTGAACTGCATGTAGCAGCCTTGACTTGGGGGTCTGTGAATTTTCACAGTCTGTCTAAATGCAGCCTGTTTGAATTCTCTATCAAAAATGTTCTAGATATTGATCAAAAAAGCTTGTATGCATGGAATTTTAAATAATCACTTATTTTCCATAGTGGACCTGCATTGTCTTTTTTTTTCCAATTTTCTTCACTCCATTCCTTAATGCACTGATTCCTACTGAGGTATAAATGCAGAGATATTGTTTGCTCTCGTTACCTCACCCAAAGGGCCATTCTTTGGGCTCAATTTTCCCCAATTATCTGCGCCATTTTTTGGGGGGTAAATAAAAACTCCAAGTTTCCCCAAAGTTTCTGCGCCAGCGTAATTCACTTGGGTATGATTTATTTTAGGCTACGATTTTTTTGCGTAATCTGCTGTCTGCGCCAGTTTTTGACATTTAAGCAAGTTTGGCCAATTTAGATTTTTTTCTACGACGGCGTATGTGACCACTATCAAAAAACCTTCTGGGCAAAAATCAGTGCAGAAAGACGCCATTGTTTTTAGTTTTGGAGGGAGTGAAGAAAGCAGAGAATATACATAAAAAATCTCAATTTTTTGAAAGTCAAAAGGGAGAAATTGGAAGTGTAATGCAATTCTTGAATTTTTGATTTTTTTCGAAGTACACCGAATCTCTCCTCACCGGGCTCGAGGGGCGGAGAGTTGGCTGGCAGAATCGCTCCCTCGCCCTGACACAGGGTCTCAGCTTCCAACCTGCCCCCACCCTCCCCCTATCGTGCTTCTTTTGAAGCCGAGCCCCAACGTCCTGTGTCTGGGTATTTTGAAACAAGATCAAAAATTCAAGAATTGCATTACACTTTGTTGCCTTGAATGTCGAGCTTCCTGTTGTAAGCAAGACTATTGCGCATGCGCAGACCAGTGTGTGGTCCATACTAGGATGTCCATCTTGGAGAGAGAGAGGAAAGAAGAGGTGTGAATGCTTTGTCCTAATGTTTTGAGGTTGTTGCAAAGCTACAGCGTAATTATGGGGGCAATATTGACAATGCCATACCTCATGCAAGCTTTCTGCATGATGGTGCTGCAGAGGAGAAGATTGATTAGACAGCATCACCTGAGGAACCTCAGAGCACATAGGATGATTGGCAGGAGGTCTTACCCACGTCGGCTATATCGAGACAGACATTCATAGTCTGCCTCACTCAGGTGCAGGTATGTGAGAAGGCTGTGTTTCTGCAAATAAGTTGTAACCGAGATCTGTGAGTTAATAAAAGCAGACCTGCACCCTAGAAACGTTAAGAGGACTGCTTTGTCAGTTGAAATAAAGGTTATAGCTGCACTTTCATTTTATGCATCTGGATCATTCCAGGCCACAACTGGGAATGTGTGTACCATTTCTCAACATGCAACATATATCTGCATTCGGCAGGTGACTGCTGCACTATATGCCCGGAGGAATGACGACATAAAGTTCCCCATGACTGCCCAGGCAATGTGTGACAGGGCTGTGGGCGTCTCCAGGATTGCTGGCTTCCCCAAGGTACAGGGCTGCATTGATTGTACCCACATCGCCTTTCGAGCACCTTTGGAGGATTCCGAGATGTACAGGAACAGAAAAGGCTTCCACTCGATGAATGTGCAGCTCGTCTGTGACGATATGCATCGCATCATGTCAGTTGATGTGAGATACCCTGGGAGCACCCATGATGCTTTTATCCTACGTGAGAGCATTATATCTGCCGTGTTTCATCAGCAGCAGCCAGAAGGGCAGAGCTGGCTGCTGGGGGCCAAAGGTTACAGCCTTGCCATCTGGCTCATGACGCCCCTACGCGTAACCCGGACGGAAGCTGAGCGGGAATACAACATGTCACACATTGTGACATGCAGCATAATAGAGAAGACCATTGGCATCTTGAAGCAATGTTTCCAATGCTTGGACCATTCCAGAGGCTACTTGAAATACTCCCCTGAGATTGTCGGTCAGTTCACTGTTGTGTGCTGCATGCTGCACAACTTAATCATCATGAGGCAACAGCAGCTGATAATAGAAGACCCACCTGAGGTGAGAGTGGCTGATGAGGGGGAAGATGCAGATGAGGAAGAGGAAGAGGATGAAGAAGCCATGCAACCAGCAGAACCCGGAGCACGACAGGCGGAGGAGGGTGGGCCGTCATGCCCCTCAACCATTGCTCGAGCCTTGCGCCAGTAGTTCATCCGTGAACGCTTTGCTCCCTGAAGGCTCAGTGCAACTATTCAAAATGGACCATGTTTACTGTTTGGAACTGTTCCGTAATGTTGTGTTGTGTTAATAATGGAACAAATAATGTAAATGATTCAATTATAATTTAAAATATATAACTTAATATACATAATATATAAATATAAAATTTTAACACTTTGTACTTACAAGAATATTTTTATTAAAGTTATCAAACTTGAAACTTTTCAGTTAAGATCACTTACAAACTTTTAAACTTGTAAATTTACATCATTTACAAAAACCTTTTAATTTAAGAGCAGTTAACTAACTAACATAAGAACAACAGTAACAACAACAATAACAGCGACGACAACAATAACAGCAGCAAAGAAAGGCTGCACCCATCTCTCCTCCACCTTACTCTAAGACCGCCCGCTGCGCTTCGTCTTGGTGACTCCACCCCTGCCCATAAGCGGTGGCGCAGCCTTTCTCTGGTTGGTACCAAGCTTATTCTTTCGAACATCTCTGGTAATGCGCACTGCTTTTTGGGGCCGTGGGCAGGCGGTAATGTGGAAGGCTCGGCTTGGGCCTCTTCAGAGGTTGGTCTGGGGATTGGAGTGGGAGTGACAGTTGATTCCGCCAATCGCCGTGGCATCTGGGCGTGTTCCCTTATTGCAGCAGCTACCTCCGACATTCCCTCCCTCATGTTCACCGACAGCATCTCAACTACCTCCGACATTCCCTCCCTCATGTTCACTGACAGCATCTCAACTACCTGCAACATTCCCTCCCTCGTGCCCGGACAGTGTTCCCATTTCTCGGGAGAGTGTTGTTACTTCTCCCGACAGTCCCGATACCTCAGTCCCACTGATGGTGTCCAGGAGTGATCGGGTAAGGTCAATGCTCTTCCCACTCATTCCCATCATCTGAACCACATCTGTTGCACCCTGCATCTCGGGAGAGTGCTGTCGAGCTCTCCTTCCTCTTCTCATCCTGGGTGTGCCTTGCTGCATCTCACTAGGACATGCAGCCTCGGATGGTGGGGCCCTGGGTGTGGCTCGCTGCACCCCACTGGGACCCGCAGTCTGGGACGGTGGGAAACCAGGAAATATCCCAACACTCGCACCACTCGAGGGGTTGGCACCTTAATGGGCGGCACCAGCACCTCCTCCAGAGTGAGTACAACAGTGGGGGCTTCATCCTCCCCCTCCCCCTCACCCCCATGCTCTTGGTCTGGAATGTCGGATTGGAAGATGTTTTCTTCAGGCTCGTCCGTGTCTGAATCATCTTCTGCATTGGCTTCAGCCTCGTCGGGGTTGGCCTCAAGTTCTGCAAAATATAACAGAACAGACAAGTGGTTAGCAGCAGAGGAGGGGGCAGGGTGGGTGGCATGAGTAGGCTCATACAGCGCAGTTAGCTGGCTCATTTGAAGGACCACGATGAATGATAGCACATTGCATCAACCGAAGTGTAGCTGACGGAGACATCCCCATGAACCGAAGCAGAGCTAGCCCGCGCAGTACTTGACATTTAGCAAAGCCCAGACTGTGGAATTTGCAGGACTTACCCTCTCCCTCGAGTGTGGGCCCAGCTTGTGCAGTGGTGGTTGCTTTTCTCCAGGCAGGACCCATCAAAGCAGCGACCCTCTCTTCCACGGGTGTCAGTGGATGCAGGTTTTCCGGGCCTCCTCCTGGTCGAGTTCTCTCTCTTTTATTGTGGGCCACCTTCCTCTGCAACGATGAAAATATAACTTTTTTAGAGAGGGTGTTTTTCTGCTGAGTGGGACATACAGATGGTCACATTTACAATTGCAATTCCAGTGAATAAATGAAAAGATTATTTACACTAACTGCTTGACCAAGGTCCTGCCACTTCTTTTTGCACTGGCCTCCGGACCTCGGTGTGGTCACCATTGCACAGTAATCTTGTGAAAGTTGGTTCCAGCGTTTCTTCTTTTCTTTTGGTGTAACTTTTATTTGACCTCTGTTGGTGCCCAGCTCGTGCCATCTGACCTCAATTACAGTTACCAGGGCCTCCACTTCGTCCTGTGAGAAATTCTTGGTCCTTGAGCTGTGTTGCATATTGCAGCTCCGATTTTTTTCCGGGGCGGGGGGGGGGAAGTTCTCACACACAGCTAACTTAAAAAAAAATGGCTGAATGTAGACTGGGAGGTGTACTGGGCATGCGCGCCCATACCAGTCACGTAGAAAATATCATTTTTTTTCCTGTATATGTGCAGAAGGGGGCGGGGGGGGGGGAGACTCCTTAGGCTCCACCCTCCAAAGCTAAAAGACAGACTGCGCGGCACCAATTTCAAAAATTACAATGGGGAAACTTCCAACTTTTTTTTTGGCATAGTCGGGCCCCTCAAAAAATGGGCATACCTCTTCAACTACTCCAAAAAACGGCATTGGGGAAAATTGAGCCCTTTATCTGTGAGCTTAGGCAGTGAGTGCTGATAAACTATTTGACTAAGGAAGTCACCATACTGATCTGAATCCTTTCCTTCCCTGACACCCACACAGTAGCTGTCAGGAGTGTGTGCTCCAGCTGTACTTGTTTCCTTTCCCCTCATTAGCCGAGGCAAATTGAGGTCTATAACTCCTTTTGCAGCTGCATTTGTCACAGATTACCAATCAAACCTCGGTCCATTCTAATCTGTATTCACGCTGCGAATTTACCCACGAAATCATCGGGAAGCTCTACATGCCTCGCCACATTTATTGAAAGCACAAATTAACTCATTAATAGACACCCAACTGTCTTTTGAATATGTTTGAGTTCTGTTACTTATGAGAACTATGAAGCCTCATTCAGACTACAGATTTCATCTGTGAATAATTCAACAGGGAAAAGAAAAACTCGCATTTTATATAACGCCTAACCACATTTTGTGTTCTGATTCTAGTGACTCGGTAGTATAAACAGTCCTGGCGTTTGGTGAGCATCACTGTTGCTTAGCAGTGCGGATGCTGATGGTATCACACCTGGTATCCATCAACGTGCCATAACCCATTGTCATCATAGTGGACGGATCATTCTTCATTCACACATTTTCTAGTGTAAATGGAGAATGATTTGTCCACTCTAGTGGTACTCAGTCACTCTGGGCATTAATGTGCCCATGGCTTTAGTTTGTAACAAATTTCTGATATGCCCTTTTTAAGAGTCTGAGCTTCTAACGCTGTAGAGTTTCAGCTACTCTGTGATTGGTGACAGTCTTATGCTTTCTTCAAATATATCGGCATAGATCAATGGACATATTTCTTTTGATTGTTATGAAAAAAAGTCAGCTAAGTGTAAAACTGGTGCACCAACTTCTTCACTCACATTAGAGGCTAGAGGAGAAAATACCTGAAGAGCAAGTGTGTGGTAACTTGGCCCCTTGTGGTTTTTAACACCCTTTAATAAACTTTGATGTTTGTGATATAAGATATGTCTGGTTAGTTGGGTTTTTTGTTGAATTCTGAATTTATAAATACAGTTATGGACGAAAGGTTGGATCTTCCGGTCTTCTGCCCGGAGCGGCGGCAATGGTGGCGGTGAGGTCTCCTGGGCGGGCGGTCAGCCTCCAGTGCCCCGCAGCGATCCTCGGGTCTGATTTTATGGCAGCGCTGAGAAGCACCGCCCGGAAGAGCTGCGTCGGTGTGCAACGCCCCCTGGTTGTGACACCGGCGCAAGTTAGAGCTTCGGCCCAACCCGTCCGCCCGGAAGACTGCCTGAGAAATCAAGGAGGTCCAACCAGCCCGTCGGCCAAGTGCTGAGTAATGGACTCCTAAGGTAAGTTTTTTTTTTTTCTTAAATTTGTTTTAGCAATTCGTGTTGTGGTGGCGTGGGCAATGTTTTGAGAATGTTTTTGTGTTTTTTTTTAAGGTTCCCCGCCCCCTCCAGGCCTCTCTCAGAGCACTCCCGGCCCGGCTCTTTAGCTCAGGAGTTTCCCATCCTGGTATCGAGAGGTGCACAACGCCTCCCTTAGCGCTGTGCCCCCTGACGCAGGGCCCAGATGCCCAAACTTAACTACTGAGACGCAAACTATTCCCGGCCGTTAACTTTCCTGCCCCGTCGTCATTATCGCCCCAAAAACATAAAAGCCTAAAAATCCAGCCCTAAACATGTTTTTCCAACACATTGATACAACTGTTACCGTGTTTTTACCAAATCAAATTGTACAGCATTTACCATTTATATTATAAAAAAAGGATGGTATTCTTGTTACTGTCCCAAGACAGCCACTTTGAATGGACTGAACTAACTGGGGCTTAGAGTCTGCCACAGTCTGATTCTATTTGTGGGCAGTGCCTGTTATAAAGCCGTATGTGGGACCTGTACTCTTGCACCTGTAATAAACCAAATGAAGAGAGATGGAATAACTTCACTATGTACTACTGTATTAATTTTACAGTATATTTAGAACACAAACAAGGGAGTAGGGCAGATTATAATTTTCTTAGCTAAATGTTGTGGCATAACAATCTTTCTAAAATCAATTTAGAGTATAACACCAGACTACTGTTAAGTTAAGATTTTACTGTTTAACTGATAGTGTGCATCAAAATGTTGCATGGATTTTTGTTAATGTTACTACTTTGTTTCTATTTCTGCGACAGTATTGTTCAGATTATGTCATAGATTGAATCATCGCCAACCTATGCTCAGCCGATGACATCATACAGCGGAATAATTCATATGAAAAGAGAGGTGCAATATATTTTACGTGAACAAGTCTTAAGTTGCTAAGATTTGCTTTTTGATTGAGAAATGGGCAGTTTTTCGCCAAGGACTCAGAAACTGACAATGGTAACAGAGCATTGAAGTCCTGCTATCAGTGCCAGGGACAACACATTGCCTTCACATATGGACAACTTTGAGCAGAGTGTTTCATCTGCAGGAAAACTGGGCATCTTGTGAAGGCATGCTGACTGAAGGGTAAACCAGCTTTCAAAGCAATAAATAGAAATCCCCAGAGACTATATAGCATGGAAGAAAAATAACAGGATGAGGAGGTTTTAGAGCTAAATATCATCAGAGGTTAACTAACAGCGATTTGAAAAGTATCATAATCCACATAGATGTTGCAGGAACCAAGATACCTATGGAAATCGACACTGGTGCATCTGTGAGTGTAGTACCGGAGTTGCTATACCTCAACAAATTGCGTGATAGCTGCGAGGCTACTAGGGAGAGAACATTCCTGTGGTCGGTCGTATCACCGTACCGGTGAAATACAAAGATCAATTTTAGAGCTTGCCTCTATTAGTAGTGGCAGGAGACAAGCCTGCCTTACTGGTAAGAAATTGATTGGGATCACTGAAGCTGGATTGGAGTGAGACTTTGTATTGAAACGAGATTTGCATCAAAGGATGGTGTCATCAAGAATTATCCAAAGGTGTTCTGCACAGCAGGCAGTCCACTCCAAGGCTTCAAGGTGAGTGTCAGGGTACAGAAGGACACTAGGTCGGTTTACTGCAAGCCACGTTCCATACCATATGCATTCAAGGAGAAAGTTGAGCAAGAACTCAAAAGACTAGAGACTGAGAACATTACTTTTAAGATAGATCTATATAATTGGGCTACTCCCATTGTTGTACCTAAGTCCAATGGTAAGGTAAGATTGTGTGGTGATTATAAAGTAACCGTAAATCAGGTTCTAGAGGGTAATCTCCCCAATGCATTGCCAAATGTAAAAGATTTTTTCACAACACTGACAGGTGGTCAGATCTTCTCAAAGTTGGATCTTATGAATGCCTACTTGCAGCTTGAACGAGATGAGGAGTCCAAGTCATGCTTGACTATAAATACTCATCTAGGCCTATATCAATTTAATAGGCTACCATTTGGAGTGTCTTCCGCCCCTGCCATATTCCAAGGGGTGATGAACCAGATTTTGCAAGGTATTGAAGGGGTAGTATTTTATTTAGATGACATACTCATTTCAGCATCAAATAGACAAATCATAATAACACATTGAATGAAGTCCTCAAACGGCTAGAGAAGCACCGTGTACGAGTGGCTGCTCGCAAGTGTGAGTTATTTCAAAACTCCGTGGAGTACTTAGGGTACAGAGTAGACAAAGATGGTTTACATCCAACCAAGGGAAAGCTGGATGCAATCAGAAATGCACCCAACTCCCAAGAATGTCACTGAACTTCATTTTTGGGTCTTTTGAACTATTATGGGAAGTTCCTACCAAATTTGGCGACAGTATTACATCCACTGAATCAGCTATTGAAAAAACAGGTCCATTGGAAGTGGTCAGAAGAATGCGATACAGCATTTAAGGAGTGTAAAAGCAAATTGGTAGAGAGCACCATGTTAGTTCACTATGACGTATCTAAGGAGATCAAGCGAGCATCTGATGCCTCTCCATATGGAGTTGGGGCAGTGATCTCTCATGTATTACGTAGTGAGGAGGAGAGACCAATTGCTTTTGCTTCACACACTCTCAGTGCCGTGATCGTAATTATGCACAAATCGAAAGGGAAGCTTTGGCATTAATGTTTGGGGTCAAGAAGTTCCACAAATACTTGTATCGTCATAAGTTTACCATCGTTACGGACCATAAGCCCCTGACAGCAATCCTCCATCCAAAGTCCCCAGTTCCAACATTAGCTGCAGCCCGAATGCAGAGATGGACTTTGATTTTGTCAGCATATACATATTATATTGAATACAGATGAGCAACTGATCAAAGCAATGCTGATGCAATGTCTAGATTGCCTTCCCCATCATAAGTTACACCCGATAGGGAAGAAGGGTTCTATTTTTCATACATTGATGAACTGCCAGTCACAGCTGAAGAGATTGGTAGAGCAACCAAAGGTGACCCAGTTATGCCAAAGGCGTATGATTATATTGCAAATGGATGGCCAAACCAGGTAACAGAAAAAGATATTCATCCATTCTTCATTCATAGGAATGAATGATCAGTCGATAGAGATTGTATCATGTGGGGTGCAAGAGTGGTTATGCCAAATAAATTCAGGTCCAAATTACTAGGAGACCTCCATGACCAGCACCTGGGAATGTGCTTGACCAAGAGTTTTGCACGCAGTTACTTATGGTGGCCAGGTCTTGATAAAGATATAGAGTACATCGTCAGTCAGTGTACGACACATCAATTGGTAAGCAAGAAACCACCATCAGTACCATTACAGCCATGGAAATGGTCTCCCAGGGTGTGACAAAAGCTACATATTGATTTTGCTGAGCTAGAAGGACAACAATTGTTTATTGTGATTGATAGCCATTCAAAGTGGGTCGAGGTGTTTCCAATGTGGAAAATAACAAGAAGTAAAACATTGGACATTTTACGAAGATTGTTTTCTTCATTTGGCCTCCCAGAAGAAATTGTTTCGAATAATGGACCACAATTTAGTTCAGAAGAATTTGCACAGTTCACGAGCAAAAATGGTGCAAAACATACCAAGGTTCCAACGTACCACCCTGCTTCTAATAAGAACATAAGAAATAGGAGCAGGAGTAGGCCATATGGCCTCTCGAGTCTGCTCTGCCATTTAATACGATCAAGGCTGATCCGATCATGGACTCAGGTCCACTTTCCTGCCCGCTTTCCATAACCCCTTATTCCCTTATCATTTAAGAAACTGTCTCTTTCTGTCTTAAATTTATTCAATGTCCCAGCTTCCACAGCTTTCTGAGGCAGCGACTTCCACAGAACCACAACTCTCAGAAGAAATTTCTCCTCATCTCAGTTTTAAATGGGTGGCCCCTTATTCTAAGATCGTGCCCTCTAGTTCTAGCCTCCCCCATCAGTGGAAACATCCTCTCTGCTTCCACTTTGTCAAGCCCCCTCATAATCGGATACGTTTTGATCAGATCACCTCTCATTCTTCTGAATTCCAATGAGTAGAGGCCCAACCTACTCAACCTTTTCTCATAAGTCAACCCCATCATCTCTGGAATCAGTCTTACGAACTTTCTCTGAACTGCCTCCAAAGCAAGTATATCCTTTAGTAAATATAGAAACCAAAACTGCACGCAGTATTCCAGGTGTGGTCTCACCAATACCTTATATAGCTGTAGCAAGAATTCCCTGCTTTTATACTCCATCCCCTTTGCAATAAAGGCCAAGATTCCATTGGCCGTCCTGATCACCTGCTGTACCTGCATACTAACCTTTTGTTTTTCATGTACAAGTACCCGCAGGTCCCGCTGTACTGCAGCACTTTGCAATCTTTCTCCATTTAAATAATAACTTGCTCTTTGATTTTTTTTCTGCCATTCACACTTTCCAACATTATACTCCATCTGCCAAATTTTTGCCCAATCACTTAGCCTGTCTATGTCCTTTTGCAGATTTTGTGTGTCCTCACACACACATTGCTTTTCCTCTCATCTTTGTATAGTCGGCAAACTTGGCTACGTTACACTCAATCCCTTCCTCCAAGTCGTTAATATAGATTGTAAATAGTTCGGGTCCCAGCACTGATCCCTGCTGCACCCTACTGGTTACTGATTGCCAACCCGAGAATGAACCATTTATCCCGACTCTCTGTTATCTATTCGTTAGCCAATCCTCTATCCATGCTAATATATTACCCCTAACCACATGAACTTTTATCTTGTGCAGTAACCTTTTATGTGGCACCTTGTCAAATGCCTTCTGGAAGTCCAAATACACCGCATCCACTGGTTCCCCTTTATCCACCCTGTTCATTACATCCTCAAAGAATTCTAGCAAATTTGTCAAACACGACTTCCCCTTCATAAATCCATGCTGACTCTGCCTGGCCGACTTTTGCTTTTCCAAATGTCCTGCTACTGCTTCTTTAATAATAGACTCCAACATCTTCCCAACCACAGATGTTGGGCTAACTGGTCTATAGTTTCCTGCTTTTTGTCTGAATCCTTTTTTAAATAGGGATGTTACATTTGCGTTTTTCCAATCTGCTGGGACTGCCCCAGAATCCAAGGAATTTTGGTAAATTACAACCAATGCAACCACTATCCCTGTCGCTGCTTCTCAAGACCCTAGGATGCAAGCCAGCAGGTGCAGGGGATTTATCTGTCTTTAGTCCCATTATCTTACTGAGTACCACCTCCTTGGTGATTGTGCTTGTGTTAAGTTCCTCCCCCACCCATAGCCCCTTGATTATCCACTGTTGTAATATTATTAGTGCCCTCTACTGTAAAGACTGATAGAGAATATTTGTTCAGAATTTCTGCCATCTCCACGTTCCCCTTAACTAATTCCCCGGTCTCGACCTCTAAGGGACCAACATTTATTCTAGCCACTCTTTTACAGAGCTCTGTAGAGCACACTGTACAAATTGTAATATGTGCCCTCATCAAACTGATGTTGGATCCAAATCCAAAGAAATTATAGTTGTCATTGGACCACAAATTGTCTAATTTTCTAATTACGCATCGTAATACTCCTCACACCAACTACTGGTAGAACACCAGCAGAATTGTTTCTCAAACAACAGCCACGAACCAGATTCTCGTTGTTAAAACCAAACTTGGCACAGTCCGCAGAAGAGACACAATTAAGACAGAAAGAGAATCATGATAGAGATAGAGTAAAAAAGAGAAGTGTGAAATTAAATCAGAAAGTGAGAGTGAAGAGCCATCACCATAAATGGTTAATGTGGTTACCAGGAAGAGTGGTGAAGATATGTGGTCCTCGCACATATTTGGTCAAGATGTTTGATAATGGACAGGTTAGGTTTGTTCACATTGATCATATTTTACCTACAGACATGAAAGTAGTTGAAGGTGGGAATGATTCACTTATTTTTGACTCATCAGATAGTTTTGATACGCCAGTAGCATAATCTTACATCCAATGTACTGGAAACAAATCCAAGAGAAATTCAGAATCTAAGTGTGAGTCCGAGTCTGGCAGACAAACAGTCTGAAGTTAGAGAGAGTTCAAATGGAAATTAAGGGCATCCCTTGGAGGAAACCTTTCCTCAGGATCAGCCTCGAATGAGTTTAAATTCTACACCATGTTTGGAAAGTTCTGTTCGAGAGCGAAGGTATCCTCTTTGAAACAGAAAACAAGTGGTTAAGCTTGATTTGTAAATATGGCAAAATAAGTCCATACCTTTTTGTTATGTATAACCCTGCAAGTTATGTATGATGACTATTTTGTTACACTTCTCCCTCCTTAATGAAGAAGTAATTATAATATATATATATAGCGCCACAGTGCTGTTTATAATAAAGAAGGGATCAGGTCACCTGACTGAGTTCCAGTGTGTTCTGCCATCTTAAGGCTGTGTGTGTGTTTGTGAGTTACTGAAGATATAACAAAACCCATCTCTTTGACCAGGATTTTGGTCACCCCTCCTGATAGCTCCTTTCTCGGCTGGGTGTCCTTTTTGGTCTGAAGACACTTGTGAAGCATTTTAAAGGCGTAATATAAAAGTTGGTTGCTGTTGTTCCTCCAGTGACTCAGTAGGCAAAAGTACTGCATGATATGCTCCTTAACAATAGAAGGTGCCTAATGACAAATTGATTCCCAATCAGATGTTCTCACCGATTTCAGCATGTTAAATGGCCTCATTCCTTGTAACCTATAAGTTTGAATGAAACAGGGGCAGGTTCCAGTATTAAGGTGTTCATGGATCTAGACTTTTCGGGGTCACTGATACAAGCAGCACAGGACCATGGGACATGTATCAGTGACCCAGAACAAGTAAGGATCATGGACACCTTAGTACTGGAACCTGCCAATGTTTCATTTAAACATATAGGCTACAAGGAATGAGGCCGTTTGACATGGCATGTTACCTGTTGTTGGGTTATGACAGGGGAAGAGCTAACATGTGGCATTGTGGAAGGCCCAGTTTCCTCTTCGGAATCCTCCTCAGCCTGTGGATCAACCCCTGACTTTGGTCTGGGGGTTAGAATGTTAATGACAGCCTGGATGTGCCCCTTTATTGCTGCTACTACCTCTGTCATCTGTCCCGACAGTCTTGCCACCTCGAATGACAGTCCCACAATTTCTCCCCTCCCCTCACCCATTCCTCCAGCCAGTGTTGTTGCGTCATCTCTCAGTCCCGCTAATTCTACCCTCACCCCACCGAAGGTTTCCAGGAGCAATCTCGTTCGTTGGATGCTCTTCCCCACTCATCCCCATGAGATGTCCCTATATTCTCTGCATCCTGTGTTTCTGCTTCAGCTCTCCTTTCCACCTTCCTCTGCCGTCCCGCAGTTGTGGCTTGCTGGGACCCGCAGCCCCAGACGGCACACCTAGAAATGTCCCGTCGGTTGATTCACTCAGGAAAGGGCTTGGAATCCTCGGAGGGTTCACCATCTCGGTATTGGAGTCTTCCTGCTGCCCTTCCTTCTCCTGATGTAGAACATCTGGAATGGCGGTTTCCTGAGCATGCTCTTCTACTTCAGGTGCACCTTCTGTCTCCTCCTGATGTGCAACATCTGTAAAACACAACAGGGATGCTTGGTTAGCAGCAGGGAGGAAGGAGAAACATAGCCAGCACACGCAGTATGTAACATTTAGCCAACCCAGACTGTGCAATTTACAGGGCTTGCCCTCTCTTGGGAAACTGGGCCCAGCTTCTACGTTAATGGTTGGTTTTCTCCTGTAAGATTTAATCATATAAGCTATCCTCTGCTCCACGGCTGTTAGTTGCAGCCTACTTGCCGGACCGCTTCCAGTTTGTGACCATTCTCGGTTGATCTGTGACACTATCTTCTGCAAAGATGAAAATGGAATTTTTAAAGAGCGGGTCCTTCTGAACACACACACAAACACACGAACCACATTTGCAGATGTTATTGTAGTGCACAAATATAAATATAATTAAAAACTTAAATATATTTAAATTAAAATTAAAATACAGTCACTGCTTGTCTGAGGTCCTGCCACTTTTTGAGCTGTGCACTGCTTCTCGGGATAATGGACATTGCATTAAACTCTACTGCAACCTGGTTTCAAGCTTTTGCGAGTACAGAGGATTTAAGTTTCTTTTTACCGAAGCTCTCCTTGTTTTCAAGAACTTTCTATCTACTCTCAATTATGTCTACCGGGGCTCAATTTCTTCCGCGAGAAATCTCTTGGCCCTTACAGCTTCCCCTTCTCTGTTTCCGTCTCTGACCCTTTCGCCTTCTCTGCGCCCTTCCCTTGCATCCATCTTTTGATTAAAGCTGTATTTCCTACCTGAAAATCCAGACCAGGCAGACCCGACACGTGGTGATTTTTTTTTTATAGCGCATGCGCAGAGTTTTTACATTTTTTAAAATTTAAGCGCATGAGCAGTGCATTTTAGGCGCACACTGTTGCTCCGCCCCCGAGATGGACTCGGGTAGCATGGCACTACAATTAGCTTTCATTTCGTGGAGACTGGCATTTTTTATTTTTTGCCACTGATGGTGGTGAGAAAAACGTGCATACAGGTAAGTGGACGCCAGAAATCTTCATTGGGGAAAATAGGGGCCAAGGGACTACAGTTATGTGCTCCTTCGGACTAATACCATTTCCTGAGCACGTGCAGTACAGTGACGGATGCAATAGGTTCAGTATTGTGTCTGTATCTCCTATGGATGGAGGTGTGAGACAGCGTGGATTGAGGATGTATTATCATAACCAATTTCAAAATCATCAGCTAAAATCCTAAGTCCGTATGAATCTTAACAAGTATCTCTTAATATATAGATTAAAATTTTAAGCAAATTATTTCTTTAAACTCAAAGTTACTGATGAATATTACTAAATGGATTCATCTATGCTGTGTCACTAGTTATTTCAAAAAATAATTCATTAATCGGTATCTGGGACTGAAATTTACATGGCCATAAAAGCAATAGGCCTGATGTGATTGCACAATAAGGATCAATTAAATTAAGGCTTATTCATCTTTGAGAATAGATAAAACTCATCTAATTGAGGTGTTCAATTGGTTCTGAATTGTTACCCAAATTTACTCCTCGTATATGTTACAATTCCAATATTGTGAATTGTTGTAACACTTGATTTCTGCCATGCAGCAAAATTGGTGTTAATGCAATGTGCTGTTTTGGTAATTAAGAATTAGGTAAGATGTCAACCATCATCTTAAACATATTTACAGATAAAATGACATTTAAATGGTATTTAATGCTGTTTGACTGTCTTAACTTTAGGATACCCTCATGAAAATACTTCATAACTGATGTGATTTAAAAAAAAGTGTAAAGAAGTGTAATGTATGCACTTGTGAGTATGCTCATAGGTTTGTAGAACTGTTGCACTGTGAGTGGCTTAGCCAGTCAGGTGATGTTCACAAGACTCAATAAAACCCCAGTCAGTTGGGTCTAGGTATGCAGTTGCGAGCCTAGTGGATGAACTGGTAATGTGTAGTGTGATTGTTAAACCTTTGATAATAAACCAACTCGTTCTAAATAGCAATGTGTTACTATGAATTCTTAGGTACAGAACCCATGAAGCAAAGAACTTGTATTCATATGGTGTCTTTCATGTTTTCATGATGTCCCAAAGCACTTCACAACTGATTAAGTAGTTTTGAAGTGTGGTCACTGTTGTAATGTAGACAAACATAACAGCCAGTTTTCACACAGCAAGCCCCTATAAACAGCAATGAGATAAATGGGCAAATAATCTGTCTAGTGGGATTGTTTGAGGGATAAATGTTGTCCAGTGCCAGGAGAACTCTTGTGCTCTTGTTCAAAAAGTGCCATTTAATATTTTTATATTCACCCGAGAGTCCCCGTATTACACCATGTCCAGTTTAACATCTCATCTGAAAGACAGCATCTCCAACACTGCAGCACTTCTTCATTATTGCCTTGAGGTCTCTGGAGTCGGGCTTCAACCTATGCTATCTGACGAAGAGGCAACAGTGCTGCTACCATTGAGCCAAGGCTGATACTTGTGCTACTCATGATGCTTGTGGCGTCAGGGAGGATTACGTATCTGCTTTAGAGCATTTTTAAAAATTCTTCTCGGGACGTGACTAGCGGTGGCAAGACCACATTTATTGCCTATGCCTGGTTGCTCTGAGAAGGTGGTGATGCACCTTATCCTTTAACCCCTGCTGTTCTTATGCGGATGACCATCCCACAATGGTACTAGGTAGGAAATTAGAGAATATCGACCCAGTGATGAGGAATAGTGATATATATCCATGTCAGGATAGTAGGTGAGTTGGAGGTGAACTTGGAGCTGATGGTATATCCAATTGCTATTCTTGGCATACTTAGTGCTAGAGGTCACAGGGGAGAGAGGTGTTGTTTATGTAACCTTGGTGAGTTGATGCGGTGCGTCCTGTAGATCAGTCATAATGCAACCACATTGTGCTAGTGATGGAGGGGTTGGATATTGACTCCAGTGGCAGGCGTGCCGATCAAGAAGACTTCTCAGTCCTGGGTAATGTTGAATTTTTTGAATGTTGTGGTTGCACCTATCTCTGCAAAGAGATAATCCACTCATCACAGACTATCCAACCTCTGCCCTGAATTTGTACTAGTAGCATTTATATCTCTTCTTGGGCGGTCCCACAAGACTTGCTTTCACATGAAAAAGGGATGAGTTCACAGGTATTTCGATGAGAACCTGATATTCCAGATCGCGAACTACGTATTGAAAGGTGGAAGATGCCTGTGCGTGGATTTTTTTTTAACGTGGGGTGGCCGTTGCACACCAGCAAACCACATGGGCTTGACAGAGCTAGGTCTTGGTCCAGTGGAAAGGATTAACCAAGACGACTGGAGACCAGCTCTGCTGCACGGACCTAGTGCGCACACATATCGCAGTGTGGGCTGGCCTGTGCTGCCCCTGGGCCTATGCTTCTTCTGGGCCCCGAACTCTCGCCTCTCCTAGGCCCCGATCATGTCACTCGTGTGCCCCGATCTCTCTCTGTTCCTCCGCCCCGGGCATTGGCCGCACCTCCGCCCCGATCATTTGCCACACCTCTGCTGTACCTGGGCCCCGCTGAAGTTTCTGTCCACACTCCAATCGGTGACTTGGGTTTTGGTGACGTCGCCCTCCTCAAAGCCGTCGCCCTCCTGGAACAGCTCGCGCTGTATCTTGAAATGGCTCCTCCTCTTACACCCCTGACCTGCGGCAGGTGTTTCCTCGCAGGTCGGGGTGCCGCGCTAGTTCCTGGGCCGCCGCTCCTCTTATACTCCCGACCTGCGGGGATATTTATATCGCTGTTTTATTTCAGCTTTTAGTGAATAGTGACCTCTTAAGATGTTGATGGTGATGGAATGGTGGTGCTGTTGAAGGTCGTGGAGAGATGGCCGGATTTTCTTTTGTTCAAGATGGTCATAGGCTAGCATTTATGTGAGGCAAGTATCACCTGCTACTTGCCAGCCCAAACCTGGGTGTTGTCCAGGTCCTGCTGTAGACCGGCATGGGCTCCTTCATCAAAGGAGTCGTGAGTGGAATTAAACACTCTGGAATTGTCAGCGAACAGCCCCATTCATGACCTTATCATAGAAGGAAGGCCACTGTTGAAGCAACTGAAGATGATAGGGCTGAGGATGTTTCCCTAAGGAACTCCTGCAGTAATGTCCTGAGGCTGCAATAATTGGCCTCTGGCAACCACCACTATCTTCATTTACGTCAGGCATGACTTCAGCCAGTGTGAAGCAGGATAATTTATTATATTCATTGGCTGTTTGCCAACCTTGATCAGAAAGTTTGGGCACGGGCTTGTGTTGACATTTGGTGTTTGGATCCGGGTAAAGTTTAAATAGTGCTTATCACAGCTCTAACACCTTCATTAGCTCTGACATACCTATGCAGCAGATATTTAAAACTACCACCTGAGGTGACATTGAAACATTTGCACTTTGTGTCCTATGTTGTTCAATAAAACTGGTTCAGTAATTTGTTGGCAGTGATGCAGTGAAAAAAGAGCAATTAGTACTTATTAGAGGAGGGTAGAGATAGCATTAATCTTTTCTTATCACATATTCAGCTGTTGTACTAACCTGCTGTTGCTTGCATTCTTCATATTGACATGGTAACAAACGGAAAAACTTTAAATTAACTGCGCAGTTGTTTTGGATATTCTTGCGGTAATATGGATAGCTAAACTATATAGGGAAAGGCAGAAACAGAGGTCACCTTAATAATTTTAATTGCATGTTGTTTCTTCTAACGATGTCTTATTTTTCCTTATTTTGCCACATCAGTAAAATGAGATGCAAATATTCAGGGCTGCCTATCAGTGTTCTGAAGGAATTGCATAATAATAGATTTCATGGCACATTTGTAGTGTAGAATGTGTTATAGATTCCAATAACTTTACATCAATAAGTGCTAGTGTTCTGAATATAACTTTTATGTGAGATATATTACTCCCTGTGATGTTCAGTGAACAGTTTTCTCTGAACCATGTTATGAGCCTGGTCATAGTTGCAGATGTATGTATGCCATTCTACCAGCAATTTTAAGCAATGTCAAATAATACTTGTTTTGATGGGTATATATAGCTAATACTGAATTCCAAACTTGGAGTTCAGCTGATCTTACAAAACGTAAGTAGTTTATTTCTTGAATTTTGTAATACTGTCTGCGTTCCTTGATGTGTTCCTGCCTTGTAACCCATTTGTGCCTATGTGTTCTTTTATATACCCTGACGATTGGCTGCAGAGTATTTGGCTTTCACACCATATATCTCTTTTTGTTCACAATTATAGACACCGGGTGCCTGTGGATCCTTGGAGGGGAGAAGATTGGCGTAAAAAGGAGGAAGAAAGAAAAAACGATTTTGGAATCATCTAACAACTTATTGAATGACATTTAAGGATGATTTAAACCATATAGATTGTGTTTCTAGCAATTACATGTGAACTACCATAAAACAAATGCATCAACTTGTGGAGCCATGGATGTCTGATGCAACATCTATAATTGATACCACGAAGGAACAGAAAATGGAACAACATGATCTCCATTAATTCCATGGTATTAAATTAAAAGAAGGTGTATATATAAAAGTGATATTAAGACTGTAACCTCATTTCAAGGTTCAAATGACAATTATAAACTGGTTTACCTCTGCAGTCACGGTTTGCAGTCATGGTTTGCGACATTATCTGTACCCATCAATGAGACCACTGCCTTGTACTTACTCATGGGTATCAATTATTCTCCTTGCGTAGAGTTGTCTATTTACTGTTGAGAGCTGCCTGTAGTACATGCTTGAGAAGATCCTGACCTTGGCTGCACTGTCAGGAGGAGGTGTGTTCCTGAGACAGCACTCAGCAAGCCATTCTGAGGCATCCTTTTGCAGCTAGTTAGAGAATCCGAGAATGGCGTGTGATGCAGCAAAGGGATTGAGGAGATAATAACTTCAGCAGGACTCTTCGCCTTCTGCTCTTGAAGGTGGAGGGGAGAAAAATACAAGTGGGTACTGGAAAAATCTGAGTATTAAAACAAATTTGCCTGCTTATCGAGTCACAGAGTTTACAAATCCTTGTTTACAAATCCCTCCATGGCCTCGCCCCTCCCTATCTCTAAAATCTCTTTCAGTCTCGCAACCCCACAAGATGTCTGCGCTCCTCAATTTCTGCCCTCTTGAATATCCTTTGTAGAATTTACCAATATCTTGCAAAGATTCCAGGTACCTTTCCCCTGCAGAGGAGAAGAATCCCTTTCTGGGCTTTTAAAATGAGTTTAAAGGGGCAGATGAAGCCTGCGGGGGATAAAAGGGGATGCATTTATGGAGACCCCCACCCCCCCAGTGTTTGGACTCATCAGAAAGGGAATTCAAAATGGACCTAAATTACAGAAGCTTGAGATCCCCTAAACATCTATGGGAAGGAGCATATCAATTTTAAGATTCTACAATATTTTGGCTGCGAAAAAGAGTTACCAAATACAGGAGGTGAGGCCAACCTCTGATGCAAATTCATGTATTAAGGATCCCAGGCTATTCACCCCCTAAGAGATAATCGAATTACCCAATCAAGCACAATGGAAATCATGGTCAGGAAACTGGACAATCCTAAAACAATGCAAAACCAATGATAGCACATTCTCACACCTTAATCGAGTTACTGCTGACAAAGGAGACATTTGAAAATCAATGGACAGAACAGTTTAAACAGAGCCCAAGAGATTTGATGGGAGATAACGGAGCCTTTTTTGGGGATATATCTATCCCCCAGTTTTACAAGGAAAAACTAACAGAACACAGACTGGAACTCGCACAGACTCGAACAAGGACACAGACTGGAACTCGCACAGACTCGAACAAGGACACAGACTGGAACTCGCACAGACTCGAACAAGGACACAGACTGGAACACAGACACAAGCAGCCTGCTTCCTCTACAGTGAAGAAATGGAATAGTGAAGGAAACTACCAGAACTCATCAGGAACTGACCGAGCACGAGGCCCACGAAACGGAAGGTTGTCAGCAACCAAATTGACAACCACTCTACAATCTACTTCTGAACGACCCAATGGGGGAGAAATTACCAAAAGGGACTAACTAAAACTATTCCTAACCAAAGAAAGTGGGTACTTACCCCATACATCCAAAATGCAACTTAGCGCATCAACCGACGCACCCCAACTGAAAACTACGCAGTCCGAAGCCCTCTCCTCTGTCCGGGGTGTGGCTCGCCTAGAAGGCCAAGTGCAGCGAACCCCAAAACCGTGATTCACTGGCAACTATCTAAAGGGATTGGTGAGCATAGCCCCTGAACCCTCAGAGCTATAACTTAGTTAGGGGAATTGGGAGGGGGGAGGCTGGGATAACTTGTGTAAATGTATCTGCATTCTCCTCTTTACCCCATTTAGAGTTTAAGTTGTATTCTTTTCCCCACAGGCTGTAATTTGACATTTTATTCAATGTGTTGTACCCCTCAGTGTGTATTAGTCTGTGTGTGTTATTAAAGGTGTGCCTTTTGCTTCTTTTTAAACACAATAAAGCCATACCTGCTTCCTACCTTGAAACCGATTGTCTGTCCAAGTCTGTCACAGTCCCTTCATAATTCCAGTGTCTAGAATCAAGGGTGTGGGAGCGATTCGGAACCGCTCATATAAGGTCAGAAGGCCCCCTGAAAACCACCCCTTACACCCTGATTATAATTGCTCAAGCATTGGTGGCCGTGCCTTCAGCTGCTTAGGCCCCAAGCTCTGGAACTCCCTCCCTAAACCTCTCTGCCTCTACCTCTCTTTCCTCCTTTAAGACGCTCTTTAAAACCAACTCTTTGACCAAGCTTTTGTTCACCTGCTGTAATTTCTTCTTACGTGGCTCAGTGTCAAATTTATCTGTTTTGGCTTCGAACACTGCTGTGAAGTGCCTTAGGTTGTTTTACAATGTTAAAGGTGCTTTATAAATAAAAGTTATTGTTGTTGTAGAATCATTACGGCACAGAAGGAGGCCATTCGGCCTATCAAATCCATGCTTAGGTGGTGTCTTTTGATCTTATTTGCCGATATGATATCCTAAGATATATAATATATTATGCTGTAAAGGTTCTGTACATACAAAACATGTGAGCTAAAAATTGTTGTTATAATAGCCCTGAATAGTAGTCACAAAGAAAGGTCTCCAGCTTGCCACATGCAATGCATCTTTGTACTTGCTTTACCTTGGCTTTGTGTTTCATGTTTTCTATCCCAGTTTACACTTCAGAACCACTGAGAACCAGTGGGACCACTTTTCTTCAATTCCCATCCATTGTTACTGTTCTCTAAGGTTCCAAGTCGTTTTAATGTATTCATTCAAGTGAGACATAAAAGAGCTGTCTACTCTCACTGTCTGTAACTGATAATGTTTCATGGAATGGTGCATGGTAAGCTCTTTTTTTTTTGAATGGGCTTGCTCATCAGGAAGATTCTTTATTTCATTCTTCTCTCTCATACAACATCCTGCCAAAAGGGATAGACCAATAATTTCCTGCCAGGTGTCTTATTGAGCTGCTCAGTGAGCGGTTCCAGGGAAGTGTACAGAAGTATTGCATAGATTCACTTACCATCTGTAGAGTTTTATTTTATAACCTCACCCCCTCGGGGAGAAAGTGCTGTGCCTCCAATTGACGCATCTATCATGGCCTGGCTAAGATCTGGGATATACCACATGAGGAATAACATGTGAAGCTGTATCATTTCAATCTGTGACTCAGTGCACTGGTGCCACTAGGCCATTCATCAGTTATATTGGAATTTGTGAGAAGGAGCTGTATTGGCCGGTGGCTAAATGTTACTATTATTGTGTTGCGGAGTCACAGAGGCCAAATTCACATCAGCAATTCACTAACTATAGGGGGTAAATTTCGGGTTTGGAGCTATGTTGAAATTTAGTCCAAGATTCAGTAATAATGTGATTATATTTCATTTATGGGGTTCCTTTCATTTGGAAAAAAGTGGAGCACAGACTTTACCCACTCTTCCACAAAGCACAATTCCCTTTTATGCATTCCATGTTCTCATAAACCTTTGTGAAAAATGTCTTCCCACTTACTCCTTAAATCTCCCAGCAATAATCTTGAGTTTATGGCCAATTTGGCCAATTAATGGAAGTAATTAAAACTAGCTTGCTCTATTTATCCTTTCACTGTCAACTCAATTTTGTAGTCTTCTGTATTCTTAACTTTTGCCACACCTAATTTGGCATTCTCAGCAATCGCTGCTATATTTTCTCTTGTGCATATGTCCAAATCATTCATCTAAATGCCAAACAAAAGAGGTCTCTGCAGGCACATCACTGCTTCGAAAGCCATTACATTTATCCATACCCTCTACATTCTAGCCGTCTCGTTCTCCATTAGTCTACATCCCCTTTATAATGGCTCGTATTTAGCACCTTACCAAATGCCTTCTGAAAATCTAAATATACAAGCATCCATTGAATCCCATTTATCAATACACTCTGTGATTTCCTCAACAAATTTACAACTAACAGCAGTAACAACCATTCTTGGTTGAGTCATTGTGGGCTGAGACATATTCCCTCCTTGGCTTTACTCTCAAGGGCCTTGGTAGTCATCTAGATTTCTCAATTAAAAAAAAACGAGTGGCCTCTCGTTCTGAGTGTACTGAATTACGAGTACCAATTTCTGAAGAATTTGAAGATAGCTGTGTAAAGTTATCAGGCATCTGGTCGCCAAAAGGGATTTATGGAAGAAATGTTTTTTTTTTAAAAATGGCCAGAACCCCACAAAAACGCACTAAGCTGAAAGTTGAATTTTCATGAAACAGTGTGACTGAGTCAAAACATTAAAATATATTTTTGGGATACTCTAATTATGTATATTAGGCTGGACCGTGACAGCGGGAACTTTTCTTTGACTTCTTTGTTTTCTTCAGATTCTGTTGATAACATGGGCCTTCCATGCATCCTGCTGAATATGGGCTTTGTGTGATCGGTCTGCTACTGAATCTACTGAAGGCGGATAAGAACAGGTTTTTGGAATGCACTAGAACAGAGCCAAATTGTTTTGGCCAGACAAGAATATTTTATGTAAATTGTTTCAGTAGAGAGATTTGAGGTAGTGTGATGCTTTATATGAAAAAGCAAGGGTTCTGTGGGGAAACGGCCTCCAAGAAAGGTGACATTTGAGAGAACAATTGCTATGTTGTTTGCGTGCTTTGCTGTTATGAATGGAGCCTAAGAGAAGGTGTCCTTGGGCTTCTGTTAATAGTGTACATCTTCATCTGGCTTCAGGATTAGCTTCATATAGGGAGATGTAGACAATTTTCAAAGCAGTGCAGGCACATTTTGTGGTGTTCCAATCATTCACCTGCTGTATGGATGGGCTTCTCTGCCCGTGCAGACACCTGTTGCACTGAAGTGGCTTCTACTCTGTTTAGCATGGTACAACTTGAGCTTGTTCACCAGGATGGAAAATGCAGCTTCATTGTTACTTCGGTGCATGTACAAGAACAATTTTAGTTTTTTAAAAATCAACTATGTTGTCCTGAACGTTTACTCAGTTTCTACTGTGTCCGTAGGAAGCTCCATTAGGAATATTATACCTTCGTTTTGGGTGGTGGTCTGCTGAGTGATCCACATAGTACAGAAATGGTAAGAGGAAATGATGTTGCTTTTTAAAAAACAAACATTTGCACTCCAGTCCTTCTGGGAAAGGAAAAAAAGGTTTTATACTCCATATAGAGTAATACTGAACATAGTTACTTTTTGCTAAACAAATATCGTGTTTGCCCCAACCTTTTTAAAGGATAGCTACTCAATATACATTCCCATTTAAATGTCAGCATTTAAATTATTGACCATCGAACTTTCAACCAGAAATGATGAGAAAGACGCTTTATTTTGTGAATAATATGACGGCTGCTCTGCGAAATTTAATGTGATTAGATACTTAGCTCTGTAATCTTGGCATCTGATGTTACAGTCTTGATTAATTTGCATTTCTATGGTATACTTCATTGTGCAATTTGGAGCTGAATAGTTAAAAGCAGTGCAGGATCAGAAAGCTGTGCAAATGGTGACCAGAAAGAGCTGATGCTCTCCTCCAATATTTTACAACTTATGAGGTCACCAATGGTGTCTCGTACGGTGGCGATAAAGACTTTTATATAACTCAAAATTTTGAAACAATTCTTTCCTGTTTTTTAATTCCAAAGTTGTAATTTTTATTTGAAGAAAAAATTCACTCTGGCTGAAATTATAACCCAAAATTAACCTGCTTTAAAAAAAAATGTTACCATACATTCTTTTTTTAAAGTTGTTTTTCCTTCTGACAGTCCAGCTTGTAAATCAGTCAGAGAATGTCGAGACGACTGTATATAGCTTTGGAATTTATGGTTACCTGTTACTTCAGCCGTAAACCTGCCATGATGTTTACTTAAATATTTTTATTAACTTATTTTCAGCAAATTGTTCAGGATGTAATGGGAGAAATTGTGAATTCCATCAGTATTGTCGTGACTTGAATGAGTTAAAGATCATTTTCAAAGCTGTAGGTTTACATTTAATTTTAAGGAATTTCAGAAAATCAGATTGTATATGTGCAATAAAGCTTTTATTCTTAATCGTCTAGCATTGACTGTAAAGAGGTTATGTGAAAATAAATGGTCTCTTCGAATTGTGGGATTGGTAACAGTCATTGGTGTAAGCAAAGCATGTATAGTACATGAAAGCGGAACGACCATTTTCTGTGCTTGCTCCATGTTAGCTCCTTCAAGTTTGCATTTGGTGCATTCAGTAAGCTAAAGTTGCTGTTGCCATTTCATTATGATGATCTCTCAGATACTTGATCTTGTGAAATGGCTAGATAATTTCAGTGAATGGTTTCTGGAAGTCAGTAAATTAAATTGTTGGTCCATATAGATGCAGTTGCAGTGGGCAAAATTTATTTTCCACTAGAATTTTGAGAGTTTTATTGCAATTGGATTACCGTTTTTAAAATGTGCTGCCTTAGACAAAATACCGAACAGAGCATGATAAAGTGGGCGCTAGCAAGGATAAATATAGAAGATATAATGTAGTATGCCATTTATACAGGAGTCAGTGTACCATTGAGAGATGGAAGCTATTCAAAAGATTGCTATATAAACGGCAATGCTATCATCAACATGGTTTAACCAGTTCCCATATATCAGCTTTTCTGCTATGGTCAGAATATGGTTGACCATAAACATTCACAAAAGTTGATGCTGAGACAAACACAAGCTATACAGTAGCAAATATAAATCATCACATTTTATTCCTCTGTGCAAACTCATGAAAATATTCTGAAAGCTTGTGTTTTCAGTGTTCGGAAATGAAAATTCTATGTTTTTGAACGGGGAATACATAAACTATGTAACCTTTAGAGCTGAGCCTCTGGTTATAAAGGCTGGTAAACAATTATATGTCCTTTTGAAAAAGAGCTATAATATTTGAAGGGGTCATGAAACGATGTGCAAAGCTGCTGCTAATTTGAAATGCCCTGTAATTTACTTCTGTCATATATATCTTTTGAAAGGTTGTTAAATTTTAGGAGAATAATTTATAGAGCAGGAATGAAGAACAAGAAAAAAATACAAAAATAAGGAAAGAAATATAAAATAAAGTACATTTGTTTTTGCAGTGATAAAAGATGACCTGTTCTTTCCCTTTAAATCATTGAACTTAGGTTTTTGAAATCTTACTGAACAGTATGTTGATATATTCAGGATGAACCCTCTTTTGGACCCCTCAAAACCATTGTGTAGATATATAGCACTGATTCCCCAATGATTATTGGTCTTACATACTCCAAAATTATTTGTTGGGAATAGGGTCATGGAGGATCATTTTAATATGCAAAATCTTTTAACTCTAAGGATGCAATGATTTTTGTATAACGATTATTTCTGGATTTTCTTTCAAAATAAAATGTGTTAATTCATTTTATTTCCAATAGATCACCAAATCAATTAAATTTGCAGTAATCATTATAAGTGAATGTTGAAATAAGCATAGACATGTTACCTGGTAAAAGATTGTGCTTCTCAGTGTTGGCGTTCTAGGCTACGGACAATCATTTAAGTTCCTGCTCCTGATCACATTTGACCCCGACTGGAAAATGTATAGCGAGGACAGAATAAGATTTAGTTGTGGTTCCTCCTGTGGTCGAATAGCGTGTCAGTGCTCACCGACAAGACCCACACATGAAAAATCGCTTATCACTCGGGCAAGTAAGAGTTGATGTCTTCAGATTTTATTCCTACTTTTATCCCCTCCTTTCCTGAACCTAAAAAAACTGTGCAGCCACTTGGTATTTTTGGGGTTAATAGAAGTCCATATATTTTAAAAGAAACACTCAGCTGATTTTGCAAAATAGTACAATCATGTTGGTAAAACCTTTACTGGAATCACTGAGGATTTGAAAAGTGCCCTTTTTAAATATATTATTCAATTCCAGAAAAAAAGTAAAAATCCTATAGGATTTAAATTGTCTGGCTTACGGTATCAGATATATGATTCTGCTGTATTTCTGGAACAAGTCCAGTAGGATTTTGAAAAGAAACTTTCAGTAAGCAACGACTCCGAAGGATAAAATGTTCAGTCCCTGTGCGATTTCTTTCTGTGGCAGGCCAGAGGGTTATTGCTGAGTCACAATGAAACCTACAAAAACCGTCAATCCCACTATTATGACTTTACATTGACTTCAAAGCCACAGTAATTATATACACACAGTTAAAATTACTCTGGGTGACTGAATGCAAAATTGCAAAAGCTACTCTGCCTTTTGTTGACCGTGTAACATCTCACTCCGTGAGTAACGGAAAGTGACACAGTGGTAGTTTCACATTAAATTGCACTCTTAAACATGATGAACAAAGGCCATAAAATGTGCTGTCAAAAATAAAAGGGATTGATTTTTTTATACGGTCATCAATTGATCATTGTACCCATGTATTCTACGTGCCAGTTTACTAAGTCAAATATATATTTACTAGAACTGTATCTTTTGCTATTAATCCATCTATCTTGATCTGGCCCGAATGGAGGGAATTTTAATTGCAAGCAGTGGAGTTCTTGAGATTTTAGTGCTTAACACATTAAGGGCTCAATTTTCCCCAAAGCTTTTTCTGGCATATTTGAAGAGTTCCGCCCGTTTGTTGGGGGGCCCAAGTATGCCAAAAAAAATGTTCTAAGTTTCCCCATTTGATTTCTTCATTTTGGCGCAGCCTAACCTGTCCTTTAGTTTTGGGGGTGGAGCCTTGATCTCCGCCAAAAAGATCGGGTTGTCACGGTAACCAGGGACACAATGCGGGCTGAGGCTGCAAAGTGAAACATACAGCCAGCTCGCAACACATTAAAATACATTGCAGCAACTTACCTCCAATTATTAAAGTGTTCCCCCACCTCCCAGTGCTGATCCCTGCCTCTATCGCAGGCCGAAGGGCCTCCCAGTCCACTCCCCCATCCATCCCAAGCCCCGAGTGGCTTGCCGGTCCTGCTCTCCCACCCCTAGCCCTGGACGAGTGGCCTCCTGTCCTCTCCCCTGCCCCTATCCCAGGCTGAGTGACCTCCTGACTCCCAGTCCCCGCACCTAACTATACCCGAAAGGCTCCCCACCCCCCCGTCTCTGTTACCTCTTCTGCTGCTGCTGTCCAGGCATCTGCTGCAGTTACCTGCACAGAGGCATCATACGCTGGCCCAAGAAGAACTGGAGTAACTCTCAGCTGGCCAAACTTCCCTAAGTGGCCAGAATTGGCACGGGTGGCAGGTTCCCCCGCCACCGCCGCTCCCCCCCCCCACTTTTGGCTGAAAAGAAAAACTTACCTAAAATATATCATAATTAACTGAGATACGCTGATGCAAATTGATCGAGAAACTGTGGTTTTTTAACTTAGGCCAAAAAAAGCGGCCTGCTCCAAAAAAAGGCGCAAATCACTGGGGAAAATTGAGCCCTATGAGTGCAGAATAAAATATGATACTGTTCTTCCTCACATTTTCACTTCCAAGCTTTATTAATTTTCCATCGAGAAGTAGGTGACCATAAATACTGGAGGAAATGAGATCACAGTTATATGTAGAGCTGCATTTTAACTAATAGTAAGCTCGGCGAGTTTCGATAAAACCAGCTTTATGGAAACATGTTCATACTTTTTTTTTGGCCAGCCTGACATTTATGGATACCAATTGCCATGCTTAAGAATCCCCAAACCAACCTATTGAGAAATCTATGTAAGTGGAGTTTCCATTGCCTGATATAGAGTGTACATTTTCTCCTTGTAGGTATACACTCTTGGTAACCTTCCAATAGCTGTAACCCCAAGCTTCTGTTTTCTCTATATATAATGGACGTCAGTCTTCAGCATGGTAGAAGAATCTGTACAGGACAGGTTACCATCTGCCAGCCACTCTGATCTTCTAGTAGGCCCACGTCCAGTGCCCTATACTACGTTTACTTGCCAGGATCCAACTCCTGGTGTAAGATTGCTTTGGCAAAGAAATGTGCCTGGTATGAGACTGCCACATGCACCAGGAAGGCGAACGAGAAGTCCATATAGGCTGAGCTCGTCTTTTCTACGACTTTAATGTTTATACTGAAAAGTAAGAAGCAGGAATGAAAGAAACATGAGGTCATGTTTTTAAGTGTACGTATTTAAAGCAGCAAGAAATGTCGACTGCGGCGTAATGTTTATGCTGTTTTCACTGTGCTTTTAGAATTGATATAAAACAACAAATGTGAGCTTTTCATATCCCACAGAGCAATGTGGTACTACCCAGCCCACGGTTTGTTGGACTTCGTTTTAAATGCGTTTGTAGTTTCTACATTGTTTGGCTGGCTTTGACAAAATCTTATTGAAAGGAAAAAATTATCAGCCTATTATATTGTATATAATTTTCTATTGTGCGTTGTGAATAATTAATTGTCTGGAAAAAATTGCAGTTTGGCAGCATAAATCTATATTGAAATTATACTGAATTTCTGAAACAATTACCCTCTCTGTTGAAGTACACATGAATTATCCTCTACCTGCTCATTATGTTTTTTGTTTTTGCTGTTTGTGAAGAACTTTTCTCAGACTTTTAAACCCTTCATCCACTGTTTACTGGGAAACGGCTTATTGATATGAAATGTGTTTAAATTCTACCTTGTGCTTGTTGACTTAGAAGAAATTCATTGACATCTCCTTGATATAATGTGGAACTGCTGAATAAGAGCAGTGCAAATGAGGTGTTATCGTGGGGTAGTTCATCGACATACCCGTGTTCTGCACAATGGAGTAGCAGGATGCATGTTTGAGCTGCTGATTTCCCCACACAGTGAGCTCTGGATCACTGCCAAGTTGTCGGGGAGTAATCAAGTGGGGGTCAAGCTCTTTCCCAAAGGCAAAGAGAAATCAGAGAATCAAAGTGAACCATTCTTGCACAATTCCCAAGTATTCAGCTCATAGCAGTATGAACAGAGGTCTGGGAGTAGGTCTCCTGTGGGGTAATCGTGCACTGCGGAGGGACCTAAAAGGGGGAAGAAAGATAACTGGTTAGTTTATCTCATATGAAAGGCTTCTTCAAGCCTACACTTTGAAAACTGGTCCCTAATTGTATATATTTCTCTCTCTTTAACCTGCCCCCCCCCCCCCACTGCACAGGATTGGTGAATATTGATGTAATTTTATGCCAATATGATTTATAGAACATGATTGAAAATAAAGGTGCAACTTGAGATGTGACAGTTTTATAGACAATTATAGGTGAATGGTGACGGGGCATAAAACAGAATAAAGGCTTTTGTGCAGTTTGTCAGTGACTCAGTGAATGCTTCATATTAACGCTTAAGATGGAGGACTTTTTAAACTTTGCGGGGAAAAAAATCTGTCCCCCTAGGATTAGGGCTGACTAGAATCAGCTGTGTACGTCGACTTTTCCAGTTAATTCTAATTGAAATGTGGTGTCTTGAATGCAGTGGGGATTATTTGATAATTAATTGTGGCAAACTGAATAAAGGACAAAGAGTATGAATTTTGCACACTTAAATGGAGTGCTTCTCAACAATTTAAAAAGTAACATTCTTACACAAGGAGGATGTGCTGTTGCAAAGCTTAAAATCAGATTCATATTCCACAGTGAAACTTGACTGGATAGCATAAGTTTCTTACGGTCACGTTTCTGAATGGAATATAAAACTCCAGTGAAATGGACCTTAAATACACAGCATCATTGGATCACCCTGAAGGAACATTGTTTCCCTTCTATTGGTTTATCAGTAGTACTATACTAGCCTAAACTGTATTGTGGCTGCTACTTAAAGCAAAGATATTTGAATCCAGGGGGTTTAATTTCCTCTGAATTAACATAAATTTACTTTAAAAATAAACTAGTTTCTGGTAACATTAAACAACCACTCAAAGGAGATTTACACAAACTCAATCTCTTGCAGCTGATTTGTGGCAAGTTTGGTTTGGTGATCAAATACTTTTAAGTAATAATGGGCCCAATTTTGGCCATGACTTGCATCAGTTTTTTTGGAGTAAGTTGTTTTTTCTGGCGTAAGTTTAAAAAAAATGCCATTTCCCCCCCCAAAATTTGCTCCAGAGTAAGTCAGTTAGGTACGATTTTTTTTTAAGGTCAGTTTTCTTTTCAAAAGGGGGCGTTCCCAGACACTAACACCAGTTTTGACCATTTATGCCACTTTGGCCAGCAAAATCTTACTCCAAATCGACTTAGGTCAGCGTATGTGACCAGCTGTGAAAAACCTTGCGGGCAGTGAAGAAAAAGCAGCGCACATTCGGCAGACATTAGGGCAGGGATAGGGGCGGGAAGGGAACTGGAGAGGACCTCAACAACCAAGCACCAAACCTTGTAAGGAAAAGCTCAAACCATTAAAATACTAATAAAAATGAAGTAAATCCTACCTTAATCTTTGAAGTGGGCCCGGGTAGGCAGCGGGCCGGCCTGTGCGTGAGGCCATTCGGCCTGGAATAGGGGGGGGGAAGACACGCACCGGGAGTCCAGAGCAATCGGAGAAATGCGAGCTGCTGGCCGCGATGTCACTGGGGGCGGGAGGCGGGGGGGGGGCGCTATGCAGTGCCAAGTTTCGCCGCTATTACGCATGCGCGCACATTGGGCCGACACCACTGCGCATGTGCGCAGGTGCTGGCACTGTTTTTGGCGCTGCCCTGTTGCTCCGCCCCCCCACTTCAGAATGCATGCCACGCTGGGACTCCGGGGACTCGGTAGAGCGGCCAGGATGGGGAGACTTTTTTCCAGCGCCATTTCCAGCGCGCAAAATCAGCACACTTAAGGTAAGCGCGCCGAAAAAAGGGGTTGGGAAAAATTGAGCCCATTGTGAGGGAAAAAGCTTCATAACATAAGAACATAAGAATTAGGAACAGGAATAGGCCATCTAGCCCCTCGAGCCTGCTCCGCCATTCAAAAAGATCATGGCTGATCTGGCCGTGGACTCAGCTCCACTTACCCGCCCGCTCCCCGTAACCCTTAATTCCCTTATTGGTTCACCCTGTGGCTTTCATCTTCTTAATAAAGCAGCGCATTATTTAGATCAAAAATATATCTATCTTTTAACTCAGCAACAACCTTTTTAACAGTATACGTTTTATTTAGGTTCCTTGTAACTTTGCTTGCAATGTGCTGTGTACTGCGAGTTACCCTTGTTCAGCATTTCCAAATGTTGAAATTGCCAATGCATCTTAATTTATGAAATAATAGCCATGAATAAAGTGAATAATTGGTGTTATCACAATTATAATGCAGCCTGGAAAATGCACAGGTGAATTTTTTAAAAAGGCATTAATTGTGCAAGTAATTTTCCTTTTGTCCTAAGTGACCAAATTTAGTTTCCTGGCAAAATGTCCAGTTCACTCTGGTATAATGTATGAGCATTTTTAACTTGTTAATGTTGTTATTTTCCATTTCTAAGTCATTTTTCTGTCAGTGAAAATTGAGTTATTTTTAGATATGCTAGAAGTCCTCAAAAGTTTGATATTTTGCATGAGAACAGCACTGAGTTTTGAGACATATTCTCATCAAAAATTTGAATAGTTCTAAATTCAACAAATAACCTTGTATTACGCAGCCATTTTGTCCCACTGTTTGTTTAATACATAGTCCTTACATTACTTGCATTGCATTATTTGCTCTGTGACTGCTTTACATTTTGCCTCTTTTCCTGGAGGTATTTACCCCCACTGACTCAACGCTTGGCGCAGAAGAAGAAGCTCATTTGCATTTTGGATATCAGTGCTGTCCCACGGGTACATTGCCGAGAAAACATCGTTAGGGTCATGTTCCCTTCACCGTGGCCACTGACAGAATTGCAAGTTTTTTCTTGCATTTCACCCTCCAGCAATACTGAGATATAATTTGAGGAGGTGTGGGCTGGTACACGAGGAAGGATCCCCTATGGCTACGGTACATGGCTGGCGCAGTGGTCTGCACCCCTGGGGTCTACCTGCCATTCTTCCATCACATTCTTGCACCGCAGGAGCCTTCTCTTTTTCAGATTTGCCATACTTCCCTCCTCTTCTGCTATACTGCTGTCACCATTTACACCTCCTCTGACATAGAAACATAGAAAATAGGTGCAGGAGTAGGCCATTTGGCCCTTCGAGTCTGTAGCACCATTCAATATGATCATGGCTGATCATGCAACTTCAGTACCCCATTCCTGCTTTCTCTCCACACCCCTTGATCCCGTAAGGGCCACATCTAACTCCCTTTTGAATATTTATAACAAACTGGCCTCAACAACTTTCTGTGGTCGAGAATTCCACAGGTTCACAATTCTCTGAGTGAAGAAGTTTCTCCTCATCTCGATCCTAAATGGCTTAACCCTTATCCTTAGACTGTGACCCCTGGTTCTGGACTTCCCCGACATCGGGAACATTCTTCCTGCATCTAACCTGACTAATCCTGTCATAATTTTATATCTTTCAATGAGATCCCCTCTCATTCTTCTAAATTCCAGTGAGTATAAGCCTAGCCGATCCAGTCTTTCTTCATATGTCAGTCCTGCCATCCCGGGAATCAGTCTGGTGAACCTTCGCTGCACTCCCTTAATAGCAGGAATGTCTTTATCAGATTAGGAGACCAAAACTGTACACAATATTCAAGGTGTGGGCCTCACCAAGGCCCTGTACAACTGCAGTAAGACCTCCCTGCTCCTATACTCAAATCCTTTCGCTATGAAGGCCAACATGCCATTTTCTGCCTTTACTGCCTGCTGTACCTACATGCCAACTTTCAATGACTGACGTACCATGACACCCAGGCCTTGTTGCACCTCCCCTTTTCCTAATCTGTCACATTCAGATAATATTCTGCCTTCCTATTTTTTCCACCAAAGTGGATAACCTCACATTTATCTACATTATACTGCATCTGCCATGTATTTGCCCACTCACTTAACCTGTCCAAATCACCCTGCAGCCCCTTACCATCCGCGTCACAGCTCACACTGCCACCCAGGTTAGTGTCATCTGCAAACCTGGAGATATTACATTCAATTTCTTCGTCTAAATCATTAATGTATATTGTAAATAGCTGGGGTCCCAGCACTGAACCTTGTGGTACCCCACTAGTCACTGCCTGCCATTCTGAAAGAATCCCATTTATTCCTACTCTTTGCTTCCTGTCTGCCAACCAGTTCTCTATCCAAGTCAATACATTACCCCAATACCATGTGCTTTAATTTTGCACCCTAATCTCTTGTGTGGGACCTTGTCAAAAGCCTTTTGAAAGTCCAAATACACCACATCCACTGGTTCTCCCATGTCCACTCTACTAGTTACATCCTCAAAAAATTCTCGAAGATTTGTCAAGCATGATTTCCCTTTCATAAATCCATGCTGACTTGGACCAATCCTGTCACTGCTTTCCAAATGCGCTGCTATTACATTTTTAATAATTTATTCCAACATTTTCCCCACTACCGATGTCAGCCTAACCGGTCTATAATTCCCTGTTTTCTCTCTCCCTTCTTGTGTTTCTAAACTTGTCTCATTTTTGCCTTGCACCAAAATCACTTTTGTCATTTAATCACTCCACCTTATCACAGACCTATCCCTTTAGTCTTTGCCCTGCCCCCTTCTTCCTGTCTCTGCCCTTTCTTTACATCTAACATGAGCCAGTTCTGATGAAAGGCCTGAAACCTGAAACGTTGGCTAGAATTTTGAGGTTAACCTACCATTTCTCCAGATTTTCTACTAGGTTGCCGCTGCTCGGGGATCACGTCAGGTAAGAACGTCGGGAGTTGTGTTACCATGAATTCATTTCGTTACCTGACAGCTGCAAGTGTGCTATAAAAGCTCCCATTTCGCAGCTGTTTACTTTTCAAGATCAGAACCTCTTGCTTACTGTATTTGGAAGGTACATTGAGCTTTATGCAGGTTGCAAGTGTTTGAAGCAAACTCTCTATCCAGTGTCACCTCATTGGAACAACCTCTCTCACCATTGACAGATTGCTACTGGCATCTCTACTTCACCTGCCATCTATTGTATTAGCATCGGTGCCCTTGAAACTATATCACTTTGGTCCTCAGAATCCCACCACGATCAGCCCCAATACCAGCAGCACCAGCAACAACACCAACCTTCTCCGCAATCAACAGGACACAAGGCATCAGCATCCAACCACATTGCTGCCCGGGATGCCAGACATATTTACTTCACTTGACCCCCTGTACACCCTGGCAGCCATTTGATGCGCCAGGTTGGCACCACCCCACACCAGCACCAAAAAGTCATTTCTTTCACACTCATCACCATTACAGAGGGTACCCTTATGTCCCAATAATCAATGCAACTCTTAAAGCCACTTTTAAAGGTGCACAGAAATCCGTCCAAGGATGCAACGTGTTGAAAATTAATGATTTAAATATTTGACAGCACATCAACAGAAACTTTACATGAACAGTGCCTACCCTTGTGTGTTGTTAGTTGGTATGCATGCACTAGGATGAGTGTGAGTGTGAAAGGTGGCTAGTGAGATGGAGATGTGATAATGTAGAGAGAGAGAAGGGATGGGTGGAGATGCAAGGTAAGTTGGTGTGAATAAGGATGTGTAGGAGTAGGGTCGGGAAGGCAGAGTGAAAGGGATGTGATGAGTGGCACTGCAGAATGAGGTTGAGTGTGGCTTTGCAGTAACGTTTCATAATGTACTGAGATCATTGAAAGAGCTGCACCACTTCAGCCACGGTGGCATCCCTGTTTGTGCCCTCCTCTGCAATGTGCAACCAGGCTGCGTTGATGTCCTGCGGATGTCTCTTCTGCCCATTGGAAGGGAAGAGAACCCACCTGCGTGCTGTGACTCCCTCCATAAAGATATGGAGGGAATCATGGGAGAGCCTGGGTGCAGCTGTCCAATGCTGTGCAGTGTTTGTCAGTGTTTTCAGCACCTCAATGCTGTAGAACACTGACAGCACAACTGTCAAAATTAATATGGACACGGTCCTTTTAAGGAAACAACCTGATGATGCATCATCAGATGACGTGTCATCCAATTACGTCATCAGACTCGCTTCCTTTTAATTGGCCGGGAACCTTGCTGGGTGGGCCTAACAAACCCAGTCAATGTAAAATAACTTTTACAAAGTGGGCTGGAGCCAGCAGCGGGTTTGGACTAACCCCGGCCACACCGAACCTACCTCGGTAGGTGAAATCGTGGGCCGTTAATTCTGTTTCTCCAGAGATGCTGCCTGGCCTGCTGAGTGTTTGCAGCATTTCCTGTTTTTGTTTATGTTTTCAGGAAGTTTATTGGCAATACAGTGTCATCAGTTGAATTGTATTTCTGGTGAGACTTTTCCTTTCCACCTCCCCGCCCCCCCCCCCCCATATTTTTTTAGAGGGAGGTTTAACTATTTTGTGTATATATATATATATATATAATATAATAAGGCGAATTGCGTCCGTTTAAAAAAAAAAGTTGATTTCTAATCAATTCAGTTCCATATTTTCCTATGGAACTAAAATACCTCTGTGCTTCAAAGTTAATGCATATGCTAAATATATAGTAATTATGTGTGTTATCAGTAATGAAGCATTCACTAATTTTTTGCCAGCACTCCTAAAATCCCCCCACAGAGTAATTTACTTTAATGCACAGGCTGGGAACATTATTAGTTTTAATGGGTGTAATAGCTTGTAAAATACCAATTAAGCAACTGTGAAAGTTTTCTTATTTTTGTCTTTACACCCACATAATGCCACCCACTATAACAGTGAAATTAAAGCAGTGCTGACGGCCAGCAGACACTGAAAGGAGAAGTCCAAATATGATCACCCACACGATAGTGTAGGTCTATCAGCAGGTCTCGTGTGACTGGGCAGGTTTTAGTAGGAGAAATGACAGAGGAGGATCACAGAGGTCTGAGGCCAATGTACAACCAGGACGCTCTACTGTCCCAGGAATTATGCTTGCCATACACCACAGACAAGCAGTGTTTGATAAGGCTACGCCTCAGTAAGAAATGCATCGATGAATTAAACCATCTTCTGGGATCAAACCTGCAACAAAGGCAACTGCATCATTACTGCGCTGTCAGCAACAATAAGTGACAATAGCACTCAGCTTCTTTCACTAGTTTGTTTCAGGTAAGGTCTGGCGACTTGGCAAGATCTGTGTACAACTGAGGTGACAAATACTCTGTTTTAATAGATTGGTGACTATTTTGGTTCAACATCGAGAAGAGAGAAAGATGTTTTTTTTGTTGAAAGATGTGGCATTCCAAAAGTGCAGAGTGCCATCAATGCATGTGGTTATATTGCAGGACAGCCCTGCCTGAATGTCCAATGGTGTGCACTCACTGCCAAACTATTGTGAATTTCCACAATGCCCATAGGTTTATGGCAATCGTGGACCCCAATCCTACTTTAAGTGACAAACTGATTGACTGGTTGGCTTCTTGAAAATGCTGGTTATCCCGTTCAAACGTGGCTCACACCACTGCTATGGCTCACACCACTGCTATGGCTCACACCACTGCTATGGCTCACACCACTGCTGTGCAACTTCTATGCCCCTTAGTAAAGAACATGCAATGAACCATATACAAGTGGCAGGAATCTCACCAAGCAGAAACTGGAACAGGTAGTTCCAATGTTGGGATCACATTTGAGCAACGTTGCAATGTGCCCCTGAGAGAGTTATTGAAATGATATGGGTGCACTGTGTACCTCACACCATGATTGTTTTAAAAAAAGGAGTATGCCTGTTTGTTGATGAAGAGTAGCAACCTGCCATGGCATAGGAGGAGGTTGACGAGTTAGCAGCAGCAGAGCAGTTACTGAAAGAAACAACAATAGATAGCATTGCTATGTTTGAGAAGGTCTTCCCTTGAGTTCTGCCTTTCTATTTAAAGTGATTTTTTTTTTGAATGAACCATTTCTTTTCACAGCTGTTTATCTGTAAAATATCAATTTTGAAATTAACCTCTTAAAGCTTGTCAAATGTTTGGTGTCTTTATATCAGCAGAATTATATCAATGATGAGAAACTTTTGTTTTGAGGAGGGACTTGGCTATTGGGACTATTGCATTGGAGTCGAGAATATGAAGAGGAGATTTGAGGCTTTTAGAATTATTAACGGTTTTTATAGGGTAAATAGGAAAAGATTATTACTTCTGGTTGGGGGAGTCAATGACTAAGGGCTATCAATTTAAAATTGTCACTGAGAGTGTGAGGGGAGAAATTGCAGAATGTTTATGTAGAGGTTTGAGATGTACCGCAGGGAATGGTTGAGGCAGAGACAATTTCATTTTTTTAATGGAGTGTGGATAAACATTTGAAGCAGAGGAAGCTACAGGACTATGGGAAAGATCAGCACAGTGGGAATAGTTTAAGTGTTGGTGTTCAGAGAGATTTGGGTGTCCTTGTGTAAGAAGCACAGAAAGCAAGCATGCAGGTACAGCAAGCAATAAGGAAGGCAAATGTCATGTTGTCCTTTATTGCAAGGGGGTTGGAGTACAAGAGTAAGTTGCTACAATTGTACAGGACCTTGGTGAGGCCACACCTGGAGTACTGTGCACAATTTTGGTCTCTTTATCTAGGGGTTATACTTGCCTTGGAGGCAGTGCAACAGAGGTTCACTAGATTGATTCTTGGGATGAGAGGGTTGTCCTACGAGGAGAGATTGTCTAGGGGGCCTATACTCTCTGGAGTTTAGAAGAATGAGAGGTGATCTCATTGAAACATACAAGATTCTGAAGGGGATTGACAGGATTGATGCTGAGAGGTTGTTTCCCCTGGCTAGAGTGTCTAGAACTAGGGGCGCACAGTCTCAGGATAAGGGGTAAACCATTAAGGACAAAGATGAGGAGGAATTACTTCACTCAGAGGGTTGTGAATCTTTGGAATTATCTGCCCGAGAGGGCTGTAGATGCTGATTTTCTGAGTATATTCAAGACTGAGATAGATTTTTGGAGTCTAAGAGAAGCAAAGGATATGGAGATCGGGCAGGAAAGTGGAGTTGAGGTCGATAATCAGCCATGATCTTATTGAATTGCGGAGCAGGCTTGAGGGGCCATTGGGCCTACTCCTGCTCCTATTTCTTATGTTCTTATATTCTTCCCTACAGATGCCACTTATGCTGCATGCTACTGCGAGTTTGCAGCAAGATCTACAAAGAGGCAAATGAGTGATGTGCTTGTTCCTGGCTGCAAAGTACATTCAGTTTAACAGCTGGGAGTGAAGGAGGAGGAGATGATTTGAGGGACAGAACTAATAAATAGGAAAGTAGACTTTTTAAGAAGTGCCTCACCAGGGGACAATGGCCGTGCCATGTTTTAAATAACACGATGCATTGTTAATCCTTTTTTTCAGCCCCTTTTCTGCACCAATGAGAGAGTCACTTATTGTATGCTTCATCTTTTGAATTGTAGAACTCCTTGTTTCAGTGTTTCTGCTCTGGTGCCTGAGCAACCATTTGATAGTCTTCATCATTGATTCATTGAAAGGAGTGAGAGTTGACTTGCTACGTCCAACAGCACATCAGTACCTTCTGTTAAACAAACAGACTTTCTGCAAAGAGAATGATTTCCATTGAATGATTGGATATATCGTGCTGTGTATGTCACGCAGCAGTACATTTTCATAGCCTCATGCATAGCTTTCTTGAATGCAAGGTACCTCGACAATGGAATGTTTAAATTGCATGCATTGTAATGTGTCTAAAGGTGGTAAATGTTGAGACTTCCTCACCTGGATTTTTTGACATTATACTTTT
This sequence comes from Pristiophorus japonicus, assembly GCF_044704955.1. Taxonomy (NCBI): domain Eukaryota; kingdom Metazoa; phylum Chordata; class Chondrichthyes; family Pristiophoridae; genus Pristiophorus; species Pristiophorus japonicus. The sequence goes on from NC_091992.1 coordinate 117,641,308, forward strand.
GTGACCCGTGCTATTAGTTTTCAACAATCTTCATTACTTACCTTTGTGCTGCACTTTAATAGGGTTTCATCATCTTTATAGGCAGTCCCTCGAAATCGAGGAAGTCTTGCTTCCACTTAAAAGTGAGTTCTCAGGTGACTGTACAGTCCAATATGGGAATTACAGTCTCTGTCACAGGTGGGACAGACAGTGGTTGAAGGAAAGGGTGGGTGGGGAGTCTGGCTTGCTGCACGCTCCTTCCGCTGCCTGCGCTTGCTTTCTGCATGCTCTCGCCGACGAGACTCGAGGTGCTCAGCGCCCTCCCCGATGCTCTTCTTCCACCTCACTTGGTCTTTGGCCAGGGACTCCCAGGTGTCGGTGGGATGTTGCACTTTATCAAGGAGGCTTTGAAGGTGTTCTTGAAACGTTTCCTTTGCCCACCTGGGGATCGCCTGCCGTGTAGTTCTGAGTCTTGTGTTGGGCATGCGGACAATGTGGCCTGTCCAACGGAGTGTGGTCAGTGCTTCGATGCTGGGGATGTTGGCCTGATCAAGAACATAGGGAGAAAATAGGGTTTCAGTTGTGTCTTGGATACCTTTCCATCTGTCAGCCGACATTGACTCCTGATTAGTCACCTCAGATTATTCCTGAAAGCAGGCACCTTTCGCCTCCGTTAAACTCTGGCTATTGATGGACTGGCCTCTCTGCATCACAGTACTTCTCTGTGCCCCTCTTTGTTTACTATAAATTGCAAGTTATCATTGTTAATCTGCGCTCTTCCTCCACTCTGCCCAGATATTTTGCAATCCATAGCTGCATTGGCCCAGCCAGATTGTGTTACTTATACTGCTTAAGTGGCTGTTTAGCGAGATGAGCAACATTCTTGCAGGCATTTTGGATGGGGCACTCGTGCAATAACTTTAGTGCACTGAACTTTAATAAAGTGTACAAAATAAAGTGTGCCTAAAAACAAGCTGCAAAAAATCAAATAATTTCTCCTGCAGTTAATGCCCTGCCTATGTGTTTAGGAGTTTCACCGTAATGGTTTAAGTGACATAATTGTGCTTATTATAAATAGCTAGATTTAGCTAAATATTACAAGGCTGCTTTAATGGTAAAACTGCATACACATCAACATTGCAATGTGGATAGCTTCCAAGTTAACAATATATTCTGCCAGGGGCAACAAACTTAATTAGTGTCACAGGTGTCCAGGGAGCTGTTGTGCACAGAAGAGACTTTTGCTCCACCGTAATTTAAAACTGTGGAAAAACTGATATGAAGTGTGCGCTAATCAGCTCTCCAAAAACGATGGCTCAGCAATGCTCCATTACTGCCCCTGTTAGGCTTAACGCAAACATTAATTTCCAGGATGTGAATAAAAAAACAGGAGTCACAGATACACGCGTTGTGCAACGGCGGTAGTATGGGGTGCTTGAACCAGCTGAGTGAAGTTGCCATGGAAGTGTGGTCAAAATGAACTGATATGTGCATCATTCTTTGGTTCATCAATTCAGGGAGACTGGAGTGAAACGTGAATGAAAGAATAAGTAATTTTATAATTGAAGACTTTGCCAAGTTTGAGACTAAAACTAAACAGAAAGAAGAGGACATGGAAACAAATTTTAAATGACTAAATACTTCAATTCCTCCCTATCATCCTTAAGAAATCTTTTCTGATTATGCCTCCAACTACCACGTTGCTGAAAATATCCTGGCTTAGAACTGTTTTTGTTTTTTTAATGTCTGGATGTTGAGCTGATAAATTGTCTTGCAAGAGTAAATGGAGGACACCACACTGGTGACTTGATCACTGAGCAATGGTGTCATAATATTAGCACTATATTTTTGATCTTCTAAGAAATGGTATGGAATTGCAGTGCAAAAGTTTGTATTGCAAGAACTTTTGTATTGTGAACTTTTTCTGGCTCTTTAAATTCAAAAGTAGGAGGTTTGTTACGATTTGATAACTGACTGGAAACATTCTTCTGCTTTCACTTTTGTATGACCATGCGTCATACAATTTCAGTAATTTTAAGTGAGGCTTCTTACGAAGCCAACACCTGCTCTCTATAAACCAGCAAGAAACAATGGGCCTGAATTCATGGCCCCAACGGGCGCGTACGAGGTGCGCATGCATCCGCGGGGACCCCGCAAGTTCCGGGTTTATGCCGGCATTGTGCATGCGCCTAAATCCAGAACTTGTGATCTGTCAAGAATCCTCTCGACAGATCGCACGCATCCGAAAGTAAAGGGCCTCCAACTCCTGCAGTGCAAATGCCCTTGAATTGCTTACGACTGATAAAAGCAGGCGTAAGACTTTTAAAGCACAGAATAATGCATTTTTTTCAATCATTTAAACATTTAAAATCTTACTAAATAAAGTAAGTTTATTTTTAGACCCTGTAAAATATGTAAATTTATTTTTCAAAAAATTATATTTTTGTTTTAAATAATTAAATTCCATTTTAATCCATTTTAAATATGTGATGTTTTGTTTTATTTATCTTAAGTGCTTGTGTGTTTTTGGGAGTATTCCCTTTCATACTTACGGTGATTGGAATTATTAAGTCTGAATGGGAATACCCCTATTCTGATAGGTTGGGCCGGCCCACGTGATCCCAGGGTTGCGTACGAAGCGTATGCGCTGCTGGGATATGTATGCCTCTATGCAGACCTTCGCACAGAGGTGCAGGACCAGAAGGCTCCAAAACTCCGGGAACAACAGGTACTTTCATGGAAATTTTTGCGGTTGGAGGCTTCCGCCCGCGGGAAACCTCTGACCGCAAATTCTGGGACATTTGATTTATCATTCTGTGTTTGGAGCTCAAGACCTTGAGTTTACTAATCGGGTTGTGGCAATTGAACAAAAGTATAGCTTATCAATAGCAATGTGGCTGTGTTGAAGGGGAGTAATGATGTTGAATACAGAATCCATGATTTTCCATTGATCCTTGGAGTCTCTCAAAATACGACACTTTGGAGCTGATGTCGCACTTGTATTTCTCGTGAGCTGGTGCTAGAATGTTTGTGTGTTGGGACCCTGCACAGAAATAGGCTTCCTTGTCCTCTTGATTGAGTTTTCCCATTTGTTTAAACATTTCTCCTTCGTTGTCAATACTTCAGCACACTTTTTCATAAATCCACGGCTATAAAAGCAGGCGCAAGACTTTTAAAGCACAAATGGCAGTTTCGATGTCAGAAATAGTGCATGTAAACTGCTGGCACACAGAATTGAAACTGATGGAATTTCAGTCAGTGTTCAGATGACATTTGTTCCTGTTCTGCATGAAAGCTACTTCAGAAACCTTTTTGTATTATTTAATTATTGTAGTAGTTGGAAGCCGGAATTTGATATTTATTTTCTTTCTCTAGAACCAAACAATTAGCTTGTATTCACGAATCCCGTAAGGGATTGAAAAACAGGAATTCAATGTCCTTGGATCAATATAACAAACTAATTTAAAGTAGAAGAATGCATCTGGTAATACAAGTAGTTTTGCTAATATGTGTCTCCTTTTTTCTTGCAAACTGAGCGATGCAGTAAGTAACCTTTATTCCCTACATTCGCACTAGGTGCAGTTCCAAGCACAGACACTGGGGACCAAACTATTTTCTTCCTCAGTGAATTTAAATTATTCACATGATTTGCTTATCATGTGGAGTGTTTTTCACTCTGCTTTGATTGCAGTTCTGAGCTTTACACATACAGGATTAGATATAGCTCTATTGCATGGCAATCCTGCCCTCTTCAATTCCAAAGATGGAGTCTTGTCTAATGCCAGGGACTAGAGTTAGTTTTGTCTGATTTAAAAAAAAATGCTGTCTCTTTTCTCAAAATCTTGAACTCAACTGGTCTCAATACTTTGGCTTTATTTTCAAGAGCTATGAAAGTGGCCTACCCTGCTCTCAACTGCAACGACAACTTACATTTATATAGTGTTTTTTAATGAAGAGAAATGTCCCAAGACGCTTCACAGAGGCGTAATCAAAATAAAATGGCGCTAAGCTGAAGAAGGAAATATTAGCAGGGGTCTCCAAAAGCCTGGTGAAGGAGGTGGGGTTTTAAGTAGAATCTTAAAGGAGAGGGGGGATGAGTTTAGGCAGGGAGTTCTAGAGTGTGGGGCCTAGATGGCTGAAGGCATGGCCCCCAATGGTGGGGTGAAATGGAGGGGGATGCACAAGAAGGCAGAATCCAAAGATTGAAGACTTTGGGTATGGGGGTTGTAGGTCTGGAGGTGATTACAGGGACGAGGCCATAGCGTGCCATTTCTGAATAGTGATGCAACAAGCCACTAAAAGCCACCTCATAATCTTGACTTTGAGTCTGGTTTTGTCCTGGAGAAGAATAAAGAGCAAATTGGAAAAGAACCTGTCAGATGGTCACTACCCAAAAGAAATGAAACTATTTGTTGCACTGTGTCAGAAGAATTCTTGCAAAGAAGGAATAAACTTCTTTGTTCCATCACCTCAAAGAAAAAGTAAAAAATATTGTAATATGGCAGAATTGTCATTAATGCCTGTTGTGCACCTTGAAACTGAATAGAATATAAAGTTAATCTGGTTTACCAAATACCGATAAATACAATATGCTTCATTGGGACTTCCATGTCATAAATAAAATACATTTAAATACTAGCAACAGATGAACGAAGAGATGAATGTCTGACTGTTAGAATAAGTTATCCTTAAAGCATCAACTCTCCCTCCACCCCCAAAAATTTCTTAAATATTTCTCCACTATTCCCCTTTTTAATGATATTTATGGGGTAATAGAACATGCATCCTGCAATAACTTCAGAACCAAATTCTAAAAAGTTGTTTGGAATATTTATTGATAATATACATGCCACGATAAAAATGTAACTAATTTTGGATAAAATGAGTGGTGTAAAGCTGTGCAGATACAGTTTTTAAAACCCAAGAGCGCTTCTAGCCTAAAGTCTGCAGTCCCGATTTGTTTTTCATTATTTCTCTTGATGTACTTTTCTATATTGGGGGGGGGGGGGGGGTAACCCTTTTTCTAGTAGCACTTCAAAATTAAGCAGGCGTCCAACTACATTGTCAGACTCAAAACATCCCCAAGGTTAATGCCTGATATGCCTCACTGTGTTGCCCCAAATCGTAATTGGCCGTCGCAGACAAGCAGCTTCAGCTATCCATCTTACAGTCTCACTTCCAGCCTCCAGTGTAACAGTAAAAAGTCACAATGTCAGATAACTTGCAGATGTTGTTACGGTGCATGTGCGGGTTAAGTAGTGGGTAATTCGGCACGAGCATATGCCAGAAATGTTGCAGCTGTCAAAAAAAGATGCAACGTAATAAATATTAAATTAATGATTGACAATTGAGTCCCAACGAAAAGGTCGTAAGTTCAGGTTCCAGGGTTGCCTGTCACTTGAGCCTGTGTGCCTCAAGTTGGGTAGGTTTTGTCGGGTCACAGCTGGGCTGCCAGACGGAGTGCCATGTGCAAATGGGGCATTGTGCCTCAGGAGAGGAAGCAGGATTCATTATTTGCTTGTCCCCATGTGAATCGCATCATTTGATCGAGTAGTATTGGCAGCAATTGTCCACTGCCCAGGCAGCCTGGCCTTCTTGCCTATAGTAAGGATGCACCACGGGGAGAGGCCTACAAGACATAAAACATGATGTGAAAAAAAAATCGAAATGGCACATTTAATTATGAATGCTGTGGTGCTTTAAGCAGGGATGTTGCAGCAAATTAAAAATTGTACCCACGCCTTCCAAGTTATGATGAAGCACAGACGAACATGGGAAGTCTGGGGCATGCTTCCTTGGAAAATAATTTGCATTTTATATCAAAATTGATGTATTCTGATTAATTTTGGAACTTTTTTTTAACCTCATTGATGATGCAATTTTAATGTGGGGGCGTATATTTTATCAATTTATATAAGCTTGGTCACCACAATAATTTTAAATGAAATATTCAGGTTTCTATGGAGAGAGTTCAAGACTTTTTACTCTCAGTCTCCGTTATATTACACTAAAAGTTCAAAACTTTTGAATGTAATAAATTTTTGCAATAATTTTAATAAGTAGCACCATTAATATTTTAACTGAGTAATAGAAAGTTTTTTGCTCAATTTGTGCAGTTATTTACTTTATAAAGTGTCTTTATAGATGGTGCTTGGTCCATGTGACCTCCTGGACTGGTTTTCATCACCTCAGGGAGTTGCAGAGGAATTTTTCTATTATAGGCCCTGGGTGATTTTTTTCCTGTTTTATTTGCCTCTCCCAGGAGATTACATGGCTGCCGGGAGGGGTGTGGGGTGTGTGGGGGGAAGGGGGAGGCAAGGGTGAGGGAGGGAGGAAGCATTTAGTCATGATGCTGCTCCGGTCATCATGGTATGAGGCAGTCTTGATCGACCAGCTGGTCTTTTCCTGCTTATGAATATTGTCCATTCATATGTTTGTAATTGGCAGCACCTTTATACAAAATACCCATGCCATAACATTTGAAGCTCATGCAAAGTTAGCAAATGAAAATATATATTGGCCAAGAAATCCCAGGCTCCCCGGGTCTGTACTGAGTGTGTATGGACCCGGGAAGGCATCGCAAAAGCCGGTTTTCAGCGCACAGTGCTCATGCGCTGAAAACCGGCTTTTCCGATCTGTCAAGCTGGAGCTTGACAGATCGTACGCATCGCGGGAGCAAGGACATTTGCAAAGGTAAGATTGCAGTATTTACCCATAACTTGCCCAGCAAATGTCCTCAAAACTCTTGCGCCTGATAAACGCAGGCACTTAGCCTACTTTTACAGGCATGACTTTTAAAACATACAAAAATATAATTAAATTAAATTTTAAAAAACACATTTTATTGTTAAAAACCCTGCCCACTAAGGTAAGTTATTTTTAACCATAATTGCAAAACTTAAAAAAAAGAATTGGAAAAATATATTTTTTTCTAAGGCATTTATTAACTTTCATTTCAATTAATTTTAATTATGTGAGGTGTGTTTTTTATTTTTTATTGTGTTTAGCGTGTTTGCTTTTTTCCCCTCATTAATAGCAATGAGAACTCATAGATACGGAATTCTCATTGCTATAATTGAGAAAGCTGTGGAATACTGTACCTGATTGGTTGAGCAGTCACATGTGACTGCACCTTCTGCGTGGGAACCTGGAGGTGGGAGCGCGCTTCGCAGAGCGGGAAGGGAAAGCCTCCCCACCGGAATGCAGGGCACCTCCGGGACCGCCAGGTAAATTGGTAAAAATTCTCCGGTCGAAGGCGTTCGTCTGAAAGAAGCCTCCGACCGGGATTTCACGGCCTATAAAACTCTTCCAAGGTGGCTTCCAACTCCATCAACCTGTCCTTGCTGTGGGCAAGTACCGGGAATGATGTGGTCTGCATCGCTGAACACAACACGGCAATATGATCGCTCCTTTGCCTGTATCATCCAAGCTAAAGTCATTCCAGTATGGAGTGGCCCCCACCGAAAATAAACTCTTTGGCGGTAAATTTGCCCTTGGACGATAGTGTGATATGGCCACTATCTGATCAGCCATCTGTTGTATATATCTCTCCCAAATTTTATTTCCTTTCACTTCAATGCAAATGAAAGTCGGGAGAGGATGTATAACAGGCAGTTAAATAAATAACTGCATTCTAATCTTATACATAGAATATTAGTAAATTGATTTTTTACATTGTTGCCCTTGAACAAATGAAAATGACCATATTTTCTGTTTTGTTTGTCATATTAATGTATAATAAAGTTTGCTGCATTTAGTCTCTTGCTCTAAATTTATACTCTGCCACTGTGAGCAATTTTTGAAAGTCTGAGTGACTTGTTGCTTTGCGGCAATGTCTCCTTCATTAAAGGATGTTAATGATAAAACGCCCCAGAACTGCAATACTGTAATATGTTGGCTCGGTTATTGACTGAAAACCACACCCATGCATACATAGTAACTGCTCCTGCAAATGATTTGCCTTTTTTAATAATGTGTTAGTCTGTAGCTTCAATTCAGACATTTAAGAAAGAACTAACTTGCATTTATGCAGCAGCTTTAGCGACCTCAGGATGACCCAGAGCGCTTTACAGCCAATGAAGTACTTTTGACGTGTAGTCACTCGTTTAGTGTAGGAAATACGGCAGGCAATTTTCTCCCAGCAAGGTCCCACAAACAGCAACAAAATAATGACCAGACAATCTATTTTAGTGGTGTTGGTTGAGGGATACATATTGGCCAGGACACTGATGAGAACTCCCCTGCTCTTCTTTGAATGGTGTCACAGGATCTTTTACGTCCAACTGAGAGGGCCTCGGTTTAACATCTCATCTGAACGACGGCTCCTCTGACACTGCAGCCCTTCCTCAGTACTGCACTGGAGAGTCAGGCTAGAACTCTGGAGTGGAACTTGAACCCGCAACCATCTGACTCAGAGATGAGATTGCAGCCGCGACGGACGCCTGAAGTGACTTTAGCATTAATGCAACACTCCTGACTGCACATAATAATTTTTTTGACTTGGGGCATTCATGCTTTTCACCTAATGGTTTAACTAAGTTAAAAAAAATTGGGATACAAAAATATGACACAGCCTCTTATTTGGAACACTATGATGTTGCATGACCTGTGGTATAAGCTACATTGCTTAAGGCATACTTTTTAATAGATGATTCAAAGACCATACAAAAGCCCTTTGCTACATCACTGATATACCATGCAGTCTAATATAACGCAAATTGATTATGCACCCTGTTTAATAGAGGAACTCAGAAAGTATCATGGCTGTAACATGCCATTCATCGTAACCCAGCAAAACCATTTTAACTGTTGCAATGAAATCTAATAAAATATCAATTCCTGTTCCCCTCAAAACCTAATACTTCACCATATTTAGTATCTGTCATCACAGTTTACAATGTTACACTGTTGTAAGGGAAAAAATGTCTATCATATATTTAAACATTGAGGCCTGAGTTTCCCTTTTCGGCAAGTATTAGAAGCTGTATTCTTCACAACTACTGGTAAAGTAGGCAAAATTGTAGGTTTGGAACAATCAATTTGTTTGCTGAACGCCAATCTTCTCAGGCATCATCTTTTGGTGAGGGATTCTTTGCTGGTAAGTTGTGTTGGAAGGGTACAGCCTTCTCCTCTTAGCTTCCTGCTGTTGTGTAGTTATGACTGTTGTACCAAAATGGGCACTTCTCTTAAGGCGATTTCTGCAAGACTGGATAAAGGCAGTTTGTCTGAAAATTGGACTTAACATTCCTAAATTTTTAATTCTGGAAGTTTTAATGAAAGTCATTCCTGTTACTCTATCCCTTCCATAATAATCGACTTTTAATCGTCCTGATGATGTCACTACCATCATCATTCACTCCAAGTGAATAATTTGATCTGACAGAAATTACATCATGAAATTTTCTTCACTATTTCAACCAGGGAGCAATCCAGTCAAATACTAAGCCAGTATCGAAATTTATGCTTGAATGTTCACCTTCTGATACAGTATAATTAAAAAATGCATATAAAAATATACTAGGAAGAGCCATCAATTTGTCCTCCTTTCCCGAAGAGAATTGCCACCTTTTCTCATTGTGCCTACATTAAGCAGCCTTGCTGCAATGGGGAACTCGCCATGTTGCTACTTCACTCTACGGTGTCCTGCTCCAGTGCCAGGATAGCTTGGCATGTATTTCTCCAATCAATAAATTGATTTGAACTGCGGTGCTTTCTGCCTCCAGTTCAGCAATTTAGTGAGTGTGACGTCGAGGCAAGCTGAAATGGTTAATGTATAAAAACCCTGACAACAAAGATTAATATTGTTGTACCATTACATCTACTATATTTAGCTTGTCCCATAAAATCTGAGTTTAAAAAAAAAATCATCTGAATATCAACAATCTGAAATATTTAATTATTAAGTTAATAATTCTAAATTTTACAAAAAAAATCATTTGCACACCAGCAGTTTGATGTTTCTCATTTTTTTGTGAATTAAAATTGCTGGTTACAGATAACCTAGGAGCAAGCAATTTTGTGTAGATCTCCCATGATGTGATATAACAAAGTTCTGCTCCAGTGACATCATGAATAGGAAGTGGACAGATGTCACTGGACTGGAACTTCATGATGTTGCATCGTTAGGGGCTTGCAAATTATCTGTAGCAGATTTAAAGTATGAAAGATAGCAACCTGGGGAAATCATGCTTGATAAATCTTCTGGAATTTTTTGAGGATGTAACTAGTAGAGTGGATAAGGGAGAACCAGTGGATGTGGTGTATTTGGATTTTCAAAAGGCTTTTGACAAGGTCCCACACAAGAGATTAGTGTGCAAAATCAAAGCACGTGGTATTGAGGGTAATATACCGACTTGGATAGAGAACTGGTTGGCAGACAGGAAGCAGAGAGTCGGGATAAACAGGTCCTTTTCAGAATGGCAGGCAGTGACTAGTGGAGTACCGCAGGGCTTAGTGCTGGGACCCCAGCTCTTTACCATATACATTAATGATTTAGATGAAGGAATTGAGTGTAATATCTCCAAGTTTGCAGATGAAACTAAACTGGGTGGTGGTGTGAGCTGTGACGAGGACACTAAGAGGCTGTAGGGTGACTTGGACAGGTTAGGTGAGTGGGCAAATGCATGGCAGATGCAGTATAATGTGGATAAATGTGAAGTTATCCACTTTGGGGTCAAAAACGCGAAGATAGAATATTATCTGAATGGCGGCAGATTAGGAAAAGGAGAGGTGCAACGAGACTTGGGTGTCATGGTTCACCAGTCATTGAAAGTTGGCATACAGGTACAGCAGGCGGTGAAGAAGGCAAATGGTATGTTGGCCTTCATAGCTAGGGGATTTGAGTATAGGAGCAGGGAAGTCTTACTGCAGTTGTACAGGGCCTTGGTGAGGCCTCACCTGGAATATTGTGTTCAGTTTTGGTCTCCTAATCTGAGGAAGGATGCTCTTGCTATTGAGGGAGTGCAGCAAAGGTTCACCAGACTGATTACCGGGATGGCTGGACTGACATATGAGGAGAGACTGGATCAACTGGGCCTTTATACTTTGTAGTTAAGAAGGATGAGAGGGGATCTCATAGAAACATATAAGATTCTGACGGAACGGGACAGGTTAGATGCGGGTAGAATGTTCCCGATGTTGGGGAAGTCCAGAACCAGGGGACACAGTCTTAGGATAAGGGGTCAGCTATTTAGGACTGAGATGAGGAGAAACTTCTTGACTCAGAGAGTTGTTAACCTGTGGAATTCCCTGCCGCAGAGAGTTGTTGATGCCAGTTCATTGGATATATTCAAGAGGGAGTTAGATATGGCCCTTACGGCTAAGGGGATCAAGGGGTATGGAGAGAAAGCAAGAAAGGGGTACTGAGGGAATGATCAGCCATGATCTAATTGATTGGTGGTGCAGGCTCAAGGGGCCGAATGGCCGACTCCTGCACCTATTTTCTATGTTTCTATGTAACCCATGATTTGAGGTATGTGTCTATATATTTCCCTTCATTGTGCTTAGTGGAGCGTGGCAATTAGTGAATTCATTTTCACTTCAACCGCCTCGATACAGAGGCAGTTTAGGATTCCTGTTAATGTCTCTGATTGTGTATGTGCTGACATGTTGATTGTATTGTTAGGAAGAGGTGCCAAGCAAAAGTTAGCTTCTTCTCAGGACCGGGCTGGGTAGGGTAGGGCAAGAGGAAGCAGGTTATTTCATCAATTTTCACCTCCCTGTTTGCTGGTAATTTAAGTAGAATTGATAGAGGCACGTCAATTAATCACTCATCCATCTTCCTGGTCAAGACACATAGAAACCTATAAACTGAGGGAAGAAAAATGTCTGATGTAGGGAGGGTGCGGAATATGAAAATCATAGCATTATAACACCATTTCAAGATGTATAACCAGGTACAGATGTTTCAGTTGATTTAAGTGGTTGTTTATAAAGAGTACTTTTATGTTGTGTTTATTTTTGTTAGAGCTTTACAATATTATTTTTGCAGGTGTTCGGAAATTAAAAACAGCTCTATGTTCTGCATTGTCAGAGAAATTCAATTCTTGTTTAAAAAGAACTAAGTGTGATATTTGTGGTAATTGTGAACTTAAAACTAAAGTTGATACGATGGTTAAATTGGTTTCCTTACATTTTTAATAAACAATGCCAATGGCAATAAAGGTTTTTAAAATTGATTTTCAGAAGAGTCTGTGCGTAATTTTTTTTTAAATTTAATTTTGATATCGTTTTATTGCCATTTTCTCTCCTTCATAATATCCCAGGCTATGCATCCTGAACTCCAGCAGAGAAGATTGCCGTTTGAGATATTGTCGTAAACGTTATCACTCCTTTTCTGTGGTTCGTCAGTGGGGATGATGAAGTATGACTCAAGGTGGAACCTTCGTTTATTGCTGTCTCTCCCGCCTGCTGGACACCCCACATTCATTTTGAATTGTGGTTGGTAACCTAGCGGAGACTGTCCAGTTGCTGTCTGCAGCAGCCTGTGTTCAATATCACCCTGATAGTATCAGACCTGACGGTAGTAGTCAGCCCTGCAACATGCAAAAGAAAAATGCCAATGAGCCGCCCTAAAAATTCCCCTGTCAGTTCTTTCTAATTTGGTTAAAAAAAAAGAACTTGCATTTATATAGTGCCTTTCATGGCCTCAGGATGTCCCAAAGCACTTCACAGCCAATGAAGTACTTTTGAAATGTGGTTACTGTTGTAATGAAGGAACGTTGTTGAATGTTCCTTATTTGGGCAAAACTTACCTGATATAATCATTTGTTTCCCTCACAATATTGGCAGTACTGTTCTATGGTCCAGTTGTTGAATAGTTGAAAGAATGTATGTGTTAACAAATGCTTTATGAGCAAAAGTTCAAGTTAAACAGGCCAAACTTTTTAATATGTTTTCAATATTTCTTAAATGTATTAAAATGATCACAATTGCATAAAAAAGTGCTCCAACATTTAATAAGACATTTCTTCTCTCAGTTGATAGATACATTTCACACTGATAATCTTTAGTTTTTTTTTCTCTGTCCTAAATCATTTTAAGGTTTGATTCCATATCAATGCATCAAGCAATTATAATACAGTAAAAAATGTTTCATTAACTGCACAGAAATGTTTTTGTAACAGCGTTTTAATGCAATGGAAAAGTAAAGTTACTTAGGTAGTTCCTTTATCCTGTACTGAGATCAGTTTCAACTCAGTAGGGTGACTTCTTAATTAGGGCAGGCGTCCCAGCCTGCCGCCTGGATCCCTTTCTGCCTTCTAGCATTTCACGAAGGAAATTGTCCTTGCTTATTTCCTGAGATCCAGTATTTGAAAAGTGTGTGTGATTTCAAGGAGAGGAAAGAAAGTGTAATTTAATCAAGTTTATTAGATTTTAAGGAACTTTAGTGTCCTTTCTCTACCTTTGCTGTACCGTTTGACAGCTAATGTATGAGATTTCATATTTCCTTAACATAACCAGGGAGAGTTCTCAATTCGAGTGAAACTAGATGATGCAGCTGAAGTCCAGTGCTGAGTAGATGAACTATATGACAGGCTATTGATAGTTCAGCACGCTGGTTTTTATAATTAGTTCACATCACTCGAGGAAAAGTTTATTGTTATCTTCGCCTTTTCTATAAAGAGGAAGGAATACCTCTTTATACCAGGTGCTGTTGGAAATTTTCATTGTAAGTATAGTAAACTGTATTCACAAAAGTATCTGCATTTATTTATTTTTAAGGAGATCTGGGGATATTTACCAAAGCTAAAATATTAACAGTGGTCGCTACAATGTTATGCCTGACATGCCTTTTTTATGAAGAAAAAAATAATTTTTCATTTACTGTATTAATGGTAAAACATAAGTTCAAAGATGAAGAAAGAAAAAAGATGGTTAACTCATAACGCTTCTGCAAACCAAGAAGCTGGTTTAAGAATAGAGTTGGAAGGAATGTGGCCTATTTGACCTTGGTGTTTAATGGGGCAAGAGAGGTGCTGCTGAAGGGTTCGGGGAGTTACTGCTGAGGAAAAGAAAATAAGTGAGAAATAATTCAATACAAATTAATTATAGTCAAATCGTATGCCGACATTACTTACCAAGTGACAGCTTTGTCATTCATCATGGGGATATCTAAAGGGTGGGGGGAGGGAGGTAAGAGGAGTCTGTCTGAGGTTGATGTGACTTCAAGATCATATAACTGTTAATAGAAGCTTGGAACCAACTCAACTCGCTGTGGCAGACACGGTAATCCAACTCCTGAGTGACTCAACTCCACAACTCTCCAAGACACTGTTGATGATTGACCAGCCAACTTGACACACTAATGGAACCTGCAGGGGTTGGGAACCTGTGATTGGGAACTGGGATTCTTCTGATTTGGCTCCAAATAACTCTGCAGGGCAATATCCTAACAGGTAGGGCAGGTGGTCTGTGTTGGACAAATAGCAGAAAATGTAACCAGCGCACTATGCTGGTAGGTTGTGCAGTTTTAGCTGACTGAATTTAGCGGTGGGGATATGGGTGACATTGAGTTGAACTTTAGTCGTACCCATACACAATTGAGAAGCTCTTGGCTGTATCTGAACCCTTTTATATCTAGCCAAGCCAGTTATGTCCTTATGGGGAAGGGGTGTGCATTCCATATTGGGTAAAACCATTTTTTTGTGAACTTCTCAGCAGCTTGGCTTGGAAACTCTTGAGCACAATGATAGGCTTCTGCATGCATTAAGATTCCCAGCTTGCTGGCCAGAAAAAAAATCTGCAGGCAAAATTTTTCTTACGTTCCATTTGAAGATCAGGTTTTGAATTTATTAGAGGCAGAAAATAAAATAAGGTACGGCTTTATTCGGTTAATCACCAAATAACGTTGCCACGGACAAGTCTGTGGGTGCTCTGCAGAGACTGTGGAGATAAGTGACCAAAGTTGGAAAGTAATTTAAAACTTGAGATTCTACTGTGAGATTTTTAGAAATATCAAAAGTCAGTATCAGTAATGGTGACCATGAAACTGTCACAAATTGATTGTCATAAAAACCCATCTGGTTCACTAATACCCTTTTAGGGAAAGCAATCTGCCGCCCTTATCCAGTCAGGCCTATATGTAACTCCAGACCCACACCAATGTGGTTGACTCGTAACTGCCCTCTGAAATGGCCTAGCAAGACACTCGGTTGTCTTACCACCACGTTCTCAAGGGCAATTAGGGATGGGCAATAAATGCTGGTCTTGACACCGGTGCCCACATCCCATGAACGAATAAAAAAAATCTAAAATAATGAGCAGTATTGACTTCACAAAGACATCTGTACCTTTTTAAGAAATGGTTGTCATCTAGTAAATCAAGGGAGTAAAGCCCCCAAAATGTTGTTTGAAATATTTGAAATAAAATACTGAAAAGGTATTTTGTAAGATACACATAAATCTATCATCCCCAGAAGGTCAAGCAGAGTGATGTAAGATTATTAATGAATTATAAAGTTTTGAATGAATTATAATTAGGACACATAGCTTAAAGGTTATTGCATCCAGCTATACTTTTGTTAAACAGTAATTTACAGGTATGCTGATGTGTCAGCACAGTTCCACAATGTCTTTGAAGGGAATTACATTATGACCAGAAAGTTATGCATGTAATTAAGACAACGAGTGGCAATCTGTGGGCTGTATCTTTATGGTAGAACTGCAATAGTTGGTTATAAACTGTACGTGGTGAAACAAGAAGAAAAATTGTCAAAATGTTTGTGATAGTCATTCAAACGATTACATAGGATATATGGCACAGAAATAGGCCATTCGGCCCAACCAGTCCATGCCGGCATTAATGTTCCTCCCAGTTTTCCTCATCTAAATATATAAGCATAACCCTCTATTCCCTTCTCTCTCATATGCTTGTCTAACTTCCCCTTAAATGTATCTATCTATAAGTCTTCATGATGACAGTAAAAATCAAATTTGTGAGTCAAAATAAAAAGTTGCTGGTGTTTATATTAGTGCTTTACACATTTTCCGTTATGAAGCAATAGAAATATTTTACATCTGAAAGTATGTAGCAAAAGATGGCACCCATTTCACACTCACTCAGATTCAATCAGTGCGAGTGAGATTTTGGATAGTTATGGAAATGTAGACTATTGCTTCTCTGGATTCCATGATTGATTATATCAACTGCATAAAGAACGTACACCATCGATATCATTCTTTCAACCCACGATTCTAATATCCTTCATTTTAATTTATTGTCTATATTTTTTGTGTCGTATTAAACCATTAGAGACACTTATCTGCATTCCGCAAAGGTCTTTGAAGTTCCTAATCTGTATTGGCACCTGACCAGAATGGGTGAAATGTGCTTTGTGCCAAAACATACTCCGAGTGTTGTGTTGTATGATATGAAAGGGCATTACCTTAAGGTCATCTGTTCTCCCTTTTCTAGGAGGCTATTGACTATCTTACATTCTACAGAAAGAAACTAGTGAAAATGAGCATAGAATGTCTTAAATTTGTCAATTCACGGATCAGCAAATTATAGTTTGGCTATAAGGCCCATCTGAGGATAGATCTTGCACTTGAAATATTAATCAGTCTTTTTTCTTTACAGATGAAGATTGAACTGTTGCGTATTTGCAGATTTTTCTGATTTTATTTGGTATATTAATCCAACTGTTTTAAAATGCACTGTGCACATGATCTGTATATTTAAAAGGAGGTAATTCAATTGGCATATGTGTGTCCTTTGTCATGTCTGAATCATCCTTTGTCCTGCTTCAAGAATAGGCACTAAAAGAAAATCAACAAATTCTCAGCAGCAAAAATGAATTTGGGGGGAAAGAAATGTTTTAACTGCTCTTTTCTGTTTCTTTAACTAGACCTCTTGATTTTTGAACCTGTCGATATGTTTTTTCAGTAGTCTGTCTTTTAAAATCGCAGCGATAACATCAGTTACTATGGTTGATATTTTGTTTCTAGTTTGATAGAGTGTTGAAAAAGGGATACCGGAGATTTACATGAAAGAAAAAGCTCCCATTTACCACAAAGGCTATTCAATTTATACAAAGCGTTGCTCTTTATCTCTCCATAAAACCTAATACCTGTCCAGAGAATATTGAGACAGGGTGCAACTGCTCAGTAGGGGGAAGAGAGGAAGAAAAGGAGAAAGTGAAGTTGGCTTCTGTGCCCTGACCAGAGCATTAAATACTTTCTGAAGTTGGGTCTTAATCTCTTGGGTAATTATAGAACCACCCGTGTGGGCAGGAGGAAGGAAAAATCTCGGAAGTTTTTCCTCGGTAATTGATTGTAAAGGAGGAAGGAAGGATGTCTTGAGGAAGGCCCATGCAGCTTCTTGACTGTATATTATTAGTTGTTGCAAGTCTTGTTGAAAGAAGAAGTTTGGTGCTTTTAATACCCAGAAGTGTAGCTGTGCATGTTAATGATTTGGAATGTCTGTAAGGCAACTGAAAGTAAAGGCTGCAGTTGACAAATGCCATATTAAAGTCACAGAAGCTAGCCTGCTAGAATCTTTATCTGAATGCATTGAGTTCTGTAACTGCATAATAGATAAATGCCTCACTGCTGCATTTAGATTGTTTGAATATCATTGTTAAAGACTTTAGCACCTTCGCACCGATTTCTTCAATGTTTTCAAATTGCTCATTTTGCATGCTAGAATGTTATTTAGAAAAACAAATGATAAGTTTTCAACATTGCACGTAATGCATCAGTTGATAAATGTTATTCAATTAATAGATGCTGCAGAGTATATGAAATAATCTGTAACGTTATGTACAACTGTTGCAGTGGGCTCCTACTACCCTCTCCATTCTAAGACAATTCTGTCGTGTAATAGTAACTGCAGAATAACTACTTCACTGTTTCCATGGGGTGGAGGAGGGGAGAGCAAAATGAAAAGTGACAAACTTTGAATTTTGACATACATAACGTATAGATTGCTGCACTGAGGGATGTGCCGTCTTTCGGGTGAGATGTTAACCTGAGGCCCCGTCTGCCTGCTCAGGTGGACGTAAATGATCCTATTTTGAAGAGGGGGGGTATTGTCCCCGGTGTCCTGGCCAATAATTTTCCCTCAACCAACATCACTAAAACAGATAATCGGGTCATTATCACATCACAGTTTGTGGGACCTTGCTGTGCGTGGTTTGGCTGCCGTGTTTCTTACGACAACAGTGACTACACTTCAAAAGTACTTCATTGGATGTAAAGCACGTTGGGATGTCCTGTTAGATCCTGAGGTCATGAAAGGCATGATATAAATGCAAGTCTTTCTCTTCCTTTGATGTTTATTACATAATTATAATTATACATAATTGTAATTTTTCTACAAGGTTATATCGGGTGTTATTTTGCTTTTCCAATCCAAAAGCACAATTAGAAAAAACTTGAACTGAACTTTTTAAGCAAATAAAAATCTATACATAGACTCTGAATTATGCACTCAACAAAATGAAAAATGCAGGAAGAAAAAATAAATAGGGGGCTTGGGTCCCTTCTGTAGATGGTGCAGTTATTGCCAGAGCAGAGTTCAGAGAAGAAAATATGGACCTGCAAAAGCCATTTCTCTCATCAAGCACATTTTTTCCTCAACATGTGCCCTTCTGCATTATATGTGCAATTTTTTCTGTGATGGACTCCATCCAACCCATTTAATTTTGTGAAGTACTAGAATTGTTTAAAGTTAATTCTCTGGTTATGGGCATCGCTGGCAAAATTGGCATTTATTGCCCACTCCCAGTTGCCCTTGAGAAGGTGGTGGGACTTATTCTTCAATTGCTGCAGTCCTTGTGGTGAAGGAACTCCTAAAATGCTGTTGCGCAGAGAGTTGCAGGATTTTGACCCAGCAATAATGTAGGAATGGCGATATACGTCCAAGGTGGAATAGTGTGTGACTTGGACATGACCATGGAGGTGGTGGTGTTCCCATGCACCTGCTGCCATTGTCCTTCTAGGTGGTAGAGGTCGCTGGTTTGGGAGATGCTGCAGAAGAAGCCTTGCCAACTTGCTGAAGTGCATCTTGTAGATAGTACACGCTGCAGCCAAGGTACGCCACTGATAGAGGGAGTGGATTTTGATCTGGTGGTTGGAGTGCCAATTAAACAGACTAGCTTTTTTCCTGGATGGTGTTGAGCTTTTTGAGTGTTGTCACAGCGGCACCCAGCCAGGCAAGTGGAGAATATTCCATCGCACTCCTGACTTGTGCCAAGTAAATAGTGGAGATGCTTTGAGGAGTCAAGAAATGAGCCAATCGTCACACAATACCCAGTCTCTGACCTGCTCTAGTCGCTATGGGATTTATGTGGTTGCTGCAGTTGAGTTTCTGGTTAATGATGACCTCCCAGGATGTTGATCATGGGAATTTGGAAATGATAATGCCATAGAATGTCAAGGAGAGATGGTTAGCCTCTCTTTTGTTGGAGATGGTCATTGCCTGGCACTTAAGTGGCACGAATGTTACTAGCCACTTATCAGCCCAAGCCTGGATGTTGTCCAGCTCTTGTTACTTGTGAGTATGGACTGCTTCATTATCTGAGGAATTGTGAATGGAGCTGAACACTGCAGTCATCTGCAAATAGCCCCACTTCTGACTTTATGATGGAGGGAAGGCCAATGGTGAAGCAGCTGAAGATAGTTGGGCATGGAACGCTGGCTTGAGGAGTGAAGTCCTGGGGTGAGGTGATTGGCCTCCAACAACCCTAACCATCTTCCTTTGTGCCAAGTATGACTCCAGCCACGGAAGACCTTTCCCTCTAATCCCCATTGACTTCAATTTCAGTTTGACTAGAGCCGCACTCGGTCAAATGCTGTCCTGATGTAGAGGGCAGTCACTCTCAAGTCACCTGTGGAATTCTGCTCGTGTCGATGTCTGGACCGAGTATGTAATGAGATCTGGAGCTGAGTGGTCCTGGCAGTACCCAAACGGAGCGTTGCTGAGTAGGTTATTAAGGAGTAAGTGCCGCTTTATAACACTGTCGACGACACCTTCTGTCACTTTGCTCATGATTGAAAAAGAAAGAAAGACTTGCATTTATATAGCGCCCTTCACAACCTCAGCATGTCACCAAAGCACTTTACAGCTAATGAAGTACTTTTGAAGTGTAGTCACTGTTGTAATGTATGAAATGTGGCAGCCAATTTGCACACAGCAAGCTCCCACAAACAGCTTTGTGATAATGACCAGATAATCTGTTTTAGTGATGCTGGTTGAGGGAAAATATTTGGCCAGGACACCGGGGAGAACTCCCCTGCTCTTCTTCAAAATTGCTGTGGAATCTTTTACGTCCACCTGAAAAGTCAGATGGGGCCTTGGTTTAATGCCTCCTCCAAAAAAAGGAACTTCTGACAGTGCGGCACTCCCTCCGCACAGCACTGGAGTGTCAGCCTAGATTTTGTGCTCAAGTCTCTGGAGTGGGGATTGAACGCACAACCTTCTGACTCAGAGGCAAGAGTGCTGACAACTGAACCGTAGCTGGCATTGAGAGCAAGCTGGTTCATTTTTGTCAAAACATTGATACATTTCCCTTTTAGGATACCTATGTTTTAAATAATTAGGAATTGTCCATCTATATATAAAAGTGTTGAGAGCATCTGTTACATTTCAAAAAGTATTGGAAATTTGGCCTATAGGGATGGAAGGCACGGCAGCGATGGAGTGCTTCTAACATGGATTGGAAATTGGCTGCTGTGGAGGAAACGGACAGTTTTATGTAGAGCTGGACTCACATTAAAGGAGGTAACTATTGGGGTGTCTCAGGGATCAGGATCAGTGCTGGGGCATTGCTCTTTGCCATGTACATAAATGACTTGGGAGTAGGGACAGAAACAAAACTGTCCAGGTCATGATGACATCAAACTGGGAGGAACTGCAGACAATGGAAAATGTGCTGATCTGATGCAGAAGGCCCTGGATAGCATGGGGAGCTGGGCAGGTGGCATTTAATATGGACAGCTTCAAGGTAATGATTTTGGCAAAGGATAATAAACCATGGTAATAGAAGCTAAATGAGATTCAATGGATTGCGGCACGAGAGAGGGATTGGGATACTGGTGGATAGATAGCTGAAGCCATCAGTAGAGTTTGTGGCTGCAGTAAAGACAGCAACTAGGCTCTTGGGCTATATAGCTGGGGGAATGGAGAACAAATCTCAGGAAGTGATTGAATTTGTACAGAACAACCTTAAATGGAATACTGTGTACAGTTCTGGTCACTATTATGAGAAAGACAACCAGGCATTAGAGAGGGTGCAGAAAAGGTCAGTCAAATTAATAGCTATGATTAGTCACATGGGTTATGAGGTGTGGCTGAGAGTTTTTCCACTCAAAAAGAAAAGGCTCAAGAGTAATCTTACTGAAGTATCCTAAAGAGTATATGCAAAATAAACGTCTGTTTGTTTAAGATGGTCAAAGATTTTACAACAGGGGAGCATAACCTCAAAAGAGGGAGGGTGAAAAGGCCGTTTTGATTGAACTGATTGAATGTATGGAATGGCGTACCAAAGGAAGCAGTGGGGACTACAGGTTCCAGAGACAGTTAGCTAAGTAACTGGAGGAAAATTCAATAGAAGCGTGTGATAGGTATCATGGGATAGGACACTTTCTAGACATTTGGGCCACAGTAGTCTTTCTCTGATAAACGTTGGAAAGACCCAAGCCATCATCTTTGGCCCCTGTGACAGACTCCCTATCCCTGCCATCAATTCCATCTCTCTCCCAGGCATTGTCTCAGCCTGAACTATACTGTTCACAACCTCAGCATTCTACTTGACCCAGAGCTGAGCTTCCAATCCCATCTCCATTCCATCTTAGAAACTGCCTACTTCCACCTCCATACCATTGTCTGCCTTTGCATCTGACGCTGAAACCCTCATCCAAGCCTTTGTCATCTCCGGACTCAAATATTATAGTACTCTACTGTCTGGCCTCCCAGCCTCCACCCTCGATAAATTTCAGTTCTGTTGCCCATATCCTATCTCACTTGCCCATCACCTCTATCTTTGCTGAACTACATTGGCTTCTAATCTTCCAGTTTCAAATTTTAAAATAGTCATCCTTGTTTTTAATCCTTTCATAGCCTTGCCCCTTCCCTCCTGATCTATGCAACATCCTACAGTCCCACAACCTCCCACTGAAGTCTCTCCATTGCTTTGACTGCAGCCTCTTGCGCGTTCCCAGCTCCCTTTTCCCCACCATTGATGAGCATTCCTTCAGCCATAGAAAATTGGTGCAGGAGTAGGCCATTCGGCCCTTCGAGCCTGCATCACCATTCAATAAGATCATGGCTGATCATTCAACCTCAGTACCCCTTTCCTGCTTTCTCTCCATACCCCTTGATCCTTTAGCCGTAAGGACCATATTTAACTCCCTTTTGAATATATCTAACGAACTGGCCTCGACAACTCTCTGCGATAGAGAATTCCACAGTTAACAGCTCTCTGGGTGAAGAAGTTTCTCCTTATCTTGGTCTTAAATGGCTTACCCCTTATCCTTAGACTGTGATCCCTGGTTCTCAACTTCCCAACATTGGGAACATTCTTCTTGCCTCTAACATCCAGGCCCCATGCGCTGGGATTCGCTCCTCAGACCCCTTAACCTCTCCACCTCCCTCTCCTATTATAAGATGCTCCTTAAAACACTCCTCTTTGACCAAGGTTTTGGTTGTCCCTCTCAATGTATCCTCTCTTGGCTTAGTTCTGTGACGCACTTTGGATGTGTTTCCAATGTTAAAGGCGCCGTCTAAGTGCAACTGCTTCACCTTTATCTTTTCCACCTTCTTTTCTTCAGAAAGTAAGGCTCGTGGTGTTTTTGCTGATCTGAAGCCAGAGGTTTACTAGAACCTTCCAATCTGTTTCTCTCAACAAACAGCAATTACACTTGGATTAAGCTTAGGTTGTGTTTATTTCCAGCAGCTCAAGTTGTCGTCTTATAGGGATAGGCCTAGTTAAACATAGTTGCATCTTCGTCGCAGAGTAATACATGTGTTACAATGTATAATACACCTGTCATTATTTGTGAACTACAGGAGTGCAGTTGTAGTTATTCACATAGAGCGTAGAACTTTTAGTCGCATAAATATTACATTTAACATTTTATTTTCTAAATCCTGTTCTTTTTAACTAGTTACTTGTAACACCCATTAGTGGAACACAGAAACTTTGTTGAAATATCAAATGCAAATATAGGTCAGAGGAAGCCAGTTTGCTGGTCTTGGCTGGGTCTTATGGGAGAGGGAGGCAGAGCTGGTAGAACAATAATTATTTGGTGCATCATCGATTGAGCTTGCATAAGTGTTCATTCTAACTAGTGCCTCCCTCTCTCTTGACTGAACAGTATTTATTCACGGGTTATATGTACGTGAATAGAAAAAATCCTCCTCCAGAACATGCTTTCAACACCAATACTTTGTGAGACTGCAGGAAGTCAGAATCCCGAACTGACTAAACTGCCTAGATGTTTGGGAAGCTATTTTGTTCAAAACAGCTGTTTTCCTCTTCAAAGTGCTGATTACTACCAGCTGCTATAATTGTAACTTGTGAAATGTTTGAAGTAGACATAAATCTTAGGCATCACACCCAGATGATTTTTGACAAACAAATTGTGGGCTGTTACATTCTAAATAATACTGAAGTAGAAAGGCAATATTATATAGGGGGCAATTTCAACCTAATCCTCCTTCGGGAAACGGACGGGCTTGGCTGCAACGCGGTTTTGTACCCCGCCTGATTTTATTCTGTATTGAACCCAATAGAGAGTAACACTGGGCAGGATGTAAAACCGGCGTTCCATCCAAACCGTTCATTTCCCGTCCAGTAAGAAAGGTTCAAATGACATAAGAACATAAGAACATAAGAACATAAGAATTAGGAACAGGAGTAGGCCATCTAGCCCCTCGAGCCTGCTCCGCCATTCAACAAGATCATGGCTGATCTGGCCGTGGATTCAGCTCCACTTACCCGCCCGCTCCCCGTAATCCTTAATTCCCTTATTGGTTAAAAATCTATCTATCCTTGACTTGAATACATTCAATGAGCTAGCTTCAACTGCTTCCTTGGGCAGAGAATTCCACAGATTCACAACCCTCTGGGAGAAGAAATTCCTTCTCAACTCGGTTTTAAATTGGCTCCCCTGTATTTTGAGGCTGTGCCCCCTAGTTCTAGTCTCCCCGACCAGTGGAAACAACCTCTCTGCCTCTATCTTGTCTATCCCTTTCATTATTTTAAATATTTTTATAAGATCACCCCTCATCCTTCTGAACTCCAACGAGTAAAGACCCAGTCTACTCAATCTATCATCATAAGGTAACCTCCTCATCTCCGGAATCAGCCTAGTGAATCGTCTCTGTACCCCCTCCAAAGCTGATATATCCTTCCTTAAGTAAGGTGACCAAAACTGCACGCAGTACCCCCAACATCTTCTGTTAGTCCCTGCCTTTAATATAGATCCCCCTCAAATGTAAAATTCCTAAGCTGTTAAGACAGGCAAGTTATGTGTGCAAATCATTGAAGATGGCAGGCCAGGTTGAGAAAGTGGTTGAAAAAGCATATAGGATCCTGGGCTTCATAAACAGAAGCAGAGAGTACAAAAGCAAGAAAGTTATGATGAACCTTTGTAAACATTGGTTCGGCCTCAACTGGAGTATTGTGTCCAATTCTTGGCACCGCACTTTAGGAAGGATGTGAAGACCTCAGAAAAGGTGCAGAAAATATTTACAAGAATGGTTCCGGGGATGAGAGACTTCAGTTACGTGGATAGACTGGGGAAGCTGGGGTTGTTCTCCTTAGAGCACAGAAGGTTGAGAGGAGACTTGATAGAGGTGTTCAAAATCATGAGGGGTCTAGACAGAGCAGATAGAGAAAAACTGTTCCCATTGGCGGAAGGGTCGAGAACCAGAGGACATAGATTTAAGGTGATTGGCAGAAGAACCAAAGGTGACATGAGGAAAAACTTTTTTACACAGCAAATAGTTAGGATCTGGGATGGACTACCTGAGAGGGTGGTGGAGGCAGATTCAATCGTGGCTTTTAAAAGGGAATTGGATAAGCACCTGAAGGAAAAGAATTTGCAGGGCTAGGGGCAAACGGCGGGGGGGTGGGACTAATTAAAGTGCTCTTGCAGAGAGCTGGCACAGGCACGATGGGCTGAATGGCCTCCTTCTGTGCTGTAACCATTCTATAATTCTATGATAGTGGTGTAGCAAATTATCTCTGGTTTTTAAATTGAAGGCTGACAGGAAGTGGTTGACAACACCTTGGGTTGACTCTCACTTTATCTCACTGCACTAATCTTTCCCATGGCCTGACCAAAATTGGAACTCTCTGTATGAGGTGCAAGTGGGTGCACAGCATATTATTTCCGCACATTAGAAAGGGCCTGTTGGCTAAAAAAAAAAGGGCATTATGTTGTGTATGGTCCAGGCGTCGCATTTGGTCACATTGGTGATGAGGTCCGGGGGTTCGGAAGAATAGCTGCTGTCTGATGCTATGGTGACCATTACTGTAGAAACCATACCCAGTGCTACTTCAGTTTCCATTTCTTTATGCTGAGTTTTTATTCTCGTATCTTATCTGTGCCTCAGAGAAAGTCAATCCCACTGATGCAATCAGTGATGATACCACTTTCAAATATTTACTGCAACTGACACAGGTTATTTTTCGCAGTCTAGTACGTCTTCTATGGGGTTGTTCATGGTTAGTCCAACTGGTGCACAGTTTATGATATGTCCCATTTCAGTCTAAATGCAGCACTGGCTTGTCCCTAGCTGTAATACAGAAAATTTACTGAAGTAATATATCATATGACTGATAGCCTGTACAAGCTAAAAAAAAATATGACACACCTTACTACTGCTGAAAGATACAGGACTTCACCGATATATTTGCAATACTATTTTCTCGCCACTTCATAAAACTTGCTTAATTCTGTGCTGATTGGTTGTACAAAAATAAGTGACAACACTTCAAAAAGCGACTCATTGCTGTGAAGTGCTTTGGGGCATCCTGAGAATGTGAAAGATGTATAAACACAATTTTTTTTAAAGATGCAAGTAACTGTTCTGGCTCTATTGCCTGTTGTTTAAATCATGCCTGTTTGCCCCACCTCCCATGCCAGATTTGTATGACTGTCATGTTTTGGACCACATGGTAACCTATATGATCTTAAAGCATCATTATGCAATGTCAAAAATGAATTAGTTTATGTGTTATATATGTTACAGTATACAAATGATGTGAGTTAACAATAATACATCTGCACGGATGTCAACTTTTTCCATTGGGCCTGAAATTCTGGTCGGAGGCTTCCCGCGGGAAATTGCCTCCGATCGGAGAATTTTTTCGAAAGTACCTGGTGGTCCCGGAGAGTGCGGGATTCCGGTGGGAAGGCCTTCTCTTCCCGTGCTGCGGAGCGCGCGCCCATCCTCCAGGTTCCCACGCAGAAGGTGCAGTCACATGTGACTGCTCAACCAATCAGGTACAGTATTCTCAATTAATAGCAATGGGAACTCCATATCTACGAGTTCTCATTGCTGTTAATTGAGAGAACAAAACCAAACACAGTAACACCTATTAAAAAAAAATAAAAAACACCTCACATAATTAAAATTCATTGAAATTAAAGTTAATTTTTTTTTCCGAGTTTTAAAAAAGTTTTTTAATTATGGTTTAAAATAAATTTAACATAGTGGGCAGGATTTAAAAAAGTAAAATGTGTATTTTTAATGTAATTTTTTATGTTAAGTGTGTTTTAAGACTCTTACGCCTGTCAAAGTAGGCTATGCGCCTGCTTTTATCAGGTGAAAGAGTTTTGAGGACATTTGCTGGGCAAGATATGGGTAAATACCGCAATCTTGCCCATGCAAATGTCCTTGCTCCCGATATGTGGAGGATCTTGCAGCTTGACAGCTGGGAAAAGCCGGTTTTCAGTGCATGCGCATTGTGCGCTGCAAATCGGCTTTTCTGCTGCCTTCCCGGGTCCATACACACTCTGTACGGACCCAGGGAGGCCAGAATTTCTGGGCCATTGTAAACTCCTATGTCCACATTTCTAATGGAAGCTGCCCTGTGTAAACTTGCCAAGTTGTGTTGTGGTGCTGTGGCCGGAGGGTGTAATTACAGTGACAAATTTACATAGGCACTTTCAATTATAAATGTGGACAAAGGAATTAATGATTGACAAATATGGCAAAAGTAAGAATGTATGATTTTAAAATAGAGATTGAGTTAAGTCAGTGTGCTGCAGTCCCATTATCCCCCACCCTTTAACCTTACCTGAAGTCTACACTGAGTTATGACTTCTCACCTTGGGAGATCAACTAGTAAAAAATAAAATGCAACTGGCAGGTCTGTTGAGTTGCACTATCAAATGTAATGTGCACAAGAACAACATTATGTTTCTTGTTTTTATTAAAATCGAAAGGCCTGAACAGTTTTCATGTAAAAAATTCTTGAAAAAAAGGATGTTCAACCCAAACAGCAAAGTTGTCTCCCCTCAAAACACTAAGAAGCAGTCGTATTTTAGGATCCAGTTTTAGTTCGCGTAAGATATGCTGCAATACGTAGCCCTATTATTTGTGTGAAAGTTGTTACTCAGAAAATGTATCGCGATCAGACAATCCCTGCAATCACTTTGCACAAGTTGAAAAATTACAAGAGTTCTTGTAACTTGGAACTGGAGCAGTTGTTTAAACAGAGAGATAGATTTCTCGCAATTGCAATTAACTGGCACGGTTTGTGGGTGCAGTGCTGGTTAGAAGTTGTTATTATGTGGATGTTTTGGAAATGAAGTTGCACCCAGCAGGTTGTGAAACTTGAAGAAGGATAAAAGAGACAGATGCTGTTTGAAATTTTGAGTGCGACACGTCTGGCAAAAACTTTATAAAGGGAGGATGAGCGCTAGACCTCTCGTTAAGAGTTGGCTGGAAGATCCTCTTTGGTTGTGTCATAACAAATTAAGTTTAATTCCAAATGAGCTGTAGCTTGTAGTGCGACCCCTGTGAATGCCAGCTTATATTACGGCTGTTCTTCTAGTTACAGCTTTCTGGCTGGGTTCATTTTAATACTTTTCAATGATACTAATTTTTGGTTACTAAAATACAGTTTGTAGCCAGGTGGCATCATGGCTACAAATGCATCTTGGAGACCTGCGTAATCTAGAATTATATCTATTAAATATACATTGCAGGGAATCAAATTCGTGGTTTACTATAACAGTATTTTGTATGATATGAATAATCTTTTACAAAACTGTGAAAATATGTGGAAATAGTGACGAATGTTCATTTGGAGAAGATAAAGCTCTTGCTCTGCTTTGCCAATGATGAAAATGGTGGATGGGGATTCAAACTCTCTGTTCTCTAAGGCTACCAAAACATTACTTGGGCTATCAGACTTTCATTGATGATGTGGCTATTTTGCCTACATGATTTTGTTTGTAACCATGTGGAGATGCATGATGTAAGACCGTTGATTGCTAAATAGTAATCATTTTAAAAATGTATTCATTCATTCATTCCAGGGATGTAGCCGTCGCTGCCAGCATTTATTGCCCATCCTGAATTGCCCTTGAGAAGGTGGTGGTGAACCACCTTCTTGAACCGCTGTAGTCCATCGTAGCAGTTTTTTTTGATACGACAGATTGGTTTGTTAGTGGCCATTTCCGAGGGCAGTTCAGAGTCAAACACATGGTTTCAGGGACACCATTACTGATACCAGCTTTTTATTCCAGATTTATTTAATTAACTGATTTTAAAATTTCCCAACTGCCATGGTGGAATTGGAACTCACATACCTGGATTATTAGTCCAGGCCTCTCGATTACTGCTCCAGTAATATGACCACTATGGTGCTGTGCCCGTCACATATAGTGCTGAAAAGTACTGTATTCATAGGATAGGGAAATCCAAGACCATTTTAACTGTCATCAGGAACCTTCTGTCTCTGTTTTTTCTTAAAAGCATTTTGAAACCTTTTTGTCTTTACTGTATGAAGATCATTTGTGGCTTTTGGCGTGCAGCCAATAAGAGTATGCAAGTGACTGGGCTTATTTATCATTTTATAACTTGGGCAGCATTGTTAGCAGTGGATCAAATTTGCTGAATAGGCAGCCTGACAGACTACTGGTAGGAAATGTAATCATAGAATCACAGAAAGAGGTCATTCGGCCCATTGTGTCCGCACCGGCCGAAAAAGAGCTATCCAGCCTAATCCCACTTTCCAGCTCTTGGTCCATAGCCTTGTAAGTTACGGCACTCCAAGTGCATATCCAAGTACTTCTTAAATGTGATGAGGGTTTCTGCCTCTACCACCTTTTCACGTAGTGAGTTCCAGACCCCCACCAATCTCTGGGCCCAAGTTTCGGGCCGCGCCTAGAACGGCGCAGCCCCGACCTGGACGCCTGCTTTTCGCACCACAGAGTGCGCCTAAAAAAAACTTACAGATTCTCCGGCTCCCTGCTGGTCCTCTGGAGCCGGGCGCGGCGCAGCACGAGCTGTGGGGGGCGGAGCTAGGTCCCTGCGCTGAAAACAGTGCCGGGACCTTTCCAGGCGCCCGAAACTGTGTGGGAGGGGCCCGAAGCACGCAGCCCCTAGCCCTGGCTGAATGGCCTCACTGGGGCTGCGTGCATAAGGCTGCCTCCCACGCCCAGTTCCTGCTTCCTCCCGACCCGACTCGACTCCCGCTTCCCCCCCACACCACCCCCCCCCGGCCCCGGACCGGACCTGACCCCGAAACCGACCCGACTCCCGCTTCCACCCCTCCCCCACCGCGCCCCCAGACCCGACCCGACCCAACCCCCCGGACTGGACCCGACCCGCGCTCCCCCCCCCCACCCGACCTGACCTCCCTCTCCCTTCCCCCCCCCGACCTGAACCAAACCGATCTCCCTCCGCCCCCCCCGACCCGACCCGCGCTCCCGACCCCGACCCGCGCTCCCCCCGGCCCGACCCGCGCTCCCGACTCCGGACCTCGGACCCGACCCGACCCAACGCCATCTACCTGTAAATCTGGTGCTGGGGACGGGCCCTGCCCGAAGTCTTGGGCCCGGCCGGGCCCGGCCCGTTCAGCATCCCTCCCCCTTCTCCTTCCCCCTCCCCCCTTCTCCTTTCCCCCTTCTCCTTCCCCCCCTTTTCCTTCCCCCTTCTCCTTTCCCCCTTCTCCTTCCCCCTCCCCCCCTCTCCTTTCCCCCTTCTCCCCTCTCCTTTCCCCCTTCTCCTTCCCCCTCCCCCCTTCTCCTTTCCCCCTTCTCCTTCCCCCCCTTTTCCTTCCCTCTTCTCCTTTCCCCCTTCTCCTTTCCCCCTTCTCCTTTCCTTCCCCCCCTCTTTTTCCCCTTCTCCCCCCGCTTCTCTTTCCCCTTCTCTTCTCCCCCTTCCCCTTCTCCTCCTCCCCCCTTCCCCTTTTCCTCCTCCCCCTTCCCCTTCTCCTCCTCCCTCCCTTCCCCTCTCCTCCCCCCCTTCCCCTTCTCCTACCCCCTTCTCTTCCCCCCCACCCCTTCCCTCCCTCCCCCTGTGCCTCCCTCCCTCCCGTCCCCTGCCCCCCTCGCTCCCTCTACCCCCCTCCTCCCCCTCCCCTCGTTGTCAGAAACACAGACACTGACAGACAGAGAGCGAGAGACACACACAGACAGACAGAGAGATAGAGACACACTGCGGGGGGGCATCCCAGCACGCTGTTGGAGGGCTCCCGGTGCTGCAGTCGGGAAGTAGAAAATGTTTTATTTATTGATTTTTCAAAAAATAATTATTTCTTATTAATTTTTTTTGATTGATTTATTGGTTGATTTATTGATGTTTTATCATTTATTATTGATGATGGCTCTTTATTTGTAAAATTGAAGTGTTTAATGTTTGTAAACTTCCCTTTAAACAACCCCCCCCCCATTCCCTACGCCTGATTTGTAACCTACGCCTGATTTTCTAAAGTGTAGACAAGATTTTTTCGAGCGTACAAAAATCTTCACTTACTCCATTCGAAGTTAGTTTGGAGTAAGTTTTCACTGCCGAAACTTTGAAAACAGGCGTAAGTGGCCGGACACGCCCCCTTTTGAAAACAAAATTCTGTTCCAAAGTGAAACTGTTCTAACTGACTAGAACTGGAGCAAACTAAATGCCGAGAATTTGAATTTCTAAGATACTCCGTTCTACACCAGTTGCTCCAAAAAATCAGGAGCAACTGAGGCCAAAACTTGGGCCCTCTGTGTGGGAAAAAAACTCTTTCTATACAAATGTAATTTGATTTCTATAGAAATGCACTTTTTAGCTTTATTGTTGCATATGCAACATATATTTTCTTAAGTACTGTAGATAAGTAACAAAAACACTTATTTGGTTTCATTCTGTACTTTTATATCCTCCTTCTTCCTTAAATAAAACATTTAAATGAGGGGCAGCTCTGTACTTCGTATATAATAGCTTCATAGACTATAAACATGAAAGTACTAGGATTGTGCCTGCTCCTTGATTTATTTTGGCAATTGAATATTATATAAACAGCTATATAAATTATTGAAACAATTGTCTATGCTAAGCAATTCTGTGTTTAATGTACCTTCATACTGAATGAATTCTAACTATTTCAGATTTAAATTTTGAGCCTACCGGAGCTTACCGGATTTTCGGCAGGTTTGCGACCGGGTTTTCGCTGCGATTTGACCCACTGCGGATGAAACCAGTACGCCATACGCCGTGCCCAGAATAGCGACAGGTCAAACCTGTCGGTGCAGCCTGGCCACCAGCGGTAAGTATGAAAACCTGCAAAAAATGTAAGTTAAAGTTTTTATTTTTTATATTTTTGCAGCGAAAATGTTTTTGGAATGTTTTCTCGGAAAAAAAATTTCCCCCTCCCAAGGCCTCTCTCGCAGCACTCCCGGCCCCGGACTAAAGTTGCCAAAACTCACGGTTTGCACCGTGACTGCTTGTGCAACACCTCCCTTACCGAAGCGTAAAGGCAGAAAGTTCGGCCTAAAATGGTAGCGCAGCTAAGTTTCACGTATTGCTACCGTTTTCGTCAAAAAAACACAAAAGCCGAAAATCCGGCCCTACAGCTGTGTCCGTTGCTCAGCTAATGAAATGTTTAATTAAATTTTAAAAAGAAAGAAAGACTTGAATTTATATAGCGTCTTTCACGACCACTGGACGTCTCAAAGCGCTTTACAGCCAATGAAGTACTTTTGGAGTCGAGTCACTGTCGCAATATGTGGGAAACGTGGCAGCCAATTTGCGCACAGCAAGCTCCCACAAACAGCAATGCGATACAGGTAATGACTAGATAATCTGTGTTTTTTTGTTATGTTGATTGAGGGATAAATATTGACCAGGATACCAGTGATAACTCCCCAGCTCTTCGAAATAGTGCCATCGGATCTTTTAAGTCCACCTGACAGAGCAGACGGGGCCTTGGTTTAACGTCTCGTCGAAAAACGGCACCTCTGACAGCGCAGCATTCCCTCAGCATTGCACTGGATGGTCAGTCTAGATGTATTTGCTCCACTCCCCTTGAACCTACAACCTTCTGACTCAGAGGCAAGTATGCTACCTACTGAGCCACAGCTGACACTGTGAATAATAACACAACAATGGATACCTCGGAGTGATCACACAGCAGTAATTGATTCACTGGTTTTAGATGACATCATAAACTACAACCTTAGATTATTGCTGTGACATCAGCCCACTGTATCTGTTATTTTTTTGGTTAAATGGTTGTAATTTTATGGAGCGGCTGTATTCAGTTTTGAGTCCGCTTTTGTGCTGACAGTGGAGATGCCGAGTGTTGGTGAATGCTGTGCTGTTAGCATTGTCGACCTCAAGATGTAGTTAACAATTCCAACATCATTACGACAGCTTCACTGAAATATCATCATCATCATCATCATAGGCAGTCCCTCGAAATCGAGGAAGACTTGCTTCCACTTTAAAAGTGAGTTCTCAGGTGACTGTACATTCCAATACGGGAATTACAGTCTCTGTCACAGGTGGGACAGACAGTCATTGAAGTAAAGGGTGGGTGGGGAGTCTGGTTTGCCGCACGCTCCTTCCACTGTCTGCGCTTGGTTTCTGCATGCTCTCGGCGACAAGACTCGAGGTGCTCAGCGCCCTCCCGGATGCTCTTCCTCCACTTATGGCGGTCTTGGGCCAGGGATTCTCAACAAACTCCCCGCTGGAGTGGAACTAAGCTATAGAACTGAAATATCACCTTACAGTTGATGACCAAGTTTTTCTACAGGGATTATATAGTGAGTTTAACTAATGCAGCACTATTTATAGCATGGATGTGCCTTGGAACCATTGAGTTGCATGTGCTGAATATGACATGCATGGTAATACTTACGAAAGAACAGAATTTAGGTCTGTTAGTGAATAATGTATTCAAAAATCGTATTTGTATGTTAAAACAATCAATTAATGGGTAAAGCATGATTGCATTGTTTGGGTCTAGATGTGAAGGGTCCAGTTAAAGTTCCAAGGAAGTGGCACGCTAGCACTAAAGATGTTATTAAAAAATCTGGGGTGCGGGGGGGCGGTGGAATGCCCTCTGCCCCATTACGGGCGGATAATTTGAATTATTTGAATTATTATTGCCCAGTGGGAGGCAGGCAATTCGGCTCTTTACATGTGACACTGCCTCCCAGCGATTTGCGAGCTGTTTGAGGCAGTGTAGGGGCGGGTTCGGGCCGGGAGCTAGGCGTTGATGATGAAAAGTTATTTTTTTTTAAACTGCTGTAGAATAAGCTGAAAAATGTTCCCTCTTTGCAGCGATAGTTGTTACAAATGCCAACCAAACAGAATCTGAAAGAAAGAAAGTCTTGGGTTTATACAGCGCCTTTCGCGACCACCGGACATCTCAAAGTGCTTTACAGACAATGAAATACTTTTGAAGTGTAGTCACTGTTGTGATGTGGGAAATGCGACAGCCAACTTGCAAACTCCCACAAACAGCAATGTGATGATGACCAGGTAATCTGTTTTTTTTTGTTATGTTGATTGAGGGGTAAATATTGGCCAGGACACCAGGGAGAATAACACCCCCCTGCTCTTCTTCGAAATAGTGCCAATGGATCTTTTATGTCCACCTGAGAGAGCAGACGGGCCTCGGTTTAACATCTCATCCAAAAGACGGCACCTCCGACAGTGCAGCACTCCCTCAGAGTGTCAGCCTAGATTTATGTGCTTTAGTCCCTGGAGTCGGACTTGAACCCACAACCTTCGGCGAGGGTGCTGCCCACTGAGCCACAGCTGACAGCTGCTATCGGATGAAATATTTTTGGTTTCAAAATTTTTGCTGGTGTGAAATCGGCAGTGGTGGCAAACCACTGAATGAAAACAGTGGAGGAAATGGTAACGGAACTCACACTGGCTTTGCTTTCTACCCAAGACTCGTGCCTATCCTAGTTATCTGCAAATGGATTTTTCTCTTGGTTGTGTTTCCTGATTGTAGAAGGAATAAAAAAAATTAAGTTCCACTCCCTCCCCCCCCCCCCCGCCCCACTTGGAGATCTAAGAAGATTGTTTTTTCTCCCGATCGAATAAAAACATCAGTTTGCCAGAGAGAAAGGTGCATTTTGATAGATCGAGAAATTTTATTTTTCTTGAGCTTCAGCTTCTCTGAGGAAATGTGTAAACGGTTACAGTTTTCTGTTTGAAGACACTACACTGCTCCATTCCATTCCTGGCTTGAACAGTTGATAAAATGTCAAAGTTTACAAAACTCTTAAAACTATAGTAGCTATTGTAAGTACAGGTTGAACCTCCATCCAGAACTCCCTGATCCAGAAACACCCCTCGTCCCAGAACCATTCCCTGCCACCGGGTGGCGCATGCGCAGAACTCCAATGTGAACAAATTGAAGTCCTTCCTCGCTGCCGACTCCCACAATCGCTGGCCTGACCCCACGATTCACACCACCCCCCCACCCCCACCCATGATCTCTCTGCCGCACTCCCACCCCCAAGCTAGCCAGTCCCGATATCCCCTTGCTCAGTACCTGTACCATCCAATTTAACGTGACCACCCCTCGTCCAGAAAAATCGGTTATCCAGAACGGGCCAGGTCCCAAGGGTTCCGGATAAAGGAGGTTCAATCTGTACTACTTATATGAACATGTGAACATACAAACATGATGATTGGCAAAAGACCAGCTGCTCTGTCAAGCCAGCCCATCCATTATCATAGAATTGTACGGCACAGAAGGAGGCCATTGTTTCTGTGCCGGCGAGAAAGAGCTCTCCGATCTAATCCCACTTTCCAGCTATTGGTCCATAGCCTTGTAGGTTACAGCACATCAAGTGCGTATCCAAGTACTTTTTAGATGTGCTGAGAGTTTCTG
The DNA here is from genome assembly GCF_044704955.1 of Pristiophorus japonicus. NCBI lineage: Eukaryota > Metazoa > Chordata > Chondrichthyes > Pristiophoridae > Pristiophorus > Pristiophorus japonicus. Next base: position 117,676,587 of record NC_091992.1, read on the forward strand.
CTTCTACCACCCTTTCAGGCAGTGAGTTCCAGACCACCAGCACCCTCTGGGTCAAAAAGGTTCTCCTCAACTCCGCTCTAATCCTTCTACCAATCACTTTAAATTATGTATCAATCTGTATTGCCTGGGGGTAATTTTGACTTTTAAATGGTAGTGTAAAACATGCGATGTTGGCTTGGCCAGCCGCTAAATACCTCTCCTGATTTTTGTTTCCATTGAAGTCAAAGTGGTTGGCTCCTTTTTAAAAGAGGCCTACAACCTGCTTTCCAATGCGTCGCCTGTTTTAGGCGATAGGCATGTTTTACGAAGAAATCAGGATCCTATGACGCAAATAGAAGCCCGATTTCCATTTTTGGTCAGAACTGGCGATGGAACCGAGGAGGCCCACCAAAAATACGCGTCCAATTATTTTATTGGACCCCGGAAGAGCGGCTCCTCAGTGGGAGGTCCAATACAATAATCTGGGTCGCTGCTGCTCACGGGGCACCCACCCTCCGGGATCGCGACCACATGCTCCTCCTCCCACAACCTACCAAGCTGGTGGCCGCTCTGGCCCGACCTTGAGGCCTCAGACTGGCGAGCTGCATCAGGATGCCAGTATAGCACCCTGCAGCTCAACCGCCAGATTTAAACAAAGTCCCGGGGCCTCTTAATCATCGGAACGGGCAGTCCGCCAATGCCCTTCGCCAGTCGGAAGCCGGAAAATCACAATCACCCCCATTATGTATTGACTGGAGTGAAAGGGACAGCCACCAAGACCAAACTAGACCAAAGTACTTCATTTTAGTCATGTTAAAAAAAAAACAACCCAAATAATATCCGCTTAAAATGCATTAAAGTCAGAGGATTGTGTGTTTTGTTTTTTGTAGTACTTTTCTCATTACAGTGCCATTTCAGTGCAAGTGGAATTTTTATTTTCATTCATCTTTCTCTACCACAAGTGTTAATTGAGAAATGAAAAATTTGTGTGCGTATCTACATTCAATTACCTTGCTTTGCCAAAGGGGAAGGATGTTTAATATAGGAGCCAACCACATGAGCAGTTAGGAATGAGCAGGCATGTATATATTGGAGGTGAATGTGATGAATGAGGCCAAGCAAGAAATTATTTCTTTGTTACAGGGAGGATTTCAAAACAAGCTGTGAAGCTCTGTGAGTATAATATAGAACTGATGTTCTTCTAGAGAATAGGATAGGACTGAAATATAAATATTAAGATGTCTTTATTTGAAGAATAAACTGAAAATTCCAATCTACAAAAATTGTTGGAAGAAAAGAGTTGGATTTTAGAGATCTGGAAAAGTTTGACTTTTTAATGATCCAAGCTTTTGGAAAAAAAATGTGAGAAATAAGTATGGTCATGTGGTAATAATACTTTGTCACATTTGGAAATTAAAATGAAAAATACTTTTTTTTCTAATCGATCACGTACCAATTACAGTTTCACAAATTTATCAAACATTTTAAATACATTTTAACTTGTGAGTATGTTGAGACTTTCAATTGTAAGTTGCAGCTTGAATGTGTACCCTACTGGAATATGGGTGTGCACGAGAACCAATGGAAGAGCTATGTTGGGCAGCAGTAATGTGGGCTAGGTTAACAAGCAACATCCTTGTGGCATGAATATTTGGGGTCATCATCATCATAGGCAAGCCCTCGAAGTGAGGATGACTTGTTTCCACGCCAAAGAGGAATCAGTTCACAGGTGTTTCAATGAAGAACCTAATATTCCGGATCCTGAACTGCATGTTGAAGGGTGGAAAATGCCTGTGCGTGGATTTTTTTAACGTGTGGTGGCCGTTGCACACCAGCCACCACACGGGCTTGACAGAGCTAGGTCTTGGTCCAGCGGCAAGGATTAACCAAGACGACTGGAGACCTGCTCTGCTGCATGGACCGAGCGCGCACACATATCGCAGTGTGGGCTAGCCCGTGCTGCCCCTGGGCCCTCGCCTCTTCTGGGCCCCAGACTTGCGCCTCTCCTGGGCCCCGGTCACTTCCTTCTATAAGCTCTTGCCGCTCCTTCACCCCTCCTGCTGTGCCTGCCCGCACTGCAATCAGCGAACTGGCTTCGCAGCCATCGCCCTCCTGCAGTGGTATGCCACCGCACGCTGCTCCCTCTGATGGCCCCGGCCTGCTGATGGTCTTGCAGGCCGGGACCATGCCGATTTCCAGGCTGGGCTGGGCTGCCGCCCGCTGCTCCCTCTAATGCAGCCTTTCAATTTGGGATATCTACCTGGTAAATGACACTGTTCATGCGGTCTTGCCTTGATAGCTTCCTTAAGGTGTTCCATCTTTTTCTGTCACTCTTTGAAAATTTGCATGTAGTGTACACAAGATTGAACTTGGTCACCATCTCCTGCCAGGCATACTCTGCTGCATGTTTTGTGACGAGAGTGCCCCGGAATTCCAAACCGTCCTGACACGCAGTAACAATTTCACTTCTTCAGCAATGAAATGAGGTTTGAGTGTTGCAACACTTCATCAATTGCCTTCATGCTTATTGTGTCCTTTTTGGGTTTTTGCACCCCCATAAAACTTTTAGAAAGGTTAACAAAATACATTTAGAATATCATCATCATAGACGGTCCCTCGAATGAGGATGACTTGCTTCCACAAGAATTCATAGATGTTTCAATGACGGACCCAATGTTCCAGTCCTGAACCCCAATTAAAGGGTGCAAGATGCCTGAGCGTGGATTTTTTTAACGTGTGGTGACCGTTGCACATCAGCCACCACACGGGCTCGAAAGAGCTAGACCTTTATCCAGTGGCAAGGGTTGAACCAGGATGACTGGAGACCTGCTCTGCTGCATGGACCTAGTGCGCGCACATATCGCAGTGTGAGCTGGCCCGTGCTGCCCCTGGGTTTTCGGCTCTTCTGGGCCCCATACCCTGATTCGCCGCACTTTCACCCGCGATGTTTCAGGGCCTGGCGCTCCAGCTCTATTTATAGCCCCGGCCTGCAGTGGTGTTCTCACACAGGTCAGGGTGGCCTTTGGAAAGGCAGAATTGATTCTTAACTCACATGGCTCCAGTTGGGGTGGAGTGTAGAATGTTTCAGTGTAAGGGGTGTCGCAGTTGTGTGGGGCGGACTGGTTGGGCTGGATGCTCTTTACCTTTCCGCCTTTGTTCACTGTTCATAGATTTATATGTAACCTTCAGGGCTGCTGACCGAGGGCCGTGCGGCTCTTTGTCGGCCGGCGCGGACACGATGGGCTGAAATGGCCTCCTTCTGCGCTGTAAATTTCTATGTTTCTATGTTTAACCTCACGTGGCCACATCCTTTTAAACATTGACTGAAATTCTTTAAAGGCTGGTGTTCCTAATTTCCAACCCTTTACCTCCCCTTACGGAAGCTCCCAGTATCAAGGCAAATATTAACTGGGAGCTTGCCATGCATTCGGGATGACCTTGGTAAACAGTGCAAAAGTAGCCTGGGGAAGCAAGCTTATAATAATAATGTGGTAAGAACATATGACAGGTGGAATGAGGAAAATAACGTGATTTATACGTGGGTGGGAGGAAGAAGGGCTTTGAGTTCTTCGTCGGGACATGCCAGCATGCATCCAAATCTAAGCTGGAGTGAGTGATTGTAATGAGAGTACTCCCTCAGTAATGCACATTGAGATGTTACAATTTTATCAGACACTATTAATGCAAGTATTGTTTATTTAAACTAGTGTTGACTTGGCACTCAGAAATCATAGCTATATTGCACTTCAGAGGATGAATCTCAACTGATTTTTGAGTCTGATTCAGCCTTTGGAGTATAGTCTAACCACGTTTTATGTATGCCTTTGAAGTACCAACCCGTGGGCTTAAAACATGCTTTATAAGACTGTTGTCCGATCCGATAGGTCTTCCAGTTCAGGTAAATTCCACGGGATATAGTATTCTGAAGGATGGCCTCTGCAGGATGGCCGCCTTCAAATTTTAAAAAATCTGTTCAAGTATCTCCTATAATTTTGGTTATTAAAGTAAAACTCTAACCAGTTTGGATTGTTGTTACCCTTGTGACATGGGTTGGAAATAGTTTGGAAGGTCGGAGACAAAGAGTAAGGATAAAGGGTATGTGCTCTGATTGGCAGGATGTGTTGTTCCTCAGGGATCTGTAATCTTTTCACCGTATCTATCAATGACTTGGTTGAAGGGATAGAGGGTTGTCTATCCATGTTTGCAGATGACACTAAGGAGGCACAGGGAGTAGTGCAGATGGGAGCAGGAAGGGCTAAAGGGATGCAGACAGTTTAAGTGAGTGGACAAAACTGTGGAAAATGGAGTTTAACGTGGGGAAGTGTGAGGTCATCCACTTTGGAGCCAAGAAAGACAAAATGGTGTAGTTACTAAATGGTGAGAAACTAGGATCTGTGGAAGAGCAAAGGGATATGGGGATAGTGCAAGAAAGTAGAGTTGAGGTAAAAGATCAGCCATGATCTTATTACGTGGCGGAGCAGGCTTGAGAGGCTGAATGGCCTACTCCTGCTCCTAATTCTTATGTTCTTAAAGAGATTTGGATGTTCAGGTACACAAATCAGTAAAAGCTAGTGTAATAAAAAGCAGAAAATGCTAGAAATACTTACCAGGTCAGGCAGCATCTGTGGAGAGAGAAACCGAGTTGACGTTTCAGATCGATAACCTTTCATCATTAAAAGCTAGTGGCTAGGTAATAAAGCAATCAACATGATTATTGGAATATTGACCTTGAGCTCAAGGGAATTGGAATTCAAAGTGGAGGGGGTTATGCTTCAGTGGTATAGAGCCTCGGTTAAACCCCATCTGGAGTACTGCATTCAGTAATGGGCACCACCCCTCAGGAATGATATATTGACCTCGGGGGGGGGGGGGGGCGGGGGTTGCATCACCGATTCACCAGAATGTTACTGGGGCTCAATTACGAGGACAGATTGCATAAACTAGGCTTGTATTCCCTTGAATATAGAAGATTAAGGGGGTGATGTAAGTGAGGTGTGTAAAATGATTAAGGGATTCGATAGGGTGCGGAAAGAGAAACTTATTCCTCTAATCTTAAACTTAGAGCCAGGCCATTCAGGAGTGAAATCAGGAAGCACTTCTTCACACACAGGGTAAAGGAAATCTGGAACTCTCTCTCCCCCAAAAGACGATGGATGCTGGGCTAGTTGAAGTTTTCGAGATTGTGACTGATAGGTTTTTGTAAGGGCAAGGACACAAAGGCGATTAGAGGGGCTTGAGGTACAGATCAGCCATGATCTAATTAACTGATAGAACAGTTGAGGAGCTGAATGGCCTACTTGTGTTTCTATATTCTTATTCTGAGAATACGAATGAATGTCATCATGTTTCATTGATTCACATGTTCCTTTTTATTCACATTCAAAATTCTTTAAGATTTTTGTATATGTTACCCGATCATATCCATTTAATATTTTGAGAGCTACAAGAGAAAGTTAGTATATGTAATTATTTACATATATTTAGTGTTGACCAAAAGCAGCTGGTTAAGAATGTAGCCATTTTTCAGTTGGAACCACATGTATGACATTTGGAGATTCAGGCTTCATGTAATTCTGGCTACAGTTCCCAACTCTTTTCAAAATTTAGGGTGTGTATTGCAACCTGTGTATTTGCATTCTATAACTGTAAATATCATAGAATAGTACTGCACAGAAGAAGGTCATTCAGACCATCGAGTCTGTGGCGGCACTTTCGCAGAGCAATTTCATTAGTCCCACTCCCCCGCTCTTTCCCCATATCATTGAAATTTTTTCTCCAAGTATATATCCAATTTTCTTTTGAAGGGAGCTATTGAATCTGTATCCACTCCGCTATCAGGCAGTGCATTCCAGATCCTAACCACTCGCTACATGAAAAAGTTCTTCCTCAAGTTGCTTCTGGTTCTTTTGCCAATCACCTTAACTCTGTGCCCTCTGGTTACCGACCCTTCAGCCATTAGAAATAGTTTATCTTTATTTATTCTATCTAAACCCTTCCTGATTTTAAATACCTCTACAAAATCTCCTCCTAGACTTTTCTGCTCCAAGAAGAACAATCACAGCTTCTCCAGTCTATTCACGTAACTGTAATCCCTCATCCCTGGAACCATAAAAACCAAAGAAATATGTAATTTATATCCATTCCAATATTTGTTCCCTTAGCACTGCAGCCTTATTGCATACATTTCATTTATAAACAACCATAACTTTTTGTTGGTCTTAACTGGTTTGGCAGGATTCCACTGCTCTTAATTTGAAGTGTTTGGAGTTTGTTCTTTAACTTGCCAGTGAATCTTATTTCTAATTTATTGGATCGGGGTAGCGAGCCTTCGTGAGCCAGAGTGCTTTGCACTAAACCGTTTTTTGATTATTTGTCTAAAATCTGACCCACATAGCACAACAGTTCTCTTTATACAGTGGCACACTCTTTTCAGCAACGGTTCAGCCATTTTGTTTAGGTTTTAAATTGGCTGGCAGTATTGGGTATTAATTCTCAGATGTTGGAACTCTCGAGTTGAATGTAATAGGTAGTGAAGAATTGCAGCATTGTGGTCCATTTGCGTGTTTCATTCAGATAGCTCCTTAAATACCTCCACCAAATCCCGTTGGGCAGCCAGGATCATTCAGATTTTGGGAGCAAATATAAGCCTTGTTCCTCCTCCAAACACTACACTTCAGGTCACGTTTGTAGTGTATTATTTCTCTTCTATCACTATTCCGTTTGGCTGTTCATCGACAAACTGAAATAACTTTTTAATGATGTGCCAAGAGATTTTTATCAGTGAAAAGAATTTTTCATTTCATGGTAAACCACTCCTCCTGTTTACACAGGATTTTGAATGTGAAGAGACTGAAACAAACTACTGTTAATAAATACAGTTGCATGTTTGAGTAGCTGTTATTAGTTATGCTGTCCCCTTTAGTAAATGTTATTTATCCTTTTATTAAAATTCCACTGTAAATTTGTTGTCTATCCATCACTAACATTTTAATTTATATTGAATTTCTTCCTTTTGCAAATTGGGCTGATCACATCTTGCTCTAGTGCAGTAAAATATCAGGAAAAATATTTTTAGTTTGTGTACTCACATTTGAAAAAGAATATTTTCCTGTTGTACCTGTGTAAAGAGTCCTTGTTATTTGCTGAGAAATTTATCACATTAGAAGTGTTTTTTTAAAGCACAGTTTGCTTTCCAAAAATCTTAAGATAATTGTTTGAGAAAAATGGTATCTTTAAACAATATAAAGTGATGTACAAAATTGGTTACTGAGTTATTTCTAAATAATTCCTCTCAATTCTCATTTCGTTTTCCATCCCGATCTTTTTTCTTTAGCTTACTCCGATGTCGTCCACCAGTCCCTGACTAAAAGAATGGATGAGTGATCCACTTGCCAAGCGTTGTCAATGATGGTCCACTGCTGATCATGGGACAGGTGGGATTGTCTTACATAGAAACATAGAAACATAGAAAATAGGTGCAGGAGTAGGCCATTCGGCCCTTCAAGCCTGCACCACCACTCAATAAGATCATGGCTGATCATTCACCTCAGTACCCCTTTCCTGCTTTCTCTCCATACCCCTTGATCCCTTTAGCCATAAGGGCCATATCTAACTCCCTCTTGAATATATCGAACGAACTGGCCTCAACAACTTTCTCTGGTCGAGAATTCCACAGGTTTACAACTCTCTGAGTGAAGAAGTTTCTCCTCATCTTGGTCCTAAATGGCTTACCCTTTATCCTTAGACTGTGACCCCTGGTTCTGGACTTCCCCAACATTGGGAACTTTCTTCCTGTCTCTAGCCTTCTGTTCTCCGTTTTCTGGGGGATAACTCATCTGTATTTGAAAACCCAAAACGCATCATGTAAGGAATTGTTGACACAAAACTACTGCCTGCTATTCCATGTGGCAGCTTGCTTACTGTACAATCCACAGTGTCACTAACCATTTTGATGATTGAAGACAAATAGCTCTTTATACTACACAAATATGTTGATCTGTTTTTAGAGGCCCGGATTTGCTCCTTACCACAGTGCCACACCTTTTTTTACAATTGCAATAAAGACTCAAAACTATATCACCTCAGTACAATAAGAAGTTTAATTCGATTTTTAAAAATTAATCACAACAACTTGTATTTATATAGCATCTTTAATGTACTGAAACATCCCAATGTACTTCAGGAGTATTATGAGATTTTAAAAATCACAGGTTAATTGATGGCAAGGATGTTTGATTTGTTCAATCTAAAATGCTGTGTATTTAAAATAAAATAAAATTAAATTTAGACATATTTGAAAATCATTTATAAATATTCTGTGCCAAAATATCTGCTTTTAAATCTGTGAAGTGCATTCAAGACTTAAAGGGTTTTTCTTGTTACATCTCGGCAGTATATATATTTAAAAGTAGTTACTATCCAGTGGATAAAGTTGATGCATGAATTTGTTTTATTCTCCAGCACCCTGCAGATACTATTCAATATTCTTCGCTCAAATCTGGTTCCAATCAAGATATTATTTACTGAGTAAGCAAAAAAATGTTGAACTGTGTGATTTTTCTTAATTCAAATTTAGTTGGAGTTCAATCTTTTATAACTTATCAGGCTACATAATAGTGACCAGATAACATGTCATTTTCAGTGATACATGTTATAGGATTTTGTCAAATGAGGCCAGGATATATCATTGACAAAGTTTTGTGTTTGTAATGTTTGTTGCAATACAAATGCTGTATGTTGCTGCAAGTTTGGAAATTACTTCCGTCAAATACACTCTTTCGAATGGGAACTTGCAATAAATGAAAGCTCATATTTACTTGAGAGAAAATCGATTGTTTCTGTACATATAATATTGCTTCAGGTAATAACTCTTACCAATTCAATATGTCTTGCTTTTGGCTATTTTTTTTATTCCTCCTTGAATAATTGAATTGTATAAACACCTCCATTGTCATTCACATTTTGTTTACTTTTTGAAAATGATGGGGTCGATTTGAATCCTACCTTACCAGTGGAAGCCTGGCTGATGGGCACTTAAAACGAGTAGGTTCCTTGCACGCTCCGATCCCGTCCGCTTGCGATGCTAACCTGAAAGGTTTCGCAGGTGGATGAGGAGGAAGCCTCATATGTTTCTGCAAATCGGGATCCTATTGCATCACCAGGACTCCAATGCGATGTTAACCAGGGCCTGAGCAGGGAAGGTCATGTGGCTTTACCACTAAGGAGATGCAGGTCTGTAGCAGGCCTGAAGAGGCCCTTCTGCTGTGTCTAAAACTATTCTTCGTGGGACCAGGAGGAGCAGCCATGCTCCTCCGGGCACCACAAGGAAGGTTGTGGCCTCCCCATTCCTTGGATTCCCCTCCCGCCCCCCACTTTCCTCCAACAAAAACCCTCCCAGGACCTCCTCCCTGCTACCTATCTGGAAGTGGGTGACGAGAGGCTGCATGATTGTCATCTGTCGGCAGTTATTCTGCACTCTCTTTGTGCTGTTCCAGGTGGGGAGTAGACTGGTGGCATTCAAAAGAGGTTAAAATTGCCCATTCCCCCACCCATCTGAAACCCACTCTGGGTTAAAATCGACCCCTATGTATTTCAGAGAGGCTGCACTGTAATAACATTACATTAAAACCAAACCTGTTGATCGGTAACTATTTTGATCTCGATAAAATCAGTGCCGTAGGGAGATGCTTTTAGTCTTTTTATGGGGTTTGAATTGTGAAATCTGCCTTTATATGTAGTACCTTGTGTACCAGAACTTGAATCGTCTTTACACTGGGCCAAAGACAGTTTGCCATCGGCAAATATGAAACAGGGTGTGCCTGGTGGCAAATAAATCCCACATGTGGTAAATAACTGTGTGTACTGTTTCCTTAAAGGAGCATTCTCCTGTTCAATTCAGAGTAGAGGTTTAGCTGCTAAATATTCATTTTATTTTAGAATCTTTTAAGCACAGAAGGAAACCATTCTGCCCATCATGCTCGTGCCAGTTCCCTGAAAGAGCTATTCACCTAGTCCCATTCCTTTGGCTTTTCCTTATAATCTCTTCATTTTTTCAATTTCACATTTTTTAACCACTTGTCTTTTAAAAGCTACCATGGATTCTGCTTGCACCACTGTTTCTGGTAGGGCATTTAATCATAGAATCATAGACATTTACGGCACAGAAGGAGGCCATTTGACCCATCGTGTCTGTGCCAGCCAAAAAAGAGCCATCCAGCCAAATTCCACTTTCCAGCTCTTGGTCCATAGCCCTGTAGGTTGCAGCACTTCAAGTGCATTTCCAAGTACTTTTTAAATGTGATGAGGGTTTCTGCCTCTATCACTCTTTCAGGGCAGTGAGTTCCAGACCCACACCTTCCTCTGGGTGAAAAAAGTTCTCCTCAACTCCCCTCCAATCCTTCTACCAATTACTTTAAATCTATGCCCCCTGGTTATTGGCCTCTCTGCTAGGAGAAAATGGTCCTTCCTTCCATTCTATCTAGGCTCCTCATAATTTTATATACTTTAATCAAGTCTCCCCTCAGCCTAAGTTCTACCAACTCTCTGTAAAAATTTCCAGTTAGTGATTTCTAACTTTGTCACTAAAATTGGTGAATTTTTTTTACTGTATCATTTGGCCCACTTTCAGAAGCACAAATGTGTGATCAACTAGTCTAACTTTTTTTCAAATGGCAACTAAACTTATAGGCCAAAATCATTCTTTTGCTGGTGATTTAGTGACTCACCAACCAGTGGAAATTGAACTTCCTTCGTTACTTTATTAAAACCTTTCATAATTTGGAATACTTCTATCAGATCGCCTCTTAACTTTCAATTGAAAATAAAGTCCAAGTTTCTCTTGTCTCCCTTTTTAACTAGCCTCATAGTGAAACACTTTTGCATTCTTTCCCAGCCGTGGCATCCTTCCTCAAATAAATCACCCCAAAAAATCTGAAAATTGGTGTCCTTTTAAAGATGTGTTTTGCCAAACTTTTTGAATTACCTACGAACAAATGATATAATTATATAAACTGAGATAAAAGTCATTGTTGCAGCAGTTGAACATGAAAGCATTGCGACATAAATGATACACAATTCTTTCTTTAACCCAAACAAGAGAACTTTGCCAACTATTTTTTTTTTAAGATGCTACCCTTTTATTACAATCCATTTTTCATATTCCTCCTCACTCAGTTTGTTTACATATATTTATAAATAAATACACATCAGGCCAATATGTACTTGTATTTTTACATATTTTTTGTCCTTGCACATCAAACTAAGTATAGATGTTAATGAATTCATGTTCTTTATTTCCTGCCAGTTAGTGATTTCTATCTTCACCAATAGAATTGCTGAATTTTTTGTACTGTATAATTTGCCCCAATTTCAAAAGCACAAATGTATGACCTAATAGCCTAATCTTTATTTCTAAAGGTAACTAAATTTATGGGCCAAAATTAGCCTTAACTGGCTTGGCCTGAATGACTGCATATTGAGTACTTGTGAAACAAGATCACAGAGCAGTGCTTTTATTTTCCCAAAACTGTTGAACATAATTTGGGCCTGCACATTTGTTTTCAATATTGACAGGGCATCAGACGGATTTCAGGGTAACTCTGGCAGGATAGAGAAAAGCTCATGCAATTTGTGGTCAGTATAGGGGAGAGTCTGTTCTGAAGGAGAGGACAACTCACCTGAGGTGATTGACTATAATTGTTCTATTGTGGCTCAACAACACCAGTAATTTACAAGTGCCAGTAAGTGGCATGAACGCGGTTAAAGCTAGCAATATACGTGCGGTTTATTGTTTCCTACTTGTGCAATTACCACTTGTGCTTTATGAATGAATGATGGCTTTAGTTCAACATAATACATGTGCACACATAAATAAATAAATGCGTGTACACTGTGCATGTCTGCTTGAATTGTAGAAATCTGCACTAAGTGAAATGGAAGTACTCAGAGCTGGTTGAAAATGGTCAGAAAACTTTAGCACACAGTTCTGCTCATTAGTCTGAGTGATTTGAATTGAAGATGATAATGGCAGTGCAGTGGATGAATGTCTGCAGCTATCTTGGTACACTTTATAATGTCTTAACCCCACACAATTATTCTCTGTACTGAAGCTGCTTATCAGTTGGGTGTGGGCATTGCTGTTTCTCAACTTTGAGAGCAAGTTTTCAATGTGGTTAGGTAGCTTTTGTGGCACTATGTTTGATTTCATAGCATGTACTTGTGTCAGCCATATTGTGACTCACCAATGGTCACATTTCACCCCAGAATGAAAGTGAGCTCGGTTCCTGGAGTGCAAAGGCCCCTCCCTAATCCAGGGGCACTGAGCTCGATGAACACTTCTACTCAGCTTAGACCAGGGTTTAAAACTGGGATCTTTCATGGCCTGTAGGCCCAGCGACTCACTCCCAGTTAATGGGGAATCCCTGCAGTTTCTTAATAACTGGGTCTGGTTACTAGCCAGACCTTCTAATGCACAGCAGGAATTCCTTTCACTGAGAAACATGTCATTATAAAGCATTTGAGGGAGGTGGGAGTTTTCAGTATTTCTAATATGTGCCTGTGCTGGCATGTGTGTGTGTTCTGTACACTTTTATTGATGATCAGCATGCAGTCGTCAGCATGGACAATTTGGGCTATGGATGGTTCAGATAATTCAAAGTCATATTTATACTACATTGAACTATCCAACAATTTGAATGTAAATAACACAGCAACATGGGAATTTAGTAATTTCAAAAAATTCAATTATGAGATCATTTAAGTGACTTTGCATTCAAGGAAGACTATAGTGTGGGGATACAGATGTGATTTCTTTTATATTCATCTGTAATTTATATTGCTTCATCCTTCTCTCTTGATCTTTTGCTTCTGTAAAATTTCGGCTACAGGGGAAATAAAATACTGATTCATTAACTTCTTGACCAAACAATAGAAGTTGCGTATGTTGTGAATCACACCGGGTCTTTTAGTGGGAGTGAAACAGGTCCACAAACAAAATCTTTGCTTTGATTAAAGGAAAATAAACTTGTCGGCACGAGTACCTGTTGTTGGTACTGTGAAGTCTTCATGACTTAGAAAAAAATGCTAATATTTATGACATGAGAATCTAATATATACTTTTGTTTCAAATTCCTCTCTCTGCCATTTTAGTAGAACTGTTAACCTTTTTTTTCCTAACTGGTTAATGTATTTGCAAAAGTAGATGACTTTCAGATGAGCACATTGAAGGGTTGTATGTTTGTGGCACACTGCTCAACTTCAGGGCTATAGTTTAAAATGTTCTGTCTTGCAGGAGATATTCCCAGTTTTAGAGCTGATTTTCCTTCTTGTGAAAAGATGCCCTCGACACTGCCGGAAATCATGATGCTTAGGTTAGCTGTGAGAGCAAGAGCAGTGACTGTGGGGAATCCTGCGTGCTGCCATACTTACTATTAAAACCTTAAACCAGTGAAAATGTGATTGTGAACAGGATATAATTCAGGGCTCCACAAAGAGAAAAAAAACTGGTTTACACTGCGGGACATAGAAAAGTGACTTTAAAGTGTAATGGTGTTCAGACCTCCTGTGATTTTAGGTCAGAAGATATTGCAGCACCTTGTCCTACTTCTTGACCGCTCCACGTGTTCCTGCCCCTTCAACCGCCAAACTCCATTAAGATGACTATTGTTTGCGATGAGAACTCCTTAGTACGTTGTCAGAAGTACAAATCCGCGATTGCCACAGGAGCGGTTATGGTCTGACTCATTAATTGTTTTCCTGGGCTGTCAGAACTCGGGGCTATAATTAGTGAGAACATTCTGTAACTGAAAGAAATGACTGACCAGATTTCACCAGAACGGCTATTGATAGCTCCTCAAATGGTAACGAGCGACATCTCATAACACACATTGTGTTGCAATATTTGCTGTGACAAATTACGGGATCATTTTGTTTGGAGCTCCGACTCCTGCATTTTGGCCAGTGCACCATATTTCATGCCTGTGTACGGGGCACTTATGAAACCGATGTTTGGTTTGTCAAGCAGCAAAATACCTTTTCCGAGTCATCTGAATAATCGGAGTAGGTTTTATAAATTCGTGCCTCTCGCGACAGAACTGGTGGTCAGTTCGCCCTGCACAATTTTCCATCTGTTATTTAGGAAATGGGAAATCACCTGAATTCTTGATAAACGCTCACAAAGCTCTGTGGCCCGACTGCTAATTCATGACGTTTACTCCGTGGTGTGCTTAAGCAAAGTTACTTAGTTTAAAAACAAGATGGGGCGGGGTGCATATTTTCTTGTTTTTGAAAAGAATGGTTAACTTTTCGATTTTGTTTTTTCCCTCTGAGACTTGCTGTGAAAGATGTCCGTTTATTTTGATCTATAACTAGCTAGTTCAGGTTGAACATTGTAATCATAGAAATTGGCAGGATTGAAAAAGTTACGGGTGACGGCATCAGGACTGAAAGGCACTTGGTGACCTTGTGTGCAATTGGCTAACTAATAAGGAGGAAGGAAATGTGTATGACAGGACGGAAGCCTTTGCAACAGGATTGTCCCTCACATGGAGCGTGTGGATTAAATGTTCAAAGAGATAGTTATTTCTTTATTAAAATAGGTGCAGCGAGATTATATCAGGACCAGTCAAGCTGCAGTCAAATTATTCGTAATTGATTCTTTTAATTCGTATTTGCGTGAGTGCATCTTTAATTTAGATTTCAAGGCTTTCTTAGGTAATGCAATCTGGGATATTGGGGTAGATTTGCACTGTGCTTATATTAAACTTTGTATTCTTTATGTAATGTACTTTGAAGGTATTGAATAATAGGCTATGCATTATTTAACATGAAATCATAGAATTTTGCAATAGGAATTTAGGCTATTAGCCCACTCTGTCTATTTGAACTCTCTGAAAGACCTATCCACTTCGTTCTACTCCCTGCATGTTCTCCATAACCATTTAATTTTTAGTTCAACCTTTTATTTACTTTCCTTTTAAAAGCTATTTTAGATTCTGCTTCCAGCACCAGGGTCATCTATGCCTAAAAATATTCTGCTATACCTTCCCTTCCATCTTTTGCTGACGATTTAGGTTCATGCCATTTTTAGTTATCAGCTCACTGACCAATGGACACTTTCTTTCTGCATTTACCTTATCAAAACTCCTCAATTTTCAACAACAACATCAGATCGTCTCGTAACCTCTTATTGTCTCATCCGTCTTTCAGATGAGACGTTAAACCGAGGCCCCGTCCGCTCTCTTAGGTGGACGCAAAAGATCTCATGGCACTATATTGAAGAAGAGCAGGGGAGTTATCCCCGGTGTACTGCCCAATATTTATCCCTCACTCAAATTAACAAAAACAAATTATCTGGCCATTATCCATTGCTGTTTGCGGGAGCTTGCTGTGCGCAAATTGGCTGTTGTGTTTCCGACATTACAACAGTGACTTCAAAAAGTACTTCATTGGCTGTAAAGCGCTTTGGGACATCTGGTGGTCGTGAAAGGTGCTATATAAATGCAAGTCTTTTCTTTCCTTTCCTTGTTATGAAAGGGTTTCAATTTCTCTAGTCTTCCCTCATAACCAAAGGCTCTCATCTCTAGTATCTCTAGTATCATAGTAAATCTCTTCTATATCCTCTCCATGGTCTTGATGCCATACCTAAAGTGCTGGGCTCAGAATTGGACCCAGTATTGTATGGGTTTAACATTATCCATTGTGCAATGATTGATATAAATTTATTTCTTCATGAGTGATGAAAAGAACTTAGTACACATTAGAAAGTCACAAATTGTAGAGAGAAAATCAAAATTAGATGCTGGAATTCTGCTGAAAGATATGCACTGGAAACATTAACCTAACTTTGATCTTTTCCGATGTTGTTGAATCTATTGTGCATTGCCAGTATTTTTTTGTTTTTAAACCGTCAATTATTTTGAGATGGCAATAACGTTTGCAGGGTATTGTGAAATGGTGTGGATGTTTTCGTTTTGTAATGTATCTTATGCATACCACTTTCATGTCAATCAAATTAGAATTATGTTGCAATTATCAGACACCAATAAGAAAATGATTGCTTAATATTCCTCAAATGCTCATTTATTTAACATTAAAACCATTTATTATTTTAAATGTGCTTCTGTTGGTGTCGGGATGGAAAACTAGTGTAGATTGACAAAGCATGAGAAATAAATCTCTTTGCAAGCTATTATTAAGATGTAAATCATAGATGTAGGTTAGCCATCAATGACTATTTAGAAATAAAAACTAGTGAGGCATGTATTTTTGCTCTGAATTTACAGCTCTTACTAGACATTTATGAAGAATAATAAACAAGTCTTGCTGTGTGTTGTGGTCTGTATCACATGGGATCTGTTTTGGGTTCAGGCTGAACGTTAAACTGGTTCCTTGTGTATAATGTAGAAAATAAATGATCCAAGTTCATTACTGCTATTGAAATTACAGGCTTCCCTTTAAAAAAAATCCCTACATGGTTCAACAGCACAGCCACAGAAACTAAACAACTATACCAGTCAATTGTACCATTTATTTCAGACTGATGACATTTATTTTATCTCCTTTTTTGCGAAGATGATTTTCCGATCGGCGTTATTTTTAGCCCATTTAAAATACACGGTTTAATATGATTGTAAAATAACACCCAGCAGAAAATTGAGATTCCAATCTTTTCTGCAGCTTTCAAATCATGCTCTTTACTGAAGTTTTAATGTAACAGTTAAAATGCTAATAGGATGGGCGCGTAAAGGATTTTCTGCAAGGGTATAATGCCAGCAGCCGTATATCGCTGGAAAAGGTGAGGTAACATTTCAGCAAACTGTTCAAAGGAGGTCTGAAAATAAATACTGAGTACTGTTTATTTAAAAAAAAATGTGCTCCCAGGATGTGGGCAATGCCAGCAATGTTGCATTTAGTGCCCATCCATATCACTGCAATATCCATAGCCCCGATTTTAACACCCGGCTGGAACAGGTTGGGTGAGCGGTTAAAATTGCAAAAATGGATTTATCGGCCCATTCCCAGCTGAAGCACCCCCCCGCCACCAGCCATTTTCACTGCGGAGCTGATTCTGGTTGCAAACGCTCCCACCGTAAAGAGGTGGGTGCCTCGTGAATTAATCCCAATAAGGTCATTTGGACCCCAACATGACTTTAACTGGGCGGGTCAGAAGTCCTAGCCAGCAGCAGACCCTCAGTGTGGAACTTCACAACAGTAGCTTCAGAAACTGCGAGCTGCATTTAAAGAATTACTCATTTGCAGGCACTTTCGAGAATAGTGCATTTCCATGGCAGTTCTCAGCTTCCAGTTTGCTTTCTGGCATTTTTTCCCCTCATTACCTACCCTCATTAAGCCCAGGAAGGGCTTCCACTTCATCAATTTTCAACTGGTGTGTGAGCACCACAGAAAGATAATGCAAGTCTGCACTAGTTTTGCTGGCAGCTGCCATTGTTACATCAGACATACAGCACAGAAACAGGCCACTCGGCCCAACCAGTCCATGCCGGCATTTATGCTCCACTCGAGCTTCCTCCCGTCTTTCCTCATCTAACCCTATCACCATAACTCTCTATTCTCTTCTCCCTCATATGCTTGTCTAGCCTCCCCTTAAATGCATCTATGCTATTCGCTTCAACCACTCCCTGTGGTAGCGAGTTGTACATTCTCACCATTTTCTGGGTAAAGAAGTTTCTTCTGAATTCCCTATTGGATTTCTTAGTGACTATCTTATATTGCTGGCCTCCAGTTTTGCTCTTCCCTACAAGTGGAAACACTCTCTCTATATCTGCTCTATCAAAACCTTTCATGATTTTAAAGACCACTATTAGGTCATCCTTCAGCCATCTCCTTTCAAGAGAAAAGAGACCCAGCCTGTTCATCCTTTCCGAATAGGTATACCCTTGCATTTCTGAGGGTATCCTTGTAAATCTTCTCTGCACCCTCTCCAGTGCCTCTATATCCTTTTTACAATATGGCGACCAGAATTGAACACAGTACTCCAAGAGTGGTTTAACCAGGGTTCGATACAAGTTTAGCATAACGTCACTACTTTCCAATTCTACCTCTCTAGGAATAAACCCTAGTGCTGCTTTGCTTTTTTATGGCCTTGTTAACTGTATTGATACTTTTAGTGATTTGTGTATTTGTACTCCCAGATCCCTTTGCTGCTCTACCCCATTTAGATTCTTATTTTTTAAGTAATTAAGTGACCTCCCTATTTTTCTTACCAAATTGTAAAACACCTCACATTCATCTGTGTTGAATTTCATTTGCCACTTATATGCCCATTCTGCAAGTTTATTAATGTCGTCTTGTAATTTGTTGCAATCCTCCTCAGTGTTGAATAACCCTTCCAATTTGGCGCTGCCCGCAAATTTAGAGTCAGGAGTCTAAATTGTTAACATAAATTGTGAACAACAGTGGTCCCGGCACTGATCCTTGTGGAACACCACTCCCCACCTTCTGCCACTCTGAATGGTTATCCTTCCCCCTACTCTCTGCTTTCTCTCTTCAAGCCAGCTAGCTATCCATTCTGCTACTTGTCCCCTGACACCGCATTCCCAGATCTGTTCTGTGACACTCCCCACTGTCTGAGGATGTCTGCTCGAGGCCAAGGGTTACCCCCTCCACACCTGGCTGGTGATTCCCCTCCGCAACTTCATCCCGCCTGAGCAACACGGATACAAAGACAGCTGGGGGACCACCAGGAACATCAAATAGCATACCATTGGCATTTTGAAGCAAAGATTCAGCTGCTTTGACCGTTCTGCAGGCTCCGTACAATATGGGCCAGACAAAATCAGCCGCGTCATTGTAGTTTGTTGCATTCTGCAGAACCTGGCAATCCAGAGAGGATTGGAGTTGGAGGAGGTAAAGCAACAACAAGAGGCACAAGCGGACAAGGAAGAATAGGATGATGGTGAGCGAGAACTACCAGAAGGAAGGGCAGTATAACGCATCTCAGCTGGACAGGTCTAGGGAGCAGCTGACAGAGTAGCGTTTTCGGTGACCTCATCAATTCCCTTATCTGAAAAGTCTGAAAAAGCCCTGCAGCATTAACAATGCTTGTTTCCCCCTCATCACTCCCGTTCAATGTTCTTCAATGCTCACTCAGTCAGCCTCTATGTCAATGACTTTCTGACAATACAGACTAAGAAGCTGTAATGAAAAGGAACTCTCAACCAAAGTTACAAATGTAGTAAAGGTGTTGATTTTAATTCCAAACTAAGGCAAACTGCAGAGAGTTGATACCCTGGGAGATGACCACACACAGGCTGGACTCCTCCATACTTTCAGCCATCATGATGAAACGCCTTGTCATGCATTGCAGTACATAAGAACATGAGAATTAGTAGCTGGTGTAGGCCATATGGCCCCTTGAGCCTGCTCTGCGATTCAATAAGATCAAGGCTGATCTTCGACCTCAACTCCACCTTCCCAGCTAATTTCATTTCCTTGATTATCCTCGTGTACAAAAATCTGTCTCTCTCAACTTTGAATATAAATGATTCAGCATCCATAGCCCTTTGGGGTAGAGAATTCCAAAGGTTCACAGCTCTCTGAGTGAAGAAATTCTTCCTCATCTCAGTCTCGATCCCTTATCCTGAGACTTTGCCCCCTAATCTTAGACTCTCCAGCCAGGTGAAACAACCTCTAAGTATCTACCCTGTCAATCCCCCTCAGAATCTTGTATGTTTCAATGAAATCACCTCTCATTCTTCTAAACTCCAGAGAGAATAGGTCCATTCTGCTCAAACTCTCCTCATCGGACAACCGTTTCATCCCCGGAATCAATCGAGTGAAACTTTGTTTAGGCATGTATATCCCTGCTCAGACAAGGAGACCAAAACTGTACCTGTCATATATGTATACTCTGCATATACCATGCTGGTACCACTAGAGGGTGCAACTGTGGGAGGCCCAGCAGGAGCTGTATAAAAGGCTGGTCACCACGTTGCTGCCTCACTCTGCAGTTACAATAAAGAGACTAAGGTTACAGCAGTTCAAGTACAGCACGCGGCATCGTGGTATTATTCTACAGATAAGTAGAAGCATATTAGTACCAGATATAACTGCTTGTGTGAAGTGAGCAGTTTCCTTCTCATTGCTGGGAAACTGGTCCACATTTCTGTCCTCCTCAGCAGAGCTCACTCATTCCATGAGCCAGCCAGGATGTCAGTTTCTGTGCTGGTGGTTGGGAGTGATAGAGAACATGATGGTGCCTTCTCAGAAGGATTGTCCTCCTCTGAGATATCTTCTTCGGGGGTCTGTGGCTGTTGACAAGGATCTAGAGGAAAGAGAAAAGGGACAAAGGTTAAGATAACACTCAGAAGCTGGACAGTAGCAGATAACAGGCATCATAATGCATTATAATGTAGCCAAGCTATGCAATTGTGCGTTTTTCAGAGGGTCATGAAGGGATGCAAGTAATAGTCAGAGACCATGTTAACAGAGCCCCCCAGTTTTGAAATGTCCTCTCTTGACAGCTCTGGAGGGCACTGATCTCCAGCACCTGCTGGTTCAGCTCTGATGTCACCATGAGATTTGTTGGTTCTCCACCAGCCTTATTGCTCTCCCAGTTGTGCACTGTCTTAGTGGTATAAGATTCTGAGGGGGCTTGCCGGGGCAGAGGCAGAGAGGATGTTTCCCCTCGTGGGGGAATCTAGAACTAGGGGCCATAGTTTCAGAATAAGGGTTCGCCCATTTAAAACGGAGATGAGAAGGAATTTCTTCTCTCAGAGGGTCGTAAATCTTTGTAATTCTCTACCCCAGAGAGCTGTGGAAGCTGGGTCACTGAATATATTTAAGGTGGAGATAGACAAATTTTTGAATGATAAGGGAGTCAAGGGTTATGGGGAGCGGGCAGGGAAGTGGAGCTGAGCCCATGATCAGATCATCCTTGATCTTATTGAATGACGGAGCAGCCTCGAGGGGCCAAGTAGCCTACTCCTGGTCCTATTTCTTTTGATCTTATGTCTTGGCCTGCTCCTTTGAGTTATGCTCCTGGAGCTGGCAATCTCAGAAATTTCTTTCCACCCTGGTGGACTTGTTTTTTTGGGATCCTCCTGGCACTGGTTGGAAAGGGAACTTTCCTCTTCCAGCAGGACCTTCAGGAAGGCCTCCGAGAACCTGAGAACTTGCCTACGACTCATGCTGAATCAGTTTCTTCCACCAGCACCCAGAAGTGAATGCGACCTTGGTTTAAGAGGTGCATTCCCGCTTTTAATTAGGCCTCTGGCCGGAAATTACACTCCGGAAGCAGGCAGGCTTCTGCGTAGATCACGACTCGGGTGGAAAACCGGCAAATGATATTATATTGAGGCTCGGGAGTTAAAATGCCCCAGACCTGTTTTCTGGGGCAGAGGGGAGTTTCTTGTTCGTGCTACTACTCACCCGCCTGGAATTAAAATCGGGACCAGGCATGAGATTTTGAGTTTAGAATATCTGTTGTGCTCCTTCATTTGGAAGGTGAGCAGACAAAAGGAAAATACAAAGCGTCTCATTGGTGACTGCTGTAAAAGGGGTAAATCTCAGATCAACATCCTCGTAACTGTAGATGAACCATGGAGGGTCTGCTGAGGAGGTTGAAAACTGAGCGTGTGAGCCTGTACTAGAAGTGCGTGCATCCTCAAAAATTGAGACACCTTTTAATGTAATTAAAGTGAGATGGCATTCATTCCATGTTAAAATGAAGAACTGTCACTTTCATAAAATCTAATTTGAGTGGTTTAATTTCTGATTTGAATCCAATTGTGTAATTTGTAAGGCTTTAAGATTACTTTAAAAAAAAAAATTAATTACTTTTGTGAAAGTGGTCTTATGCGTTGCATTGCATCTTGGGGGTGGTGGTGGCATTGGTTGGGGATGTAGGAGACCTGGCTGATTCAAGCTGCAAGTCTTAAGTATGCAGAATTGCTGGATATTACAGAGAAGGGCAAGAATATGGAGTATGAATTTGTGTCTTAATGGTAGCAAGAAATAATCATGTATTACCCTCTCCCTAAACCCACTAAGCGCGTCAAAGGTTTGGAACTGGGGATGGGCCTGACTGTTGGTGCATGAACATTAGAAAGTAGTTCCAACTGAAAAATAAACCACTGTTTTCCAGTCTACACAAGTGGTACAAACCCAAATGAATAATTTTAGTAGAGCACAGGAGAAACCCATGTATCATAAACAATTACCTTAATGGGTTACTTAATAGGACACATTCATAACAGAATTCAGGGTTATAATTAACTGGAACATTCTGTAACTGGGGAAGTAACCAACCAGTTTTTATTACCGCCACTATTAATACTTTTTTCAGCTACAGAGAACAACACTCCATAAAACGCAATTTGTTATAATGTAGAAAAGGTACAAAACAGTAGCCATCACAATATGGTGTCAAAGGTACATTATTGTGATTTATGTTGTATTTTCTTCCAGCATTGTTGTTTTTCCTTGTGGCTTATATACAAAGAGAATCTGTCAAGCTTCACAAGAACATACAGGGGTGCTGGCGATATTGAAAATCACAAAATTCACATAATAGACTCATGAATAAGGTCAGAGAATGCGCAGTCAGGGGACAAGCAGCAGAATGGATAGCTAGCTGGCTGCAAGACAGAAAGCAGAGAGTAGGGGGTAAAAGGGTATCTACTCAGAGTGGCAGAAGATAGGAAGTGGGGTCCCACAAGAATCAGTGCTGGGACCACTGTTGTTCACAATTTATATTAACGATTTAGAATTGGAATCAAAAACACAATTTTTAAATTTGCGGACAATGCCAAATTGGGAGGGTTGGTCAACACTGAGGAAGACTGCAACAGATTAGAGGAGGACATTAATAATATTGCAGAATGGGCATATAAATAGCAAATGAATTTCAACACATAAGTCTGAGGTATTACATTTTGTTAACAAAACTAAGGAGGTCACACATTACTTTAAAATACAAATCTAAATGGGGTTAAGGAGCAAAGGGATCTGGGAGTACAAATACAAAAATCTCTAAAAGTTGCGACGTAGGGTAACGAGGCCATAACAAAAGCAAACCAAGCACTACGGTTTATTTCTGGAGGGTTAGTGTTGAAAAGTAGAGAGGTTATGCTAAACTTGTATCGAACCTTGATTAGAGCACATTTGGAGTACAGTTCTGGTCGCCATATTGTAAAAAGGGTAGAGCGGCAACAGACAAGGTGCACAAAGGATTTACAAGGATGATACCAGAACTGCGATGTTATATCTATCAGGAAAGGATGGCTGGGTCTGTTTTCTCTACAAATGAAGGCTAAGGGGTAACCTAATAGAGGTCTGTAAAATTATGAACGTTTTTGATAGAGTAGACACAGTGTTTTCACTTGTGAGCAAAACTAGAGGCCATCAATATATGATAGTCACCAAAAAATCAAATAGGGAACTCCGAGGTAACTTCTTTCCACAGAGAGTGGCGAGAATGTGGAACTCGCTACCACAGGGATTGTTTACTTGAACAAATGGCATTAGTTGCTTATTTTATACACCTCTGGCCATCTATTTGGCTCCTGTTGTAGACATCCTTGGTACTAGCCTGGAAAGAAATTAAAACATAAACGTTAAAGGCAGTTGGAAACCTTAACAGCCACTAGTGGTGATGTGCTTATGGGGCACCATAAAGCCTCCCTGATAAAGTGCAACATCCCCATTGACACCTGGGAGTCCCTGGCCAAAGACTGTCCTAAGTGGAGGACGTGCATCCGGGAGGGCGCTGAGCACCTCGAGTCTCAACACCGAGAGCGTGCAGAAATCAAGCGCAGGCAGCGGAAAGAGCGTGCGGCGAACCAGTCCCACCCGCCCTTTCCCTCAACAACTATCTGTCCCACCCGAGACAGGGACTGTGGTTCTCGTATTGGACTGTTCAGTCACCTAAGGACTCAATTTTTGAGTGGAAGCAAGTCTTCCTCGATTCCGAGGGACTGCCTATGTTGATGCTTATGGGGTGTTTGACTGTAGCTCAACTTGAGGTATTTGCACACAGCACTGTCACAATCTCTCTGGTAAATCAAAGCCTCTAAAGGCAATGCTGTTTGGATGAATGGGGGTGTGTCAGCCTGTGGTGTGGGAGAGCTTGTGGGTGGATGCAGAACAACTTTGGTGCAACCTGATCTTGGGAATCCCTCCCTTGGTCTTCGAAAAGCATAGATAAAGGGGATTCTAAAGGATAAACCAATTTTGGCACTATTGCAGCTGGTGGGGGAGGGGTAAGATTTCCCCACAACAATTACTACAAAGGCAATAACAAAAAGAAGCAAGAATAATGCTTGAGAACTGACCCGAAAAAGTATCTTCTTACAGGGCTCTTCATTTAAGTTCAGTATACAGCTCACTGGCTCGCAATTCTGGATGCATATTCTAAGTGGGTGGGTAGACGACCCAATGTTAGACACGCACATGCATTGGAAAATTGTGTGTATCTCTGGTGTCACCCGAGCCTTTATTACAGTATTCAAACTAAGTCCTGTCTGTTTCAGTTGGGAGCTTCCTGCACCCATAAGCTCCCCACCAGAAGTGCATGTGATGCACAAGATGATCGATGATCTGGTGTGACTGATTTTTCTCCTAATTTCCGATTGGTCACACCACTTTATAGCCAAAAGACCAGTATCACCAATCAGAATATTTACCGTGATTGTTATTTACAGAGATGGTCAGAGGATTTTCGTAGCAAATGTAAGCTTTTTTAAAAAAAAATAATCTAATTCCAACGGGAATTAAATAATCTAACTCCGACTGAATTCTTTTTGAACCACAGCAATTTTGATTATTTATGGCACAACTGAGATGGACTTCAAGTACTTGTCCCAGTGAGAAATCAAATAAACTGCTCCCTCACCTAATGGTGTGACTGTCAGATTTCCAGCAGCAATACCCATGAATAATCACCTGGTTATGGCAAGTAACTATTACTGTTACCATGCGATTATTCATGGGTTCAGCTGAAGGTCAACCACATTAAGTTTTAAGTGGATTGGCCCACTGGTCAGCAATCAAATAGTTATGAAAGATATGCAGCTTATGATTCGATGGGAAGAAAAGCTAACCTCAACAAGGAAACCTTGTACTCGTACTCCGAGAAATAACCTTCTTGTTCTCAGCTTCGGCCAGAATGTCATTTATGAATGTAGAGTTAACCTGCCACAAATGTATTCCCCTGTTTATATCTAACAGTTTACATGAAAAATTAAGTTGCAGCAACTATGTGGCATTAGGAGCCAGACAGATATTCAACATATTAACAGTTTTTCTCGGTGAAGTATGTGTGCCAATTGTCGACATTTTAAGCTGACAGCCAATGTTTGAACCCGTAAGTTAGAGCTCTCTCGCCAAGAAAAATGTTTTTTTCATTGGATTGGAACTTGTTAATATCAACCAATCTGATTGGTTATGGACAGGAATGGTGGCTGTGGACCAATCCAAACAGCCGTTATTTTCTCCCTCTGGGGATGCACATGAATGAAGGTGAAAAGATTTCAGTCGAACTGTTCGTTTCTAAAAGTTGCCATGATCGGGCACAAAGTTAGTGTTTTTCCCCAACATAAGAAATAGGAGAAGGAGTAGGCCATACGGCCCCTCGTGGTTGCTCCGCCATTCAATAAGATCATCGCTGATATTCTGCTTCAACTCCACTTTCCTACCCTATCCCCATATTCCTTGATTCCTTTATTGTCCAAAAAATCAATTGATGTCAGTCTTGAATATACTCAATGACTAAGTATTCACAGCCTTTTGGGGTACAGACTTCCAAAGATTCACAACCCTCCGAGTGAAGAAATGTCTCTTCATCTCAGTCTTAAATAGCTGACCCTTCATCCTGAGACTATGCCCCTAGTTCTCGACTCTCCAGCCAGGAGAAACAGACTCTCAGCATCTACCCTGTCAAGCCCTCTCAGAATTTTATATATGTCTCTGAAGAAATTATACATAACAAATTGCTAAAATTCAACTTAAGAAAAAAAACACATTTTTACTTTTCTTAAATATGCTTCTGTGGCATGCCGGGCTGTTGTCTTATGTGCAACTTTACTTCAACATTGGCTGCAGCTACTCTTTTTGAGAGAAGAATGGTGTTCCTGGTATCAGTGCATTAACTGGCATTATTTGACCATTCCAGCAA
This sequence comes from Pristiophorus japonicus, assembly GCF_044704955.1. Lineage (NCBI taxonomy): Eukaryota > Metazoa > Chordata > Chondrichthyes > Pristiophoridae > Pristiophorus > Pristiophorus japonicus. Next base: position 117,702,697 of record NC_091992.1, read on the forward strand.
CTGCTTTTGCTGAATTGCTCGAGTTTGAAAATAAGCTCGGGAATGAGGTTGGAGTGGTGGTGAGTTATACTTAATTTTGAAAAATTACAGTGAGATTTATGTGTTGAAGATTTCGCTACACTGTACGAATGTGATGTGTGAAGCCTTGCTCATGTGTTTTTGGGTGGGTTGGTAGTTATATCTGTGACTTTGAAAATGGTTTTGCAGTTTGTTTATGTGCATTTAGTGCAGGTTCTTTTGTTACCATGCAGGACTTAGGGAGAGAGGCCGCACCAGCCATATTGGAAAAGAAAGAAAGACTTGCATTTATATAGCGCCTTTTATGACCACAGGGTGTCCCAAAGTGTTTTGCAGCCAATGAAGTACTTTTTTGAGTGTAGTCACTGTTGTAATGTAGGAAACGCAGCAGTCAATTTGAGCACAGCAAGCTCCCACAAACAGCATTGCGATAATGACCAGATAATCTATTTTAGTGATGTTGATTGAGGGATAAATATTGGCCACGACACAGGGAAGAACTCCCCTGCACTTCTTTGGAATAATATGGGATCTTTAACGTTCATCTGAGAGGGCAGACGGGGCCTCGGTTTATCGTCTCATCCCAAAGACGACATCTCTGACAGTGCAGCACTCCCTCAGTACTGCACTGGAGTGTCAGCCTAGGTTTTTGTGCTCAAGCCTCTGAAGTGTGACTTGAACCCACAACCTTCTGACTCAGCGGCCAGGGTGCTACCCACTGAGCCACGGCTGACACTTAAACATCTTAAACAGTCAACATCTATCCGAAAATATATGGAGTGACATTAGTGATCAGTGAAAGCATAAGGCACTTGAAGCAGTCAGTCAGGTCCACCTGAGGGCCCCCATTCAGATCCGCGCATCCATTCATGTTTTTATGTACCAAAAACAAAATACGGATGCTGGACATCTGACAGACAAGGACTGCAGCGGTTCAAGAAGGCGACTCACCACCTCCAACTTCTCGAGGGCAATTAGGGATGGGCAATAAATGCCGGCCTTGCCAGCGATGCCCAAATCCCAAAACAAATTAAAAAAACACAGCAGGTCAGGCAGATCAGGTGGAGGGCAGGAGTGATTAAATGCTAAAAGAATGATGGTGCGAGGCAAAAGGCAGTGATAATGGGACAAGTAAAGAAACAAAAGATGGGACCCTATTCTGCTGTAACTATTTAAACATCCTCTGGAGGCATTGTTTGTTATTTGTCCCATTACCACCCCCTTTTGCCTGTTTTTATTTATATTTTTATGTACTTTAGTTTTGTCTGAATAATTGCAGTTTTTATTTCCAGCATTAAAAAACACATCTTTTTTTGACATGGTCAAAAGAGCTAAAAACTTCTGTTGGCAACACTAGCGAACAAACACTTTGTATGTTGGTATAACATTCCTCTGTCTGCTATTTTAACTCGGGCGTTAACCCGTTTAATTTCAATGAACCGATTCTGTCTGTGAATGTAGAATGCACTGCTGTTTAGAATTATTGTAGGATTCAGTTCACAAATTTAATATGATGTATCTGGGATTAGATTCACGAGAGAAGAAACTGGACCTTGTAAAGTTTCTGCAACCGCTTTTATTTTCATATTTTAAATATCTGTGACGCTTCCAGGAAAAGAAGTATTCTAGGCTTGAAAGGCCAAATTACAATAAGCTCCAAAATGATACAAAATGGACTAAACACAGTGCCAAAAATTAAAATTTTCTGGGGGAAGAAGGCATGTCTCAGGCCTGCTAGAAAATAAATCTTGTGCCTTCAGTACTTACATGTCCCGTAATTTCTAAATCCACCGCTGCTAAAAACTGTGTCTTTTTGGACATTTTCCCTGCAATAAAAATGATCGAGTGTTGAGTGTAGCTGTGGCTTAAGTTATGGCAAGCCGTGTCCCATTACATTTGTAGTCCAAGTCGTGTTCTCATGTGTTGTAAGGCCTCGATTCAGGCCTATTGCACTTTGGAAGCTGTGTGTCAGATTTTTGACGTGGTGCGCCTAAATTCTCTAGCTTTCTAGGATCGCAAATATGGTGAGGCTGGGATTTGATGGCTACAAAGAGAGACCATTGCCTGAAATGTACATACTGAAATATGTATACAGTGCACTTGTTTAGACTCATTCCTAAGATCACATTCTTAATAGTTTTATCAAAGAATGCCATTAACTGTGAGCCATGCAATTGTTTTCAGACATGTATACCTTTGTACTTGTGTAAATCAATATGGCCTTGGTTAGCTCCCCAGCATTTCTGAAGCTCAGCATTTTAAATGCCGCCCATCAATAATTGATATTGCCGAATTTCTTCTGACAATGCTGTTTCACTTTCCTTCATCTTGTTATGTTCTGCTTTCGGACGCATTTCAGGAGGAAAAGGTAATAATTGTGTCGTCGTTGCTGTCACTGTTTAATATCACCGGTAATAATTGCCACCGAGCATTCTGTATTCTGCAGTTTTTCTGCCCTTTAGTAACTTGGAGTCCAACTATCTTTGTTTAAACTCACACTTAATATCAATTTGTCATGATACTTAATGAGGCATGTTGGCTCACTGATGATCTGTGTTTAGCTATTTTATTTTTTTCACCATTTAAGGAAATGAACTGTGCTGAAAATAAATGTTATTGTAGTTGGCTGCTTCAGGTTAGTCGAGGTTGTGCTCTGACTTAGTGCTGCTTGAGATGTCTCCGAGAACCTATAGAACTAATGCACCAAACAAGTTGTTCCCCATTATCACCCCATACCAAGTATAATATGCTCTTACCCGCGATTGAGACGGATGGAGCTACACATGCTATTTTCAGGCTCTGTTTGTCCAAAGAGAATGTTATCCACCTTAAACATTCACTCCCGCCACACTGACTTACCGTGGCTGCAGTGTGCACCATCTACAAGATGCACTGCAGTAACTCGCCAAGGCTTCTTTGACAGCACCTCCCAAACCTGCGACCTCTACCACCTGGAAGGACAAGGGCAGCAGGCGCATGGGAACACCATCACCTCCACATTCCCCTTCAAGTCACGCACCATCCTGACTTGGAAATATATCGCCATTCCTTCATCGTCGCTGGGTCAAAACACTGGAACTCCCTCCCTAACAGCACTGTGGGAGTTTCTTCAACACACAGAGTGTAGCGGTTCAAGAAGGCGGCTCACCACCATCACCTTAAGGGGGATTAGGGATGGGCAATAAATGCTGGTCTTGCCAGCAACACCCACATCCCAGGAATGAATAAAAAAAATGTCTGTTTTATTATGTAAAAAAGTCATTAATGGTTTCTGTTATTGCAGACATAGAAGCATGAGGGGTACAAATAATAACTTATACTTATATTGTGTCGTTAATATAACAAATTATCTCCTGATACATCACAGAGGGACTGACTGTCCACCGGGGGACTTGGGGGAGGGTTAGGGGAGGTGACCAAGACAAAGTTCAAGAGAGAGTTTGTTTTTTGAGGAAGCTTTGCAAGTGGGGCAAGACATATCAAGGACTTAGTGCAGGGCTGTGATGGATCTGTTGGAGATGGTGGAATGGAAGAAGTGCTTAGCAGTTCCTATTCAGAAGAGCAGATGGACTGGGTGAGATGTTGGGCTGCACGTCATTCAGTGGTAGGGTGGAGCAAAGCCATGGAAGGATTTGGAAACAAGGATGTGTATTTAGAATTCCATTTGTCGGGGGAGAAGAAGCTGGTGAAAGGCAGCAAGGAGTGCATAATGGGTGAGTGCGACTTTATATAGTATAGGATATGGACATCAGAGTTCTGAATTGAGTTAGTTTATGTAGGGTGTAACTCAGAAGGCTGGTAAAGAGAGCACTGGAAAAGGAAGAGTCAATAATGTGGCTGAGGGGTTCGGTGGTGATGGGGCTGAGATGGGTATGGAGGCAAGCGATGTTTCAGGGGTGGAAATCGATGATCTTAGTGATGTTTGGGTGTATGGTTTGAAGCTCAGCTTGGGATCAAGCAGGACACCAAGATTTCACACTGGTGGGTTCAACCTGTGAGCAGTCAGGGATGGGGTTGAATGGGCAGCAAGAGTAGGGTTTCTAGTGAGAACTGAACAGGATGCATTGGCTGTGCCAATGTTTAGTTCAAGGAAGTCCTGGCTGATCCACAACTTGATATTGTAGGTGCAGTCTGATATTGTAGATGCAGTACATCAACAATCATTTTGTCTAAAAAGAAAGAAAGACTTGCATTTATATAGCGCTTTTCACAACCACGGGACATCTCAAAGTGCTTTACAGCCAATGAAGTACTTTTGGAGTGTATTCACTGTTGTAATGTAGAAAACGCAGCAGCCAATTTGCGCACAGCAAGCTCCCACACACAGCAATGTGACAATGACCAGATAATCAGTTTTTTGTTATGTTGATTGTGGGATAAATATTGGCCAGGACACCGGGAATAACTCCGATACTCTTCTTCAAAATAGTGCCATGGGATATTTTACGTCCACCTGAGAGAGCAGACGGGGCCTCGGTTTAACGTCTTAACCAAAAGACGGAACCTCTGACAGTACAGCGCTCCCTCAGCACCACACTGGAGTGTCAGCCTAGATTTATGTGCTCAGGTTCCTGGAGTGGGACTTGAACCCACAACATTCTGACTCAGAGGCGAGAGTGCTACCCACTGATCCACATCGATCATAATGGAGAAGTAAAGCTGCGTGTCATCAGCGTAAAATTAAAAGCTGAACCCACGCTTGCAGATGATAAATTTATAAGCTGCCAGCTATTGTAAGCGTTAACCATACATTGAAGTTTAATTCATTTGCCTTATTAAATCATGGAATATTCTAGCACAGAAACAGGCCATTTGGCCCACCAAGTCTGCTCGTGTTTTTCTCCACATGAAGAACCGAGTCTAATCCCACTGTCCTGCTCATTCTCTACACGCTTAACATTCCTTTTTCAAGCCACTGTCGAATTCACTTTTAAAATAATTTATGGATTCTGCTTCATAAGCGGTTTGTCGCAAAGAATTCCACATTGTAATTCTGCCCTGAGTGAATTGATTTTAATGTCCCTTTTCATTTTGTTACTGTCTTAACAGTTGTGCCATCTCACTGACCAGTGGAAACAATCAGTCACTATTTCCCTTTCACAACCCTTCCTAATCTTCCTAATCTGGAAGACCTCTATCCCCTTAACCTTCACAACTATAGTGGAGAAAGCTTTAAAACCTCAAGTCTCTTGTCATAACTCATCCCTGGTAACATCCCAGTGAATTCACGTTGCACTTTTCCCATTGCTTTTATATCCTTCCTATAATGGGGCACCCAAAATGTACACAATTTTCCCTGTGCCAAATAAATTTGGGCTGTTAAATTTTATCTTCCTTCAAGGGGAGAATATTTAACTGTTCTATCTTGCATACTTTGGGCTAGATTTTCCTATCATTTCTCGGCGATTTTCTCGGCTGTTTTTCCGCCTGTCGAAAGTTTCCCCTTAAGTTTTTTTTTCATGGTATCGCCCACCGGGACCAAACCGCCCACATGCAATGCCGAAAACAACCGCCAAGGCGTAAGTTTGGTCTCAACGCCGACATCCAGATCACCGAGTGATCCGTCCTGTAAAAGCTGCTTAATCAGGGCGGTCGGTGAGTACTCTACAAAGAAAGGTAAGTTAAAGGTTCTTTATTTTTTTTTAATTTTAAAATGGCGATTAGGTCTAAAAGTGTCTTGGGAATGCTTTGTACGTTTTTCTTTATTTAAATTTTTTTTTCAATTTCGCCCCCCCCTCTCTCGCAGCCTCGGACTAAATTTTAAATACTTACCGTCCATGCCGGTAACGACAGCCCATGTTACTGAGTTTCCCCTTAACCGCCGAGAAAACCACCGACAATGAAGGTGCAATGCCCATTTTCTTATTAGTTTTAATTACTTTAAACATAAAAATGGAAATTCTCGCCAGCGTTTCTCACTGAACATTAGTGGTTCTTCTCAGCGGGCAATCGGGTGTTGAGGGGCTCATAGGAAAGTCTAGCCCTTAAACTTGTACCTGTATATGCTTTTTTAAAAAAATGTCGGGGAATTACATTTTAATTTTTGAACTGATACCTGAACACTTCAGCTTTTAACTGGCTGCATATTGAGAAGTGTAGATGATGTAAGCTGCACTCGCCAAGGCTCAGCATGCAGACGAGGAAGAGAATGGGCCAAGATCGGAACCTCCTGGAGGTACTGAAGTGAAGTAAACAGGTACAAGAGATGGTCCCTTAATGTCTGGTGAAATTTGATAGTGATCTAAAATAATATATTTTTTTCTCGTAACCATTACCAATTCTTAACCAATTGGTCATGGGATTAGACGTGAGGGTTTTACAAATTTAAAAAAAATGAAATTAGACCATCTATTGGGAAGCTACTGTAACAGAATAATTGCTATGTAAACCACTGATGCTCTTAAAACTGAAATATCACTTTCCACTTGGTCCATTTCAACTCTACAATAATTTCACAGTTTATAGCCAAGGATCTCTGCCCGTAGTGATTTACAAATACAATGACTGCCGTAAGTTTTTTTTTAAAGTGGCTGTGATTAATAAAATATGGGAATGGTGTAAACATGCTTTACAGGTTGAACGAAAACAAAAATTAACTGCATCTGTGCCATATGCACATTCTTTCAGATTATTCTGCAATTTGATATTCCTGACTTCAGACCTTTTAAAAAAAAAAAAAATGTAGGCTGACACTCCAGTGCAGTGCTGAGGGAGTGCTGCATTGTCGAAGGTGCTGTCTTTTGGATGAGACGTTAAACATCAGTGGGAAGCTGTTTAACCTATGCCACCTCCAGGCCAGGTCCAAGATCATCCAAACCTCTGTCGTTGAACTGCAGTACGCGGACGATGCCTGCGTCTGCGCACATTCTGAGGCTGAACTCCAGGATATAGTCGATGTATTCACCGAGGCATATGAAAGCATGGGCCTCACGCTTAACATCCGTAAGACAAAGGTCCTCCACCAGCCTGTCCTCGCCAAACAGCACTGCCCCCCAGTCATCAAGATTCATGGCGCGGCCCTCAACAATGTGGACCATTTCTCATATCTCGGGAGCCTCTTGTCAACAAAGGCAGACAATGATGCGGAGATTCAACATCGCCTCTAGTGCGCCAGTGCAGCCTTCGGCCGCCTGAGGAAAAGAGTGTTCGAAGACCAGGCCCTCAAACCTATCACCACGCTCATGGTCTACAGGGCTGTAGTAATACCCGCCCTCCTGTGTGAATAAAAGGCATGGATGCTGTACAGAAGACACATCAAGTCGCTGGAGATATATCACCAACGATGTCTCTGCAAGATCCTGCAAATCCCCTGGGAGGACAGACGCACCAACATCAGTGTCCTCGCTCAGGCTAACATCCCCAGCCTTGAAGCACCAACCACACTTGATCAGCTTCGCTGGGCAGGCCACTTAGTTCACATGCCAGACACGAGACTCCCGAAGCAATTGCTCTACGCGGAGCTCCTTCATGGCAAACGAGCCAAAGGTGGGCAGCGGAAACGTTACAAGGGCACCCTCAAAGCCTCCCTGGTGAAGTGCGACTTCACCACTGACATCTGGGAGTCTCTGGCCGAAGACCGCCCTAGGTGGAGAAAGTGCATCCGGGAGGGCGGTGAGCTCCTCGAGTCTCAACGCTGCGAACATGAAGAGGTCAGGTGCAGGCAGCGGAAGGAGCGTGTAGTAAATCAGTGCCACTGCCCTCCTTCCCCCGACAAATATCTGTCCCACCTGTGACAGACTCTGTGGCTCTTGTGTTGGACTGTTCAGACACCAAAGAACTCACTTTAGGAGTGGAAGCAAGTCTTCCTCGATTTCGAGGGACTGCCTATGATGAATATGAAGATAAATGTCTGCTGTCTCAAGTGGAGGTAAAAGATCCCATGGCCACTATTTCGAAGAAGAGCAGGGGAGTTATCCCCGGTGTCTTGAGCAATATTTGTCCCTCAATCAACATAACAAAAAAACAGACAATCTGGGTCATTATCACCTTGCTGTTTGTGGGAGCTGGCTGTGTGCAAATTGGCCGTTGCGTTTCCCACATTAGAACAGTGACTACACTCCAAAAAGTACTTCATTGGCTGTAAAGCGCTTTGGGATGCCCAATGGTCGTGAAAGGCGCTATATAAATCCAAGTCTTTCTTTCTATTGTGATGATGCTCCTCTGACATCATGCAGCCCTTGTTCTAGATGGCTTTCTTGTCCGTTCAATTTATCTTGATAACACAGTGCCTGCTTTCTGCAATGGAAATGAGGTGCTGGGGGAACATTTCTTGTGACAATAACAGTTGTCCAGGACCACATCTGCATCTGTCATTCACTCGAATTTATGTTATTCTATATATCATGTAATCTTTGAACAAAGTACATCATGGAAAACATTTTCGTATTACAAATTTCAGGGAAATTTAGTATCCAAAGTTATCTTTTTAATTTTTATTATTAAATAGTTGACCACATGGATTATCCAATAAGTATAAAATACTTCACTATCAACAAAAGCACAATGTCATTGTATATTATGAAACTGTCTGTTCAACACCCCGACCCTAATAAAAGTGCCACTTTCTGTAAAAACTGAAAAGGATATTCTGATGATTTTATGCCTTAGTTAACTTTATTTTTATGAGACTTCATCAAGCATCCCGAGGTTGCAGTATTTTTGCGGTTTATTTTTGGAACACATTTACGACCCTTTCAATATTGCAGGCTTACAGTAAAACCCAGCAAAATGACCAGTCCCTGATGACATCCCTGGCGGCACTCCTGGGTGGTTCAGGAAAACTGGAATGTGGCAACAGCTCTGGTGGTGGTAGAAATAAAATGGTGTCTTTGAACTCCTGTGACGTTGACTATTTTCACAGCAACAGGAGCTTGAATATTAATGCATTTGATGTGTTTCGGGAGGCTTAGAAACCAGGTTTTATAAAATTAACCTTTGTCCGCTTCGCTTGGTAAACTGAGATGACGTGTTTCATTTACAGACGGACTAACCACTGACTGATGCTCAGGTACTGTGAATAGGAAAGACAACTTTAAATAGCTGAAGTCATGGAGAAACACTGGGTGATTATGACCGTCTGGATTGTATAGTTTCCCCCGAGATAAATCAGCATCTTATTTATATTGTCTTCTGTTTCAAATGTTACATTTACCAACCTAAACTGAAAATGGAAAGTATTGGATTATTCTGTTTAGCTAGTTCTGGATTGCACAGTATCTCTGACTTATGGAGCTGTAGACAGAAGGATGTGGTTAGAATATATTGGACGCCTTGGGTTATTGTATCGCAGTCATTTTAACATTAAAAGTGCTAAATATCTTGATTGCCAACAGTGATCTTAGCAATCAATGAGCCCATAGTCTTTGTTTATCCCTCCTCTCGGGGAGGGGGGGGAGCGGCGAGGAGGAGGGAAATCCTTAATTCATCCCCTAGCTACCACAGTAACTAAATCTGCAACAGGAGAAAGCTTACAACAGCTGGCAGCTGCACAAGAACATTTTTGATGCTCATTTTACACTTGACTATTAAGATAAATTTGTCACGCTAATTTCCAAATTTATTTTGTGACTGCGTATCTGGTATAGTTTATTTTTACTTTCCACTGTGTTGCTTAAGGGAAGAAGTTGATATGCGTATGTGTGCGTGTATCTGTTAACATTCACCCACATATCTTTTAAGAGGGAAAAATAACTATGTCGCCCTACTATTGCCTTCATACCACCTGTTAAACACAAAATAATATTATTTATGATTAACCTACCTTTGATGAAGCTAATATTAATTTAAAACCCGCTGAGTTGTTCTCTTTCCAACAACAGTTTCAAAATCAAATTATACTAATTTCCCCAAATATAGTTTGAGATCTCTTTCAACAAATTAAAGCTAATTTCTTTCTCATTTTTACAATTAAGGACCAACTTGACTGGTGGGCATTGCAGCTACCTTTCATGTAGTTTATGAGCCTTTTTGGGAGAAAAATATTAGCGCTAATGAAGTTTGCCATCATGATGAAAGTCCTTGAGTACTATTCATCAGCTGTTGATAGGGCTAGAATTTGATGTAGACATCTAGAAGCCAAAATATAATAATGAATAGTCAGCATGGATTTCAAATGGGAAAGTCTTTCTTGACCAACGTCATTGAATTTTTGGAAGAGGTAACAGAGAGAATAGATGAGGGTAATGCAGTAGATGTAATTTATCTAGATTTTCGAAAGGCCTTCAATAAGGTACCACATAATAGACTAATGAATAAGGTCAGAGAAGACAATAAACTTGCAGAATGAGCATATAACTGGCAATTGAAATTCAACACAGATGAGGTATTACATTTTGGTAGGAAGAATAGGGAGGTCACTTATTACTTGGAGGATGTGAGTCTGGGTGGGATAGAGGAGCAAAGGGATCTCGGAGTACAAATACACCAATCACTAAAAGTAGCGACACAGGTCATAAAAAGCAAACCAGGCAATAGGGTTTATTTCTAAATGGATAGTATTTGAAAGTGGTGAAATTATGCTAAACTTGCATTGAACCTTGGTTAGACCACATTTGAAGTACAGCGCATAATTCTGGTCGCCATATTATAAAAAGGATATAGAGGAACTGGAGAGTGCGCAGAGAAGATTTACAAGGATGGTACCAGAAATGCGAGGGTATACATATCAGGAAAGGATGAACAGGCTGGGTCTCTTTTCGCTTGAAAAAAAGAAGGCTGAGGGGTGACCTAATTGGGGTTCTTAACATTATGAAAGGTTTTGATAGAGTTGATACAGAGAGAGTGTTTTCACTTGTGGGGAAGAGCATAACGAGAGACCATTACTATAAGATAGGCACCAAGAAATGAAATAGGGAATTCAGAAGAAACTTCTTTACCCAAAGTGGTGAGAATGTGGAACTCACTATCACAGGGAGTATTTGAGGCAAATAGTATCGATGCATTTAAGGGGAGGCTAGCTGAGCATATGAGGGAGAAGGGAATAGAGGGTTATGCTGACAGAGTTAGATGAGGAAAGACAGGAGAAGGCTTGAGTGAAGCATAAACGGCGGTATGGACTGGTTGGGTCGAGTGGCCTGTTTCTGTGCTGTATATACAATGTAATCTAAGATGACATAACAAGATCCTACAAATCCCCTGGGAGGACAGACGCACCAACATTAGCGTCCTCGACCAGGCCAACATCCCTAGCATTGAAGCACTGACCACACCTGATCAGCTCTGCTGGGCTGGCCACATTGTCCGCATGCCAGACACGCGACTCCCAAAGCAAGCGCTCTACTTGGAACTCCTTCATGGCAAACGAGCCAAAGGTGGGCAGAGGAAATGTTGCAAGGACATCCTCAAAGCCTCCCTGATAAAGTGCAACATCCCCACTGACACCTGGGAGTCCCTGGCCCAAGACCGCCCTAAGTGGAGAAAGTGCATCCGGGAGGGCGCTGAGCACCTCGAGTCTCATCGGCGAGAGCATGCAGAAATCAAGCGCAGGCAGCGGAAAGAGCATGCGGCAAACCTGTCCCACCCTCCCTTACCCTCAACAACTATCTGTCCCACTTGTGACAGCGACTGTGGTTCTCGTATTGGACTGTTCAGCCACCTAAGGACTCATTTTAAGAGTGAAGCAAGTCTTCCTCGATGCCGAGGGATTGCCTATGATGACTATGTAATCCTATATAGTGTATATACGATTAGCAAATGAGATCTTAAAAAACTTCTTGTCTAATTTTTCTTTTTGAGATGCCAGCCATTTAACAACTAATAGCAGTAATCGATAGCTCTAAAAGAAACTATAATATCTGCAAAAATGTTTTCTATAAATTTTTACTGAGCATTCTAAAATTGGACAGAGCTACAAAATATTATTTGATTCATATTCATAGGAGAAAAGGTAATCCAAGCAGTCGTGGTCTATTTTAGATTTGGCTGCAGAAAAGCTGCTGTGTAAAGGTTTAATGAAATATGAATTTCTTGTAACTAATCAAATGGGAGCACTCTTAACATCAGCTTAATTTTAGTGGTGAAAAACATTCATCACAAAGATGCCAATTAAAAGTTAAACCCAATTATCAACCACAGACAAGTGGAAAGCAAGAAATTCAAAATTGAATGCTTCTGCAGCCTGCCATCTGATCTTAAGGTTAAGACTATATTATTCAGTGAGTCAAGTAAAGTGCTAGGCTGGGTTGTATTTGGACTTTAATCAACTCAGTGGCGCTGTGTGTTTAAGTACTAATATATTGTCTTCTGTTTTGAATGTTGTATTTGCCAACATAAACTTAAAAAATGGAAACTGCTGAATTATTCTGTTTGGCTTGACCTAGTTGACACAGCAGTGGCAGGACGTGGGTTTGTGCCCATGATTTTCCATATGTTGATTTCCTGAGTTAAATTAGGGTGCGTTGGACAGAGGGGCGGAGGGGAGGGGGGTTGCTGGGGGTTAAAGGAGGTGAGGAGAGAGTTTCAGTCACGTCCCTGCACAGACAGGGAAAACTATGGGATGAATTGCCAACGAGCAACTGGTTGAAGAGCATTGTATTGGAGCCAGGAGGCAGGTTGCTTAGCTGCCTTCCCAGTGAAGGCAATTGGAGAATGGTGCACAGTGAGGGAACCTCAAGAGGAGGGAACTGATGGACTAAATATTGTGGAAAAAGCATAAAGTAAATGAGAACCAAAAGAATCCAAGGGGCAGATTCTAATTTTCACTATTGATTTAGATGCTTTGGCTATGGCCCCTCATTCGGTAAGATCTGAGTTAGAGTTACATCTAACATCTGTCGGAACGTGTTCAGATGAAAGGTGCAAAAAAAATTGATGTCGGGTTTGCTCATACCTGTTTATTCATTACAAGTAGGAATGGATTCTGTTTGATTTAGTTCTAATCCTCCCCAATTTATTAGCACAGTAGAATTTGCAGATGGACACAAAGGAGGTCAAATTGAACTTTAGCGAGGGTGCAAAATGAGTGGCAGGTCAGCTACCTGTTATTGAGTTCACCCAATTGACCTTTATACTGAAGTCACTGAAAGGTAAAATCAAGCGGGGTGGACTACGGATGGCCAATCCGCTATCGCCTATTTTGGGCCCCACCAAAGTTGAATTTCACTCCCAAGATCTAGTATTCAGGAATAAGAAGGCATAAATATAATCCATTAATGTTGTTTGGAAATAATTTTTCATGCTCAACTCTTTTAGCCATCAAACAGTGACATTCATCTCTTAGCTGTGACTTGGGTGTGAACAAATTCTTAATTTTATACATCATGTAAATTTTCTAAGTAATTGCTTAAACCAATATATAGCACCCACAGAAGCAAGCCACGTGTATATAGTGCGGGAAGAGAAATTGGGCAGTCAATAATTGGGGCTACTTATGCAACTCTTCATGATTGGTTATAGATTGTCATCAACAAATGTCAGGGAAAGTGTCCTCTCCGCTTGGGGAAATGCATGGTTGAGGGTGTGTTTAAGGTAAAAAGATAAAATGAAAAACTGTACAATATTATTTTCCATATACCAATGAACAGTGGCATTGAATTAATGCAAATCTGCTTATCTTGAAATCATAGTCATCTAAAGCATTTGATTAAAATACAGCTCATAAATACAGTTGTTTTTATACTCGTCATTTTCCGATGGTGTTGCACGTGGAGAATCAAGACCAAGTGTAGTCTTTAAGTGAAGTGGGGTTAGAGGACCAAGGGAAGAAGACATAATTCTATCCCTCTTTTTATAAATCAATCTTCATATTTTATAAATAATACTTTGATTTAATATTATTTGCAATTAAATCGGAAAACCTACGGCAATTTGGGAAGCAGAGTTGTAATGTTGGTTGAAACAGAGGAGTTGAAAGATACAAAACTGAGGCACTACAATGCCACCATTAGCAGGATGTTGTAATTACAGTGTGAGAAGTTTACATAGGCATTTTTCATTATAAATGTGGAAATGGTATTTTTTTCTGTTTTTGTTATGTTGATTAGGGATAAATATTGGCCAGGACACCGGGGATAACTCCCCTGCTCTTCTTTGAAAATTTTGCCATGGGATCTTTTACGTCCACCTGAGAGAGTAGATGGGGCCTTAGTTTAACGTCTCATCTGATAGATGGCACCTGCAACAACACAGCGCTCCCTCAGCATTGCACTGGAGTGTCAGCTAGATTTTGTGCTCAAGTCCCTGGAGTGGGACTTGAATCCACAACCTTCTGACTCGGAGGCGAGAGTGCTGCCCACTGAGCCACAGCTGACACAAGGCAGGGAAGGCATGGTTAATGTTTCCGCTCCCTGACTTTTCGTCGGAACCCACCTGAAACATTAATCCAGCTATCCTCTCTCCACAGATGCTGCCTAACCTGCTGAGTAGTTCCAGCAATTTTTTGTTTTTATATCAGATTTCCAGCATCTGCAGTCTTTTGCTTTTTGTTTAATTTTATTGGCTTCGCTTCATCTTATTTTTAAGTCTCGTCCCACTGCTGCTTAGATTCCCTTGTGCTGTGCAGTGTTTTCCAGCCAAGAAAGAGGCAGGGAGACTTGCTTTCAGCTTCTGCTAATTCTGGTTTTGAGTTGGCCACCATGAGGTGAATGAGAGCAATCGGGAATTCGAACTTGCTAATTTTTAAATTGCTTCCTTTCTCTCCTTTCCTGTTTAAAGTGTTTGGCCTCTACTCAGCATCATCTCTTGGGCTGAAGCTGAGATTAACAGCTTGTCATGGAGGAGAAACCATGGGTGCACAGTGCATCAAGATACGAATGCAATGTTTCACCATGCCACCCTAACGCGTCACTATATAATTATGAAATGATATGTCTTTCTTCAAGCTAGTGAAAATGGGCTTTACGAGCAGTAAAGGTAAGTTCACAATGAATTCAATCAAGAAATCTAATGCCTCATTGAGACTTTAAGGACCTGTTCAGGATTTTGGCTAGCTTGAAAATGGCTTACTTGTAGTTCTGTTAGTTAGTTACAAGCTGTTTCAGCTCACTTTCTAAATAAGAAACCGGTGTGGAAATAATGAACTAGCGATATAATTTTCTGTTCCAGAAAATTCTTTCACACACAAAGCAAGAACACAAAATTAAATGAATCTCTTGTTGTACAGCTCAGATCACTTTAAAGGCTTTGTGTACATCTCCAACCATGTTCCAAGGTGATTTCTGTTCAAAATCAGTTCTCTCTTAATAGTCAGTGTTGAAAAAAATCGGCAAAGGGAGCGACCATTAATATAGAGATGGAGTGATTTAGAACGAGGGAATCCCTGTTCTTGGTCAATTGCCTGTAAATACATTTCCATATCTTTCATCTAGAAATTGGCATGCAATATGGTCACATCAGAATTGGGGGCTTGTGCTATAAAGCTGGCTAATGGATCCAATTTGAAAAAGATCATGCACGCACATTGTGTCGTAATATCTGTAGCGAAATTTTTGAACTATAGATGACAACGCAAATGGTTTATGTCAACTCAACTAGAAAAAGCTTGTGAAACATTAATGTGCGTTTATGGTAAAATATACAGTGTAAGTTGCACTTGTACAAATAAAAATACCCAATTATAAGGCAGCGATGTATTGAATTTTATAACATTTTGAATTTTATTTTATGTTTACAATCTTTGCTATTTTGGGGTTTATGCTTCCATGAGCTGTACATCTAATCATGTATAGGAATGCATGATCTATCCTAATTTTTTTTGGTGCAAATACCATTAACAAAAACTAATGTGTTCAGTTTGTGTACCAGCTGTCACTGTAGAACAGCATGCCTACTACAAACGAGATATCTTAGTTATAGAAGGATGCACAGTCCATTGTGCAAAGAACTTTTATCATCTGGGACTGTGGGATATGTGATTTGTAATTAAATCCTTGTATCTGAAACACTACTCAAGCCTTGGTTAGCATGAACTTCCCTCGATAGGCTAAGGGAGGGTTCATTTCTTAGTAATTTGGTTCATATTTAAAATGTATACAGTTGAGAGCTAAGTGTGATCGATGGTAATCGTAGTCACTTTTACGTGAAACAGATGATTTGAGTATTGAAGTGCTTGTCACGTTTTAATGATGAATAATCTGTCCTGACATATTCTTAGTTATGTAGACGAAATCATGTAGAAGTGAACTCGTTCAAGGATTAACGTCAGAAAACTTTAGAATTTTGTGCCAAATTTATTTGCCAAGTTGTAATTATTTCCATACTACGCCACAAAGCCTTTTCCATCTGTGTGTTTGAGCTAAACTACCTATTTTGCAGTTGGTCTCCAAGGTTTTGATTTTTTTCAACCATACTGTTGGCATGAACTTGCTTTTATCGTCTGAAGTGAATGTTCCTGCAGTAAACCTTCTGTTTCAACATTGTAATGTACTTGTCTTCTTGTACTCCTGCATATTTGGCTCCTATATCCTGGTTAACCAATGATATGTACGTAAATCAATTACAATTTAGTGCATACTAATAGGGGAGTGTTGTAAAATCAAGTAGTGTTATAAGGTTCTGCAAATACTTAATTTATTGGGTTGTGCTGAAACATGCCAACCAGCCAACTAATCTGCTAGCCAATGCAACTTGTATGTTGTCTGTACGTATATTGCAGGCAATCCTTTCATTTGGTGAAATGCCCAACTGCTCTTTGTCTGTTCCAGTGCATTATTTTCTTGTCAATTCTCTTCTCTCTCTGTTCCTGTCCTCTCCGAAAGGCACTGCAACTTAATTCGTTAGCACCCCAAACTGAGCGTGATTCCAGGGGTGTGGATTGACGGCATGCCCCAAATCCCAAGCTAAATTCGTCCTTGGACCTCACCATCCTAACTCAGGCGAGCTGCGGAAGCCATTCAGGTGCCCTGGCACTGCTTGCCTGTTGGGGCCTAATACATTTTGCCAAGCCCGAAGGCCCACAGGTAAGTCTGGGGCGAGGGGGAGAGGGGATTGGATGTCGTGTGCATGTGTCAGCAGTGACCTGCAGTTTTGTTGAGCCAGGAGGAGCACACCTGCACGAAGATTACTAATATTAAAATAATGCCTGCACTTGCATAAAATGGCCTCCAAGGATGCTTAAGAAAGGGGCTTGACCAATTTAGCAGTGGCTTGAACACCTGTGCAGATCAACACCTTGGAGACCAACTTCAAAATAGGCAGTGTAAAGGTAGAATGTTTTGACCAGGCTTTAGAGACAGAAGAGGATCGTCTCACACTGCTTGGATTCAACAGATGTGTGTAGTTCGATTACCTCATGCTTATATCACTTATGCCATTTAACCATCTTGTTTTCCATTTAAGGCCAATACAAGAATTTCCTTTCCTGTGTGTGTTTGTGTTCACTGCCCTTTGCCCTTCCCTTCTGTTCCTTTTTATATGCTATTCCTCTCGACTATCTGCTAGTTCTGATGGAGAGTGCAAGCTTGAAACATGAACTTGTCTGTTCCCACCACAAAGAATCAAAATGTAGAATCTTTCATTCTTACTAATACTCCATATTGTCTGAATAAAGATATTTTAATTGCTACTGCAAGTACCAAAGGCTCATCACACTGTTGCCCATCTCTGGCACTATAAGGCTGATGTTCTAAGGATTGCAATTGATTCTTTTTGTTTCATTCTCGGGATGTGGGCATCGCTGGCAAGGCCGGTATTTATTGCTCATCCCAAAAGTTGCCCTGAGTAGGAGGTGGTGGGCCTTCTTGAATTGCTGGTGATGGTTTGATACAACTGAGTTGCTTGCTAAGCCACTTACAACATAAGAACATAAGAACATAAGAAATAGGAACAGGAGTAGACCATTCGGCTCCTCGAGCCTGCTCCGCCATTCAATAAGATCATGGCTGATCTGATCATGGACTCGGCTCCACTTCCCCGCCCGCTCCCCATAAACCCTTATCGCTCAAGAAACTGTCTATTTCATTCTTAAATTTATTCTGTCCTAGCTTCCACAGCTCTCTGAGGCAACAAATTCCACAGATTTACAACCCTCTGAGAGAAGAAATTTCTCCTCATCTCTGTTTTAAATGAGACGGCCCCTTATTCTAAGATCATGCCCTCTAGTTCTAGTCTCCCCCATCAGTGGAAACATCCTCTCTGCATCCATCTTGTCAAGGCCCCTTCATAATCTTATACGTTTCAATAAGATCACCTCTCATTCTTCTGAATTTCAATGAGTAGAGGCCCAACCTACCCAACCTTTCCTCATAACTCAACCCCCTCATCCCTGGAATCAACCTCGTGAACATTCTCTGAACTGCCTCCAAAGTAAGTATATCCTTTAGTAAATATGGAAATCAAAACTGCACGCAGTATTCCAGGTGTGGCCTCACCAATACCTTGTATAGCTGTAACAAGACTTCCCTGCTTTTATACTCCATCCCCTTTGCAATAAAGGCCAAGATATCATTGGCCTTCCTGATCCCTTGCTGTATCTGCATACTATCCTTTTGCGTTTCATGCACAAGTACCCCCAGGTCCCGCTGTACTGCAGCACTTTGCAATCTTTCTCCATTTAAATAATAACTTGTTCTTTGATTTCTTTTCTGCCAAAGTGCATGACCTCACACTTTCCAACATTATACTCCAACTGCCAAATTTTTGTCCACTCACTTAGCCTGTCTGTGTCCTTTTGCAGATTTTTTGTGTCCTCCTCACACATTGCTTTTCCTCCCATCTTTGTATCGTCAGCAAACTTGGCTACATTACACTCAGTCCCTTCTTCCAAGTTGTTAATATAGATTGTAAATAGTTGGGGTCCCAGCACTGATCTCTGCGGCACCCCACTAGTTATGGGTTGCCAACCAGAGAATGATCCATTTATCCCGACTCTCTGTTCTCTGTTAGTTAGCCAATCCTCTATCCAAACTAATATATTACCTTCAACCCCGTAAACTTTTTACCTTGTGCAGTAACCTTTTATGTGGCACCTTGTCAAATGCCTTCTAAAAATCCAAATACACCACATCCACTGGTTCCCCTTTATCCACCCTGTTCATTACATCCTCAAAGAACTCCAGAGGGTAGTTAAGAGTCAACCACATTGGTGTGTGACTGGAGTCACATATAGGCCAGACAAGGTAAGGACGACAAGTTTCCTTCTTTAAAGGATATTTGTAAACCAGTTATATTTTTTACGACAATTCGGCAGCTCCGTGATCACTTTTACTCATGCCGGATTATAGTGCAGGCCTCTAGTTTACTAGTCCAATAACACAACCCACACATTACCGTACCCCTACATTCAATGGGGAATAGATAATCATCCAATAACATAACCACTACATTACCATATTTTTGGGGGCATCCAAAACGGAGGAGGATGCTCCATAGACCCTCGCGGTTGATAGTGTCAAAGGCCTTTGTAAGGTCAAAGGCGGCCATGTATAAGGGCTGCCGCTGCTCCCTGCATTTTTCCTGCAGCTGTCGCGTTGCAAAAATCATGTCCGTTGTGCCCCGGAGGGGACAAAATCTGCACTGCGACTCCGGGAGGAGCTCTCGGCCACGCGGAGAAGACGGTTGAGGAGGATTCTAGCGACGACTTTCCCAGTGGCTGATAGCAGGGAGATTCCTCTGTAGTTGCCGCAGTCGACCATAGTCCTCCGCCTGCTCCACAACGACATGCAGGCCGTTATCCTTACCAATGGATCCATCACAGACCCAATCCATGTCCAGGCCGGGGTCAAGCAGGGCTGCGTCATCGCCCCAACCCTCTTCTCAATCTTCCTCGCTGCCACGCTCCACCTCACAGTTCACAAGCTCTCCGCTGGAGTAGAACTAAACTACAGAACCAGTGGGAAGCTGTTCAACCTTTGCCGTCTCCAGGCCAGGCCCAAGACCACTCCAATCTCTGTCGTCGAGCTACAGTATGCGGACGATGCCTGTGTCTGTGCACACATAGAGGCTGAATTCCAGGACATAGTCGACATATTTACCGAGGCGTATGAAAGCATGGGCTTTACACTAAGCATCAGTAAGACAAAGGTCCTCCACCAGCCTGTCCTCGCCGCACAGCACTGCCCCCCCCCCCAGACATCAAGATCCACGGCGTGGCCCTGGACAATGTGGACCATTTCCCTTATCTCAGGAGCCTCCTATCAACAAGAGCAGGCATTGACGACGAGATCCAACACTGCCTCCAGTGCGCCAGTGCAGCCTTCAGCCGCCTGAGGAAAAGAGTGTTTGAAGACCAGGCCCTCAAAACTGTCACCAAGCTCATGGTCTACAGGGCCATAGTAATACCTGCCCTCCTGTATGGCTCAGAGATGTGGACCATGTACAGTAGACACCTCAAGTCGCTGGAGAAATACCTCCAACGTGCCTCTGCAAGATCCTACAAATCCCCTGGGAGGACAGATGCACCAACATTAATGTCCTCGTCCAGGCAAACATCCCCAGCATTGAAGCACTGACCACATTTGATCAGCTCTGCTGGGCAGGCCACATAGTTCACATGCCAGACACGAGACACCCCAAGCAAGTGCTCTACTCGGAACTCGTCCACGGCAAACGAGCCAAAGACGGGCAGAGAAAATGTTACAAGGACACCCTCAAAGCCTCCCTGATAAAGTGCAACATCCCCACTGACACCTGGGAGTCCCTGGCCAAAGACCGCCCTAAGTGGAGGAAGTGCATCCGGGAGGGCGCTGAGCTCCTCGAGTATCGCCGCCGAGAGCATGCAGAAATCAAGCACAAGCAGTGGAAGGAGCGTGCGGCAAACCAGGCTCCCTGCCCACCCTTTCCCTCAACCACTGTCTTGTCCCACCTGTGACAGAGACTGTGGTTCTCGTATTGGACTGTACAGTCACCTAAGAACTCATGCCAAGAGTGGAAGCAAGTCTTCCTTGATCCCAAGGGAGCCTATAATGATGACATTACCGTACCCCTACATTCAATGGGAAATAGATAATCATCGAAAGGTCAAAGAAAAAGTACTTGGTATTGACAACAGATATTTTTGATGCCCTGCGATAGCAGAATGCAACAATATCAAGGTGGATATTTTAGCGAGAAGGAGGTTTATGTTCAGTTACTTTTGAATGGAAATCTATAGAGAACACGTAAAAAAAAAATCAGTTTTGTCCATATAAACATTTGCTGAAATTTCCAAACGCTTTGGCATGACTCTTTAGTTTGGCTTGATAAGCCATTTGACTGTGTTGTTGAGGGAATTGAATTGATCAGTACAAAGTTTCCTTTGACTGATTCAGAGCATTATTTTAATTGAGTGGGTATTGCTTAGCATTGACCAGAGTGGTAGAACAGCCCAGTGTGCTACACTGCACCTCCAATGTCATTTATTCGAGAGCTTCCCCATTGAGTCAATAGGTGATATTGACCTAATGATCACCCGAATGATCTTACTACTTTTAAAAAATGATGCTGTGAGTTGCTTAGTCAACACCGGTAAATGATTCCTGCTCATTCGTTTTACTAGTTGCATCATTTCACATGGATGATGCATATTTTCACGACAATTTTGCATTGCAAATTTGTCTATCATTAAGTCTTCAATATTTTTCTTGTAATTTCTCATTCTATTGGGTGAAATAAGCTTGGCATTATATGTTGTATGATTTGAAATTTAAATGGGTTAATAGGACTTTATCGGCACATTTGGAAAGTTTGCTTATCTCCAGAATAGCCTGTACTATTCAAGGTTTCTGATTTGGCTGCTCGGGGAAGGTCACTTAGCTGGAGCACACATTGTTGGGAACCGCTGCTGTGTGCTGTGACTTTTTAAGTGCATTTCTAGTTTTTTTTTTAAGAACTTGCAGCTGCTGCTGTGATGGTTTCACTCATCATGCTGCATTGCACTCCCTTGTATACAAATGTGCCTTAAAAGGCAACTTATCAGGAGGATAGTGTCTCCTTGAAATAACTGTTTGATTCAGATGTGCCTCTGTCACGTTTTCTACCTGGACTGTCCTAAACAGCTATCCAGATAGAGATTAGTTTAAATTCTCCGAGTTTCTTTTGCAGCAGCTCAAGCTTGTTTTGTGTTCAGCTATTGCACACTGTACTTGTGATGCTGCCTGTACCTTTGCTTGCTCACCTTACAGATCAAAAGTGTCGTTAGTAAGTATATGGGAGGCACAGATAGCGTATCTGTCACAAGTCAAATGAGCAGGAGCTGAAAGCAAAATGATTCCTGTACTGTATGTACCTGTAGCTATGCTCACAGGTTTGTAGAGCTGTTGCATTGTGAGTGGCTTAGCCAAGTCACAAGACTCAATAAAACCCCAGCCAGTTGGGTCTAGGTCATCCACGATGAGGTATGCAGTTGTGAGCCTCATGGATGAACTGATAATGTGTAGTGTGATTGTTAAACCTTTGTTAATAAACCAACTAGTTCTTAATAGCAATGAGTTGCTATGAATTCTTAAGCAAAGAACCCATGAAGCAAATACATTACAATTCCCATCTGTAACATCAGGGCACGGAGACGGTGGGAGGGGGAAGGGGCGGGGGAGCTCCTGACGTGGATTAATTGATTTGCATGTGTCCTCATCAGCTGAACATTATGGAGATCATGTCCTTGTCAGTCTTACACCAGCTTTACCATTTGGGGTCGGAGCCATTTCCATGGTCTAAGTGGGAACCAAGTTGGGCACACAGTGTGACTTTGTACCTTCCGCCGCAATGTTCTGTATTGAAGGTATCCAGCCAAGGTTTGTGCCTCTGGCAGCCAAGCATCCATTCCGTGTCCTTGCTTAACCGGTGCAGAATCTACATTCTTTTGCAGCGTCCTTTGTTTGGAATTGCCATAAGAAGTTGGCTTTAAAGGGCCGTAAATGTCTATGGGTAATTCATATGGATCACTGTGATGTTGTCAAAATCCTGTAGTGAGTAGCTAGTTAATGGAAACTATTTGCAAATGAAAATCTAGCTCACTATAGGAGTTTATTAGATTTTTACAGTTCATAAATCCTTCTGGCAAATGTCTGTGGGAGTTCAGGCATCTCATGTCTATTGCAAAATTACTTCAAGACGTCGTTCTAAGGTATTGCCACAGGATTCCAGTCTATGCTCAGTTGTAGTTAGCTAATAAGTTGCAAGCCAGAAAATGCAAAGCTACTTCATGTCCCCAATTGGGTTGATTCAAGCAGCTGGGCTTGGTAGGGACAAGTAAACATGGCAGCCTCTGCTTGCAAAACCCTGTTAATGTTGCTGCAGTTTCTGAAGGCACCCACGTAAAAAAACTATTTTGGTGGTTCTCAGGTTCCCCTGAGTAGAGGCAACAGCACCTGCCTCATTTACTTTATCATTCTGCAGTCAAACTCAGGACTGTTGTCAGTCGCTATGCTCCAAAGCAAGCAGGGTATTAATCACCTTCCCAGCAAGAGTAGTTTGGAGTGATGGCCAGCTGCGAATGAGTAGTCTTAACAAGGAAGTGTTGCTAAACCTGTGATGTATGTAATAACTTGATAGACTGAATACTGTAAACTAACACAGGTACAAACCTGGCTCTGCTTTATTAGGGCCCAAAGTGATTACATTATAAGATGGCTTGCCTTTTATACCTGGGCTGCACACACATGCATACAGCCCAATGACCTCCGACAGTCGCGCCACCTGGTGGCTAGTAATCCCAAGCATACATACATGACAAAACCTTTATAAATCATTGGTCAGGCCTTAACTGGAGTATTGTGCCCAATTCTAGGCACTACCCTTGAGGAAGAATGTCAAGGCCTTGGAGAGGGTACAGAAGAGGTTTACAAGAATGGTACCAGGGATAAGGGACTTCAGTTATGTGGACTAGAGAAGCTGGGATTGTTCTCCTTAGAGGCGGAGAGGTTGTTTCCACTGGTCGGGGAGACTAGAACTAGGGGGCACAGCCTCAAAATACGGGGGAGCCAATTTAAAACCAAGTTGAGAAGGAATTTCTTCTCCCAGAGAGTTGTGAATCTGTGGAATTCTCTGCCCAAGGAAGCAGTTGAGGCTAGCTCATTGAATGTATTCAAGTCACAGATCGATAGATTTTTAACCAATAAGGGAATTAAGGGTTACGGGGAGCGGGCGGGTAAGTGGAGCTGAGTCCACGGCCAGATCAGCCATGATCTTATTGAATGGCGGAGCAGGCTCGAGGGGCTAGATGGCCTACTCCTGTTCCTAATTCTCATGTTCTCATGTTCTCATCTCATGTTCTCATGTTCTCATGTTCTTAGAGCAGAGAATGTTATGGATAGATTTAATAGAAGTGTTCAAAATTATGAGGGGTTTTTGATCGAGAAAATGAGGAGAAAATGTTTCCACTGGCAGCAGGGTTAATAACTAGGGAACACAGATATAAAATAATAGGCAAAAGTACCAGAGGGGAAATGAAGAGACATTTTTTTATGCAGCGAGTTGTTATAAGCTGGAATACAGGGCAGTGGAAGCAGATTCAACTTTCAAAAAGGAAAAAGAAAAAGACTTGGATTTATATAGCATCTTTCACGACCACGAGACGTCTCAAAGCACCTTACAGTCAATGAAGTACTTTTGGAGTGTAGTCACAGTTGTAATGTGGGAAACAATTATCTTTGGAATTAGATAAGTACTTGAAATGGGGAAAAAAAGGGCTATGGGGTAATAGCAGGGGAGTGGAACTAATTGGATGGCTCTTTCAATGATCTGGCACAGGTACGTTGGGCCGTATGGCCTCCTTCTGTGATGTGTGATTCTATGAACCGAGGGTTTCAGAATCCCTGACCAGAAGCGTTGGGAGTGGTTGAGTTATCACTGAATTTCCTGAAATCTTATTTGCCCATTTGTAAATGCTATTTAAGTGTAAGAAGTCATGGGAACACTGATTAAAGGAAGATTGCAGAAGAGGAAAATAGTGAAGAAAATGTTTTATTTGAAGCCATGTTTGAATCAAGAGTAGTTTAATGACACACTTCTTCCACCATGGTAAGATGTGCCTTTGATGTCAATAAATTCTCCACACGGTCATTTCCAGCCTCGGCTAAACTGTGTGAGTTAGACAGCAGAAGTATTGCAGAAGGTGTGTCTGATGAGGAGTCACTGGAGAAATACCACCAACGATATCTCCTCAAGATCCTGCAATTCCCCTGGGAGGACAGACGCACCAACATTAGCGTCCTCGACCAAGCCAACATCCCCAACATTGAAGCACTGACCACACTCGATCAGCTCTGCTGGGCAGGCCACATTGTTCACATGCCTGACACGAGACTCCCAAAGCAAGCGCTCTACTCGGAACTCCTTCACGGCAAACGAGCCAAAGATGGGCAGAGGAAATGTTTCCAGGACACCTCCCAAGCTTCCCTGATAAAGTGCGACATCCCCACCGACACCTGGGAGTGCCCGAAGTGGAGGAAGTGCATCCAGGAGGCAGCTGAGCACCTCGAGTCTCATCGCCGAGAGCATGCAGAAATCAAGTCCAGGCAGCGGAAGGAGCGTGCGGCAAACCAGTCCTACCCACCCTTTCCCTCAATGACTGTCTGTCTCACCTGTGACTGGGACTGTGTTTCTCGTATTGGACTGTTCAGTCACCTAAGGACTCATTTTAAGAGTGGAGGCAAGTCTTCCTCGATTCCGAGGGACTGCCTATGATGATGATGACGATGAAAATCAGAAGAGCCCAACTCATCGCCCACGGAGGCACATTTCCCGGGGATGTGTACGATCAGTCAAGAAGTTCTGGGTTTTAGTGCATGCGCTTCGCATGCCTAAACCCGGAAATTGAGTGACCCCTATGGGTGCGTGTGCACCTTGTACGCACCTGTAGATGCTGCAAATTACAGCCCAATGTAACATTGTTTAAAAAATGTTTCAGACCTGTCTTCAAAATTGATGCTAAATGACCATGATGAGTGATGAATAACTTAATAATGATGAAAATAAGTGAGTTCATTGCGAATTGATATAGTCAATCATTCTGCCCTTACCAAAAATAATGCCCCAGATTTTGCGGTCAGCGGCGACGAAATGGATTCGCCGTTTACTTCACTGATAGCTTCCCACAAAGTTTTTGCAAGTTTTTGAGTGGAGACTTGCTCTCTTCCGGCATCTGTGAGCAGGTAAAACAACAACGTGGCTTTTCAACTAGTCGGATTGAAGAATCCCCACTGAGATACGCAAAATCCAAATCAGGAAGTATAAATTAAATTTAAATCATGGTCAGAAAGTGAACTAAAGATTGGGAAAAATTGGGCTTAAGAGAACGAGATTAAAGGCACAGACAGAAAAAGCTAAACAAAATCTCTAACACTAATTAACTTCTGAAGGAATGAAACTCCACATTTGTAAAAGAAAATTTTCAGGGCCAGTGATGCTGTTTGGTAGTAATTAACGACTTATCAGTCCATTAAAAATTCACTTAACATCTGAATGTACCAGCCCTAACTTTTTCTGGTGTCTTTAGTAGGGAACTAGTGGGCAAGTATCCAAAGTTCATGCCATTGCATTGACTTCAATGCCAAGTCTATCAGTGAGGTACTGTTGAAGTGCACCCTGTGAAGCAGTGATGTATCTCGGAACTTCTGAATTTCTGCCTTTAACTGCACATGTACAGACGTCAGAAGTTGCTGTCCGACTTACTCCATAATAAATGGTCAGCGCTGTTCGCCTCACTGTTATTATTTATGCAAATTCTGGGCCATTATATAAAAGGACGGCCCAGTAAACTGCAGGGTCCATTAGTCTAGCATCAATAACTGGTAAAATACAGGAATCCGTTCCAAGCGGCAGGCTGGCAGAATACCTGTTCCTCAGTAACTGAAGGAACACATGAATTATGAGAGCAAAGCTTCTTCATGTCAGATCTCCTTGATTACTTTCACAGTGCTGCAGATGAAATAGGAGTGATAGTAGTTTCATCACTTGTTGATATCTAAACCAATGTGGCAAAGCATTTAAACATAGCAATAGAATGTTGCGATGTATAACCGTAATATCAGAGCACAAGTTTACAGAGGTTGTGCTAAGCCTTTACCGTGCAATGTTTAGTGCACTTTGTTCAATTGTGGCTGTCACATCACAGAAAACAAATATATGTATTGGAAAAGGGTAAAGAGAAGGTTAACAAGATCCCAAGTGTAAAAGAGATGTAATCAGGAAAGATTAGCAAAGTCCAAGTTTCTCATAGAATGATAGAATCATAGCAATTTACAGCACAGAAGGAGGCCATTCGGCCCATCGTGTCCGTGCCGGCCGACAAAGAGCTATCCAGCCTCATCCCACTTCCCAGCTCTTGGTCCATAGCCTTGTAGGTTACGGCACTTCAAGTGCACATCCAAGTACCTTTTAAGTGCTATGAGGGTTTCTGCCTCTACCACCCTTTCATGCAGTGAGTTCCAGACCCCCACCTGGGTGAAAAAAATTCTTCTCAAATCCTCTTACCACTTACTTTAAATCTATTACCCCTGGTTATTGATCCCTCTGCTAAAAGGAATAGGTCATTCCCATCCACTCTATCTAGGCCCCTCATAATTTTATACACCTCAATTAGGTCACCCCACAGCTTGCTCTGTTCCAAAGAAAACAACCCCAGCCTATCCAATCTTTCCTCATAGCTAAAATTCACCAGTACTGGCAACATCCTCATTCTAGATTCAACATTCTAGAAATAATGCAGCTAAAGGAAGTCATCATCAAAACATATAGGTGGGAAAATTGCGGTCGGAGGCTTCCTTCGTACGCACGCCTCCGACCTGAAAAAAATCTATGAAAATACTTGGTGGTCCCGGAGGAACACAAGATCCAAGTCAGAGGCCGAGATTCGCTGCGCAGCACATGGGAAGATGTCTTTCAGGTACGTATGTACATGCTGGAGTCATGTGGGCCTGGACCACCAATCACTGTGCACGTCCAGAGGTTCTGAAAGGCGTTATATAAATGCAAGTCTTTTTTAAAATTCTCATTGACAAAGATGGGAACTCTGTCCATGCTCCCATTACTATCAATGAGAAAAGTCTCTAAAACACCAAAACACAACATAATAAATAAATAAAACACCTGACATATTTAAAATGAATTGAAATTCATTGTAATTAAATGTTTTAGAAAACAAAAATATCTTTTGGAATTTTTTTGTGTTTTAATAGTGTTAAAAATAAACTTACCTTAATGGACAGGGTTTTTAATACAAAAATGATTGTTTAAATTAAATGCTTATATGTTTTAAAACTCTTATGCTGTTAAAAGTAAGCCATGCGCCTGCTTTTACTAAGCATAAACGTTTGAAGGACATTCGCTGAGAATGAGTTGGGCAAGTAGCTCAGTGACTCCCGCTCGAATGTCCTTCTCCCATGGATGCGGAGGATCTGTCAAGGGAAATCCCCGAAAACCGGCTTTTGCGAGACCTCGCCGAGTCCGCATTTCATACGGACCCAGCGAGGCCCGAGTTTTCGGCCCATAAAATATTAAATGGTGTAGATAAGGTAAACCCAGACGATTACGTCAGAGTAAGTCGGGAAAGAAGGACGAGAGTGTATACATTTAATTTTGAAACAGATATATTGGGAAGATGTTGTTTCCTCAGTGATGGATGTCTAGAATCATTTGCTAGGCAGAAGCGTAGAGGGAGAAGCACAAGAGAGGTTCAAACTACAATTGAATGATGTAATGTGAGAGTAAGGGACTGGGAGGCTGAAGGGCCTTTTCTCATACTTGAGTTTCCTTGTGATCTCATGAACTGTAGTAACACATTGAACATACCTACAGCTGCAGCACCCCCGAGAATATTTGAGGGGGGTTTTATTGAAGTAAGCAGTAAGTTGTGGATAAAATGGCATTTGGGTCCATGGTAGAAAGGTTAACCCTGGCTCAAAGTGAAGTAGAAACTCATTTGTGCACTCGATGTTTGCATGAAGATGTATGAGCCTTGTGGAGACTTTTCACTAGAATTGGAGACACATGTATTGCATAAAAGTGGGAATCAATGTATAGGTCTGTTTCAGTGAACTGAATAATTGCCTGTCCATGGCTTTTCATCCAACCCCACCACAGACTCGGCCAAGAAACAGCTTTATTTTAAAGCGGTAGTTAATATATTTTTAATTACTGCAATATTCCAGCAGAAATGGCCAAAAACATTTAAGGCAGATGGAAAATAATCTCTGAAATACGCATCTATTTGAGACATGGTGGTGATTGAAGTTACTATCTATTCTCAGTCCCTGTTAATCACACCTTAAGCTCATCTGGTATCCTATGATTTTGTACATGCATTCTGCATGATAAATCAATCTTGTTCGAAGACATTTTAAGAATCGAAGGCAGTTTCGAAGATGTGGTTCTTCTGTGAACAAAAATATTTCATTCATCATATTATATGAAATCGCCTCCATTAAAGAAATAACTTTATTTTATATTGCACCTGAGGATTCCACAAAGCACTTCACAGCCAATTTTCGAGTCTAGTTACTTTTGTTACTTAAGTAAATGGGGCAACCAAATTATTTACAGCAAGGTCCCACAAACAAGCAAACAAGATAAATGGCTGTTTTGGCATTGTTGATTGAGGGATAACTGTTGGCCAGGATTCCAGGAGAACTCTCCAGCCCTGCTATGACAAGTGCCATGGGATCTTTTCCAGCTACCGGAACACGCAGATGTGGCCTCAATTTTACATTCTATGAAAAGCAGCACCTTCGACAACGCAGCACTCCCTCAGTATTGCTCTCAGTCAGCCTAGATTATGTACTGCAATCCCAGAGTGGGTTTAAGTCCACAACTTTCTGACTTCGGCGAGATTGCTACCAGTGAGCCAAGATGATACTTTAGAAGAATAATGCATAACATATCAAACACCCATGTGGTAGTTCTTTTGTACATGACTTGTCGATTCATTACACAGTGTAAAAGTGGATAAACCATAAGTCCTGCATGACAGTAGGTACCAACTGGTCTACATTTCAATGAGCAATAACAGCTGTTGCAATTTTCCACAGCACTGTAAAATCCGCAGTCAAAATACAAACAAGAAAATATTCTTGGTGGTCGGATTATGAGGCTATAATCGGATAATCCAAACAAAATACTCAAGATGCTCACAGCCTGTTATGCATAGAAATATAGAAACATAGAAATTTACAGCACAGAAGGAGGCCAATTCGGCCCATCGTGTCCGCGCCAGCCGACAAACAGCCACACGGCCCTCGGTCAGCAGTCCTAAAGGTTACATACAAAACCTATGAACAGTGATGGAAAGGCAAAGAGCACACAGCCCAACCAGTCCGCCTCACACAACTGCAACACTCCTTATACTGAAACATTCTACACTCCACCCCAACTGGAGCCATGTGATCTCCTTAGAGAGGCAAAAACCAGATAAAAACCCAGGCCAATTTAGGGAGAAAAAATCTGGGAAAATTCCTCTCCAACCCATCCAGGTGATCAAAACTAGTCCAGGAGATCACCCTCGCCATATTCTATTCCCTGCAGTGCTTACCATTATATCTGCACCGTCCAACAAAAAGTCTTACAGATTCGCTTTCTAGATTCTTGCTATCCTATTTCTGCTTTTGAATTTGTTCTCAGGTTCCCATCCCCCTGCCAAGCTAGTTTAAACTCTCCCCAACAGCAATAGCAAAACTCCCCGCGAGGATATTGGTCCCGGCACTGTTGAGGTGCCACCCGTCCAGTTTGTACAGGTCCCATCTACCCCAGAAGCAGTCCCAATGCCTCAAGAATTTAAAGCCCTCCCTCCTACACCAACTTTCCAGCCACGTGTTCATCCTCTCTGTCCTTCTATTCTTACACTCATTAGCACGTAGCACCGGTAGTAAGCCGGAGATTACTACCTTTGAGGTCCTACCCTTTAATTTTCTTCCTAGCCCCCTGAATTCTTCCAGTAGGACCTCATCCCTCATTTTACCTATGTCGTTGGTCCCGATATGGACCACAACCTCCAGATGTTTACCCCCCCCCCCCCCCCCCAGGATGCCATGCGTCCACTCTGACATCCTTGACCCTGGCACTAGGGAGGCACAAAACCATTCAGGAGTCACGTCTACGGCCGCAGAAACACCTGTCTGTTCCCCTAACTATAGAATCCCCTATCACTAGGGCTCTTTTGTTCTTCTTCCCTCCCCCCTGTGCAGCTGAGCCACCCGTGGTGCCTTGGAATTGGCTCTGGCTACACTCCCCAGAGGCACCATCGTCCTTACCAATACTCAGAAGTGAATATCGGTTTGGAAGCGAGATGGACTCAAGGCGGGACTCCTGCGCTACCTGCCTAGCACACTTACTATGTCTGGTGGTCACCCACTTCCCCTCCACCTGCACCGCCTTTAAGCTGAAGGGGTGACCACCTCCTGAAACGTGCTATCCACGTAGCTCTCAGCCTCGCGGATTCACCGTATTGACTCCAGCCGCTGCTCCAGCTCCGAAACTCGGAGCTCGAGCAGTTGAAGCTGGAGACACCTCCTGCACACAAGGTTGTCTCGGCTACGCAAAGCGTCCAAGACTTCCCACATGCCGCAGGATGTGCACTCCATGGGACTGAGCCGCACTGTCATCCCTCTAGTTAGCCTTATCTAGTTAAAAATCTACTTTACAAGAAATCTAGAAAATAATTTGCTACCCAGGGGAGAAAGAAAGATAGACTGATTGTTGGAATTGCAGAGAAGGTCAGCCAGCATCTGAGAGAGGAAGACAGGCGAACATTTTGGGTGAGATATTTTCACCACGCACAAAAAATGTGTGACTGGTCATGTCATCCGAAATATGAACCGATCCTTCCCTTTCAGAGGCTGACCGATTGGCTGCACAGTTGCAGCATGTTAAGTTTCTATTTGGTTTTTGCACTCGGAGAACTACATGTCCTTTTAATTTAGCTCTGATCCAAAGTTATAGTGAACCTGCCATCAAAAGGCCTAATAAAACTAGTGCAAGGCCATGTAAAAAGAAAGAAAGACTTGCATTTATATAGCGCCTTTCACGACCACCGGACGTCTCAAAGTGCTTTACAGCCAATGAAGTACTTTTGAAGTGTAGTCACTGTTGTAATGTGGGAAATGTGGCAGCCAATTTGCTCACAAGCAAATGTAATTCAGATTAGATCACAGAGATGGGGCGGGAGCGACTAGCCATGATCTGAGCTATCTTTTGACCTTGTTTCAAGTTGCAGTTTGATTTGATTTAATGTAAACAGTTCCTGCAGTATTCACATTCTGTCTGCAACCGTCCAACTTTTGATAGAAATGAGAGAATACTCACATCTGTGTATGACATGGAAACCAGCAGAATCTGTGCAGGGGGCGGGGAACAGTTATTTTAACTAACCCCAACCACCAGCTACATCTGCACCTACGGCTGAACCAGGGCTGTTCATGTTCGCTGGGAAAGCTAGATATTTAAATTGCAATAATTATTTGTTAATTGTTTGCATTCTGGTGGAACTGTGGACAGGGGCTGCAAGTTAAATGTGCTCAGAGAACAGAACCACATGCTAATTATTATGTGGTTAAGTGCTGCGATGTGTAATTAAACTAAATTGGCAGGTTGGCTGCCTTGCTCAGCCAAACAGGCAGGGAAGTTTTGATATTGTCGGCCTTGCTGAAGTGGAACTTTTTCCACATTCGTGGGACTTCCCTCACTTTTAGCCCCGCGGATAGCCATTAAGATTTTTTTTGTTACATTTAATCAATTATAGTTCTTGCCTGAACTGGAAATGTTTCACCACTGTAAGGAGTCGAAAAATTCCTTTTTTTTTTGTTACTTTCTTGATCCTCAGAATTCAGTTCTTCTTGTATGGCTGGTAGAGAGAACCTGGGAGTGGAGCTTGCCAGCAAATTCAGACCCAGTTTTGACTGTCAATTGTGGGTGGTTGTTGGGGAGCTGAAGGAGTGCCTGTGCGCAAAGGATAGGGGAGTTCAAATGCACATCTCTTTGCACGTGAGAGCTTTAAGATGTTTGAGCTCAGTTGGGACTGGCTGCTGACAAGATGTTAAATGTAGATTGCCTCTTAAACAGCATCAGAGATTTGTTACCTTGGGAGGGGATAATGCCTGAAATTCCGCTGGAGGTCTTCCTGTTGGCACACTTAAGAAAAAAGGTAAAAAAACTGCACACTTACCTGTTGCTGCTGCGCCCGCTCGAACTTCCGAGCCTGAGGCCTTCACTCCTTTTCATTGGAGCGCGCGCACGTCAGGACGTGTGCAGGGCTGGAGCTGTAGTCACATGGCTCTGGGCAGCCAATCAAGGTACAGTATTTTCTCATTCATAATAATGCGAACTCCGTTAGTTGGAGTTCAAATTATTATAAATGAGAAACCCCTCCACAAACACACACAAAATCAATATAAAATAGAAAAATACATGCTATATTTAAGAATCATTTAAATTAAAGTTCATAAAAAATAATATTTTCCCGACTTTTTTTTAAAGATGCCTTAAAATAAACTTACCGTAGTGGGGAGGGTTTTTAACAATAAAGTATGTTTTCGTATGTGTTTATTTAATTGAATTTGAATGTTTTTATGTATTTTTAAACACTTGCGCCTGTAAAAGTAGGCTATACGCCTGCTTTTTCAGGCGCAAGATTTTAAAGGGCATTTGCAGGGCAAGTGTTTAAAAATACATAAAAACATTCAAATTCTATTCGTAAATATCGCAAATCTTGCCCTGCAAGTGTCCTCGCTCCCGATATGCGCGAGATCTGTCAAGCCAGAAACTTGACAGATCAGAAAAGCCGGTTTTCAGCGCATACGCATTGCGCGCTGCGCGCTGAAACCCGGGTTTTCCAATGCCTTCCCGGGTCTGTAGGAACTTTGTCTCGACCCGGGACATCGGAATTTCAGGGCCATATGTGAAGAAGAATTGACACAATGTAGCAGTGTCATAAGAAAGAAGAGTGGAGTCATAAGTGTTCCCTTTAGTGTCAGCCGTGGCTCAGTGGGTAACGCCCTCACATCTGAGTCAGAAGATTGTTGGTTCAAGTCCCACCCCAGGGACTTGAGCACAAAAATCTAGGCTGACACTCCAGTGCAGTGCCGAGGGAATGCCGAGGTCCTTCTGCTTTCTCAGGTGGATGTAAAAGATCCCCTGGCACTAATTCGAAGAAGAGCAGGGGAGTTATCCCCGATGTCCTGGCCAATACATATCCCTCAATCAACATCACTAAAACAGATTATCTGGTCATTATCGCATTGCTGTTTGTGGGAGCTTGCTGTGCGCAAATTGGCTCCACTGCTTCACTTGGAAGTCCACTCCATACATTTACCAGCCACTGTGTATGGTAACTCAATCAAATTGTCTTTTCACTCTCCGTCTTTTAAATTTGAGGCAATGCCCTCTTGTTGTAAAGTCTGCGACCATGTTAAATATATTGATATTTATCCTGTCTATATCCTTTAGGATCTTGACTACTTTCATAGGCTCATCCCTGAGCTTTCTCTCCAACTAGAAGCTTAAAGAATTAAGTAATCCCAGATACATTAGAGTATTAATCCAGTGAAAAATATACTGCCGTGGTTATCACTGACAACACTTGCATCTCATTGCCTTTTCATTCAATCTGTATTGAACCTTGGCTTTTCCGAAGTGTTTCAAACTACATTTGTACTTGCTCTTTCCATTTACTTCACTCCAATGTATTAAAAATATTTCCTCGCTTACATCCTTTTCCTCGTATATAGCAATAACCTTTTGACACTTGCTGTCATTCTTTGTGTGAGCCAATGTGCTGAGAGTATGCAGCCTATTTAAGCATGGGGGGCCATTACAGATGCATATTTGCCAGCAGGATCCTCCAGATAGTGATCAGAAGAAACAATCCTGTCTGATAATACCCATCATGGGCTCAAAGATTCTGAGAATACAACTATAGTTGCTCTGGCGGCAGGGTGGCCGGTGGGGGGGTCAGTTAGCACGGGGTGGAGAAGGGATCAAATCTGGGATCTTCCTGGCCTGTACAGCTAAGCACCACACTCTCAAATACATTTACTCATTCAGCCATTGGGAGAGCTACCTGCACTGAAAATACACAACTGCAACGTTACTCCAGGGGTACAAAACACTGCTGAAGAATTGTTTCAGTTCATGTGATCAGAACAGGAATTGTTCCTGCATTGATTTCACTCGTATTAAAAAGCAAACTTCTCTCTTAACTCAGATGAAAAATTTACCAGATGATAGCTTGTTGTTTTTCTTCTGCTGACAGGTTTCTTGTCTCTTCCGTACTCTTTTGTGGAAGGATAATATATTGAGACCAAAAGAACTGCAAGGCAACATTGGCAGTGTGGTACTGATAAGTTATCTGTAACCTTTACTATATAATACATGCATTAGCAGATCTCCCACGACATTGCTTATAAGTTGGGAGGATACGATGTTTTATATTATGTAATATGAAATATATTATCAGAGCAATTGGCTTACAGATGTTTTATGGGATTTTCAGCAATACTTTTGCTATTGAATTAAATGGTTGTCAGTATCTTTGTGGAAGTTGTAAATCAGTGGCTTAGATGATTACATGTTTGTTTAGCTTACATACTTAGTGTTAGGTCTTACCTCTTTGTAAAACAAAGCTCAGGGTACACAGAAAGATGGTAGGCAAGATGTTGCAGGTTACAGGTAGATAGGAGATGTGTAGAGAGTGGTGAGGGTCATGTGGTTTAATCATGCTAGGAACATGGTCCCGACCTCTGAAGGGGAGGTGGAAGGGGAGGAGGTGGACTGTGGGTATACCAAGTGTTACATTTTTGCATATCACTCAGATGTTTCTCTTGCATTCGCTACTGAAGACCACTCTGGTAAAGGGGCCCTCTCTCCTTAGTCACTGGACTGCGACTTCATATGCACAATATCTGATGATGCAGCATGCACAGTAATTGACAGCAACCCTTGTACTGAATTTAGTTTACATGGTGTGTCGTGCGCCACCTCAGACAGGATTCCGCCTAGACTTTGGAAAGAGATAGAATGAACACTCGATCACACCATTGTTTAGTTTATGAACTATTTATAAAATTAGTTCTACACTATTTACTGTGCCATAATACTGTGTAATAAAAATGCAATTTAGTGTACTCAGCCATGAGAAGTTAGTCACCCTGACACTATATTGTTCATTGCAATGTGAGCAATGCCATGGGAAACCTACTACATATAAAACAGATTAATCGGAGGGGACTGTAATGTGCTATTGTGACTGCGCTGTAATTGTACAATGGTGAATAATTTCTGATGGATCTCAAATCACCCAGAACCACTTTGCATAATTTGCTGCATTTAACCCTTACTGTTATCTCCATTTCTGCACCCTCCCCAACAAAAAAAAATCTTCATTATTACAGTGATGTTCTGGGATTATAATTCTAGTTATGGCTAGTTATGTTGAGATATAAAATGAGATGGGATTGTAAAAGTAATTGCAATATTTAATATAGATGCATTTGTGAGAATTACAGTGATTAGAAGTACAAATGATGGAAAGATACAGTTTCCATCTTCTGTGAGCTTTGCCAACTAGAATGAAGCAAATGGCTTGAAAATTGCTCTCCAGATATCTGGAGGAACACCGAAGTGTATCGACCAGAATCCAAGCCAGTTTTCTGCCGACAGTGCTAATTGTGTCTTTAATGAGCAATTGTACAACGAATTGCAAGAGAAAATTTGGAGTGCTGCACTCTCCAGTTGCCAGTGTAATTGGAACAGATGTGTGTGTGTGTGTGTTTTTGTGGTATTTTTGTTGAAGTTCGGTTAAAGTTGCTGAAATCTGTATAATTTATTCAGCAGCCCTTTTCATCAGTGTTAAACAACATACCCTTGTGCGATTGTCTTTATTAATCTCAAAAGGCAGAATTCACGTGTTATCTTTGACACCTGCAGGCTGTCTGGAACCCTTTTTATTGTCCTTCATACTTGAACGATCCTGTTGTTTGGGTGAATTATCTGTCCCCTTTTGGAATGTGTGTGTGTGGGTGGATAGAAAATGGTAATGTCACTCACATAATGCGTAGGTGGGTTTGCAGTGGACTTCACTGATATGTTTTTCTGTAGAATGATGTTGCAGCTTGTTTTAACTCCTCAACTTGCATGATCATGTTCAGTTGAATTGCTGGAAAAAATTAATTGGACTGTTCAAAGCTTAAACAAGAAAGACATTCTAAACATTACTGCTGACTTATCCATTTTCGTGTTGTGGTTCATCGATACAT